>NC_139223.1:70171722-70776722 GCF_055691185.1 Crinia signifera | reverse complement strand
ATCGAGGAAAGAACTGGGGAAAAGTTAGCATTAAAGAGGCTGAAACAAACAGGGCCGGCTCTACCACTACACAGGTGCTGCTGTACATGTACTGTAGGTGCCCTCTCAGTGCTGTTAGACGAGAGGCTGGCGTCTCCATTGCCACTGGGTATTTACATCCCGGGGAAGGGGGGGATTAACAGTAGGTTGATGTTTTGCCTAGGGTACTGAGAAACCTTACACCGGCCCAAGAAACAAGGGAAGGGTGCTGAGAGAATGGGAAAGCAGCTTTGCAATCCTGCTATGGTGCAGGTGGGGTAAGAAATATTCAGGGCCCAAAATTAAAAAAAAAAATGGTTTGATAAAATTGGACAGTTTCTCAAACTTTCAAATTCTAAAATTAAATGTGGCAACGATGTCACCGGGTGAAAAATGGTGGCTAGTATATCGTCAGCAAATAAAGTTTGTTGTCTACACCCCCACCTTATATACCAGAGACATGGGAATTATATCCTACTGATTGTATGCAGAAAACATACACTGGAAGAAGCAGTATGCCCCCTCTGTCTGAGATACAGGGTATAGGGAGCTAGAACCAGGGTGAGAGCATTAAGCTTTCCGTAGAAAGGTACCGACTGGCCCCAGAGACTCACCGCTTCAGGAGCAGGATCTGGACCATTAGTCATGAGCATGTGCAGCAGTGAAGCCGTGTGGAGAAAACCAGCAACGTCTCAGTCCAGAATAACATTTTAGGGGGATTACTATTCTTTTCGGGCTGTTGCTGATACAAAAGCAGCATTTAGAGCAGGTGTGTGAAGTAGTGGTTTACATTTTATAGTGAGATACATAGCTAGGTATTATATAGTATCTAGATGCTCATTACTTCAATATTTCAGAGTTTAGCAGTGGCAGAAACAAAATAGTAATTATAAGAGATAGCATATTCATACATCAGCAATTGAGCAGCAAAACTATTTCTGAAAAGATTAATAGTCTATTAATATTCATGGAATTGTTCTATAGAGTTTTAGAGACAACAATAGAGCTCAAAATAGACATTTCTAACTTCCAGCAGTACGTTTGGCTTGTTGCCATTCCTGCACTTCTTTATACATAAGGCACTTTAAAAGGAAAATACACTCTACTGGGAAGAAGACTTGGCTTTAATCTTCTAACTGTATCAATGATTGGTAGCAGTTATTTTCCTTTACTGTACATAATTAGGATTAATGTATCTTTATTGATTACCATTATGGGGCAAAGATATACTTTAAACCAGTATCAATAAAACAATGTAATGAATGCATGCCTTCCAAATTATCTGTTCACTCACCTAGAACCCTGAAATATATTGACGCCTCTGCAAATTGTGTGTGGGGATGTAACGACTTGCATGGTAGCAGGGAGGTCTGTTCTGGGTGAAAGGTGTATGGCTTCCCTGTGACCAAAGCCATTATAGATATAGCACTGGACTCCACCAATTGGTAAGCATTTCATGCATGTTAATGTAGTTTGCAGAAGAATAACCAGATTAAATGAGAATGATGATTAAATCATATCGAATACAAAAATGGCTATAAAACCTATGCAACATAAGCAGTATTGTCATTAACGTTAAAAACTTGTATATGTGTTTGTGTATGCGTATACATATACCTGAACACACAGATTTGTATGTATAGCCCAGTGGTTCCCAAACTGTGTGCCTAGGCACCCTGGGGTGCCTCAGGACACTTGCAGGGGTGCCTTGGGTTGGTGGACCAAGATCAATTCATATTATTTATGGTCAATGTACCAGGCAAAACCAGTGCTTGTGGCTGCCAATCATAATATATATGGACAAACAGAAGCAAATCCGGTCCCTCACCAGATAACTGTGACATATACACACAATGCACTTCATTTAATATTTTTTTTCTGTATTTCTCGATAAGAAGCATTTGGCCTAGGGGTGCCTTGAAAATATTTTGATGCTCTAGGGCGCCATGATTAAAAAAAGTTTGGGAACCACTGGTATAGCCCATGGTAGACATTTTGGTACTTGTGTATTTTGGCGGCGCCCCCGATGTCCGTCGTACGACGAACAGATCGCATCGCATCGCATGCCATGCACCCGATGGCATGCGATGCGATGCGACGCGATTTTGACCCCCTATACGACCAAAAATCGTATAAGCACCCTAAAGGGTGCTTTTGAGCACCCAAATGGGTGCTTACAATGTTAAATGCACCCCCACGCCACCCCCCACTATAAACATGAACCCGAAGCGTGGCGAGCGCAGCGAGCCCGCGAGGGGCGGCGGTACGCGTCCTACGACCTTTTCATACCCCCACTATCCACGTCGGCGTGGAGTTGAGAATAGAATAGTGTGGCGAGCGCAGCGAGCCACCGAGCCCGAAGCGTGGCGAGCGCAGCGAGCCCCGCGAGGGGACGCGGATACCTTCACAGTTATACGCGTCCCCTCGCGGGCTTCACAGGTGTCCGTGGCGACGCGGACACCTGTGAAGCCCGCGAGGGGACGCGTTTACCTGTGAAGGTATCCGCGTCCCCTCGCGGGGCTCGCTGCGCTCGCCACGCTTCGGGCTCGGTGGCTCGCTGCGCTCGCCACACTATTCTATTCTCAACTCCATGCCGACGTGGATAGTGGGGGTATGAAAAGGTCGTAGGACGCGTACCGCCGCCCCTCGCGGGCTCGCTGCGCTCGCCACGCTTCGGGTTCACGTTTATAGTGGGGGGTGGCGTGGGGGTGCATTTAACATTGTAAGCACCCATTTGGGTGCTTAACATTGTATAAGCACCCATTAGGGTGCTTATACAATGTTTAATCGCATCGCATCGCATCGTATGCCATGTACAATGGCATACAATTTCAAAATTGTATGCCATCGTGCACTATCGTACGATATCGCGTCGCATCGCATACCATCGTATGTGTTATGGTATGCGATGCGATGGGCGCCGCCAAAATACACAAGTACCGACATTTTTTTACACTTTAACCCCTTGAATGGTGGATTTTGCTGGGGCAGGACATACCTATAATCCACCTTTTTTTGTTTGTTAGCCTAAAACTTTAATCAAAAGCTATACTTCATTCTGCATCGACACACTTCATCAGCAGAATCTGGCCTAACTTTTCGGCTGCAACCACACCACACAGCAGAATTAATTGCCCATTGTTATAGATGATAAATGTTTCACTATGAGTATTTACAAATTGTAGAATGGCATGGAACAAAGCTAACTGTAAAATTATATTGATGGAACTTGGTATCACCATGAAACTGCATGTCCAGCTGCAAATCCCCAGTTCTGGCTTGGCATTCATCTCAATCATTAAGCCCCATACACACTATAGGATTCGCCCTGGGAGCAATATTGTCGGAGCTCCCGGACAAAAGATCAATATGTGATGAGTGATGCCACCCAGCCACCCATCATGCCTTGTTGACGATATAGACAACACGGAGCATCCAGCACAGACAATGGGGGCCATGGGAGCACGCATCGTTAATGATATAAAAAGTGCACACTGAACGATAGTATAAACAATATCACTTAGAAGGGCCAAAATGAACCATATTATTTATAATATTGCTTAATGTGTATGGGGCTTTAAACCTTGCATACATACAGTAGGCCTAAACAGGGATGGGGAACCTTTGGCCCTCCAGATGTTGTTGAACTACACATCCCAGCATGCCCTACAACAGTTTTACCATGGCCAAATAGCAAAACTGTAGCAGGGCATGCAGGGGGGTGCAGTTCAACAACAGCTGGGGGTCCGTAGGTTCCCCATCCATGGCCTAGAAGATCAAATATCCAAAATCACAAATTATAGTACAACAACACATCATGTAACAAGATCAAATGCTTATACATTCTGGAAAATAATTAATAATATATTCAACCCTTGCAGCTATTTGGATCTTCAAACATCAAAGCTTATCTGCTATCTAATAGAAAAGCCAAAGCTCGTAACACAACACATTCTTCCACTAATAACAAAACACATCGTGACCAAACTTTCAAACCTTTGCAGAGAGCATTTGTTAAGTATTGTATACCAAAAGGAGAGAACTTTTAGCTCTAAAGTAACCTTTTAGCATCACTAGTGTTGACTTATAGTTCCCTATTCATGGTTTTCCGTAATGAGTTTCTCCCTTTAGCTATCATTTTACTAGTTTAATAAATGGGGCAATAAATGTAGGCCATACCAAGTATCATCATGTGCTTTTTTTCATGTTGCCCCACAACTGGCAGCCCTTAGTTATGGCAAACCTCTTCTAAGTTTCAAAATACTTAATTTGTGGACTAGATCCATCTCTGATAGTGCGTACGCTTTTTACAATAAATGAATTGTTATAAGATCCATAGCTGCAGAAAGTTTTTGAGAAATTAGCCATTTAATGTCAAGGAAAATACTTGGGGTAAGGTGAGTAGGTAGAGCATTAGAGAGGCAGGGTGAAAGCTGTGCCCAGCATCGGACTAGGGAATAAGGAGAGTCCACCAGAGAAATGCAGTAATAAAAGCCCATACTTAGAGGTGCGGTCAGCCTTCAGTGGAGGTGTGGCCAGCCCCTACAGAGGGTTAGCTAACCATTGCATTAGCTAACCTTCAATACAATTTATTTTTGCTTTACCAAGTCTTCTAAATGCCGTTTGTTCCCATCTGGGAAATTGGATGTGCATATCACCTGAGGGACATGTTAGTTAAATCTGACATTGCAGGGAAATGTGTACTACCTTCCAAAAACTTCTTACAGAAACGATGGGCTGTTATAAATGTTCTTGCACTACATGTAAATTCTTAATTACTGGTGACAAATTCCATCATCCGCATGATGGGAATGTATATCAGATCAGACATCACTTAACTTGTGAGAGCAGTTATGTGGTATATCAAATCATCTGTCCTTGTGGTCTTACCTACATAGGTAAGACCACAAGAAAATTTAAAGAGCGTATGGCGGGACACCGCTCAGCCATTAAGGCAGCTCTTAATTCGGGTAACAGTGAGCAACCTGTTGCCCGCCGATTTGTCCAGGCAAGACATAACTTAACTAGCCTAAGATATCGCATGATTGACTATATTGAGCGATCAATTCGAGGTGGTGATAGGAATGCGGCCCTTTTGAGATGTGAAGCGCGATGGATTCATCGATTGAACGTGCTTCATCCAAAAGGATTAAACGATATGGTTCCATTATCATGTTTTTCATAATGACATAAACATTATTATAGGTGTTTAAAACTGTTTAAAAACTGTCATTTAAAAATTGTGTGTTGGATGCAGCAGCATCGGTGTGACACATTATGTGTTCTTATTGATGCAACATATACATGTATATGCCAGAAATAGTGATTGACTAATATGCTGAGTATTGATGCCTTTATTGATATGTAATTATTCAGCAGGATTATTTGCAATATTCTGTATAACTGTAGTCTGTCTGTATTTGTATTTACAGATGTATCGGGCCTTATTGTTGCTGGCGATCCGCCAGCAGCATGTTGCTGGCGATCCGCCAGCAACACGGCGCCTCTATCTGACTGAGACGCGCGTGCGTCCCCCACGCATGCGCGTCTCAGTATCTGTGCGGCGGGGCAGCGAGGCGGACGCAATACTGTCCGCCTCCCGCTTGAGGGGGCTGGGGGGGACCTCTGGCCACTGTGGGGGGGGTGCGGTCGCCCGGTGTGGGCACGGGGCGACCGAGAGCAGCACCGTCGGAAGGGGACGCGCGCGCACCTCGTGCGCGCGCGTCCCATTCCGGCATACAGATGGCGGCGGGGCAGGGGATGGCGATGGCGACGCCATCGCCATCCCCTGCAAAGATGAATCCCGCTACATCTGTATGTATTTATTTTTGTCTCCATGGTTACAGGAAAACAGCACGCCAGGCGCAGGATCCAATAAACATCAAGGAGCGGTTGCCTAGCGCGGTGACGCCATCATACGGCGCTGAGAATGTGGTGAGGTCATGTGATCGACACCACTACACAGCGCATAGTGCGTGGTGACGTCAGAGACCGGCGACGCACGCTGCCGGACGGACGGGATGACGCCCCTGGATGACGCTGCCCTGTGACCGCCAGAGGGGTATAAGATGAGCACTTCTATGTCTATCGCCCTTGGCGATAAATCTCATAAATCACTCACACACTACTTAGTAGTAGATGCAACCAATCCCCATGGAATAAACCGTTATAGGTTACAGTTAACCCTGGGAGTAGCATCCAAATCCACGGCTGACCTCTTTGATGAATATCCAACAGTTATTGCAAAAAATACCACAAAGTAACAAATCACAATTTATCATCTTCTCTTGCAAAATATTTGTTTTCACCATCTGCAGCGAAGGAGATCCAAAAATGATGCACTTGGGTGACAGTAATGTCATCCGTGTGTCAGCGCAGGTAGAGCAGCTCACACTCAGCAATCGGCCACCAGGGTGATGTGCCCAGGATAAATCCTGCTGGTGATCCCCTACCTCAGCTCTGAGCTGTTGCTCTTATGTGCTCAGGAGCAGTACATGTGCCCAGGTTCCTCCAGTGTACTACTCACAAAAGCCATGGATTTGGAATGCGACTCCAAGGGTTAACCGTAATCTATAACGGTTTATTCCATGGGGATTGGTTGCATCTACTACTAAGTAGTGTGTAAGTGATTTATGTGATTTATCGCCAAGGGCGCACAGTCTTTTGTTGTATTATTGTCCAACCCCTGCCATAGCAAAAATGATGCAAATTGTGGATCCGTGTGAAAGGGGCGGTGCTACAATGACCTGTTAGCCCTGCCCCTCCCCCCACTCAATAAGGACCGCAATTCTTAGTTTTATCTTACCATCCTGCTCACTTCACTAAGATATCAACCCACATTTTCAGGGGAGTGGAGAACTACCCAAAACAAATCTCTCTTGCACCCTCCAGGAGAGTGGATACGTATGATGTCTAAACAGCACTAGAGTATAGTGTAACACCAAAACATTAATTATGTAGTGCAAAATGAATCTTACTGCTCCTAAGTGTAGACTTCCTAATGTTTGCCTCCCAATAGTACAGGAGTCCAATAGCTTCTGAAATCCTGGCTGTGAATGAAAATAAACAGGCATCAATCAGCATGTAGAGCAGGCATGTCCAAACTGTGGCCCACAGCCGTTGTGAAACTACACATCCCAGCATGCCTTGCCATAGTTTTAGCATTCCCAATAGTAAAACTGTGGCATGATGGGACTTGTAGTTTCACAACAGCTGGATAGCCATAGTTTGGACATGCCTGATGTAGAGAGTCACACATTCTGGATGTTCAATTGCAAATCGCTCAAAAATTCCTTTCCTTGGTGATGCAGCTGACTAAGTATGCAGGTGTGCGGTGCCCTATTGAGTGCCACGGCAGTTGATGGTTTGCGCATGGGCAACAGAGGCGTGGGTAAGAGTGGGGGCCAATCAAGGAGCCTGCACAGTTGGATATACAAAATTGGTACGGACTTAGGTATTCAATGAGAAAAATTTGCCGTGTTTTATGGCGAGTTTGTGCTTTTCTCCCATTGGACGGAGACTTTTGCTCTTAAAAAGCGAGCAACCCTATTCAATGTGCACTTCTCGCCGTCTTTCTGAGTGATTTTCGCCGTGTCTCTCCGTGTAGCAATTCTCCATCTTTTCATGGAGAAGTGGAATGTGAACTATTAAAATAAAAGGTTTTTTGTTTTAATTTTGGTGTAAAAAAATCAGGAATTTTATTCTGTGAAGGGGCATGCTATTTTTATTCATGTGCTTATCGCAAATGAATATATATTTAATAAAAACATTTTTTATTTTTTTTACACAGAGCAGCCAGCAGGGGGACGGGAGCCGAGCCGCTCATCACTGCACCCGATCATTACATATGCATGATCGGGAGCAGTGAATATAACCGGTCCCCTGCTGGCTCTGGGGGGGGGGGGGGCAGCTTGTGCTGCCTGGGTCCCGGGGAGCCCACCTCCCCCCCCCCCACATACGTTCTGGGGCAGGCAGGGAGACTTCCATCTCCCTGCCTGCCACCGACCCACGGCTCCCTGCAGCGGACGAGCGTCCGCTGCAGGGGTTAACAGAGGCGTGGGTAAGAGTGGGGGCCAATCAAGGAGCCTGCACAGTTGGATATACAAAATTGGTACGGACTTAGGTATTCAATGAGAAAAATTTGCCGTGTTTTATGGCGAGTTTGTGCTTTTCTCCCATTGGACGGAGACTTTTGCTCTTAAAAAGCGAGCAACCCTATTCAATGTGCACTTCTCGCCGTCTTTCTGAGTGATTTTCGCCGTGTCTCTCCGTGTAGCAATTCTCCATCTTTTCATGGAGAAGTGGAATGTGAACTATTAAAATAAAAGGTTTTTTGTTTTAATTTTGGTGTAAAAAAATCAGGAATTTTATTCTGTGAAGGGGCATGCTATTTTTATTCATGTGCTTATCGCAAATGAATATATATTTAATAAAAAAATTTTTTATTTTTTTTACACAGAGCAGCCAGCAGGGGGACGGGAGCCGAGCCGCTCATCACTGCACCCGATCATTACATATGCATGATCGGGAGCAGTGAATATAACCGGTCCCCTGCTGGCTCTGGGGGGGGGGGGCAGCTTGTGCTGCCTGGGTCCCGGGGAGCCCACCTCCCCCCCCCCACATACGTTCTGGGGCAGGCAGGGAGACTTCCATCGCAGTAGCGCACGCAGGGGGGGTTTCTGAGTACCCAGAAACCCCCCTAGGAGTCTAAGGGCCCTAGGCTGAAAGCTGAGGGTCCCCTCTTTCCATGAGTACAAGAATTTTAAAAATCGGCCCTTGGGAACCAGAGATATCTGACTTCAAAACAGTGGTCCCCATCCAAGACTGTTAATTGCACTTCCCAGTGAGATATTTCAGGTTTCTTTCTGAGAGTATATTCCAAAAGATGAGACTCTCCCCCTTTGAAAGACACTAGTAGCTTGTCTCTACTCTTCCCAGAACCAGAGATATCAGCCTTCCAGCAGCTGGTTACTGCTCCAGCTCCACACACCTGGTATGTAGTTTTATATACTCTTTGGCAGATTGCTCTGCCTCCTGAACTCTGATCCCCTAGTCCCCAGTACCATTTGGTAGGTGGAATTCTCTAGTTTTTAATTCTATTAAAATCTAAGAAATCTATTTATAGAAACTGAAGATATCTGCAGTCAAGCAAGTGTCCCCCCACCAGAAAATTATGAATAATAAGCCCACTCCACTATACACCCCTCCTCTGCATATTAAACATCCTCTACCACCCTGGAAGTTATGTATCAGGGCCCCTTCATTCAGCCCAATGCCCCCTTCTCCCACCCCATCTCCCACCATCTGTGCAGTAAAGGGGTAATTAGTGGAAATTACTGATCCAGG
The DNA here is from genome assembly GCF_055691185.1 of Crinia signifera. Classification (NCBI taxonomy): domain Eukaryota; kingdom Metazoa; phylum Chordata; class Amphibia; order Anura; family Myobatrachidae; genus Crinia; species Crinia signifera. The sequence continues at coordinate 70,767,359 of NC_139223.1, read as the reverse complement.
CCCTACATGCTGAGCGGTTGATATAATACCTACTACCACCCGCGGGACATCAAAGCTTCCCCCACCCCTACCGCTGGAGGAATGCCCCTGTATGTATGTATATATATATGTATGTATATGTATATATATATATATTTTTTTTTATTATTATTATTATTTATATACATTTGGTCTATCTATAATACTTTAACTGACCCGGCATATACTGGGTCACCTAAGTGTCCATTTCCATGCTTTGCTCCGCCCCTCTGGAAACCCCCTTCTGAAAATCCTGCGTTTGCCACTGCATCTCCCTGCCTGCCACCGACCCACGGCTCCCTGCAGCGGACGAGCGTCCGCTGCAGGGGTTAAGATTCGCCGCGAGGGGCAACTCGCCCCACCGACATTGAATACAGGGAGAGCGAGTGGCAGCCAGCCCTCCGGAACACAGCGAGTGTGCAGTGAATCCTAAACAGGATTCGCTGCACACGGCGATATTTTATATTGAATACTGCCCTTAGACTGTCATGGAGAGTGGATGGATAACAAATAAAGTGGGCTTATTAAAAAGATATAGAATTAAAGATGACACTCTGCTGTTGCTGCGATGCATTGTAAAGATGACCTCCACTTCCTAAGGCAACGTCTGTTATATAAGTCAGTGCTTTATCATAATGATGGTGAAGTGCTGTCTTACATGCTAATAGGTACAAGCACTCATTTTATATCCAATGAAGAAATGTAGTTTATCAATGAAAAATGAAAACATCACTTGTAAGCTCTGTCTTACATATTAATAGGTACAGAACATTTATATACAGTATATACTGTACACACATTGTGGCAAGGATAACACATACCAGCCGTTAGACATGGATCCAGTCCAAGTTTTTATTTTCTGTACAAAGAGAAAGGGCTCCTGATGCTGGATAACTGGCCAGGCGGTAGGTTAAGGGTTTGGGGCTACAATAGGAGCCATTGGACTGTGTGTACATTTCACATGCAGGTCGTTGTCTCCATTATCCTGCATGTACAAACGATGTAGCATCTCATTAACAAGTGCCATGCTGAATCCCCCCACGTGTGAGCACTGTGCCACCGCCAATATCGTTGGATACATACTATCGTATAGTAGTGAATAGGAGATTCATAGTATGAATGTGCAGCAACTGCATAATGCTACAGTACCATGTCTACATGGACCAGAATCTGTAAAGAATGTTAATTTTTTTAATCTATGCGCAATTAAAATTCAGGCCATTCTGTGGCATGGGGCAAATTGCTGAGGCGTACCCAGTATCAGAAAGGTATGCCTAATAATGTGGACTATAAAATAGAGTCGGTTCCCTTCATATTCAATGCAAGCAGAAAGTCGTGCTGCTTCACAAAAGTAAAAAAAAAAAGCAAACATGCAGATGAAACAACATCCTATTATTGTAGCATTGCCTGAGGAACTACATATGTCAGAGATAAATCTTTTGGGCTGTCTGTCACTCATTATGTCCCTATGGGAGAGGCAGAAACTGCTGTAAAATGAATTTCTAGCTACAACAACTTAGAGGAAAAGGCATAAATTTATATTTGAACGCTGACAGAACTTCGGTCACTTGTAGTCAGAATTCTATTGTCAGCTTGTTTATTCAAAAGACAGTTCCAACTGATAATAAAATAAAATATACCAGGAAAGAGAAATTAGTTTTATCAGATACATACAATCATGGTTTGATTTAAAAAAAAAAATCCTTACAGCTAGCTAAGAAAATGTTAGTCTGTAATATAAATGCCTCACTAATTTAAGATTTTACTTAAAAAAAAAGAAGAAAATACAGGTAAGTCCATAGTTGCCTACCCTCCTGCATTCTGCAGGAGACTCCCTGAAATAGTAGCAATCTCCCTCTCCCCCTGATTAGTCTGCCAATCTCCCTCATTTCACCTATTTCCATTACAGTATACCAGCTCTTACTAACTGCTTTTGGGCTCATCGACATTTGGATATAAGTCATTCTAAAAGATTCCTAATTAATGGATTAGTGATGCTTTTCATTTATGTCTGTTTTAGTGGGTATCTCGTTAATGTCACTCTTAGGAGTCGATCCTATTAATTGTGAAGGGTGCAAGGTGACGTTCCATTGGCGCTTAAATGCTGAAAATGGCACCAAATTTGCACCACGCTGATTTCAGCCTGAATCCGAGCTACCCTTTCAGGCGGCGAGTGCTTTTTGGCAAATGCAGTCCATCGTAAAGGGCATCTGGTGTCATGATGATTCGCACGGAGAGATGTTCTCCATACTTGTACTAGATAGAATCACATCTAGTACAAAAAGCATACAATGTGCTACAGCAGTGTGTACTAGATGGGATGCGATCTAGTACAAAAAGTACGAGCTGCACATACTTTTTGTGCTGTGGAAACGTGATGCACGCAGGAGTGCGAATCGCAATGGGAAACTGCTCCATGTACGGGCACCTTACGTGCTCTCTCTATCTTAGCTCTGCTATTAAAGGCCCTTATTCTGGTTGGTGCGGCCAGAGCCGCACACGGGGCTCCGGCCGCACAAACCAATCCCCGCCCACGAGACGGATCGCCACGGCCGTCCGTACACGGACGGCTGGCGATCCGCATAAAAATGGTGGAGGCGTACGCCTCCACCATGGTGGGAGCTGCCCCCTGCATTCGATGGTCGTCGACCATCGAAGGCAGGTCCGCACGCCCCAGCAGCTCCCGCAAGCTGAGACCACACGGACAATCGTCCGTGTGGTAGCTTGTATGGGGGCTGAAAGCTGACATCCGGCGACGTCAGCTTTCCGCCCCCATGAGCTGCGTCATGCCCTCATTTCCATGCATACGCCCCGCGTTTGCATGGGAACGCCCATGAAACGCGGGGCGTACACATAGGGAAATGAGGGGATGAAGCCCCTCACGCCCCTATACGCCCCCTTTGCGGCGGACGAAATACGTCTGCGGCGAAGGGGGCTGCACATGCGCAGAATGACCTCTGCGCATGTGCAGACTGTAAACATCGGCGGTACGGCCGCACGCGGGCCGTACCGCACGAAACAGAATAAGGGCCAAAGTGCTGCAACCATTTTATCAGGCTGAAAACACATATGTGACATTGTAATATGCTATGCAGAAACAATAGTGTAAACTGCAGCATAAACTAAACAAACTGAAAGAGAACATTAAAGAGATTTCCATCAATTGCTGTGCCACTTCAAAATAAAATAGTTGTATTCCCTTCTGGGGAAGACGCCACAGTCTACAAGAGACTTTAAATACTTCCAGATCTAATGCCCATGTGTACAGAGATAAACGGAATACATAAGTATTCTTCTTAAATGTGTTTTATCGTGGCAGGACACAAGTCACAGCTGGATACCATTCAACTGCTCAATCCCAAGGTCCAAAAGCTAAATAAATCTGCAGCTGGCTTTAAACAACTGCAAAGTTAAGAGCAACAGAGCATATACAGTACATTTGATGGCACAAACTAGGCGCAGATCCTTTCCAGGACTCTTGTAAGCATTTTGGATTTTTTTATATTCTTATTTTTCTCAGTTCAATTTTCTTATATACTGTAGTCAGCTTTTACTTGGATTTATACTTTTACATCTACTTCACTGTAATGATAACATAAGTTCAATGTGCAGCAAGCAAAGAGAACATCCTCCTCTCTTCTAAAGGTTGCCCACTGTGGGTATTTTCAATTAATAATTATCAAGGCTAATCCCCAGGGCTATTCAATTCGCCCTGAAGGCAGCCCACAGGCTGCAGTTAATGGGGTTTTTTATGTTGTTTTTTTGTTGTTGAAAAGAATTCCTTGATAAATATCCTGTTTTCAGGGTCGTGACCATATTAACACATAAGTCCAGGTCCTTATCCGGTATTCTATGGGTTAAAACCAGTTAGTTTACCGGGTGTGAAAAATTAACTCTAATTGAATAGCCCATGGCCATACCACCATTTTTCACACCTGGTAATTATCTGGACTAATGAAATCCCTCCATTTGTGAGACATATTATTATTATTATTGTTGTTATTATTATTATTATTATTGTTAATTTATATGGTGCTACAAGGGTCTTTATCACCTCATGTACAATAATAGTAAACACCAAACATGCTATACAGAATAAAATAATGCAGAAAAAATAAAAGGGTAACAAGCATTGCTGGATCACCAGTTATAAGGCCCAAATCAGCAACAGCAAAGATAAGGTGACATTATTAAAAGCTAGAAGATGATTGTATAAGTGTGTGAAGGAATGGTTCAAGAAGGAAGAGGGCCCTGTTTGTTTGAGCTTACAATCTAAAGGGGAGGGGAGATAAACAGGGTTGACCCAGAGGGGAGAGACAGTGAGCAAGGAGCAGTGCATAAGGACTGGACTTTATCCTGTATATCTGCGTAGCTTAAATGGTGCTTCATACATTATATATACTCATATATAATATATAATAATCATATACTCATATATTCAGCTAAAACGGACTTTTAAAATGAGTACTGGAATATAACCGATTCTAACATTTAGAAAGGCATTTATCCTATCTGCCGTAACATTTCTTTGAAGGGACCAGATAGTTATCTGTACATTATACAAGCATGGGACATTGGATGGCCCATAGCCTTCAGTGCTTTACCCTGTTTTCACTTCTCTATTCTGTGAAAGCCTCTGAGGAGATTTCACAATTCTGTTGAGTCCCTCTTGGTGAGTACTGGTGGTCAATAGGTAGAGCAAAACGTAGGCCAAACCAACTAAGCACTGTAGAGGGGGGTGCTGTAATTCCATAATGGCACCCATTAGTAGTACATTGGTGTATGTACGCTGGGACATGTGAGGCATGTACTCATGTAAGGTTTTACTAGAGAATCTAACTTTGGCTTTCTCTACCCACAAATAAGAGAACAAGTGACTCATTGCAACCAATCAATTTTCATTTATCAAGTACATTTTATAAAATTATATGTAAAAGCTGATTGTGTACATCAGACATTTCTACCCCTCTCCTCTTGACAAAGATACATATATCTCCCCCTATGTTAGCAAATCCAAAATTCCAGATTCTATATATTCATATGATAACTACTGTTTGCCTCTATTTTTATATCTCACCCAATATTGCCACACATGATGAGATTACACTTGGCTTTGGACTAAGTAATTGAGTGTCAGGATCACGTTACTGTAATGTTAAGTACACACTATTAGATTACAATCTGCAGGTTGGAACAAAAATCTGGTAATGACGTGGAATAAATTACAATCAACCATTTGATCCCAAAAGCTGGAAAATGGACAAAAACTGGCATTTGCATAAATTGATTTCACCAATTTGTCTGAATTACCATTTTTGTGTATTTCCATGTTATGGAGATAATCTTATGGTGTGTTTCCAGTTTAAGTGCAGGGGCAGCAGACACAGGGATGCCTGGTAATTGTTATGACATAGAACCTTTGGTGGTTCACAAGCTGTGGAAGATTCCATCAATAAAGTTACAATATTACAAACTTCACTGGGAAAAAGTCTTTACAGGTTGGACATAACATATTAGTTTTAGCACATAAAACAAAATTGCGTGTCCATGTCATTTTATAATGTACATTTAACTACTGTAACACATAATACAGATTCTGGTTTTAAAATCACAAGATCAAAAAAGTATAACTTTGCATGCAGTACCGTGGTGAATATTGCGACACTTGGCACCAGTTACTTGGATTTCCCTCACCTTTTCCCAATATGTGAATATGGATTAGCTGTGACATTTGCATTGTAGGAAGTGCATTACAGCCAACAAACCAGGATCACTTTTTTCAAAAAGTTTCGGACTAAAAATATATTTAAGGATATGTTCTTCAAAGAAAGAATATGACATTTAAAATATTAACTCAAGAGCTACAGTATGTGAATAGTGTTGAAGCAGTGCTCACAGATGACCTGTTACATTGTATGGAACGGACAATCTTACCTGGTAGACATGAAAGGCGTGGGTAGATTTACCTCGCAGGAAAACGGAGGGTATCCAAACATTTATAAGGGCACAGTGTGATCTGTAAGAGCGACAGATGTAAAGCTCACTGACATTTTCATAAAACAGGAGAATTGAAAACTATTGATATTTTCTCTACTGGAAATAAACGCAAGTGGTACCAATAAAGTATGTATTATGCAGATAGAAGTCAATTAAAGGTTAGGAGGAGGCCAGCTAAACAGGAGCCCTAATTCTGTACTCTCATTAAGTGACTCCGGAAGTGCAGCTTATTATGTTCTGAGTGGCCTCTTCCAATGTGAAGTGCTTCTTTCTCCGCTAAAATAGTATTTTATACCGGAACACAACTTCGTTTCAACTACGTTTGATAATCAAGTGAAAAATACTTGAAGCACAATTCCGTGTTTAAAAAACACTTTACCTCCCTGATTCCTCCAGAAGTAAATAACACTGAAGTGTGTGAGTGTGTGTAAGTACCAGGTGGATGAAAATGGAATTCTCAGCTGGAGTTACAATTACAAAGCATTGCACAGTTCCAGTTCCCACAAGATTTTACTTTCAGAAGCTCAAAACTGCTGCCCATTCTCCCAGACAGCCTACATCTCAAATAAGAGCTTGCACCAATTCTAAATGCCTGTCCATTTATCATCACTGTACAACTAAACTGTGTTCAGAGTGGCCAACATCTAATCGCAAAACATTAGAGCTCCAGTGAACTGGACATGTGTAAAAAGTCCAGATATTATACTGCTGATGTATATCAAAGAAACACTGCATACTTTTTACAAGTATTACAATGACTTATTTTGTGGCGATACACACAGATGAATTCTGAATGTTTTGAAGTTCAGGCACCAGTCTCCTGAAGGCAGTTGGGATGACAGCATCAGTATACTGAACAGGAGTATACTGGCTGTCTGGATGTTGACTGCATCCAACTTCACCAGCTTTTCCCTGTAAATCATATTTGCTTCCCTGTGAATCCTCTGGGAAAGTTCCATTTCAAGCACTTACTGTATCTCCTGCTGCCATGCATTATAAATCAAATTCCCCGATTCATTGGTTCCTCCAGTACAGCCAGGGAACCACGAAGGCAATAACAGTGATTTGATGTAGTCACTAGTACTGTTGCCCAGTTCATCATCCCCTGATCCCCAGCAGGACAGAACACAGCTTGCCTGACCCCTGTGATATGTCTCTTCTTATCTCAGTGCCTGCTTGCACTACTAGTGTGTGAGCTGTGGAATGTTTTATTACTATAAAGGACAATACAACAAAAATATTTAAAATCCATTTTTTTTCTTAAACAGAAGATCATTAATGGAAGAATTCACCCAAGATCAAATAGCATTTGAAATTTATTGCATAGACATCACATTGATCATGTATATTGTGCTGAGTAAAAAATAAGAGAAATGTCACCGTAAATAGTTGCAAACTAGAAATTCAGTATTGCAGGTGGAGATGTTAGCATCAATCCACGCAGATGTTCCCAAATTATATTGCTACTAATGTTACATAGAAATATCTTGCAACAAACATTTTAGCACATATAAGCCCAAATGTGGAGCTTCAGTAGGTATGACCAATGGGTGGAGCATAACACACACCCTCAGGGGAGAAGCATGCTTCGAAGACACATTTTATTATAATTTCCATGAAACTTGATTATAAAAATAAGCAAATATGGTGTAACCCTGCACTGTGCTCATTCAACCAGTGCATTCAAAGAACGGACGGGATAATCGCTAGCTAAGCTAGTATACAGAACATCTTTGTTTTGTTGATGATCTAAGCCAGGCATTCCCAACCATGGTCCTCAAGGCACACCAACAGTGCAGGTTTTAGTGATATCCAGGCTTGATCACAGGTGACTTAATTAGTATCTGAGGGATTCTGATTAAACCATCTGTGCTGAAGCCTGGATATCACTAAAACCTGCACTGTTGGTGTGCCTTGAGGACCGTGGTTGGGAATACCTGATCTAAGCCATGCAAACTATGGCCCTCCAGTTGTTGTGAAACTACAAGTTCCATCATGCTTTGGCACAGTTTTGCTATTAGGGAATGCTAAAACTATGGCAAGGCATGCTGGGATGTGTAGTTTCACAACAGCTGGAGGGCCATAGTTTGGACATGCCTGATCTAAAAAAACACTAGTGGTGTTGAGACACAACTGGATATCTAGCTGCACTTTATCTATGTGTACCCAGGGCCATCTAAACTGCATTATAGGCCCTGGACCCCTTATTCACAGGAACAATTTAAACAAAAAAACCTCATGCCATCTTTCCACTTGCTTCCATATAGTGAATGGCTGTGAGCACTCTTATTGGTGGATAGCTCCAGCCATTCACCAATCAGCATGCTGACAGCCATTCACTGTCTGGCTGAAAGCTGGGAGGCGGGTAGAGAATGCTGCACTCTTATTTTAATGGATTGCTCCAGCCATCCACCACTAAGCATACTGACAGCAATTTACTGCAGGAGGAAGATACCCACCACCCAATCCGCCTCACCCACCACCCAATCTGCCTCAGCTTGAAGGCCCATAGAATTGGTGGGCCCTTGAGCAGCTGCCCATTGAGCCCATACGTTAAGTTGGCCCTGTGTGTGCCAGGTAGACTGTGAGTACAGAAAACTGAATGGCTTAAAGTTTGCTGACACAAACCCCCCCAAGAACCAAGTACTAGTCCCTTGTTCCTGTGCACCTGCCAGTTACTTAGGCCCCTTCTTCCTTCTCATTAAAATTTGTGTTTTCAAGAGCAGTAGAAAAGTGGAGACTGAATTTGGATGTGATAATGTATGAGATCACTTTACCTTTTACACTTTGCTGGGATTATATTACTCTTTTGCAGGCTATAAACGTGAAAGGAATAACAGAAAGTAATAAACTTAATACTTGTATTTAGAAGATGATTGCTTATTACTTCCACAGCGTTTCTTTAGGTTTCCAACCAGTAAAACCATATGTATACCTTTTACTATCTCTAAAGACAACCAGGTATGTAGTTTGTTAGCTAAATCCCAGAACAGCCCAAAATACATAGATATGTAAAGGCTTTATAGACTTACATTTCAAAATCTGACAAACTCTGGTCCTCAGATGTTTGACTCAGATCCCCAGGGACCTACAATGACAAGGAAGGAAAACATGCATAACATAAAAAATGGTAGAATGTCCCAGTGATGTCACCCTGTTACTGTTTAAAAAAAAATAGGAAACAAACCAAAAAAAAAAAACAGGTCAATATTAAATAGGACCCAGTATACAAAAATCTGAAAAACATTTGAGGAAAATAGTAATTAAACCATGCATCATAATAATAATCATAATAATAGTAATAATAATAATAATAATAATAATAATAATAAAAATACATCTTTCAGCAAGAGGAACAATGAAGTAACACAGGCATGCTGGGAATTTTGTTACTGCCAATTAGGTCTTGCTGGAAGGACTCTCCCGCCAGTCCCACCACCAGTCACAGCAGTTACAAAACCTATAGGGCCATATTCAATGCGGCCGGCAAGGTGGTTAAATGGCATGGATCACCAAAAACAAGCGGCCTTCGCCATTAAAGCCCCATGCCGGCCGCTCAACCTATTGTACGTTCGGGGGGGGAATCCTCGCTGTTAGAGAACGGGCGAGGACTCACCCAAACAGTGAGGCTAGCGGCTAATGCAGGGAGCCCGCTGCATTTAGCCGCGAACCTCGCTGTTTTAGCGGCCACACACACAGTTTCCCTGTAGCTACAAAAACAGAGCGAGGGAGAAACGGCGTGTGCAGTGGGTCAGTTAACTAATGACCTTGCAAGCTGTGACAGCCCATAAAGAGAGTATACTGTAATGTGAATAATCCATAACTTTTCTGCCTCTTTCAAATCCACCTCATGTCCATAGCTAACCCATTTTTCTGTATTTCTACCACCTTGAGCAATAGGGAAACAAATGGTTTAGGCACAGAGGGTCCACAGAGCTCCTAAACTAATAATTCCTAAAGACAATAGCAGGCCTTCACTTTTATACTCTTCAGAGAATACAAGATTTTTACCGTTAATGTGGTGTTATAATGCTATTGTACAGCTATCAATGTCATTGTATACAGTAAATGTTTATGCTTTGATACATTAATATTCATTTGCAAACAGAGGGACCAATTCAACATGGATGGCTAATCAGACAATTCGCAAATTGGGTGATTATCGTATGACTGGGCATGTGTACCATATGTATTGGGCAAGCGCGAGGGGAAATAGTAACTGAAAATGCATATGGATTACACACTCAGGGGTAGATTTATTAAGCTTGGTGAAGTGATGAACTGTCTGGTTTTTATCACCAGCCAATCAGCACCTACCTGTGAAGTTACAGGCTTGGTTTGAAAAATTACAAGTAGGAGCTGATTGGCCGGTGATAAAAAACAGAAGTTTATCACTTCACCGAGCTTAATAAATCTTCCCCTCAATGTGGCTGGGAAGGCGGCATTCGGGGATGGAAGCCTGATGTTTTCTGGGTGTGTTTGAAAAAATGCAGGTGTGCCCAGGCATTTGGTCAGCAATGACCACTTCCACCCTGTCTCAGTCACAGAGTAGTCGAAACCTTACACCTACTCACAATTGCACAGACGGCAAAAACTCTTCGATGGTTCGAGAATTGTGTATGGATTTGTGTATGGATTTGCGAATGGATTGCCATTAGCCATCCATTCACAATTCTCTTGCAATTTAACAAGGGGCATCTTCTCTTTCTGTCTGGGTGGCGGCTTTCTCCTCGCAGTCCACTGAGAATTCCCCCATTAGCAATCCATGCTGAATTAGCCCCATTATAAGGTAAGTCTGCACTTGGTAATTTGGGCAGGTGTATATTGACTCCTCCCACCTTTTTCCGCTCTACATGCTACCCCTTTTACTATTGTGCATCTTTCTCCTGATGTAAAAAAATCTGTTCCGGTTACTCAGGATGTCCAGCAAAATCATATGCTGGGGCCAGTGAAACTGCATACAAAGTCATAAATGCTGGTTTCAGAACACCCAGAAAACAGGGCTGGCGCACAATTTTTCTGAAATGCTACCTGTCACTAAATGCCAGCAGAACACCATTTATGTTAAGGCTTTAGGGGCAATGTATGTGACATTGCAGGACCAGGGCAGTATGGATGGTGTAATTGTTAGCATAACTGTCTTACAGAACTGAGGTCATGGGTTTGATGGGTGGAGTTTGTATGTGCTCCCTGTGCTTCTGTGTGATTCCTCTGATCCATAGATCCTCTTCCATAGATCAAAAACATACTGGTAGGTTAATTGGCTCCTGACAAAAAATGAATCCTAGTGTATAAATGTGCGCATGTACATTTGTTTAGGGCCAAGTGGTTGTTATCCGCCATCAAATTCTATGATCTGCATATGCGCAGTGAGGCTCCTACGCATTCGCAGGTCATTACGCATCGGAGATTTACAGAAATATTGGATTTACAGAAACCTCTGAATCTCTCTTTCTTTACTTTTTATTTTCAATCTCTGCTTTTCACTTCCAACCACTCCACTTTATTTTTGGATCTAAAGTGCCCCTCATCTCCAAGGCTTTACATTACTCCCTGTAATTCAACCACTTAAAACAAACCCACGGTATCTTGTTTAGATTTCTATTTTCCTAGCATGAAAGTTACAAATTATAACTACTGTGGCTTATGTTGTTTTATAATGTTTACCTCTCCTCTTCTGTGTAAGTGAAATGTATAAATGTAATAAAACAGAAACAGTACAGCCCGGCCTATTAGCCGAAGACATCTACGCTACGCTAGGATTGATATGCATTGTAGAGCTTATCCTGAGCAATCCCATCATCTACAGCTGGTGTGAGCTGGAGGTAACAGTAGCCATTAAGTCAGCTACTATTAAATCGTGCTGCACTGAACCTGTTTGGAAGTGTTCTCTCCATAAAATATTCTAAAAACATCATCTTCAGTTCATGAAATGTTGTTCCCACTGTATAATATTTTCCCATGGTATAACTAGTAAACATCACCACGGCGGCTCACTTTCCTCATTTTCTTCACTGTGAGAAACAATTGGACTTTTAAAAAAATGCAAAAAGTACTGTGTGTTTATCTCTCCGGTATATGAAAGACTTTGCGATCTGCCCATAAGGATGATGGATAATGCTCTTACTAAAAAAGTAAGCAAGCAATAACTGTAGTCTGGTAGCAAATCGATGGCAGAAACTGCCAAATAACATTCACATGCTACCAATCTACTTGGATTTATTTGTAATCCACAGAGAACACATTCAACTTTTATGACTCAAATTGCTGAATATTTAAATGTTACATTATATATCAGACAGGCAAAGCCGTCAAGACACAGAGCAGGATTTAGATGAAGGAAAGACTTCCAAGCAGATCATTTATCTTGATCACTTTTAGTGCAGCAGTATATACAGAGGCATCATACTATCAATACAAGCAAAAGTCGCACAAACATTTTTTTTCTCTACTGTAAAAAAAACAGAGAACTAAACTAACTATTAATAACAAAGTCAGCAGTGAGGCACATAAGGATGTGTTGACTTAATATCCAATGTCTTACTGTGCCTTAGGGACTAATTCAGAGTTGGCGCAATGCCGACGTTTGCGCAAAAGAGCACATTTATTGTACTGCACATGGGTTACATCTGAATTGCGCACGTGCGCGCAGTATAAAGTGATTCACAAACTAAATGGCAAAATGATGTTTGGAGGAGGCACATGTGGGATCACTGTCTGTCGGGTATCTCTCTGGAAAAAGCCCCTCCCAACTAAAGAAAAGTTTCTGTGGAGCACTTGCTTATTTTGATTTGTCATCAATGTGGATTTTTTCCTGATTTTTATGAATGAAGAACCTTTTGAAAAGGAATCCTTGAACCTAATAAAATCATTCACTTTGAACTTACCCTGATGAAGTTGTTAAGACAAAACGCGTAGGGTCATCAAGCATTCGTTTTATGGAAAAATCACCTGTACTTTGCATGTTTTATTGAATGTTTGTATCTGAATGTAATTCTTATGAAAATAAAAATGCAGAATTCCTCTATGCATAAGAGGTTTTAACGTAAATAGGTGGTGGTATTATTAAAACTCAATATTAGCGCACTCTATTACTTCTTTCAATCTACCTATCCACTGCCCCTTACTAACAGGAGGGCTTAATAGAGGTGCTGCTGGTACTCTACAGCACACCCCTATAACTCCTCCACCATCCACAGCACACCTACACCCACCCTTCCACTACTCGCAGACCCTCTGGACCTCCTCACCCATATGCCCCACACACGCATATAACCCTCCTCTATCCCGCCAGCTGCCCATCCTTTCCTAGCTGGTCTGCAGTGCAAACGGACCACCAACCCCATCTGCAGCACTTACGCACACATCCGTACCACCTACACACACCCTCATTTCCCCATGCAACACTGCACCAGCCCCTCACCCCCTAGCAGCATCTACATACCCCCGCCCACATATACACCATCCACCTGCACCTTGCAGCACTTCTCGCCTCCCTACCCCATCCCCTGCACCCTGCCACTCTCACACCCCCAGCACCTGTGGACACCATTCACCAACTAAAATAGCAATGCAGACAATCCTCCCTATATTACAAACTTTATTTCACGCAACAAAGACATTTACAGTTTTGGTGGGCGGAGCCCCTTACGACGGTGTGAAGAGCGCCCGTAGGGCGCGATGAATCACCTAGTATATATATATATATATATATATATTATACACACATAGCAGTGAAGCGCACACACGGTAACGCAATACAATCATTACACTTCCTTGGGCACAAATCACTGCTTATTCAGCATACATCAGTAGGCTTGAGAGCAGTGGAGATTTTCCTGTAGCACACAAACTCTCATGGTCTTAACTATAGGTCCTCTCAGAGCTGTAACCAGGGGTGTTTAAGCAGTGCCAACACCCAGGGTGCAGGGTCCTGGGGGCAGAACCACCAATGACCAACAGCATTGGAATGGCACCCAGCAGTCCTGAGGACCATCCAGGAAGTGATCAACTTCTAGAGCCAGTGGCTCCACCTCCTAACATAAATGACATAGCATCACGGGTTTAGGGAACATGGCAACACAGGGAAAAATAGGGGGTTATTCTGATTAATTTGCAAGGCTGCGAATTCGCAGCCTTGCAAGTGCACCAAACCCCGCCTGGCCAATGCCGGTATGCCCACCTACCCTCGCAGCATGTGTTCACATGCACTGGGTGCGAATGGATGTTTAACACTGTGATTAACCGGTGCCAGCATTCCAATGGGTGTGACTATCCACCACCACCCCGGTCGCAGCCTTGGGTGCATGCATCCATCAAACAGTCTGTTCGATGTGGCCACTTGTAGCCGGCGTATGCACATACACAGAGATGACCCTGTGCATGTGCATACGCCCACCATTGGTCCCCGTACGAACGGACCAGAACAACCCCCATAGAGCCCTGTGCTGTTTACCAACCTCTATTTATTCTTCTCTCCAGTATTTCCTTTATGGTGGCCAAGAGTGATGGCGCCATCCACCCAGCCAGTGAGTCAGAGAACCCCACCATTTCAGTGAAAGGCGATAAGCATTGTGTACATTCAGTATGTCTGAGTTGATGACTCCCTGGCACTTTATTAGCATTATGTTTCAAATACACTGCCTCCAACTGTCCTTACAGAAGAACAATATAAAGAATGCTTACCGTCCCTCTCAGATCTATAAGTTCTTGTCTCATCTGAGACACAAGCGATTCTTTTGCGATTAGAGTACGGTGAAGCCTTTCGTTGAACTCCATCAACTCTCCATGCATTTCAGCTACCTTTAAGATTAAAGAAGTAAAAATGAACAGTTTTATCATTATATATTTGTGCCCAGATTAAATGACTATTGCTGAAATCGTCATTTAAATTAAAATAGGAAGCAAAATACAAAGCAAAGAATCTGTCTATTCTTGTCTCTTTGAAACAAAATACTGTATACACTAAAACAGTGAAACCTGTTTCTGGAAGCATGCGGCCTAAACCGTGCTCATTAAAAGCATGTATATTTGCTTGTTTTCTAGGAGCTTTTAAGTGACAACAGTTTCCAGAGATGAACATCAGCGCTGAAAGTGGGGATCAATTACTGGATGCGTTACTGCAGTATTTCACATTAAAGAACATAACACTGTCACATTTCAGCTAAAATCACTTTTAATGAATGTCTTCATTGGGTGCTTTTAAAGAAAATCAATTTGTTATGAACAGTTCAGATTCTTTTTTTTTTCTCTCCCCAAAAAAATAATACTCTTCATTGATTGTTTTTTAGAATGCTTATTGATTTTTATTACTACTGGCCACTTCACTGCTAACACTGTGATTACCACACCAACCTGTCTGGCTGATGGATATGACATAGCTACAAGAAAATGTTAGCAACTGTTCCCTATTAAAAAAAACTATCAAAAGGGTTAAAGGTCAGTCCATTGTCTTGGATGGTTTATACCTGTACAGACAAATCAAACTATTTCAGAGGCAAACCCTTTTTTTTTTACATACATTTTTGTACGCAGTGCTGATGTTCAAACAACTAATACCCCATTCACACCAGTAATACAGGGACAAACCCGGGAACTGACAAGCAGGGACATTCCCGGGTTCAGACCCATTCACACCAGAAATGTCCCTGCATTTTCTGGTGTGAGAAGGGGGCGGGAAGGAGGCCGGCAGGAGGTGGGGAGGAGGCGGGCAGTCGGCGGGATGGCGGCGGAGGTGGGGAGAATACTCACCCCGGTTGCTGGTCCTCCGTGCAGGCCAGGGATCCACACAGGCGGCGGCGCAAATGACGGGACAGGCTGCGGATGAAGATGACGCAGCTCTCCGGCGTCCTCACTGCCGCCGGAGAGCTGCGTCATCATCATCCACCGGCTGTCCCGTCATTTGCGCCCACCGCCTGCATTAATTCCCGTCGGACAGGACACGGAGGACACGGCAACCCAGGTAAGTATACCCTGTACCTTTCACACCAGCCAGGTCCCCGGGTTGAACCCGGGAACAACCCTGGTACCTAGCCGGGTTGAAATTTGACCGGGATTTTGTCCCGGGAATCTTTCACACCAGCACTAGTACCGGGTTGTTCCCGGACTCAACCCGGGAATTTAGGCTGGTGTGAATGGGGTATAAGTGATTATCAGAAGACCCCACATATGCTGAAATGGAACTGCGCACACAGCAGGGTACCTTTGCGATACTGCTAACAGTGAAAATTTAAATGCAGAGAAGAAGGAACCGTATGAGGGAATGAATGGAGGCAAAAACCTTGATGTGTATTGGACATATTTGAGGCATGTTTCTGCCTTCATCTGCGATTGTGAAGCATGGCGGCAGTGTCACTCCTGCTGCGGCCAGTCTGCGTGACCATAGACTCGACCCGGGTCTGACACTTTCACACTAAAAGGGAACGCGCATTCGATGGTAAATCGGAGATTAAACACATACGACTTAACGTTGTTCACCCAATTTCTTGGCTCAATGTGCTGGAATCGGGTAAAAAAAGGGCCCAAATCGCAATAGTGTGCGGCCAGTTTTTAAGTATTGGGATTGTGATAAAAGAAAACAAATTCCCCTATTGTGGGTGTGTTTGTAAAGCGCTGCCGAATCTGTGTGCACTACAGAAATAACTGGTAACAAATAAATTATTACAGATACTAGATGGAGAGATCTATCAATATGCAATGATTGAAACTATTTCTATAGATTATTATTGCAGTTCCAGTTAGAAATTAGATGAAAATAAAAAAAAAATATCCGGAAAGTGTTGATACCCGGCAATAGCTATAAGAAGATAAGTCGCATATCTCTAAAACCTAAAACTATAATAGCACATTTCCTCAAATAACTTTTATTTAATACTATACTTTATATCCGGCATGTCCAAACTATGGCCCTTCAGTTGTTGTGAAACTACACTTCCCATCATGCCTTGCCTCAGTTTTGCTATTAGGGAATGCTAAAACTATGGCAAGGCATGCTGGGATGCGTATTTTCACAACAGCTGGAGGGCCACAGTTTGGACATGCCTGCTTTATATGGTGAAACCTGGTGAATTGTTAGCTTGTTAGGTAATCTACATTATAGTACAAAACTTAAGACAAATAAAACAATTACTGAAAGCACGCATGGGAGAAAATGCAAACCAGACTTTGCTATAAACTATTCTTACCTACGAATCTGTATACAAGTGCTACAATGCAGGAAGGTTTATTGTGCTTCGTACACAGAATCAGACAAACACAAATCGGTTGTATATAAAATGATTCAGTCCTGTTTTAGGAAGCAGCTTGCCCCATCAGTTTGTGATTAATGCATTTTCGGATGAAAAAGATTAGAAAAAATAAAGATTCTCGGTGCAAGCAGAGGTGCACCAGACCTGGCGGTACAATTGCAGATTCTCGGTGCAAGCGGAGTTGCAGGGCCGGCGCTACCCACTCAGCAGCTCCTGCAAAGTCGCCATGGTGAAAAGGCGCTGTCTCCCTCCCTGCTCTGCTAAAGCTGCCTCAGCCCTCACTGTCATTGCCTCCTGCACGCCGCCCGCAGCGCCTGCCTGACAGCTGGCGGGCGGCAGTATAAAGAGCTGCTCCCTGCACCGTGAGTGCACACAGCCTGCAAGCCGCCCGCAGTGCCTGTCTGACAGTGGACGGCAGTATGGAGAGGCTGAGCAGCGCACACACTGTCCTCCTCCTGCGACCTGCCCCCTCTTTCTCACGGACACTTGCGCTGAGGCATGTAGCGCTGTCTGTGAATGCCTGGATGACATGTCATGTCCAGATCCGCCCCCTACCCATTGCCTGTCAGCTGTCAATCAAATGATGAACAGGCAGCAGCGCCACCCTTCCTTCCCTCTTCTCAGTGTGCTGTGCCAGTGCCACTGCCAGTCCTCAACACTCCGCCCCATCTATCTCCTCCCCCACTGGCGTAACTAAGCTACCGCAGCCCCCGCCATGGCGGGGAGGCGCAGAGTAACTATGGGCGCCTGGGGGGCTGCGGTGCTATAGTTACCCGCTGCGCTGCTGCCCGGCCGCATCTGTGGTCACTGCCCGTCACTCGCTCCCGGCGCCGGCTCCTGCTGATAATGAAAAGTGACACTTAGAAAATGGCTGCCCCCGTATTGCAGACAGTTTTGGCAGCCATTTTCTAAGAGTCACTTATCATTATCAGCAGGAGCCGGCGCCGGGAGCGAGTGACAGGACAGTGACGCAGATGCGGCCGGGCAGCAGCGCGACAGGTATGGGTATGGGTATGGGAATGGATATCGAGGGGGGGGGGGCCCGCGCCAAAGGGGGGGGCGCGCCGAAAAAATTTGGCGGGGGGGCGCAATATATATAGTTACGCCACTGTCCTCCCCTCTTCTTCCATCTCCTCCTTCTCTCCCCTCCTTTCCCCCTCAGGCACGAGAGGGGTGTAATGGCGTCCTCAGCATCCTGCCTACGCAGATAGAAGAAGAGGGACTGCACAAGAGTTAAACAGCAAAAGAACAGTGAGTCTTTTATTATACATGTTTATAACGAATTCTTTAATAATTGTATATTTTTTTATATTAATTTAGACACTTTTTAAATAATGGGCTGGGTTATGTGCCTAAAGGTGGCCATACACGCTGCAATAGCAGCGTGTGATGCGATGTGCGCTCCTGCGTGCATCGCACAGTACACAAAGCATGTGCTGAACATACTTTTTGTACTGCTTTCGGATCGCATTGCACACACAATGCATGCATGCCGTGCGATGTGCACTAGCCCATAACATATGCGATTCTCGCAGCGTGTATGTGCACCTTTAGTGCCTGCAACATTTTGCTGACACAGCACTGAGATGGTGTATGCATACATGTACATGCACCTGAGGTCCTCCATAGGATCGCATGTTGCATACGCTTCCACAATCGGGCTGCAGCTTGTTGTAATGGCAATGTGAAAGGGCGCAAAATTTATGGTTTGCAGGAGGGCGCTGGACACCCTAGCACCGGCTATGCAGAGGTGCATCAGACCTGGCGGTACAATTGCAAATTCTCGATGCAAGCAGAGGTGCACCAGACCTGGCGGTACACTTGCAGCAGGCATGGCGGACTGAGGCTAACTATATGAAGCCACGCCCCCATGTTCTCAGGTCCCCCAAATTTGAGATTCTCCTGAGCATTCTTCAAACTGAACCAGTCTGAAAAAATTCTGATGAGACAAACAACTGGTGTCACATCTGTCAATACGATGTGTCCATTTCAACCAGCTGTCTATATGTAATCCTATAGACCGGCATGATGTGAGTATACCGTACTGTAGTTTTATTTATCTTTAATAACATGTGATGGTAAATACTTGAAAAATATTTTGCTATAATAAAAATAAATTAATTAGATAAAACACACATACATTCATGTTTTATCTTAGTTAATCCAACAAATACCATAGCACAAATAATCGTAATGTTATTTTTTTAATTTCACAGATTTAATAAGCAGAGGGTAAAATGCACACTACAAAAATGTTGACCTTTCTTTTGATTTATCTGTAATGATGACCAAACCTGGAATTCTTATTGTTGGCTAGTGCAGCTTCTAGGCATTTAGCCCAACATCTCAAATGTTGGTCAACAATATCATAGAGATATATTTATATTAAGTGGAAACACAGTGCTGGAGTCATCATTATTAATAGCACACTAGTGTATTCCAAGAAGTAACAATATGTGTGGTACAGATGGAGCGCCTCTCACTAGTGCTGGGGATGGAGGAAGATTCGCCAGCCGCCATCCCCCACCAGCCACCATAAGGGGACGCGCGCGCACGTGATGCGCGCACATCGCCTTACAACGGGGCTCCCCCCAGGTCCCCACCGCCTCGCCGAGGATCGCCCCAGCTCCCTGCCTCCTTGCCTTAGTTTTATTTGGCTATGCTGAAACCAATGCAAGGCATACTGGGATGTGTAGTTCATCAACAGCTGGAGGGCCACTTATTGCCCATTCCTGCATTAGGGCAAACCAAGCTCCCATGGGTCGGTCTTACAGGCTGTTCAACCTGAAGATGTGGTTGACCTCCCTAATCCAGTGTTTTTCAACCACTGTGCCGTGGCACACTAGTGTGCCTTGATCTGTTATCAAGTGTGCCCCCAGATCTAGAGATGCACAAACCTGTTTACAGCCACCACCAGTTCAACTGTTATTTACTGGTCTCTTCTTTTCATATAAAGCCAATGTATTTTATTTTTGTTGCCTGTGGGGAGCAGTGTGATTGTTTTTAATATGGGGGCCAATAGGTTTGTTTTTTTTCCCTGTGGGGGCCAATGTGTTTTGCCCTGTGGGGATCTCATGGTGTGCCTTGGTAATTTTAAAATCTTATTTAGTGTGCCACAAGGTAAAAAGGTTGAAAATCACTGCCCTAATCAATAAAAATATATAAGAAAAATTAAATACGTGCAGTACTATACAAAAGAAAAAAAAATGACAATAACAAAAACTTTTTTTTAATTATCTATACAGTTATATTGGACTATAAAATTAATAATAAAACGTATTTGTTAACTTCAAATTTCTTTAATCAGCCTTTCTTTAAATGGAAACAGCAACTTCTTTTAAAGGATCACTTTTTCACCAAACTCAAAGTTTCAGATATGGATTATTCATTTCATTAAGCGAATGTAATATACATTGATGTAAAAAAAAACATCATGGATGACATTTAGTGAGAGATTTGGTAAGAAATCTCCAGGTTTTTTTAAAGCGGCAATCATTTACACTGCAAAATCAAACTGGTTTTGCAGTGTAAAGGATTGCCACTTTGAAAAAAACTCTAGATTTCTTACCAAATCTCTCACCCTATTAAATTTACCCCAGTTGTACCTTATAAAGAAACCTGTATGGGATTATCCCCAGTGAATATACTGTGAGTTAACGTGTTCACACTCTAGAATTATTTTTTTTGCCGATTTTTACAGATAATCGGACAATATCGGTCGGATGACCACTCCTGCGGATCTTTTGCTATATCTTCTGATCTAACATGATGCATGAAAGATCAGAAGATTTAGCAAAAGATCAATATGAACGCACATGGGATCGTAATAGAAGTATTTGGTAAAGATGTGCTCTTCCCTGAAATCTTTTGTCCAGGGCGGACCATAGGTT
This sequence comes from Crinia signifera, assembly GCF_055691185.1. Classification (NCBI taxonomy): domain Eukaryota; kingdom Metazoa; phylum Chordata; class Amphibia; order Anura; family Myobatrachidae; genus Crinia; species Crinia signifera. The sequence goes on along the minus strand of NC_139223.1, from coordinate 70,746,208 downwards.
TAAAAATTTCAAAGCTTATTTATGCGCAAATTTTAACATTGCAGATCTTTCTAGTGTGTGGGCACCTTAAGGGTATGCATTTTCTGAACACACAATAAATAAACCTTGACAAGATTAGATTCTTTTAATAGATATAAGTGAGGTACGAGCCACTACTGAATATTGCTTAAAAGAAACCTTGATGAAATTAGATTTTTCTTCCCTGTATTCCTCCTCATCAATAATTAAACTTCAACTATAGTCCGTAATCGACAATATTTTATCTACATATATCCTACAAATAACAATAAAAGAAACATTGATGAAATTTCCTCACATATAATTGAGGTACAAAACACTAATGCATATTATCTACAGTTTCAATAGAACTAATTTCACCATATTGATCTCATTTTCATTTCTTTCATATATTGAACATTTGATCTAATGATGTGAAACACCAATCCAAATATTGAGAACCATAAATCATTTTTTTTCTCATCACCAAGGTTAAGTATTATTCATATATCAATCTTGAACTATTATTGGGCTATTCAGACAATAGTGACATCTTGCACACTTCAATATCCTTTATAAAAAGGTTTCAGATCACAGTGATTGATCCTCCAATGCCTTGAAAGGCTGCTGTAGTTTACAGACGTGCCTTACATTTCCCTTCCTTTACCATAGTGATCGGATTCTCTTCCTGATTAACTGCAAAGATGTATAACATATTTCAACTGGTTATGACAGCCATTATAATTTCAGTTATAAAATACTTTAAAATTAGCCACTTTTGTATCCACATGAACAACTTCAAAATATGTTTAACTTTTTATTCATTAGTTTTTATTGATTTTGTGCATAAACATACAACAAACACATAACCAAAAATTAGTAGCAGCTGTGGGTACATAAAGGGCTGCGTTGCTACTGTATATGACGGTAAATGTAAGGCAGAATATTTATGCTGTGGCCTGGGTACATACTGTATAACAGTTGCAGGGCAGATAGTTTACCGCTGTATCACAAGTGTCGTAACCGATATACCCGAGGCGCCATTCGGGCACATCACACAGGAGGCAATTCGAAATGTATACATTATATATAACAGTCTTAGAAGGGAGTAAACAGTACCCATCCATGTATATTAAAATTGAAGAATATATATTGAAGTGTATTGCAGCATCAAAACAAATCAAATATGCATACCCAGCTACTAAAGATAAAAACAAAAACACAAAAAAACACAATAAACAAAACCCCAAACAAACCTACCACATAACCCCCCACCCTGTACAACCCACCCTCAACATAGGCGTACTTGGATACCTTAAGATAAACCTACCCCTAACCCATTAACTACTACGGACTATAGGAAGGAAGTAAATTAGTGGCCCTTAGCTAAACCAAGTCAAAACTACATCAGCAATAGGATATGGACAGTTCTATGTTAGCCAAACTATGCCAAAAATCTAATCTACCCCTCCCACCCCACCCACTCACCCAACTGAAGTATAGCAGATATATGGAACGATTGGGGCAATGGACATATAGTAACGTAATTTAATGAAAGCACCCGCACCCCCAATATAGGATGTTACAGCTGGTAATTAAGTAAGGTATTAAAATAGTAACCATAAGCCAGGTTAGACAAGAACCAGCCCTCTCCCAACAAGTAGAAACATATCTTGCTTTAATTCTCAGGAGCCGACTAAAATAAAAATTACAATACCGATGTTAATAAAAGAGAGGATATTCCCCTGCGGATCATCAGACGTAGGATAGGACCCAGCCGTAGATGTGTGATCAGGGCATCTGGAGGAAGTCAGGGCATACACTGGTATAATGGCAATCATGTTGATCAGCCTCTGTGTAGAGGCGTGGATAGCCTGGAGGAGCCGCTGCACATCCATATTTCCAGTGAGGTATGCAGAACAGTAAAGAGCTCAAGCCAGCCTCAAGGACACAGAAGAAACCTGTGGTGGCTAGCAGACCGCCAAGCACTTAGATATAACAAGTGGCTGTAAGGGTATAGGCCGGTGAGCCAGGAGACACACCATGTGCGGCCAGAAGGACTTCAGGATAGCAGCAGGTCAACCAGGGAATATCAGGTCACCAGAAAATTATAATAAAGTAGAATGCAAGGGTCAGTGCTTAGAGCAGTGGTGGCCAACCCGTGGCTCTTGAGCCTCATGCGGCTCTCCCCCTTGTAAAGTGAGGCTCCTGCTCCCACTGCTGCCCGCCGCCCACCGTCCGTCCCATTCCCCCCTGCTGCCGGTTCCCTGAATCTCTTCTCCTTCTGAGGGGAGGAGAGCATGCATCGCGCATCTCTCCTACCCCTTACTGTGCATCCTTGTGACTGGGCCATCCGCCAATCAGAGCTCGCGGGCCAGCAGCCAATCAGGAGCCGGCCAGCGAGCTTTAATTGGTGGACAGCCCAGTCACAGGGAAGTGAGGGGGAAGGAGACGCGCGGTGTGCTGTGCTCTCCTCCCATCAGTGACATGACAGGAGAACTGCAGGGGGACACCAGGCTGTCCTCTCCCAGCCCGGCAGCAGCAGCAACAACGGTGAGTGCTGCTGCTGGGAAATTTGCACTGTGGGGGCATAGCAGTTTGTGGCACTGTGGGGGCATACCAGCTTTCTGGCACCATAGGGGCATACCTTGGCACCGTGTGGTGCATACCTGGCACCGTGGGGGGCATATGTGTATCTGGCACTATTGGGGGCATATGTATATATGGCACTGCACTATTGGAGGCATATTTGTATCACACCCACCCAAGGGGTCAAAATAAACTACGCCCCTTTTTTTGGCGCATGCGCCTTATGTCGGCTCTTTAGCTTGACAACCGATATTTTTCGGCTCTTTACCTCTGACCGGTTGGCCACCCCTGGCTTAGAGGATGACACTAGGATAAGGTAATGTAGAGTTTATTAGCACTGAAAGTACTGGTGTCAATAGGATAATGGCAGCCAATATTAGAAACTGATAAACCAGGGCAGTCTCGAACAGGCAGTGTCTCGCTTAGAGGATACCCCAAGAAAGGCCACAGCAGGATAAGTGTTATTAAAAGAGGCACAGCAGATCCACTCCACACTTATATACTACCTCCTAACTCCAAGATCAGGAGCCAGGTCAGAGGGATATCACAGGTAATACAGCAGGGGGTCACAAGGAGGGACTCCATAGCTTCAACCAGTGGTAAATGGAGGCAGGGTATCACGGCAGTACCTCACCTGAGACCATGGGCAGAGAGTCTAGGTCACCGGAGCAGTAGGAGAGAGGAGGGATGATGCATAGACTTGTCTCTTAGTCAAGATGGTGCCGGCATCCCATGTGTTAGAACCTGAAGCCAGAGGTCTGTAGCGGGGAGTTCACTGTCTCAACGGGTGTCCAAGTGCCACCCCACACCGCATAGATCCCCGCCAGTCAGCAGTAAAGCGGGCGGTAAAGGATCGGAAGGCACAGCAGGCGATTGAGGGAGAAACAGTCCCTGCGCAGGACAAGATGGCGCTGGTTATCCTCGGGCGGGCAGAAACAGGCACAGTCCCAGCTGGGAAGCCGTCCCCGCAACGGGGGAGCCGCCAGCAGTCTCACTCACCACCAGGGTCGGAGCAGGACGCACAGGCCCGGGAACACAGCAGTGAAATACCAGAGGCGCTGCTCCACCAAAGGAACCAGCAGAGGCACAGCAGATCACAAGCCACCCACAGGAGCACAGAGATCCCGCACCACTACAGCAAACCACCGGCACTGGAGGTCACAGGGAGGGTCCCAGAGGACAAGGAGTGCACAGGGGGTGAGTCTTGAATTCTATATCAGGGTGTCAGGATGGGTAGACAGGATAGAAGACAGGAGCTAGAACGGTATGCGTCCTACTCCATATTCAGCCAAGCCACCCAAAATATGTTTAAATTTAACATGCAGGGGAAATTGATAGACAATATCAATTTTAAATTATCATACAATATACTACAATATTTTAGCAGTAAATAATAAATATACTAAAATGTTAGTAGTTATGTGAATTTTGTTTTTCATGAAGTGATCCTTAAATTTCATGGAATTACCCATCACATAATGTGAATTGTGGCACTGTGTGACATACAATATAAAAAATATAAAAAAAAATTGTCATTTGAATGTTAGCTGGCGGTTTTAAAAAAAAGCACCTAAGGTTTGTAAGGTTTGTACAAAATGATATTTGATGGTACTGTATGTTAGTCCATATAATATAAGTCAATTTTAGAAAAGAAAATCCTAACACATAAAGATAGTTTAATACTGCACACATTGAATTATCACTACCCTCTGTGTCAATTAGTTTGGACAATCAGTCTTCTAATGTATCATATTTCCTGAACTATAAGAGGACAGTTCATTTATTTTTTGTGCAACTAACTTGTTGCTCCATCCAGGCACGAATACCCACGGATACACATATTTTTTTTGCTTGTGCCCCCTTCCCCTGAGGAAAGGAGCATAAATGTGCGAAAAGTCCATCTTTTTCACATTTTTCTAGTCAAGCCCAATAGTTTAGATCAGGCATGTCCAAACTATGGCCATCCAGCTGTTGTGAAACTACACATCCCAGCATGCCTTGCCATAGTGTTAGCACTCCCTGTTAGAAAAACTGTAGCAAGGCATGATGGGACTTGTAGTTTCACAACAGTTGGAGGGCCATAGTTTGGACATGCCTTGTTTAGATGGTTTAGCCATTTTGCGTGGCTAAAGCTGTTCAATTTTGGCACAATCAATGCGAAAACCATTGGCAGTCTAGCTCAGCGCCGGAAAAAATACAATTGCATATTGCCCTTTCAAAAATGACAGTCGGAATGCATGGAAGGAAAAGTATCTAAACAGTTAGGTTTATAATATCTGAAATGGCTTGTGTCCAAATCTTTACTACTATCATCAAGACATGTGTTACCAATTTGTATGTACAGTTTGAGGGCAAAAACTCCCAGATTTTAAAGGATAACAAAAAAGTTTATTTTTAATTGGTTTTGAAACGGTGGTCTTCACTTGCAGACGATCTCTGAAGTTTCGCACCACTCGTCGGGTCATTTCCCGCATTATCAATGTAATTTTTTATGGAAGCTCAATAATTATCAAAAAAATGTATTACTGGGCGGAAAAGAAAACAATCTTTTTCCTTTAAGCTTTAAAAGGCCTCTACACAGCCAATAGGGCCCTCTGAAAGCTGAGGTCTACAAACATCGACCCAGAAACACGAATTAACTGAAGCCTGCTCTACACCAAAAAAAACAAGAAATTATGGAACTTGTTTCCTAGCACGGCGCCCGTCGTATGCCATCGCATACCACTTATTAAGGGGTGCGATGGGACCCGATTTTCGGGTCCTAAGAGCTGCAATGTACAATTTTAATTTAATTGTAATTGTACAGGCACCCTGATGGGTGATTACTATGTTAAATGCACCCCCATTGTTAACGCCACCCCCACTATCAACGCGTCCCCTCGCGGGGCGAGCGCAGCGAGTCTGTGAGGAGGCAGCGGTACACGTCCTCTGACCTTTTCATACCCCCACTATCCACGCCGGCGTGGAGTTGATTGTATATAGTGGCGAGCGCAGCGAGCTACCAAGCCCGAAGCGTGGCGAGCGCAGGGAGCCCCGCGAGGGGATGCAGAATACATGTGAAGTAGTCCGCGTCCCCTCGCCACGCTTCGGGCTCGGTGGCTTGCTGCGCTCGCCACACTATTTAAAGTCAACTCCACACCGACGTGGATAGTGGGGGTATATATATATATATATATATATATACACAAGGTATTAGTACGCACAACGCTGCTGGAGTCCAAAAAATGTCCGTGCCCGGTAATGAGGGGTTATATATTTGCCTTCCAGAAGCAGAAAAATGAATTCCTATTCAAGGAAGAACCAGCACAAGACAGAAAAGCTTTTGCTTCAGACTTTTATGAGCATCATCAAATTTCCAAAGACATGTCCGGCATCACAGTGAGGTAACATATGAGAGCATATTAGGACCATGAATGTCCAACACCCTTAGGCAAAACAATTCTTACTGTACAGATGGGTCTTTTCCCATCTTTGCAGGGGATGGCGCTGGCGTCGCCAGCCGCCATCCCCCGCCAGCGCCATGGCGATCGTGAGAAGGGGACGCGCGCGCACGAGAGGCGCGCGCGTCCCCTTCCGACGGCGCTTCCATACGTTTCCCCGGGTCCCCGCCGGCTTGCCGGCGGTAACCCGGGGTCCCCGCCGACTGCCCGCACCCCCCACTAACCCCCCCTAACCCTGTCCGTCTCCCTGAGGCGGAGACGGACAGGGTTTCCGTCGCGCTAGCGACGGAGACTGAGACGCGCGTGCGCGTGAGACGCACGCGCGTCTCAGTTTTCTCGCTGGCGAGGCTGCTGGCGGGTCGCCAGCGCGTACGTTCTGGCGACCCGCCAGCAAGGATGAAAAACGTAACATACTGTATGTCCAATCTGTGGCCGCAGTCAGCTGAAGGTCCCCTTCCGGCATCACAGTGAGGTAACATATGACAGCATATTAGGACCATGAATGTCCAACACCCTTAGGCAAAACAATTCTTACTGTATGTCCAATCTGTGGCCGCAGTCAGCTGAAGGTCCCCTGACGGACCGTTTCGGTGCCTTGTGCACCTTTCTCAAAGGGAAAGTGATCTGACTCTAATGTCCAAAACTGTGTTGCTTAAAAAGAGAAAAATGTGATTACTCACCTGTGCATACACCTGGTCCGCTCGTCAACTTTCCCGCGAGTGCATAGTTTCCGGCTTCTCGGACTGACGTCAGATGCCGGCGCATGCGCCTACCAATGACGTCCGCCGCTGGTCCCCGTCCACCCATACACTATAGCGGGGAGTGCACAAGGGTTCCTAGGTGCAGGAGTGATACGTCACATCCGTTACTATAGTAACGCACGTATACAAACTTGTGTTAATTACGGATTCTGACAGATCCGTTCCCTTTGAAAAGGCGCTACCAAGCTTCCTGAATTAATCACTACATACACCGCAGCATGTGGGGCACAAGTTCAAAAATAAAGAAATATACAATACAACAAACATATTGAAAAAATCACACAAAAAACATGAAAAAATGAAATAATTATGAAAAAATCGTACTATGTCATGGGTCAATAGCTACACTATTTAATCACAAAATTATCAGTAGAAAAATTCTCCTACTCTATAGGAACGGTACAAACGAGAATTCCTCATTAAGTCCATTTGGACTCATACAGTCCAGCTCATATATCCAGAAACACTCTCTCTGTAACAATTTACCATGTCGATCTCCGCCTCTCCTCATAGGTGTTACATGCTCCAGTGGCATAAATGTAAAGTCACTAATGCAATGTCCACATTGTATGAAGTGCTTAGCCACTGGTGGAGTACCAGGCTCCATCTTTATCCCTGCTTTTTTGATGGAACTCCGGTGCATGGAAATTCTTTCTTTAAGCATGCGTATTGTTTTTCCAACATATATTTGCTTGCAAGGGCACATAATCATGTAAACCACAAAACGTGTCTCACAGTTCATCCTTGTTTTTAGCTTATATGTTTTGCCTGTTCTACTGTCTGTTACATTAATAAACTTGCAATTTGCACATCCTGTGCACCGAATGGATCCCACAGACTTGCTCAGCCAATTTTGTTTAGGTCCTATTCTAGAACTCACATCTGTGTATAGCATCCTCTGTTTAAGGTTTCGACTCCGTTTGTAGCAAAATAGCGGCATGGAGCTACAACTGGCCCCCAGAACTGGGTCCGTTTGGATGATGTGCCAGTGTTTTGTGATTGCCTTGCGAATTTCTTTTGAAGCAATGGAGTATGTGCTGGAAAACACAATTTTAGAGTCTGTACTTTTCCTTGTGCTGGGTGACAGGAGATCCTGTCTTTTTAGGTTCATGGCACGTTTCTTGGCATTTGCCAGATCCTTACTCATATAACCCCTGGATTTAAAGTCCTGGCACATTTTGTCTAGTGTCTCCTCAAGTTTACTCGGGTCTGAGGTATTACGTACAGCTCTAATTAGCTGAGAGAAGGGCAACCCGTTTTTGAGAGGTTGCGGATGGAAACTCCCCGCCAGCAGGAGAGTGTTTCTGTCCGTAGGTTTTTTAAAGAGCGTTGTGGCAAAGCAGTTCTCTCTTACATGTACCGTCACATCTAGGTAATCAATTATATATATATATATATATATATATATATATATATATATATATTTTGCACGTTTCAAACAAGCAATGGCACTCCAAAGGTCTCAAGTACTCCCTTTTTTTGCCTTTTAGAGTGCCAGACTTACAGACTATAGTTACTATATATAAATAAATATATATTATATATATATATATATATTTATGGGCAGTATAGACGGTGTAATGGTTAGCATTACTGCCTCACTGTGGTCATGCTGAGGTCATGGGTTCTATTCCCATCATGGCCCTAACTGTGCAGAGTTTGTATATTCTTGCCATACTTGCGTGGGTTTCCTCCGGGTACTCAGTTTCCTCCCACAATCCCAAAATATACTGATAGGCTAATTGGCTCCCAACAAAATTAACCCCAGAATGTCTGTGTACGTGTATATGTGGTAGGGAATATAGATTGTAAGCTCCACTGTAGCAGGGACTGATGTGAATGTTCAAATTTATACTGTAAAGTGCTGCGGAATATGTATGTTAATAAATAATATATATATATATATATATATATATACACACACACACACACACACACACACACACACACACACATATATATATATATATATATACACAAATCCAAAGCATACAGAAAAATCAAATAAGTAATTTTAAATAGAAGTTTCTGCAACTCCCCTTGCTCTCTAATGATTGTTTATAGCTGCTAGACGTACATTCATGTGACACAGATCTGGGCACAATTGACTCCAATAATGTATCTGTAAAAATGGATTCCTGTCTCCTTATGTTTTTTAAAGAGGCACACATTTATTTTGACTTGTTTTAAGGACATTACATCAAAGTTGGATCAGCCTGTAGTGTGTTTTTCCACTTTCATTTTGAGTGGGACTCCAAATCCAGACCTCCATGGGTTAATTATCCCCCCTCGTAATCTGGCCCTGCACAGTATAATATTAGGCTGTTAACAGGATGCATTGGAAGCCATCTCCAATACACACTGATCTACCAGTGCTAACTGGAAGAAAAAACTCAGGGCCTGATTCAGAGATGACACAGGGGCTTACCGTTAGCTTACACAGGGGCACAAGCTAATACATTTACAGCTGCAAATCTGTATGCAGCTAATGTACAAAAATCTGCTAATGCTCAGCACCTGTATATGTATTAAGGTACCCACCAGTGGCTTTGAGTGTCTTATTTATGTTGCACCTTCTAGAATATAATAGAAAGAATCTAATTGGTTGCTATGGGAAATATCCCATCTTCAATAGAGGCCCTATCTTAGTAGATTTATTGCTATGTGCATAGCTCTACCTTCTTCCATATAAAAGTACCATATGTGGCAAAGTTGTTAAACTTTTTCTAATCTTGATGAATTTATTTTACCTTCAGTGGTACAGTAGATAAGTAGTTTTTCTTTATTTGGAAAGGTAAACGACCAATCTTGACCAGTGAAGCCTGATCTGTCTGGGATGACAGACATAAATGTTCTATATCTAGAATTTAATCATGGCGACATTTTATTTAGGACGCAGTGTACCCCAGACAGTTTGCACACTGTAAAAAAGAACGTCAGTTCTACAGACACACTGACTTTATTAATGTTCTGAGATACTGATCTTTGGGTTTAGTGTAGAAACTGCTGCGCGATGAAGAGTCCTGTGTGACAAAACTTGTTATCAATTCCGAAGTTTTGTTTCAGGATATAAATAACACAACCCAGCCACTGACAACTAATAAATATCACTTTGTCCCTAGATTTAAAAAAATGGAATCAACTTATCTCATTCAAGCAAGTAACAACGATTCACTGTCTCTTATTGTTTTTTTACCTTACACAGAAGCATATTTTTTATACACATTGTGGGAAAACAAAGTTTTCAGAGGGAAAACGCGGTTAGCAAAATGTAAGTATCCCTACAATACATTATGGGGTTTCCCTATTTATGATTGCAATAACAGCCACCAGAAGTTTCTATAATGGACTCTATACTGCAGGGGTGGGAAACCTCAGGCCCGGGGGCCGTATGCGGCCCCCGTAGTCAGTCTGAGTGGCCCACCCGGCGGCTTTGCCGGGAGTCAAGTACAGGGGAATTCTCGCGAGAGGTCGGTAGTTCTTGTGAGATTCCTCTTAATCAACAGCAGCCAGAGACCGCCAGTGTGGGACGGCTGCAGCAGGACAATTTGTAAGAGAAATATTTACATATGGCCCACAAAGGATTTTTTTCCCCATATAAATGGCCCTTGGCACAAAAAAGGTTCCCCACCCATGCTATACTGTCAGAATTAACAAGCTTTGGAATGTTTCATTTATTATTATTATTATTATTTATTATCAGATTCTTATATAGCGCATACATATTCCACAGCACTTTACAGAGAATATTTGAATATTCACATCAGTTCCTGCCCCAGTGGAGCTTACAATATATATTATTTACCACATCTCCGTATTATCTGATTAATATGTAGTTACTTTCTCACTCAGTGTGCAATTGGGATACAACATGTTTTTTTCCTAGACAGAATTACCCCTCCCTTTTGGCACCTGAGTGACACACCTCTGATTGAGCAGCTTACCAACAAAAGTGTTGTGCTATCTATATTCCTTACCACATGTACACACACACACACACACACAGACATTCTAAGGTTAATTTTGTTGGGAGCCAATTAGCCTACCAGTATATTTTTGGATTGTGGGAGGAAACTGGAGTACCCGGAGGAAACCCACGCAAGTATGGGGAGAATATACAAACTCTGCACAGTTACGGCCATGGTGGGAATCTAACCCATGACCTCAGTGTTGTGAGGCAGTAATGCTAACCATTACACCGTCTGTGCTGCTTCATCCTTATGTAAAATGGTGCAGCCCACAAAATGGCCGCCTCTACCATATGCTTAAATAACATTTTATTCACAATCACTTTTAGAAAGTTTAACCACTATTAAATTACTAAATCAGCCTAAACTCTCAAAATGAGAAAGTGTACAACTATTTACAGAGGTAACACACTCTGCAAAAGTCAACAAAAAATGTATTTCGCTATGGGAATCATACCAAACTAGGTCACTGCAGAAATTTCATTACATTACTAGTAGATGACTCTTTATTCTCTGGGGTGAAATAAAGCAGAAACTGGCACAGATTACTTTTGGGATGTCAGCCAAATTTACATGGGATATAAAGTGCACAGTGTACAGGAACAAAAACCTTTACTTTGCTCATCTCTCTAAGCATGGACACATTACTGAAGAAACTATTATTTTTGGGTTTATTATTTGCATCTTATTCGCACAAATCCATTAAATTAGCTTGTGATGTATAATTATTTCTCTCTCTTACAGAAGTACAGTTAATAAACTGACATAAGAAGGGTCTATTATTGATAATACAAAGTTATTTTGTTACATTATCAAAGAACCTGATGTACTGTACTAGGCACAGATGACTAACAACTATAACAAGGGTCGCATTACAATGAGGTGGTCACTGGTGTGAGGAACCTGAGAGATACAGTTACAGAGGAAGCAAATGAAGCAACATTTTACAGTAATACCACTTTCATATGAAAAAATGTAGTTTCGCACCAGGACTTTGAAACGGTTCAGTCACGGTGCGACCCAGCATTTGCTCTGTTCAGATCGCTTCAGCGAATCAGCAATAATGCTGGTTCGCTGACATCATGCGGGGGCGGGGCAGATCGTCGGAGGGTCATCGGGGGTGGGGGAGGAGGCAGTGCTTAGAGCTGACGCTGCTCAAAGCACTGCCTCCTCTTTTTTTTTTTTTATAAGTCGGCTGGCGTTATTTCATGCCTTGCTATCGACTACAGCATGGTGGGAGAATAAACTAGTGTGTTGAGAGCAGCGAGCCAAGTAAGGGGATGCGGTACACTTAGATGGTGTCGATGTTCGGGACAAAAAAAACTAATTTTGACCTTCCCATTGTCAATGTAATGCTTGTGTCAATTTTCCGACCCTGTCGACCTAAGGCCTGTCCACCTTCAGTGGAAGACCAAATGCATGTTGACCTAAACTGAGTCAACCCAATGACCTTTAGCCCTTAAAATGCCCACGGATAATATACTGTATAGCAGGGATGGCCAAACCTGTCCTCAAGATCTACCAACGGTGCATGTTTTCCAGGCAACCTGTGGATCTATAGTAGGAATGGATGCAGCAGGTTTGAAAATGTGACAGTTAGTAATGACTACAGCTGTGCACCAGCTAGGTAACCTGGAAAACGTGGACCGTTGGTAGATTTCGAGGACCGGTTTGGCCACCCCTGCTGTATAGTGTTAGAAATTTGGAAGTATTAGCTATATTTTAAACCACATAGCAAATACAGTTTAAACCACATAAACCTCCAGACTTTGGACTAATGCCTGGCGGGACCCTCGCATGCACCTTATTTGGTGGCATGGCCTGGTGGACAGGGAGCGTGGACTACATACTGCATCACTCCCACAAGGCAATGCCCCCCATTTTGCCACTGTGAGCTGCTGGCCATGCCCCCAGACCCTCTACCTGTGGGAACAGTTGCAGGAACGTCCCAAAAAACAAGATGTTACCATGAAAATCGGGACAGTTGGGAGGTATGCACACATACCAAACCTCTGTATTAAATTACATGCAGCTTACAAAAAACTATATACTGAAATATACTGACATTTCGGTCTAGGTAAATAACTCAATTACCAAGTTTATTACTGACTGAGCACTGCTAGCTCACATGTACAGTGTATGTCCTGAAACATGACCTCTGGGTGGCCTATTCTACACTGCCTTCAGCATTTTCTATTCTATATTACAATCAGATAGTCCCACACTACAGGAGAACAGCTCCTGATTTGCTTTTTATTGTTTTCAAATTATAATGGATTCTTCTATAAATAAAACATATTAGAGATAGATAAATTAATAACATAGTATACACAGCACATCTTTTACACTAATGACACTAATTTTACACTAATGACTGTAATATTTCCAAAACGGTAATCCCAATAAATCTTCAGAAGAAAATATATGTTTTTGAGCAAATGTAGAGGCATATAATGAAGCTAAACCAGTCACGCACTGCTTTCAATGGCACTACAGACCCCTCTGGCATCTCACAGGCTCAATTATAGTGCACTGTACTTGTATTATGTTCATTTAAAAAGCGCTGTGGGGGAAACTAAATGCTGATGTCTTTTAATAGAATACAAAAAATTAAGCAACCTAATTTGGAACAAAGGTGTTTTTGGCTTCAGAGATAAACTAATACTGTATTTAATCAACAATATCCAAGGCTTATCTGTGTTTCTAAAGAAATGTACTGCATTAAACAATGGTTTCATCCTCCATTAACAACAAATTTAGGAGGCCATTCTGATTGACCCGCAAAACTGCGAAAGTCATCTAAACTCCGCCTGCAAGAACGCCTCCCCTCGCGCGCATGCGAATGGATGTATAGTGCGTGGGGGCGAAATCATTCGATGGTTGCCGACCATCGAATGATTTTGCAAGCGCTCGCAAGCGCTCGCAGGTGTAAGTCAGCCTTTGCTGACCTTAGATCTGTGGCGCCCTTGTATGGAAAGAGGGTGGGCAGCTGACATCTGCTTACATCAGCTGCCCCCCACGTCACGGCCGCATTAGCATGGGAATGCACAGCCTTTTCATGGGGACGCCCATGAAATGCAGGGCGTTCCCAAGGGCGCTACCCCTCACTGACACGCCCCCCTGCCAGCATTGCTCCATGCGGTCGGGCAGGTGACTAATCAACTCGCCACACCCTTTCTTAAACAGAGCCTGCACATGATAATACATGTGTATGCAGGCTCTATGGGTTCAAAAAACACTGTAGTCCAAAAACACTGCTCCCCTGTGCGAACCTGTATGCAAATGCACTAGAATCAGGCTCTTAGTGTTTTAATTTTTGTGTTGATTACTTGTATAAAACTTTTTTTGGTTCAAATCCCACAGATCTCTATAGAGACACCGATTTTTTTATGAATTTTAAAGAATCTAATGTATTTAGATCGACATACCGCACATCTTGGTATGTAACATTTTTATTTAATTTTTATATTTACTTAACAATTGGTTGTTATATTACATTGTATTTATATGGCATTCTGTACCAACCACAGTATACCCCCTGAGGAAGTCTCTTCGGAGACGAAACGCGTTGGGTTCTGGTCCTTGCGGTTATCCATCAATTGAATTGGAATCAAACAGATGTCTTTTCATTTTCAATAAATGTTATCAAATTGTATATCATTGTATCTTCATTCACCGAAACGAATTACTTGAAGGTGGTGGTACATTCATTAGCACCCTCTACGCTCCTACTTCATGCTTCTTGTACTATTCACTTTTACCAAGTGCTGCCCAGACAGGACTCAGAACCGAGGCAGTAGAATGTGGGCGTGATCTGAGATGACAATGGGTAAAGAATGGCTAGAGGTGAATCTAGCACCATTGCAATGTTTTCAGCGGCGCCAGATCTCCACCACTTTTAGGTTCAGTAACTGCTGCACTCCATGCAATGGCTCTAGGGCCACCATTCTGTAAAGGTGTTTAAACACAAATGAAATGATATAGTAAATGTAAAAATACTGTTTGTGGGCAACATTTATATTATATTACTGGTCCTGGCTGATAGATCTACGGTGTCCAGATAGACAGTCAATAGGTCTACCCCAAAAGATTGAAATGCAATAGATCGACAGGGTCAAATGGTCGACATGCAATAAGTTGAAAGGGTCAAAAGGTAAACAAACAAGGTCAACATGAGTTGACTTTTTTTTAGCGGCTTGTTTTTACTTCATCACACATTTCGGCCTAAATGGACAATATAACAGTGTGCCGAGCATAGTGAGTGCACACACAAATTGTTACTTACTGTAGGGTAACAACCCAATTCTGGGGCTTCATATTTGTGCTTCACAGCTGGAGTGTCCTCGACACTAATCTTGAAAAAGGCCCCGAAGCGTGCCGAAACGTGTTTGAAGTGTCTGTTACTTTTATTAATTACCAAGGTAACACGGTGTGTGTGCTACATCTGGTCCCTATACTTTATACCCCGGTCCATCTACAGTAGTATAGTGTTCCTAGTGTTTCTTCACAGTCTGTTGAATAAAATCCTTTTGTTTGGAGACAGCGCCATATTTATTACCTATTGCCTGCCTATCGGCCAGTCTGGATAAGAAAGCCTGTGCAAAGATACAAACAAGAAACTGCAGTGGAGGTGTGCCTGCGTCAAATTGGACGGCTGCAGCGTATCACACCAAGGGCTACCAACCCCTACTTCCAAACACACACATACACAAGTGGTGGACACTGTTGTGCTGTCTCTCTACTGAAGGATCTAAAGTTCACTCCTCTTGTGTAATATTGTTCCTTCACGGGTACCAGCTCATATATATATATCAATATCACAGAAGAGGCGTTAACTTTACATCCTTCAGTAGAGAGACAGCACAACAGTGTCCACCACTTGTGTATGTCTGTGCAAAGATACCTTTATGTGCACGATGAATGCTGACTTAAAGTAAGCATACATGTGAGCTGATTCACAATATACCTGCACTGTGTGGGGTGTTTAATCTTTCTCCATGTGGAAAGTGAAAAAATCTGGAGTGGATCACTTCTTTGTCCAGCACGCCCGTGTCCCTTGACCAAGGGTTTGAAGTCTGATTTACAGCATTATATTACATCCTATGTTTTTATATATTTATTTGCATGTCACACTCATCGGACCTCCTGGATAACTACAGACTGTGATTGCTGATTTATTCCATTGAACTGTTTACTTAATTGAAGGACTTTTAATTTTACGATTGGGCTTCTCCACTATAGCGCCAGTAAAAATGTTCTTTGTTTTTTGCTACAGTAAGGCACCAAGCCTAAAGCATTGGAGCTCAGCGAGCCATGCAAGGGTACACGTGACGTTACACTAACTGGGGGTCCATGTTGACACTTGTTGACTTTGACACCAAAAATATGTGAAATACTCATATCTACCTTTTCATGTCTAGCTTTTTCATGTCAAACTTTTGACCCTTTTGGGGTAGACCTATTGACCGTCTATGTAGACACTGTCTATCTAATAATCCACACCCTTCTATTACACCCTTTGTGCATTAGATGAAGATACAGAATACAGGAAACATTCTGAATGCCATTCATATGCAGAAATATAGGTGCTGAATGGTGTGCCTTGCAGTGGCGGTATAAAAGGAAAGGGAACAGGGTCGGTGGCGGACTAGAACTACGAATATCGGATGATAATGTGGCCCCACCACTTCCTTGCCATGTTCTGATTTAATATCTGGAATGTAAAGAGATATCCTGACACAAATTGCTGTATTTTCTTGAACTTACAGATGCTGGTGCAATAACTGTACAGTCAAATGTTGCTCCTATATGATTCAATGGTTATAAAGTCATACGGGGATGATGGAATATAACTGACAATATCATGGCTCATATTCCTGTAGTTCATGAATTTTATGGCTGACATTGGGTTCTAGATGAGTATAAATCACATGCAAGGCCATGTTTCTTGCTTTCAAAATGCATCGGAAATGTTTGAAAAACAAAAGTGAATAGAGCTAATTATAATATCTTATTGCAAAAAAAGCAATGTACATTTTTAAGTAAAATATTCCTTTTCTTTTAACGAAACTCTTTGTCCTTGCTTGCCCTAACACTCTGTCATTGGTAGGCGTAAGAAACTGCCAGTCTAAAGCACTAAAAATAGCAGCTCTACAAATAGGGACTTAATGATAATTTGGCTATTTCCTGTAAATTAAGAATCCAAATGATTGAAATGATCACCTGAGTGGTTAGTCCTGATTCAACCTTTTTTTTTTTTAGTGTTCGTTCATTAAGAATTCAAAAGTAATCAAATAATGCTGAACAAAATAGATTATGGCAACGTTAACCCTTTGAGTGCTAACGTCGCTGTGATAGATCCTCGAAATATCCGATAAAAATTCCAGCATCACTTACAGCGACTGTTCTTTTTTTGGATGCAATATTTAACTAAACATCAATTCATTGACTTGGCTGTATTTGTATTTATACTAAAAGAACAGTCGCTGTGAGCAATGCTGGCATTTTTAGCGAATGTTTTGAAGATTTCTCACAGCAAGGTTGGCACTCAGAGAGTTAAGTACTCTCTCAAGCTGGTTTAATAATGCTTGTACTACTGAATATCACCAGTTCAAATTATGTACAAGGGGCCTTAATGGCATAACAGTGGAAATCAACATTACTGAATTGTAAAATCATTTTTGCGATGCGATCGACGCGACCGACCCGATTTTTGTAATTGAATCAAATGTGAATAGGATCCATGGGACCCGATTTTTACATTGGATTCTGTAAAATATTCCCTAGAACCCCAAATTTAACCCCGTGAACCCCACCCCACGATAGACGCCAACCCGAAGCGTGGCGAGCGGCGGCGGTGCGCATCCTCCGACCTTTTCATTCCCCTACTATCAACGTCGGCGTGGAGTTGAGAATATATAGTGTGGCGAGCGCAGCGAGCCACCGAGCCCGAAGCGTGGCGAGCAGAGCGAGCCCCGCGAGGGGACTCGTATACCTTCACAGGTATACGCGTCCGCTCGCTGCGCTCGCCACACTATATATTCTCAACTCCATGCCGACGTGGATAGTAGGGGAATGAAAAGGTCGGAGGACGCGCACAGTCGCTCCACGCGGGCTCGCTGCGCTCGCCACGCTTCGGGTTCGCTGCGCTCGCCACGCTTCGGGTTCGCTGCGCTCGCCACGCTTCGGGTTCGCGTCTATCGTGGGGTGACGACGGGGCCATATATAATGTGAAATGTTTCATATTGGCCCATTTCACATTTTTTCCTATGTTAGATGGACTTAATCAAGTCCATCTCATCTTGTGCCATTATAATGGCACACGACCGGGGGCATCGCGTCGGTCGCGTCGGGACCAATGTTAATTTTTTCCTTTGCCGGCAAAATGGACCTGATTTCAAAGGAAATCGGGTCCATCGCGGGGATCGTGTACCTTAACTTAAAGGTACACGATCCCAAAGATTGTGGCCGTGCTAGGAAACAAGTACCTCATTTTTATTTTGGGGACATGAGCACACCCTGTTACAGCCCAGTATACAACTCCAGTAATAGGTATAGAAGCAAGAGTAACGCATATGGGCTCAGTTATAAGAAATACTTTAAACTCAGAATCAGGTACAAGGTGGTTAACCTGGCACCATATATAAAAAATACTTAACTACAGTTTAATACAATCCTGGCTTTCCCCCCATATTACCATTGGAATCTCTCTCCTCATAATATCTTGCATTCCCCCTACTGGGAGATGAACCATCTATTCTCAAACATACTGTCACTTAGAACTTGGATTTTTTACCATCCAAAATACATGGTATCTAAGACATTAGAAATTAATGTTTGGTGCAGAATAAAATCTGAAATAAGGTGGGGGAACACATGCAAGTTTTTCACTTAACACTGGGTTTGCTGAAAATGTAGAACATTATTACCACCTTCATCTTCTCATTTTCCCCAGAGGATGAAACATGGACTCTACCTGAAAAGCAAAAGTCACTGGAGAACAAGCAATAGTTGCTATGCAACCACTGGAGCATGACAGTGAGATACTGTTAACAGTGTAATTTTGTGTTGAGCAGGTAGAGCGAAAACATGAAACAGATCACCAAACCAAATCTTTGGGGAGTGCCAGGTACCAACCCTTTATATTAGAACACCTAGCTTACAAGTATCCACTAGCCTGGCAGGACATCTTCTGATCAATTGTGGTTCTTTATGGTACAGTTCAACACTTACCTACTCGCCCCGTGCCATATTTTTTTAATACCCTGGATAATTAGAGACCTTAAAGGAAATTGTTTTACGGATATTGAAGAGGGAAAAAAAAATTCACAAAAGTATTAACAGGCATCAATGAGTTTAAAAAAATGTTTCGAGCAATTGGAAAAAATGTTTGGCCAAATGTATTGATTCAGGTGGAGAATACTTGAATGAAGTCACAAATTGTACAACTAAATACAGTACACAATTTTTAAATCAATGAATCTGTTTACTGTGTGTGTGTGTGTGTGTGTGTGTGTGTGTGTGTGTGTGACCCAGACCATTTGACTCAACAACAATAAATTAGAATTAAAAGAGCATTATTATAATTTTATTTCACCATCTTTCGACTTTCGCCCTTTGCTGTCAAATAATAAGACAAAAAACCTGTCAAACAGATATGAAATCAAAATTAGTGGCTCAATCCCTGTTGGCCAAAATGCTTCACTTGCCATTATGTCATTAACAGCAGAAGAATATCAAACAGTCTTCAGCATCAGACTGCAAAAAAAAAAAAAAAAAAAATCTTTAATTTTAACCCCAGGGCATTTATGTGTACAAGAAAGTGATATGAATTCCATGACTTTCTACTTTTGCAGTGACTCAGGTCATAAAGATTTCTGAGAAGGTATTTAGAATTCATCATTTTCCCAATGCATGCTGAATTATTTAGGACTGCATATTTTAACTGTTCTTTCTTATTATGCTTGAGAAAATAAACCTTTAAAGTAGATTTATTTTTCTTTGCAGACTACTGAGAAAGTTGTAAAACCAAAGTTTGCAAATATTTTTTTACAAACTATTTTCTTGCAATTGCTTTAGTGCGATATGTCACTTATAGTGGATAGTTAATTAGTAGTGATAGAATGAGAGCTGAGAGAGAGAGAGAGAGAGAGAGAGAGAGAGAGAGAGCAAGCACCATTGAACCCTTACACTTCCAGGGCACATAGCAAATATGCACCTTAGAAGACCTCAACTCTTTTCACAGTTAGGGCAATTCCAAAGGCATCCAGTGATTATCAGTATGTGTTGAATTTGATTTATGCAAAATAAGAGTTATTTTGAGGTGTAAGGATCTCAGGGGGAAGATGTATGAAGCAGTGATAAGGGAGAAGAAGTGTCCCATGGTAACCAATCAGCTGCTCTGTGTAATGTTATATTATGCAAATTATAGATGTTACTTCAGTGCTGATTGGTTGCCATGGCTCACTTCTCCTCCATTATTGCTGCTTCATACAGGTACATATACACCTCGGTCAATTCTGACTTGAGATAGGATGGGCATTACAGAGTGGCATTGGGGGCATACACAAATAGATTGCATTTGATATGGGTATGTGCACAGAGTTACAACCTACCCTGCACTAATTTGGCTTCACCAGAAATAATGGTTTGTTTGACTTTTTAAATGTATAAAGTATTAACTAAAACTATATATAGCTTCCATGATGCTTCTTGGCTACTTTACAGCTCAACCCATAACAAATACAAAATGATATATTTCTACAATGTCTAATGTTATGTGTACATTATTGAATTTAGGACAATCCCTAGGAGATTATTTTCCCCATGCATTTAGTAAGTGATTGGGTGCCTAAATCATACCCCTTTCACACTGCACTTGTTAAACGGTATATTGCCGTTTTTCCCCTCTTTCAAAACATTTAAGGCTGCAGTGGGAAAGTGCAACAGTTGATTTATCGGTTAAAGATAACCGGTATTTCAAAACGTTTAAAAAGCAGAGTCCTACACATTTTAGTGCCGTTTTTTTATGCAGTGAGAATGGCTCTGAAACTGTATTTAGTAAAAAAATAAAGATTACAGACCTGTTATAGGCTGTGTCCTGCATTCTGCCTTGAAACGTGTTCAGGGGATTAAACGGGTTGACTGATTTTAATGGTACTTAAACAGTATTTAAAATGGTAATCTACTGCAATGTGAAGGCTCAGACCCGTTTTATATACCGTTTAAAAATACCGGTTTTTAAAACGTTTTGGCAGTGTGAAAGCGGTATAAGAGAGTTGAATGCAAGTTGGGTGTAATTTGTTCCTTTATTGTGTCCACAGAACTAAGGGCCTGATTCAGCAAGTAAACACCGCTCGCTGCCCTGCCGAATGCCTGGCTTGCCCGCCGACCAAATTAGCTCGCTAGCATGCGAGCGAAAGTGTTTGCATGCTGCCAAATGGTAGAAAAATCAATTGATGGTCGCTTACCTTCGAATGATTCCCGCCCCCCTTCCCACTTTACTAATAGAAATCAGTCTAGACTGATTCTTATTCTGCCTGTAAATGGGTAAATTTGGGGCGGGCGCTGATGTCATGTGACATCAGCCTCCCGACCCAAGCAGGTAACGACATGCCTGCTTTCGCAGGGGCCTGCTGAGCGTTTCTTTGAGCACGCCCACCATTTTTGTCCCCTGTGTCTGCCCCCTGCTCTTCCATCCTGGAGCAAATGCCGATGTGAGTGTGAAACGCACCAAAGGAAATCACTATGGGGTTTACACCTGTGCAATTTCGCCCATGCACAAACCTCTAACTTCGGACGGGGGAGCTAGTTCAGACCGCAGTGAACGGGGCTGAAACGCCCCCTAAATGCATATTTTCACCAATAATTAGACCAGTATTTCTTCATGCAGATTTTCCCATTTATAAGCCTAGTGTGCTATCCATCATCATCAGTGACAATGTGTAGCATGCAGACCTCAAGGAATATTAATGCTACCAGCCAGCTTTGTATACTCTGCATTTCCAATGACATGCCCTCATTGGCCTCAACCACCACGAGAATGACCCATTACGTCCAGCCAGTAGCAAGTGGATATGCAAATGATGTGTATAGGTCTGTATCTCAAACACCTGCGTCCACTTCACTGAGTATGCACAGGGTGAGAACAGGCATGGTACACTCTGAAAACGGGAGAATAGAGAACAGTGCATCGGCCCCTCATTGGCTATTATTCTTGCAGATGCCTCAGTGATTACAAACCACACAGTGAATGTACAGTATATGCCATGTAACATATCATGAACTCAATCATTGTAGGACAGGCTCATTCAGTGCATAGGGCTAGTCTAACGTCAGTGATCCCCAATATATAAATAACGTATGGTATACATGGAAAATAACTGAGAAATGGTATGTTTAATATTAGAAATCCATACATAATATTAATTCAGACAAAGTGTTCTTTTGGGGAATAAATCACTGGCTTAATATAGTGTGTTTTTATCTGTAAAGTGCATGATCAATCTGTGTGTGTGTGGGTGGGGGGGAGGCATACAGTATGTAACATGTAGTAACCACATGCATACAACACACTGCTCCCTAAAGGGATAAACCTACAGAGTTAATCCTGCTGTCACCAATCTGTTTTATCACAGCAGACGTACATGGTGTATCATACATAATACAGAGCCAAAAACAAAGCAACATTTGCAGATTGCATATCCGGCGACTGTAAATTTTATGCAGAACTTATTCTAGGGCTTCCATCTTCTAATCACTACACTAAGAGCAGCCCATTCTGTTGACCCAGACCCGCTGCAGTATGCAGAATTTATTCTGGTGTCATCAGATCATCAGTGTACTCTGCTGTGAGTATAACAGGTAGGAGATTTCAGGGCTGGTGCAGCGCCATGCCAGATTGTATGACTCGTGTGGAGTCACTCATTTATGCTCAGAAATGGAATATACACATAGGTGTGTATCTGCTACTTGTAACGCTTTACCACTGGACAGATGAAACAGGGGAGAGAGGAGGTAGTCTGTCATAGGATTACTACAATAATAACCAATAAGCTGCATCCTACAGCGCCAACATGGGGAGGGGGGGGGGGGGTGTTCTTGCAGGTGACAGCTGAGGAATAAAATTAGGGCCTAATTAATTCCATGCTTGTCAGCTATCACCTGTCCTTATGCACTGTGGGGTTTAAGTTATTAAGGTGACGGCCAGATGGCTGTGCCAATGTAACTTACTGATGGAGCCATTGCTTTACTTACATTGTGCTACAGTGCCAGCTGGACAGCCTAAAGCCAAAGTCTCCTTCACATGCCACGAGCATTATATTCTACATGCCAGTTGTATAATCTTTGTCACATGCACATGGGTAGTATGGCGAGTCCCTGAGTTTTTCCATACACTTCTGTTTTGCAGCATTGCACGGGAGCTACATGTGTATTAGCCTAGGGCACCTTGAACCTTTAATCAAGCTCCGGTAGGAACAAACCTGAAAAGATTTAACCCCTTCCTGACAGAGCCAGTTTTTGCGTTCCTGACAGAGCCATTTTTTTCAAATCTGACATGTTTCACTTAAGTGGGGATAACTTTTTTTTGCTTTTACTTATCCCAGTGATTTTGAGATTGTTTTCTCGTGACACATTATACTTCAAGTTAGTGGTAAATTTGGGTCGATACAGTCTGTGGTTTTTTGTGAAAAATACCAAAATGTCGTGAAAAAATGGAAAATTTTGCAATTTGCAAAATGTCACATTTTCTGCTTGTGAGACAAATAAACATACCACTCAAAATAGTTAATAACTAACAAAGACAATATGTCTACTTTATGTTGCAATCATTATTTCAACCTCCTTTTCATTTTTTGGACACTAGGAGGCTTCAAATATGAATAGCAAATTCTCAAATTTTCAAGAAAATTTCAAACTCTGATTTTTTTAGGGACCAGGTCAGTTATGATGTGACTTTGAGTGACTTGTATGTGAGACACCCCCATAAATGATGCCATTTCAAAAACTGCACCCCTCACAGTATTCAAAACAGCATTTTGGAAGTTTGTTAACCCTTTAGGTGTTTCACAGGAATTAAAAGAAAGTGTAGGTGAAATTTCAAAATTTCATTTTTTTTGCAGATTTGCAAATTTAATACATTTTTCTAAGGAACACAGTAGATTTTACTAGAGAAATGTGACTAAAAATTGATTCCCCCAATTCTTTGGTTTTCATAAATATCCTATATGTGGCCCTAGTGTGCACGGTGACCAAACCACATGCTTCATAATAGAAGGAGCACCTACTTGATTTTGGAGCCTCCTTTTTATGAGATTATTTTTTAGGCACAATGTAGGTTTCTAGGCACCATAAGATGCTAAAAGTTAGGTACCCCCCCACAAGTGACCCCATTTTGCAAACTACACCCTTCAGGGAATTCATCTAGGGGTATAGTGTACATTTCAAACCCCCAGGGGTTTCACCAATTGTGGTACAACTGGGCAGTGAAAATGAAAAAAATTAATTTTTCATTTTCACAGCTCAGTTGTATCAAAATTGGTGAAACCCCGGGGGGTTTGAAATGTACACTATACCCCTTGATGAATTCCCTGAAGGGTGTAGTTTGCAAAATGGGGTCACTTGTGGGGGGGTTCCACTGTATGGGTGTTTCGGGGGTCATTCAACCAGAATCTGTGCTGCAAAATCCAAAAATCACTCCTTCCCTTCTGAGTCCTGCCTTGTGAAAATGAAAAATTTTGAGCCAGATCTGCATTTTTGTGTAAAAAAATGTAATTTTTTACAGAAAAATGCAGTTCTGGCTCAAAAATTTTTATTTTCACAAGGAATGAAGGAGACAAAGCACCCCAAAATCTGTGCCCCAATTTCTCCCGAGTACGGCAATGCCTCACGTGTGACCAAAAAATACCAGTTGGGTGCATGGCAGGACTCAGAAGGGAAGGAGTGATTTTTGGTGGTGGAATGAATGGTGGGTGCTATGTCGCATTAGCAAGACCCCCGAAGCACCAATACAGTGGAACCCCCCCACAAGTGACCCCATTTTAGTCACCAGCTTTGGGAGGAGGGCTGGCGCTGCGGCTGGCGGGGGGGCGGGAGGGGTGCTGGCGCTGCGGCAGCCGGGTGGGTGGGAGGGAGGGGGGCTGCCGGGTGGGAGGGGGGGGGGGGCTGGCGATCGGTGGTAATCGGTGCGGTATATACACACACACACACACACATATATATATATATATATGTGTATATATATATACATATATATATACATATATATACACACACATATATATATATATATATATATATATATGTGTGTATATATATATATATATATATATATTTTTTCAGTGCATATATTTAATTTTTAACTTTTTCTGCAGCTTGATGCTGCTGCTGCTGCTGCGGGGGGAGGGGGGAGGAGGGCAGCGCTGCGTGCGCTCCAGACGCTCCGGGGGAGCTGCTGCTGCTGCCGGGTGAGTGCCCGGCGGGTTCGAGGGGGGGCTGCACATCGGTGGTGATCGGTGCTGTACTTGACAGCACCGATCACCACCGATCCCTGTGTTACCGAGCGGCTTAGCCGCCGGTAACACAGGAAACGCTGTGAATGGCTGTTCAGATTTGAACAGCCAATCACAGCGATCGCCGACCGGGGGGGGATGTCTGCTGTCAGGGACAGCAGACATCACCTAACTGTCACTGCGTCTCTAGACGCAGTGACAGTTAGAAGTCATGACGTACATGTACGTCAAATGTCGGGAAGTACTTCCCGACCATGACGTACATGTACGTCAAATGTCGGGAAGGGGTTAAGAAACAATCTACAATTCTTATTCTGAGAACATCCGATTCCAGTGACCAGCCTACTCAAGTATCTTTTGGATTTGAAGGATTACACTATTTGTCCTAAAGATCTTGAAAGCAAATACCCTCTCTCTCTCTCTCGATGACCCTTCATCTTTCATTTCCCTTTTCATATTAAGATGGATTACATTTTACAGGAAAGAAATAAAACTGATCGTATTTCTAACATAACACAAAGGTTATACAACTAGGCCACTGTAAAGTTAGACTGATGAATAGAGGGGATTCTAT
This sequence comes from Crinia signifera, assembly GCF_055691185.1. Lineage (NCBI taxonomy): Eukaryota > Metazoa > Chordata > Amphibia > Anura > Myobatrachidae > Crinia > Crinia signifera. The sequence goes on along the minus strand of NC_139223.1, from coordinate 70,720,369 downwards.
TTAACCTTTATGAACCAGTTAACTTCTGATTTTTCACCACACTGCTACTCCAAAATAGTTGTTTTTCACTTAATATACTTATTAGGGTGCATACATATAGTGCGATATGTACTTTCGATCTTGAGTATATAGTTGAAATCTAAAAAATGAGCGCATATCACACAGTCTCAATAGTGCTTGCAATGTCGATGCATGTACCGGCGGAACGGCATCACAAGAAGAAATATACTCTGCAGGCAAGCCCACGGCTGCTGAACTCAGAGGCTAGGACATTTGGCCATTGGTATCATGTAAGCTGAACTGTTGTTCCTGAACTCTTGTTGGCACCATCTGTACGAAGCCATTACACTAGCTCTGCCTTTCAGCATGGAATAAAAGCTTACTTTTTTTTAAAAACATCTCAGACTCCCATTGATCATCTGGAAGTTACCCGCTACAACCCCCAATATGCCACAAATAGTGAAACCTTATTCACATTGCATAGTAGAGCCCATGTTATGCCATGCAGCAGTAGTGCCCTTATAAAATATTATGTCATGCAGTACTGACCCTTACACAGTAATGTCCCTTACACTCTACTATGCCCTATACACAGTAATTCCCCTTACACCCATTATACCCCACACATAGTATTTCCCCATATTTACATTATGCCACAGTAGAAACCAATGATGTTAGGCCACATGTTAGTAGTGCCCCTTACACCACATTGTGCCATGCATTAGATGTGCCCCTTACATATTATGCAACACAGTAGAAGTGCCCCTTAAATATTATGCAACACAGTAGTAGTTCCGTTTACACCACATTATGCCCCTTACAAAACATTATGCCCTGCAGTAATGCCCCTTACACATGTATGGCATTTCCCCCTCCTTGGTCCAATAGCACTAGGTAAATGATACATTACCTATATCTAGAGAAAGTTTCTCACTTGTTCCAGAAGCATAATATTCATTTACAGAATTATTATTTTATTAGGTGTCTGCTAGACAGTGTTAGATAACTATACTAGGACTCTATGCAGAACGTTTAGAGAAAGGTTTGTCAGTCGCACAGAGGTAGATTTATTGTAACAAACGGGTGGACCCTCATAGCATAATTGATTAATTGAATATATGTAAATGCAAGGGTGTGCTACCAGAGGCACAGACAGGATATTTTAAGGAGGACAGAAAAGAGTGCCTTTTCTTGGTGCACCTAGAGAAATAATACTTAGTAAAACATCACTTTTATTGAGTTCATTTAAAATAGTTGCGAAGATATAAAAAGGACTGGACAACACATAAGACAACAAATAGTGATTTTTAAAAAGGATAAGAATCCTCACCTAGCGGGACCCCACTACCCGTTATCACCGTTATTATTTATAATAGATATAGTGTGGCACGGAAGACTTGTTTATATTACCAAAGTCATGTAATGTGGATAAGTCAGGTTTGTAACTTTATCATATACAATGTATCACAATAGTCCTGAGGCTCACTTAGTGCAGCCACCAGCACGCGCTTGAACACGGATGTGATGCCGTTTCAGCGCTGCTGTTAGGCTTCCTGGAGCCAGTAGTTCCACAACCTGCGTTCCAACCGCAGAGCTGAGTCTGAGGTGTGCCTGTGTGCACTCCCTCGCTCATGTGGATCTAGAACAGGCAGGGACACACACGGCTCTGGCGCCAGAGACCGTGTCAGTGTACTGAATGGGGACCGTGTCCAACGGAAACCCCAATGTAGCCAACAACAAATATATATACAGTTTGTAAGTGGGGAGGGGAAAGTGGGGTATTAGTATATACTCCTGAGGAAGTCCAGCCAACCAGAAGGCACGGATGAAACGCGTTAATGGAACTCTGACGACTGACCGGTGACTGTGCTCATATATGCAACTTGGAGCATACACCAGATAAGCTTTTATGATTTTTAACATTGTACGCGCAACTATTTTGTCATTATGTCAATTTAATTAAATTTTTAAACATATTACACTATTTCCTGCCTCCTGCATATTCTTGTTTTTCATATATATGTTAAATGAGACGTGAAGAATAAAGGACCTGTGTGAACATTTCCCGCCCACAGAAGGATAACATAACAGGCTAAAAATACAGTGGTTGGATACCACTATTCACGGTACTCCTTAAATTTTTGGGGGTGCTGTTTCTCTCTTTGGTGGAGGGTTACTTCACAAAAAACATACCGACATATTGCACTAGGAGGCGCCCTTCTCACTCTCTTTTTCAGATAATTTAAAGGGTTCAATCGGAACTAGAACCATTTGGAGGAGGAGCAGCCGCCCTAGAACAAGGGAGAAGTGCAGACGCTTTTGTAGAAAAGAACTCTATAGAACTAGTACCACCACCTACCGTAAAGTATATATATATATATATATATATATATATATATATATATGTATGGGCTCTGGGTGTAATAAAGTTTTACTTTGTGTGTCAGTGTGTTTATTTTACTATTTGTATTGCTGTGGAACTACAAGTTCCAATGGGCCCTTTAAGCCCCGCATGCTGGGACTTCAAGTCCCTGCATGCGGGGGAGGCTTGCTGTGACTCATAGTTCCACAGCAATATACAATAGATTATTCTTTATTTTAAACATACATCAGCCCAGTACCCACAGCCTAGGGGTACCGGGAACAGTCCCAGGCTTCAGTCAGGGCAGGTAAATTCTGGAGGGCGGGACCCTCTTCATTGGGGGGGGGGGGGGTCCCCACTTCCCCAGGACCCCTGCTTAGGCTGACTGGTCAGAGGGTAATGCTTTGGCTGGGGGGACTTGTATAAAAAGTTGCCCCCCGGATGTGGCATTACCCTGCTTGCTGGTTGGGCCTAGTGCTGGTTCTTGAAATACGGGGGACTCCTACTTGTTTTGTCCCCCATATTTTGGGAACTAGGACCAACCCTTGGGCCTGGTGCTGGTTTTAAAAAAAATACGGGGAACCCCTAATTGTTTGGTTCCCCAATTTTTTCTTTTTTTCTTACGCTGAAGTCTGTATGGATCTGACTGATCCGTACAGGCTGCCGACTCATATTTGTATTTAGCGGCCATATATACGTCCGGAAAATACGAATACTACTCCATACGATATCAATCAATACGAATCCAAAAAATACGACACCTTTGTAAATTATCCCCTGGAATACGAATTTGAACCGATAAAATTCGTATTCAAAATACGAATACAACTTACCATATTCGTATTCTTAGTAAATTTTGCCCTATATGTGGTCACAAAATAATAGATGAATATAGAGACAAGTCAAGATTATAGGGCACATATTATAAACCGACAAACATACAGTCACAATACACAATTTATACTTCCCTCTCCATTTATGTAAAACAGTATGCAAATCAACCATTAACTACATTATTCAATACCCAATTATCTACATAGAAAACACATAGGCAGATATTAGATAGTCCTTCCTTACAAGTTGGCATGAAGTGTGTTACTGTAGATAATGTTTAAGTCATTACAGTATAAAGTACCAAACATAGAGTGACAGATTAATAGCGGTTTTTCTCCTAAATGGTTTAATATGTTAATTGCTAAAATTGTGCAATCAGACTTTTATTGAGGCTGTACTATTCATTTTGAATTAATATCTTCATATAAAGTTTATTCATCATCAATTATGATAAATGACTGCACATTACATATTTACAATATTGCATATGCTGTTGTGGTTTTAACCCTGTAAATGTGTAATATGTCTGAATTGGGATAATTTTAACCTGTAAAGTGCTGTTTTATGTGAAGTTTAAGATAGAAATCAGATACTGAAATCCCCCCTCTCCCCTCAGCCTAGATCTAAGATCATAAACTCTAGAAATGAAAGAAGTGTCATCACCCCACCAAAAACCTTGCTGTCTGTGGTCAGGGCTTGGAGGAGGCGGAGCTAGCTCAAGATGCTTTTGAAAGGAGCCAGGGCAGCGAGCAGAGCACCTGGCAATTCATCTTGTGGCTGCCTGTAGCTGGGCTGACATTGGTTAACTTCCACTGTGGGTGAGCTGCAATAAAAGCCCACGCTAGCTCAGTGTCTATTATAAAATTGACTGGCTGTGCTGGGTGTAGTGAAGACTCCTTTCAAGTCTGTCTCTGGACTGTCAGGGGTGGTTTCTGGGTACTCGGAAACCCCCCCCCTCCCCCCGCCCCCCTGCATGCTCTACTGGTTTTATTCAGTAAAATCATATGAAATTTCATCAGAATAAAATACTCATTTGGTTAAAACCCCCAATTGAATATTTTAAGTTGACTACTGCGACAGATTCAACAGTGAATCAATGTGCTTATACAAGATGAAATATCAAAAGCCAGCCATTACACAAATCTCTGATTGAACTGGACCAACACCAATCCCAAACAACCTTTCAACAGGATCTGATATGTTAAGAAGACTGAAAATGCAGTTGAACAATCTTTCTTGCTGTATTGGTGTCTCAAGCTGGCCATACATCAGAAAGATCGATCTTAAGATCGATTGCGCTCATGATTGTGTACAATTAACCTTGAAATCCCCAGCAGTCCTTGGTGGTTTTTGGACACACAATCTACTCACAATCCATCATACAATCAGTCATACATTCCATCTGCTGTATGATTGTGTACACAAGATGTGCACACAATCTGTATACAATCCATCGTACAATCAGTCAGACAATCCATCTGCTGCATGATTGTATGATTGTGTACATAAGATGTTGTTAAAGTCGAGTTGCACACACGCCATTTTAGAATAGTATGGCCGCCATTTTGGTTCGCAGAGTTGCGCAAATAAAGTTTCCATACCCGAGTCTGTGTGACAAAGTGGACCAGAAGCGTAGCCATACTATTACACATAAATTCATAAGAACATACTGACACTAAATAAAATATAGTTAAAGGTTTAGAACGCCACACATAGCTTAGTTAGCATTGCATACATCCGTCTGTATCATGTTTAGTACCGTTACGTTCCGTTTCTTATGCGCAGTATTCCGGTCATTGCGAATATTTCGCAAGACATACGGTCCGATAGTTATGGACAAAATCCATATTTCCAAGACAGTTTCTGTTCAAAAGTGTATAACAAAGGAATCTATTAAAACCGGTTCTCACTGCTATTTACAACCCCTGACGACGATACCAACAGAACAAAGGACTCCAAAGTTCACCTTCCCCCTGCACCTTTGCAAACCAGTTGTATTACTTTGCCCCAATCACAGAGGACTTGACATACGAACCCTGACCAATAGGAATGGCCTTTGACCTCCCCCTTCTGACCCTATAAGATAGGTGACCCAGGGCGGCCTCGGTCACTTCGGCACATCTTCCTTTCCCTGACCATTGACCGGACTATGTTCAAACCTGAACATAGTGAGCTCCGACCGGACTGCGCTGCGCTATTTCCCCTGAAGGTAAACATTCGTATTCCCCTTTTATGTAATGTGGCTGATTATAATTGTATCCTGTATCTGTTTTTCTTCCCCTAGCAGAGCCTGATTATTATACTCATTGTTAGACTATTGTATTACTTGTTATACCTGTATTTTCTATTCCTGTAACCCCCTTTTGTCCATTAGGGACTTAAATACATCCTTTTACGGAGTTTCTATCTCCTTACTTCTATACTGTGGTTGTGTCTGTTATTCGCATAGCGATAAGGTATATTACGGACACTGTCCTAAAAGGTATATTCGCAGATTAGAGTCAAAGTACTGCGAAAGGATCTCTTATTAAGGTATTGGTTCTTTGGTGTGTAATACACAATAAAGGTACGCTACGCTGCGCTACGTTTTGTTCGCACGTAGCTAGGTATAAAGGGTACGCAGGTTACGGACATAATATGTAACCTGTGCTTTTCACTTATTGTTTCTTTGGTCATATTTAATCGCCATTAACAATGTGCACACAATCTGCATACAATCCATCTTACAATCAATTGAGATGGTATGATTGGGTACAATATCTTTCTGATGTATGGCCACCTTTACTACTGCATTTATCCTTTAGGGACATATTTATTATGAATTAATTTGACATATGCACTTTAGCAATAAAGTATATATTTTTTTCGGATCAATGCAAGAATTTAAGGGGAACACGGGTGTCCGTAGGAAAATGTCTCAAGCATTATTTAACTTCTGGATCCAAAAAAAGAATTTAAGGGGAACACGGGTGTCCGTAGGAAAATGTCTCAAGCATTATTTAACTTCTGGATCCAAAAAAATCTGTGCATGTGCAGTATGAAACAGTTGTAACAGGCATCAAGAAGGGATTGCAGGTTTCCACAAAGCAGGTCTACTTCACTGAGGATAATGGACTGAGGATGGCATTAGATAATGCAAGCAAATTTACTCAAATAGCTAACCCTTATGGAGCTTGATATGTAACACACTCCATAGAAAACTATGGAGACAATTTATACGAGAGATGACAAATGGTAAGCAATGTTTGAGCTCAGTGGTTCCCATACCCCAACAGTTCATGTGTTCCAGGTCACCCAGCAGGTGCACAGGTGCACTCATTACTCAGTGAACATTTGGTACTTGTTTCCTAGAACGGCGCCCACTAAGCTATTTGCTTAGTGGGGTATTCTGCGTAGGGAAATCGCATCGCATCACAAGGGCCATTTTAGTGGCGTGTGATGCGATTTTTTAATGTAATATTAGGTATACAATAATATGATTGTATGTCATAAAATGAGGTTTTACGCACCCCCCCCCCCCCCACACTATCCATGCCACCCTGAAGCGTGGCGAGCGCAGCGAGGTCCGGCAGTACACGTCCTAGGACTTTTTCATACCCCCACTATCCACGACGGCGTGGAGTTGATTTAATATAGTGTGGCGAGCGCAGCGAGCCTCGTGAGGGGACACGGAATACATGTAAAGTTATCCGTGTCCCCTCGGCACGCTTCGGCAACGGTGGCTCGCTGCGCTCGCCACACTATATAGAAACTACTCCACGCCAACGTGGATAGTGGGGGTATGAAAATGTCGGAGGATGTGTTCCGCTGCGATAGCCACGCTTCGGGGTGGCGTGGATAGTGTGTGTGGGGGGGTGTGTAAAACATCATTGTATGTCATACAATCATGTCATTGTATAGCTAATGCAATGGCATTGCACACCCTATAAAATCGATTTTGCGGGAGGTGCAATGTGATGCAATGCGATCCCCTGGGGCACACAGAGCAGTGAATAAATTACATTAAAAAAAACTGCACTAAAATGGCCCATGCGATACGATTTCTCTACGTTTGCGTACGTAGAAAATCGGGGCGCCGTTCTAGGAAACAAGTACCAAACATTTTAATGTAGCTTTCACATCACATAAAACATTTTTAAACGTTTTGAAAAACTGTAATTTTAAATGGTATTTTAAACGGGTCTAGTGTTCATATTGCAGCAGATTACCATTTAAAAATACCGTTTAAGTACCATTCACATCACCAGTCAAGCCGTTTAACCTCTGAACACGTTTCTACCCACAGCTTATTTCCTGGTTCAGGGAAGGGACACAAGACAAGGGACAGCCTATCACAGTGCTCTAACCTTTATTTTTTACTAAATACCATTTCAGTGCCATTCAGACAGCACAAAAAACGGCTCTGAATTGGCTTTAAAACGGGTAGGACTCTGCTTTTTAAACGTGTTGAAATACCAGTTAACTTTAAATGGTATTTCAACTATGACACTTTCACACTGCAGCCTTAAACGTTTTAAAATGCAAAAAAACGGCAATATACCGTTTTAAAAGTGTGATGTGAAAGCTACATTAAAGACCCACAGTTGCAGCTAATTATTTCACTTGAAAAATATGAACTGGTTAGGAACCACTGTTCTAGCTTGAGAAACTGTATGGTTGTTACGGTTTATATTTACTAAGAATCTGAGAGAGATAAAGTGGAGAGAGATAAGTACCAATGTGGAGAGTGCTAAAGTCAAGAGACAAAGTACCAACCAACCCACTCCTGTTATAAATTTAAACACAGCCTGTAACATGTGACCCTTTAAGTCAGTGGTTAACCCTTTGAGTGCCAAGTGAATTTGTCCAAATAGGCGTAAGAAAATGGCAAGAAAACATTTTTATTCATCATAATGTAATGTATATTTACATAGGAAATACATAGGTTTTTTTTTATTCAACTGTTTTTATTTGCATTTATATAACAAATGTGAGCGACGCTGGCATTTTTAGCGGCTATTTTCCACATCTCTCACAGAGACATTGGCACTCAAAGGTTTGAGTCTGATCATGTATGGGCACATTAAGAAAGTACAATGTATCAATTAAAAAAAATAAACATGGCAAACATTTCAACTTTGAGCATACATTTTTCTACAGGTGTAATAATGTTTTTGCACGGTGACAGGCAATATGAAGCCAACACATGTTCACATCTGTGAGGACCAGCTTACACCCTAGCTTACTGGCTTCATCTATTTTTAACAGGGGAAAAAATCCATTTACCAACACAGCACCATCTGGATTCATTGCAGGAAAGTTGATTTAGTTTGTTGCCTGTTATTACTTTCCACCACAACTGATAACAAATTTGCTTCACATGTTTGAGTGAAAAGAAATGCTAAGGAGCTGGTGGCTGCACCTTTAGGCAAACTTCTTTATGAGTATTTTCTTCAGTGCAAAACACCTGTATGAACACTTGCTCGGAAAATTCAAAGTAAATGAAAATTGAAAGGTGAAAAAAAAAAAAAAAAAAAAAGCTAAAAAATAGAAAAAAACAAAGTTCTGCTCTCATATTGAGACAGAACTCATTTATTCATCTGAAAGCAATGCTGGCTGTACAAATAACAATGTAATAAGATTGCTTAGTGATAATGTATAGAAAAATCTTTACTCCAAAATGAAAAAGCTATATTAGTCTAAAAAAGTATCGCAATGCACTCTGAAGAGATGACTTGTTTGACAGGGGACATAATTGCCAGTTATCACTTGAATCCATACATACAGTAGATCAGGGCTGGGCAACACCGGCCCTCCAGATGTTGATGAACTACACATCCCAGCATGCCTTGCATCAGTTTCAGCATGGCCACATAGCAAAACTAACGCAAAGCATCCTGGGATGTGTAGTTCATTAACATCTGGAGGGCCGGTGTTGCCCAGCCCTGCAGTAGATGGTACTAGGTTTTAAAATTCTATCGATGGAAATGTCTCTATCTAATGGCCAATGGGGTAAATTTATGAAGAGGGGAGTTCTACTGAATATGGGATGTTGCCCATAGCAACCAATCCAATTATATCATCTTCTAGAAGGTTCTAAATAAATATGAAGTAGAATCTGATTGGTTGCTATGGGCAACATCCCATCTTCAATCGAACTCCCATCTTAGTAAATTTACCCCAATGTTTCCCGTTAAGTGATCTTGATACAGGGAGCGATTTGCTCTATGCATTTTGAAATAAAGCACATCTAGTTCAAAACTCATGCGATGTGCTACTACAGCATGCATTTTGTACTAGATGCGATCTAAAACACTACAAAAAGAGTACGTGCTGTACAGATGGAGCGCCTCTGATCCTTGGCCGGGGATCACCAGCATGCCTGCGCTGGCGTACGCCGGCGCTCCATCTGACTGGGACGCGCATGCGTGTGAGACATCCCAGTTTCAGGACGGTGGGGCGGCGAGGGGTACCGGGGGAGCCAGCCGGAGGCGTAGCCACTGGGCGCGTGCAAGCGTCGCGTGCCCCTGGCGAGATAAAATCGCCAGCCCCTGCAAAGATGGAGCCTGCTCCATCTGTACATAACTTTTGTGCTATGCGATGTGATGCCCGAGAGCTTCGAACACAAGTTCTAGCAAAGTCCACCTAAGCAGTGCACAAAATGCTTTCCAGACATACAGTATTCCTATTCTTCAGCATGATATCAGCAGCAAAACTCAAGTTTTTGAATAATCAATTTAAAAAAAGCTCAGTATTTTTGAATTTCCTTTTATTTGTAACTTGTGGTTTCTAAATTGGAAATTATATAATACAGATAGTATCTTACAACCCAAATGATATAGCACAAGCAAATTCTATAAATATACTTATTAAAATAGCAAATGATGATTGCCGGAAACTATTTAACACACTCCATTTATGTCTCAAGAATATAATTTGCCAACACCTGCGTGTAATTTGCCACCTGACCTTCAGCACTAAGCACAGTATAGATGCCATGAGAGCATTGTGTAATACATTGTTTCTCCTGCATAGCAGCACACACTGTGGGGCCAATTCTCCATCCCTCCAGAGCAAGGATACCTAAGACCACCTGGAGGGTGTATAGGGCCGCATCTATCTTTTTTATTTACGGATGGGACATTGAAAAAAAATTGATGGTACAAATGTTTTTAACATCAGTCATAAAACATTATCTAGGTTTCAAATGTTGCTTGGGAAGCACAGATGGATTCCAGTGTTATCCAATGTTTTTAATTGTTTGAAGGAAACCAGCTACAATACTTAACAACACAACAAGCAAGGAACTATTGTTCTAAACAACAATAACAATATGCAACAGCCTAAAAGGATCCTACGTAAAATGAACCAATTCTTATGGATTTCAATGCACTGAACACAAAAATTATGTTTAAAATTGTTTATTAGTTCAAGTTTTGAAGATCCTTAGTGATGAACTAAGGCAGTGGATAGGGATGGGCAAGCATTTCAGTATACTCGGCAAAAGTTCCCAAAGCTCAGTCAGGGGCAAACGCAGGATTTTCAGAAGGGGGTTTCCAGAGGGGCGGAGCAAAGCACAGAGATGGGCACTTCGGTGACCCAGTATATGCCGGGTCAGTTCAAGTATTATAGATAGACCAAATATATATAAATAATAATATACATATATATATATATATATGCAACGAAGATATAGAGTGCGCCTTTGTGTATGTCACCACCACCACCATAAAGCAGGTGTAAATTTGACACTTTTTCGTAATTTATACAATTTATTAAAAATAGGTAAAACAATTTTTTCAGCAATATTTCATTCTTATGTAGTCATATTTTCATCATTCCAATGACCCAACGCGTTTCGTCGCTAGGACTTTATGCAGGCATTGGAGTGGTGCGATAGGAGAGACACATTACATTGAGAGGACAGATGAATTTACCTCTCCATACATCACCTCAATTTGCCCCATTCAACATCGCTGCGGATTTTTAAAATTACCTTAATCGGTTCAAGATCTAAGGAAGCTGCCAGATGTTAAAAACTATCATTATGCTATCCATCTAAATAGAGTTCTAGACTGGACGAGAAGCAGGACCTCCAAGCAGTGGGTGGAACTCGAGGGAATATGCGCTCAGCAGTACCCTGAGATTTTCCCATGGCTCCCCAAACTAAATAGACCCCCACTCTCCCATCCTACTATCCCCCCCACACTTGCTATCTGGAAGTCTTTAAGGCGAAACCCCCTCATCTCCTCAGAATTTGGCCCACTGACCTCTTTCATTTACAACCCGGAATTCCAACCAGGGTTAAGTATTCCTGATTTTTCTCAATGGGCTTTAGAAGGCCTGTTTAGGGTGGGCCAACTGGTGAGTAACACATGCATCCGTGCATTCTCAGATATTCAAGCTAAATGGAAGATCCCTACTAAAGATTTCTGGAAATACCTTCAAGTCCGGCATTTCCTATTAACAGGCTCTAGATTATCTCCTTCCACTAGAGAATTAACAGCATTCGAGAGGCTATGCGTGGCCGCAAGTAATCCTACCCATACTATCTCATTATTATATAAACTTCTCCACAACTCAAACACCATTATAGCGACATCATTCACGCGGGCATGGGAACGGGATTTAGGTATCGCTATCTCCGACAAAGAATGGAAAAACATCTTTTTAAAAGCTCATACTAGCTCAACCTGCATTCAAACTAGAGAAACGCAATATAAAATTATAATGCGTTGGTATAGGCACCCATCCTTACTACACAGGATGAACCCAAGCATCCCTGAGATATGCTGGAGATGTAGACAAGCCACGGGTACCTTCATCCACATATGGTGGGAGTGCCCTCTTGTGACTAACTTCTGGACGGACATCATCGAGACGTCACAAAAAATTCTCCACACACCCCTCCCTAACAGTCCAGCCTTTTGGTTGCTAAATCTCTCTTCCATCCCAATCTCCTCCTATAAAACATCACTGAGTAAACACCTAAGCAATGCGGCCAGAGCATGCATACCTATCTTATGGAAATCCACAATTCCCCCTACACGCAAAGCTTGGTTTAGCAGAATTGAGTATTACATGTCAATGGAGGACATCCTCTTATCCGCTGTTGACAAACACTCAGAATTCGCGGACACCTGGCTCCCATGGTTGACCTATAAATCATCGCCAGACTATAGAGACTACATGTTCCAGCAACTAGTCTAGCAGAGTCTCATGAACTTCACTGATACTCACAAGTAGTCATCTTTGGACACTCGGGAGAGGTCGGCCCCCCCCCCCCTCATCCACCACACCTATCCCCTCTTTCTATCCCCCCCGCTTTTTCTTCCTACCCCCCTTTTCATGTTCTACACCCTATCTACAGAACGAATCAGAGTATGGAAGCTGTATTATCATGCAACTTTCTCTCTTTTCTTCCTCGACCTCATTTCCATTTCGTTTCATGTTTATCCCCTTCCTGACAGAGCTAGTTTTGGCGTTCCTGACAGAGCCATTTTTTTCAAATCTGACATGTCTCACTTAAGTGGGGATAACTTTTTTTTGCTTTTACTTATCCCAGTGATTTTGAGATTGTTTTTTCGTGACACATTGTACTTCAAATTAGTGGTAAATTTGGGTCGATACAGTCTGTGTTTTTTTGTGAAAAATACCAAAATGTCGTGAAAAAATGGAAAATTTAGCGATTTGCAAAATGTTAAATTTTCTGCTTGTGAGACAAATAATCATACCACTCAAAATAGTTAATAACTAACATAGACCATATGTCTACTTTATATTTCCATCATTATTTCAACTTCCTTTTCATTTTTTTGGACACTAGGAGGCTTACAATATGAATAGCAAATTCTCAAATTTTCAAGAAAATTTCAAACACTGATTTTTTTAGGGACCAGTTCAGTTCTGATGTGACTTTGAGGGACTTGTATGTGAGACACCCCCATAAATGATGCCATTTCAAAAACTGCACCCCTCACAGTATTCAAAACAGCATTTTGGAAGTTTGTTAACCCTTTAGGTGTTTCACAGGAATTAAAACAAAGTGTAGGTGAAATTTCAAAATTTCTTTTTTTTTGCAGATTTGCAATTTTAATACATTTTTCTAAGGAACACAGTACATTTTACTAGAGAAATGTGACTAAAAATTGATTCCCCCAATTCTTTTGTTTTCATAAATATCCTATATGTGGCCCTAGTGTGCACGTTGACCAAACCACAGGCTTCATAATAGAAGGAGCACCTACTTGATTTTGGAGACTCCTTTTTCTGAGATTATTTTTTAGGCACCATGTAGGTTTCTAGGCACCATAAGATGCTAAAATTTAGGAACCCCCCCACAAGTGACCCCATTTTGCAAACTACACCCCTCAGGGAATTCATCTAGGGGTATAGTGTACATTTCAAACCCCCAGGGGTTTCACCAATTGTGGTACAACTGGGCATTGAAAATGAAAAATTAAATTTTTTACACAAAAATGCAGTTCTGGCTCAAAATTTTTAATTTTCACAAGGAATGAAGGAGAAAAAGCACCCCAAAATATGTGCCCCAATTTCTCCCGAGTACGGCAATGCCTCACATGTGACCAAAAAATACCAGTTGGGTGCATGGCAGGACTCCGAAGGGAAGGAGTGATTTTTGGATTTTGCAGCTCAGATTCTGGTGGAATTTTGGTGGGTGCTATGTCGCATTAGCAAGACCCCCCAAGCACCAATACAGTGGAACCCCCCCACAAGTCACCCCATTTTGCAAACTACACCCCTCAGGGAATTCATCTAGGGGTATAGTGTACATTTCAAACCCCCAGGGGTTTCACCAATTTTGATACAAGTGGGCAGTGAAAATGAAAAATTACATTTTTTTACACAAAAATGCAGTTCAGGCTCAAAATTTTTAATTTTCAGAAGGTATGAAGGAGAAAAAGCACCCCAAAATCTGTGCCCCAATTTCTCCCGAGTACGGCAATGCCTCACATGTGACCAAAAAATACCAGTTGGGTGCATGGCAGGACTCAGAAGGGAAGGAGTGATTTTTGGATTTTGCGGCTCAGATTTTGGTGGAATGAATGGTGGGTGCTATGTTGCATCAATACAGTGGAACCCCCCCACAAGTCACCCCATTTTGCAAAGTACACCCCTCAGGGAATTCATCTAGGGGTATAGTGTACATTTCAAACCCCCAGGGGTTTCACCAATTTTGATACAAGTGGGCAGTGAACATGAAAAATTACATTTTTTTACACAAAAATGCAGTTCTGCCTCAAAATTTTTAATTTTCAGAAGGTATGAAGGAGAAAAAGCACCCCAAAATCTGTGCCCCAATTTCTCCCGAGTACGGCAATGCCTGACATGTGACCATAAAATACCAGTTGGGTGCATGGCAGGACTCAGAACGGAAGGAGTGATTTTGTGGATTTTGCAGCTCAGATTCTGGTGGAATTTTGGTGGGTGCTATGTCGCATTAGCAAGACCCCCCAAGCACCAATACAGTGGAACCCCCCCTCAAGTCACCCCATTTTGCAAACTACACCCCTCAGGGAATTCATCTAGGGGTATAGTGTACATTTCAAACCCCCAGGGGTTTCACCAATTTTGATACAAGTGGGCAGTGAACATGAAAAATTACATTTTTTTACACAAAAATGCAGTTCTGGCTCAAAATTTTTCATTTTCAGAAGGTATGAAGGAGAAAAAGCACCCCAAAATCTGTGCCCCAATTTCTCCCGAGTACGGCAATGCCTGACATGTGACCAAAAAATACCAGTTGGGTGCATGGCAGGACTCAGAAGGGAAGGAGTGATTTTTGGATTTTGCAGCTCAGATTCTGGTGGAATTTTGGTGGGTGCTATGTGGCATTAACAAGACCCCCCAAGCACCAATACAGTGGAACCCCCCCACAAGTCACCCCATTTTGCAAACTACACCCCTCAGGGAATTCATCTAGGGGTATAGTGTACATTTCAAACCCCCAGGGGTTTCACCAATTTTGATACAAGTGGGCAGTGAACATGAAAAATTACATTTTTTTACACAAAAATGCAGTTCTGGCTCAAAATTTTTCATTTTCAGAAGGTATGAAGGAGAAAAAGCACCCCAAAATCTGTGCCCCAATTTCTCCCGAGTACGGCAATGCCTGACATGTGACCAAAAAATACCAGTTGGGTGCATGGCAGGACTCAGAAGGGAAGGAGTGATTTTTGGATTTTGCAGCTCAGATTCTGGTGGAATTTTGGTGGGTGCTATGTGGCATTAGCAAGACCCCCCAAGCACCAATACAGTGGAACCCCCCCTCAAGTCACCCCATTTTGCAAACTACACCCCTCAGGGAATTCATCTAGGGGTATAGTGTACATTTCAAACCCCCAGGGGTTTCACCAATTTTGATACAAGTGGGCAGTGAACATGAAAAATTACATTTTTTTACACAAAAATGCAGTTCTGGCTCAAAATTTTTCATTTTCAGAAGGTATGAAGGAGAAAAAGCACCCCAAAATCTGTGCCCCAATTTCTCCCGAGTACGGCAATGCCTGACATGTGACCAAAAAATACCAGTTGGGTGCATGGCAGGACTCAGAAGGGAAGGAGTGATTTTTGGATTTTGCAGCTCAGATTCTGGTGGAATTTTGGTGGGTGCTATGTGGCATTAGCAAGACCCCCCAAGCACCAATACAGTGGAACCCCCCCACAAGTCACCCCATTTTGCAAACTACACCCCTCAGGGAATTCATCTAGGGGTATAGTGTACATTTCAAACCCCCAGGGGTTTCACCAATTTTGATACAAGTGGGCAGTGAACATGAAAAATTACATTTTTTTACACAAAAATGCAGTTCTGGCTCAAAATTTTTAATTTTCAGAAGGTATGAAGGAGAAAAAGCACCCCAAAATCTGTGCCCCAATTTCTCCCGAGTACGGCAATGCCTGACATGTGACCAAAAAATACCAGTTGGGTGCATGGCAGGACTCAGAACGGAAGGAGTGATTTTTTGGATTTTGCAGCTCAGATTCTGGTGGAATGAATGGTGGGTGCTATGTTGCACCAATACAGTGGAACCCCCCCACAAGTCACCCCATTTTGCGAAGTACACCCCTCAGGGAATTCATCTAGGGGTAGAGTGTACATTTCAAACCCCCAGGGGTTTCACCAATTTTGATACAAGTGGGCAGTGAAAATGAAAAATTACATTTTTTTACACAAAAATGCAGTTCTGGCTCAAAATTTTTCATTTTCAGAAGGAATGAAGGAGACAAAGCACCCCAAAATCTGTGCCCCAATTTCTCCCGAGTACGGCAATGCCTCATGTGTGACCAAAAAGTGGCAGGACTCAGAAGGGAAGGAGTGATATTTGGATTTTGCAGCACAAATTCTGGTGGAATAATGGTGGGTGCTATGTCGCATTAGCAAGACCCCCAAAGCACCAATACAGTGGAACCCCCCCACAAGTGACCCCATTTTGCAAACTACACCCCTCAGGGAATTCATCTAGGGGTATAGTGTACATTTCAAACCCCCAGGGGTTTCACCAATTTTGATACAAGTGGGCAGTGAACATGAAAAATTACATTTTTTTACACAAAAATGCAGTTCTGGCTCAAAATTTTTCAATTTCACAAGGAATGAAGGAGAAAAAGCACCCCAAAATCTGTGCCCCAATTTCTCCCAAGTATGGCAATGCCTCACATGTGACCAAAAAATACCAGTTGGGTGCATGGCAGGACTCAGAAGGGAAGGAGTGATTTTTGGATTTTGCGGCTCAGATTCTGGTGGAATGAATGGTGGGTGCTATGTGGCATTAGCAAGACCCCCGAAGCACGGTGAAATTATGAACCTAATATTCCATAGATGTGTGGTATAATTTAAAACACTCCTTTATACATAGGCCGGGTTTGTCGGGGCAAGTGTCACACTGGAAAATAGTTTGCTTTCTTATTCCCTTTTTATAGCAAACTTTGCACCTTTTTTGTGTCCTGCCCTTTTTTCCAGTGGAGGGGATTTCATCAGGAAAATGCTGCCCTGGTACAATACGGGGGCCAGTACTAGAAGTACTGGGGCCCTCTGCCTGCTGGTTCCCAAATATTAGGCCCTTTATGACTTCCTCTTGAAAGTGCATAAATGTCCCCCTCTGGCCGGTAGAACGGAATAGCACGTAAGCGTTATACAGTGCCATCTGGATGATATACACGGCCACCTTCTTGTACCAGATTTTTGTTTTCCGCAGGGCACTGTACGGCTTCAGTACCTGATCTGAAAGATCCACTCCGCCCATGTACCTATTGTAATCCAGGATACAATTAGGTTTGGAGGTGTGGGTACTAGCACCTCGTACAGGGACGGAGGTGGTACTGTCTCCGTGAATTGTTGTCAGTATAAGGACATCCCTCTTGTCCTTATATTTGACCAACAACATATTTTCGTTGCATATTCCCCTGCTTTCACCCCTTCTCATTACTTGGGCAATGTGCGTTTTTGGGAGGCCTCTTTGGTTCTTGCGCACAGTACCGCAAGCTGCTGTACCTCTTGAACCAAGGGCCTTAAACAGGGGGATGCTAGTGTAATAGTTATCCACATAGAGGTGATAACCTTTATCCAGGAAGGGGTGCACTAAATCCCAGACAATTTTCCCACTAACACCTACGAGGGAGGGGGGGCATTCTGGCGGTTCAATTCTTGAATCCTTCCCTTCATATACCCTAAACCTGTGAGTGTACCCTGAGGTGCTTTCACACAGCTTATACATTTTTATGCCATACCTTGCCCTCTTATTGGGAAGGTACTGGCGGAATTTAACCCTTCCTTTAAAATGTATAAGGGACTCGTCGATACAAATAAATTTTTCAGGGATGTACACCTCTTCAAATTTGGCACTGAAATGATCAATGACCGGCCTGACTTTGAATAGCCGGTCAAAGGTGGGATCATCTCTGGGTGGGCACTGTGCATTATCGGTGTAATGTATGAATTTAAGAATTGTCTCAAATCGAGTCCGGGGCATGGCCATACGGTAAAATGGAGTACTGTACAGAACATCTGTACTCCAATATTGCCTAATTTCTGGCTTTTTTACTATGCCCATATGAAACACCAGACCCCAAAACGTCATCATCTCTACTGCATCTACAGGGGTCCACCTAGCAAATGATGACGTGGGGTTTTGAGCAATAAACTGCTGGGCATATAAATTAGTTTGGTCCACCATTAAATTTATAAAATCATCAGAGAAAAATAATTTGAAAAAGTCAATTTCTCTGAGACCTGTGGAATCAAATTGGATTCCTGGCATGCCCAAAAACTCAGGAACCTGGGGCTCAAAATTGTCTGGTGGTGGGGTCCATACTAGATCAATTATTGGGGGGGGGAATCTCAGCTGATCTACGGGGGCGTCTTTGAGGGGGTCCCTCATCAGCAGAGGAGGAAGAGGAGCTTAAGGCAAATCCTTCAAATTCCCCGCTTGCATCACTGCCTGTGTCAGAGTCAGAAGCAAGCATGGCATATGCCTCCTCCACTGAATACATTCTCCTGGATGATTGGGAGGACATTTGGGAGGACATTTGGGAGGACATTTGGGATGCCATTTGTATTTTTGTGTTACCGGTAGTGAAATGTTTCAACACGTGTATAGTGTAGGGGGGGGCACAAACTTTATTTCAATCCGGGGGGTATGTAGTGTGTAGTGTGTATGTAGTGCAGAAAAAAAAAAAAAATGCTTTATACCAATAAAAAAAAAAAAAATGAAGGGGTAAAAAAAAAAAAAAAATGAAGGGGTTAAAAAAAAAAAAGGAAGGGGTTAAAAAAAAAAAAGGTCCTGCGCCAAAAATTGAGCACAGATGTTGGTCAGTAACGTCTGTCACTGAACAGCGCTCAAAGGCAACAGGAATTTGATCAAAAAAAAAAAAAAATAGATCAACCCTGTGCCGAAAAAGATGATCAGTGATGTACGTCACTGATCAGCGCACAGCGGCCACAGGACACCCACAAAATCACAGTGTGTGTAAAAAAAAAAATTAAAAAAATACCCCACAGCACACACACAAAAAAAAAAGGTGATCAGTGATGCGACACTGATTACCAGTGAGGTGCAGCAGGTGCACAACCTTTGGTGCAACTGACAGGTATATATAAAAAAAAAAAAACCTCTGTACCCCCAAAAAAGTTGCTG
The DNA here is from genome assembly GCF_055691185.1 of Crinia signifera. Taxonomy (NCBI): domain Eukaryota; kingdom Metazoa; phylum Chordata; class Amphibia; order Anura; family Myobatrachidae; genus Crinia; species Crinia signifera. Next base: position 70,701,037 of record NC_139223.1, on the reverse strand, counting down.
ATCACCTCAGATATAGTGATCAGCACAAAAGGCGGGGACAGCAGACACAAAATTTAGCACTCTCTATCACTATCTCTCTCTATCTCTCTATCTCTCACTATCTAACACTATCTAACACTCTATGACACTGCAGCAGCAGCACTCACAGGTATATCTATATATAAAAAAAAACCTGCGCCCCCAAAAAGTTACTGATCAGTTAATTTATACTGATCAGCACAAAAGGAGGGGGCAGCAGTCAGTTATATAAAAAATATATAGCACAATCTGTCACTATCTCTCTCTATCTCTCTCTCTCTATCTCTCTATAACTATCACACTGCAGCAGCACAAAATATAGCACTCTGTCAGTAGGCCTCTCTCTCTATCTCTCTCTCTCTATCTCTCTCTCTCTATCTATAACTATATCACACTGCAGCAGCACAAAATATAGCACTCTCTGACACTATCTCTCTCTCTATCTCTCTCTATCTCTCTCTATCTCTCTCTATCTCTCTCTCTCTATCTCTCTCTATCTCTCTCTATCTATCTCTCTATCTATCTCTCTATCTCTCTATCTATCTAGCTAATACAGTGCAGCAGCACAATTTCACAGGCACAATTATTGAACAGGATCCAGTAATCAATCAGCAGCGATCAAGTAAGTATTGCAGGCAGCAAGGTTCTGGTCAGTATGGCGGCAGGGGGGTACGGTGACCGCACTGCACGCTTTCCAGACCGGAATGGCGTCTGCAGTGCAGTCACCGTTAGTTTAAATCCCCCTCCTTGGCTGTGATTGGTCCGTCGGTCCGACGGACCAATCACGGCCTTTGGGGGCGGGCGGGGTGAGGTGGGGTGACACCAGTGTCACCCTTACACCCCGCGGTGATTGGTGCTGTACTTTACAGCACCAATCACCTCTGATCCCGTGTCACCGGCGAACGTTATTCGCCGGTGACACAGGAAAACGCTGTGAATGGCTGTTCACACTGAACAGCCAATCACAGCGATCGCCGACGGGGGGGCGGCATCGCAGCCCCCCCGGGGCATGCACGGACATGTCTGCTGTCAGGGACAGCAGACATGTTGAAACTGTCACCGCGTCTATAGACGCGGTGACAGTTTAAAGCCATGACGTACATTTACGCCATGTGTCGGGAAGTGCTTCCCGGCCATGACGTAAATGTACGTCAAATGTCGGGAAGGGGTTAAAGTGTTTATCTAGCAATTCCTGGAAAGACTTTTAGACGCTTCACTTACTCATGATTGTAAACTGATGCATTTTTTACTTCTCGCTTGTGACGAGAGGGAGACATAACTGCAGTCTAACATTGCATGAATCCATTGTCAACCCTTTGTTCATTTCAATAAAAACAGAATATACAAAAAAAAGATCTAAGGAAGAATCAGTCTCCTTTTTTAAGCTGAAAGCTTATTTCTACTGAGTCATTTTTTGTACCCCTGATGAAGTCCTAGCGACGAAACACGTTGGGTCATTGGAATGATGAAAATATGACTACATAAGAATGAAATATTGCTGAAAAAATTGTTTAACCTATTTTTAATAAATTGTATAAATTACGAAAAAGTGTCAAATTTACACCTGCTTTATGGTGGTGGTGGTGACATACACAAAGGCGCACTCTATATCTTCGTTGCATTTTCCATTCTCTTTCCCCCACTAACAGGGGGGACTTATAGAGGTGCGGCCTACCATTTCAGCGCAGTGAAAGGGTTATTTATTTTTCTATATATATATATATATATATATATATATATATATATATATACACACACACACACACACATAACAGCAGTGTAGACCCCTGGGCATAGCAATGTATTGGGGCCCCTACCGATCCTCCAGCAGTAGGGGTGGGGTGTGCTATGAGTGAAAGCTTTGATGGCCTGCAGGTGGTACGGGGTATTATATCAACCGCTCAGCATGTAGGGCCTGGATCAGTAATTTCCACTAAGTACCCCTTTACTGCACAGATGGTGGGAGCAGGAGGCACTGGGCTGAATGAAGGGGCCCTGATACATAACTTCCAGGGTGGTAGAGGATGTTTAATATGCAGAGGAGGGGTGTATAGTGGAGTGGGCTTATTATTCATAATTTTCTGGTGGGAGGACAGCTTGCTTGACTGCAGATATCTCCAGTTCCTGGAACTAGATTAGCTTTGAATGGAATTAAAAACTAGAGAATCCCTCCTACCAAATGGTATTGGGGACTAGGGGATCAGAGTTCAGGAGGCTGAGCAATCTGGCAACGAGTATATAAAACAACATACCAGGTGTGTGGAGCTGGAGCAGCAACCAGCTACTGGAAGGCTGATATCTCTGGTTCTGGGCAGAGTAGAGACAAGCTTCTAGTGTCCGTCAATGAGGGAGAGTCCCAGCTTTTGGAATATACCCTCAGAAAAACTCTACGTCAGACAGAACCTGAAATATCTGACTGGGAAGAACAATTAACAGGCTTGGATGGGGACCACTGCTTTGAAGTCAGATATCTCCAGTTCCCCAGGGCCGATTTTTTAAATTCTTGTACCCATGGACCCTCAGCTTTCAATCTAGGTGCCTTAGATTCCTGGGGGGGGGGGGGGGGTGTCTGGGTACTCAGAACCCCCCCCCCCCCCCCACACACACACACACACACACACACAAATACGAAATTTCTTCAAGGACAAATATTTTTATAGTATCTTAACAGGTGATGAGAAGACTGCTTGGAACAATTTTCGATTGTAAGCAGATAACTTTTTGGGAAATAAGAAGGCAGCAAACTACGTTGAACTGGTTGAAAATATGATTTCTTGGATTGCACTTGGGTGCAATGTGTCTTTGAAGATGCATTTTCTTCATTCTCACTTAGATTTTTTTCCAAGCTAAATGTGGCGCCGTTAGTGATGAACATGGTGAATGTTTTCACCAGGATATTTCTGAGATGGAGAAGAGATACCAGGGGAAATGGAATGCTTCAATGCTAGCATACTATTGTTAGACACTTGCCAGAGATGCTCTGGAAATAGTGTACAAGCGACTTGCAAAACGAAAACGGCATTAAAAGCAATGATTGTATTATTGTTGATGTTGTGTATGTATATTTATTTATTTACAGTTTCTTATATAGTGCAGCAGATTCCGTTGCGCTTTACAATAGTATATTAAGCTATTTGTTTTGGAAAACAACAAATGTGAATAACTATAAAACGGCAACAAATATATTCTATGTTCTATGTTTATTAATTCTATTCATAAACATATATCATTTTTAGGATCCAATTTTTTTTTTTTATATATTTGTTGTCCAGTGTAATTTGTGCATCAAAATTATTCTGGTGCGACCAATATATCCAAGGATTGCACAGTTTCAGCCTCAGGGGGGTCCACTGGATTTAATAAACAATATATACAGAGATATACAGTATGTAAAGTAATTATAAAGTATCCCAGTCCTTGCAGAAACAAATGAAGTCCCTCCCTTTTTCTTAAAAGCGATTGAGACCAGACAAAGGGCGAGATATACCAGAAGATATCCTTTTTATAAAACACAGTCTGTAGCATGTTATTTAGGAGCTGATTGGCTGTTAATTTATCACTCTCCATTTTATCACTTTTCAAGCTTAGTACATCTGGCCCAAATGCCTCTGCAGCATCAACATGCTAATTAGTATGTACCCCTTCTCTTCTATGTAGACCAATATCTGGTATATGCTGACAAAAGCACATTCAGAAATAGTCTATCCAAGAAAACTATTTTTTTCTTTGGAGAGGCAAATTCTTTCAAAGCTCCTATGGATAAAGGAATTAAAGGAGGAACAAGAATGTTACATTCAGCAGAAGGAGCAGCTCTGAGGCATGCAGTGGCTACTGCGGTGACAGTAAGATCCCTGAGGATACGGTGTAATGATCTAGAAACATGTATATAAAACGAAATTAAAAGAAGTGTGCTCCTCAAGACTTTGCAAGATATGCAAGTTCCCATAGAATATATTTGTTTAGCTTCTTTGTACACAGATTTTCTTTTAAAATCATGGCATAGTCTGTAGAGCATTATGGTTGCATCCATGGATTGCGGACACCCGATCTAGGAAGAAACTCGAATTTCAAAATTCTTAGAAGAATGGGCTTCAACTCCTTCAACATTTCTTTTTATCCTTTTGCTGGTCTGTTTAATATATGAATCTTACACATTTTGTCTATATACCTTCTATGGAGAGACAGGCATGGGGTCGTAATTTTTACTCCTTTCCTTCCTATTTATTTCTCTCTACCCCCCCCCCCCCTCCCTTTTGTTATCTACTTCCCTTTCTCTATACCCTCAGTCCCAAGATTTAGTGTACCTTAAAGTATATATATAATTACTATGTGCCCCTTCAGTGCAATTACTATGTGTACGTGTATATGTTGTTGGTTTATGTGTTTTCTATGTGTTTTTATCCCCTACTCCTGTGTATGTGTTATCTTCTTGTGATTTGTGAAGTGAACTTTATTTTGTTTTAGTTTACCTCCCTCCCCCCCCCCCCCCATCTATTTTCCGACCCCATCTCTCTCTGACCATTTCTGTAACCGAGCCAAACTTACACCTTTCCACCTATCCACTAAAGCATATGAAAATAAGAGAAAGGAAAAAATCAAATAAAAACAAACGAAAAAAATAAATAAAAAAAAGAAGATTTTGGTACTTACCGATAAATCCTTTTCTCTGAATCAGCAGGAGCCACTGGAGTTAATACACTGGGTTTAGACTTGGGAATGCTGGGAGCTAGGCACACTAAATTTGTTTAGGGGGAAGACTAGCTCCTCCCCTCTAATACCCATCAGCCCCAGTTAGAAATTTGAGCAACTAGAGGAGATGGAGAACAGTGTAACATACATGAAACATCATGCAAAACAAACACTCATAAAAACAGAAACATTGTCTTTCAAATGTCTTACAACACTAACTATAACAGGCAGGTGACACGAGCTGGGCGGGCGTCCAGTGGCTCCTGCTGATTCAGAGAAAAGGATTTATCGGTAAGTACCAAAATCTTCTTTTCTCATTCATGCAGCAGGAGCCACTGGAGTTAATACACTGGGGAGTTTCCAAAGACAGATCCCCGGGCGGGAGAGCTCAGAGGCGTCTGCAGAACCAGCCGGCCAAATGACGCCGAAGATGAGGCAAAGGTGTCGAACCTATAAAATCAGACAAAAGTGCTTACTAAAGACCAGGAGGCCGCTCTGCAGAGTTGCGTTGCAGAGGCACCACGTTGTGCTCACGTACCTAGTAGAATGTGTTGTTACTGAAGAAGGGGAGGCCTCACCGCCTGGATGTAGGCCTGCCAAATAGTCATCCGAATCATCAGGCAAGCGTCTGTTTTGAAGCCGGTCAACCTCGACGGAAGGCATCGTACAAGACTAACAGACAATCAGATTTCGGATGGAGGCAGTTCTAGCGACCTAGACCCTCAGGACGCGAACCACATCCAATGTCTGACAATTGGGAAAGTCCTCCTGAAGAAACGGAACCACTATGGGTTAGTTCACGTGAAATGAGGACATCACCCTAGGTAACAGGGATGGACGAGTCCTAAGATCTGCCCTGTCGTTATGGAAAATAAGGTAAGGCGACTTATAAAACTGCGCACCGATGCTAAGGCCAGGAGAAGAAGAATTTGCCAACACAAAAATTTGAAGTCTACCTCCTCAAGAGGCTCCAAGGTGTGAGACTGAAGAAATTCCAACACTAAGTTAAGATCACAAGGTGAATTAGGAGGTACAAAAAAGGAGGTTGTACCTCAAATGTAGCTGTGGGAGGTTCTGATGTGTGAACTGGCCCTAGAGGAGAAGGTCTGGTTGCTGCGGAAGCAGATACGGTTCGTCCGCGAGCAAGAGCTGAATGTATGAGAACCAGCCTCTGCGAGGCCAATGAGGAGTGATGAGAACCGCGTGAGTACGTTCTCGCTTCAGTCTATTAAGAGCTTGTCCTAGAAGAGGAATTGTTGGAAAGAGATAAACGAACCGGAACCCCCCAGGGATCGATAGAGCGTCTACCGCGATGGCCTTCGGATCTCTGGTCCTTGACACCTACCGTTGTAGTTGGTGGTTGTAGGGAGAGGCCATTAGGTCCACTTGGGGAGTCCCCCAGCGGTGTATGATATCCTGAAACACTTTTGGATGAAGGGACCACTCTCCTGGGTGCAGATCCTGATGACTGAGAAAGCCGGCTTCCCAGATGTCAACCCCCGGGATGCAAACTGCCCACAGTATGAACTGCATGCAATCGTACCACCTGAGGATCTTGGAGGCCTCAGTCATGGCCCTCCGACTCTGTGCCTATCTGATGGTTCACGTATGAGATGGCCATCGCATTGTCCGTCTGAACCTTGATGGACCCTGCAAGAGATCCTGAGCTGCCACTAGTGCATTGAAAATCGCTCTTAGTTCCAACGCATTTATGGACAACCGACCTTTCCACGGCGTCCAACTGCTCTTCAAACGAAGGACCAGGACCACTACTCCCCAGCCTCTCAGGCTGGCATCTGTTGATAGAAAGGTCCCAATCCCAAAACGCCGGCCCTCCCTCAGTTTGGCAGTGTGCAGCCACCATAGTAGAGCTAGGCGTACGTAGGATGACAGGGGGATCAATCTGAATGGATAGGCGAGATCCCGACTATAGTCTGAGGAGGACCAGGTGGAAACGGCATAAGGTCCACGCCGGAAAAGATGCAACCATCTTCCCCAAGATTTGAGTACAAATGTGTATCCGTACCCTCTTGGGTTGAAGGACTCGGCGAACCAGATCCTGGATTGCTAAAATCCTTTCGTCCGACAAGAAGACCCTCTGTACCCTGGCGCCCAACCAGAGCCCGAGAAAGAGGATCCTCTGGAATGGAGTGAGGGAGAATTTCCTGAAAATCAGAATCCATCCAAGCGAAAGTAAGAGTCTCTGCCATTAACCGGGCAAGCATTTGTAGGACTGTAGGAGACGACGCCTTGATGAGCAGGTCGTCCAAGTAGGGAATGATGGTGACTCCTTGTTGTTGAAGCAAGGCAATCATTACCGACAGGACCTTGGTGAATATTAAGAGCTTGTCCTAGAAGAGGAATTGTTGGAAAGAGATAAACGAACCGGAACCCCCCAGGGACCCTCAGGCAAATGGAATACCTGTTTTACCCTGTGAGCTGAAAATAATCCAAACGGCAAGGCCCAGAATTTATAATGATCCCTGCTTCCGGCAAAGCGTAGAAAGGCCAGATGAGGTTTCTAGATGGGAACATGGAGGTACACGTCCTTGATATCCACTCCCCTGGCTCTAGAGACGCTATCACCGAATGGATGTTTAAAATAAACTTTGCTGAACTCTGCTGACCAGGGGTTTTGAACTTGTGGATAGCACAGCTAGTGATTCTGTTGCTAAGCAGGAGCACTACTGAGTGAGCCATTCAGCTCTATTGATAGAAACAAACAAGAAGATTCAGGGGCTTGAGGTTCAGGATGAGCCGAACGGATCTGTCCGGCTTCGGGACTACAAAGAGGCTGGAATAGAAGCCCCGACCCTCTTGGGACCGGGATGATGACCTGCGCCTCCAGAAGAGAGCAGACTGCATGTAGTAAGGCTGTCCTCTTGTACTAAGAGACCAGCCGACCCGTGGTGAAAAACTGATTTGGAGGGGATTGAACAAACTGAATCCTGTAACCCTCTGATATTACCTGTCGAATCCAGCGATCCACGGATAAGGTGAGCCACTGGGTTCGAAAATCCAGTAAACGCACCCCCACCTGCAGTCAGCCTACAAATGCAGGGAGACCGTCATGGCACAGGTTACTGGGGCCTTAAGCTCCTGACGACTGGCTGTGGCCTGAGTGCGAGACCGTCCTCTGGGAGCTCGAGTAGTTGTTGAGGTCAAAAGGACTGGAACGGTGTTGCAGAATATTGTCTGCGAGCTGGAAGAGGAGCCGACGGTAAAAATGCTGACTTGCCCCCCATGACCTGTGAATCCATCTGTCCAATTCTGGACCGAAAAGGATGTCCCCTGAAAATAGGAGACCTTCCACCTCAGCTTACCCTGATCTCAGCCACAGAGCTTGGCGTTTTCTCCAGAAAGGTCTGGTCAGCCCCTTTAGCGTTGGCCTTGTTGACCCACACTTAATCTATGACTGGGCACAGCAGCGTCCCTGCTGCCGTATAAATGGTCTTGAGGGTAGCTTCGAGCTCTTTGTCCGAGGGGTCCTTGAGCGAAGAAGCCCCTAGAACAGGTAAAGTTGTTTTCTCTGACAACCTGGAAACAGATGCATCTACAGGCGGAGGAGCTTCCCATTTTTCCATGGCCGTAGGAATAAAAGGATAAATGGCCCCACAGGGAGAATATACAAACTCTGCACAGTTAGGATGCTGTGAAGCAGTAATGGGAACCATTACACCATCCGTGCTGTCTATCCTTTGCGAACAGGTCATATTCCTGTGGCGCCGGTATGGGACCCTCAGGCAAATGGAATACCTGTTTTACCGCTACAATAAGAGTCCCACTCCAAAGGGAGTGGGCTCTGTCTTGATTCTCCGTCCTTGGCCTCATCCTGAGGCTCCTCCTCCTCCATAGTGGCCAGAAAAAGGCCTTTTTAGACAGCTGGAGGCCTCTGAGCCGCGGTCAAGGATAAGGCTAAAGATCTCTACTGATTTAGAGAGATCAGATGCCCACGCAGGTTCTGCCGTGCGACTTTCTGCTAAATCTGCAGAGAGCTGAGGAAATAGCCCCCCCCCCCCCAGAGAGTATGCCCACTGGGGGGAGGGGAAGAAGCATGAGGGCCTACTGTGCACACTTGACACATAGTGGCCCTGCCCTCTGGTGTGTACAGGGTACATTTAATACCACAGTTAGAGCAGGAAAAAAATACCTTTTTTGAGATGCCTTAGTGTTTTACCTGCTCGTCCTTTTTAGACCAATAACTAAAAGGACACACCAAAATCACTCCCTCACACACACACACACACACACACACACACACACACACACACACAACAGGACAGATATAAGTGAACTGTAGGGCACCAGAGAGGAAGATGCTTAGAAAAGCAGTTACAATAAAAAAACATACATATATATGTAATATATATATATATATACCCTATATAACCCTAGAGCCTGCAATCGGCCAGGGAGTGAAGGGTTAACAGGTGCAGGGTAAAGCTGCTATGAAGCTGTGTGCCTATAAAATAGGAGAACAGCAGTACTCCAGTCCACACTGACCTGAGTGTTAGGAGAGACTTCGCAATGTGGGGCCGCGCCATGCCCGCCTCCGCTGTTACACAGCGATTCCCCGCAACCCCACCAGTCCCCCACCAGTAGCGCGGTACTCCAACATGGCGGCGCCGCGAGGGGAAAGCGCGCGCAGATCACCCCGCTTGCCGCACACCGTGGGTCACAGCCCGACTGCTGACAGGGAGCAGTGCCCGGTCCGGTGTCAGCAAGGGCCAGTACTGCATCGGCGCGGCTCTCCCCTGCAAGACGGCGCACAGTTAACACACACTACGCTGGGAGGAAGAAGGAGCAGGGCGCAGGTATCGGATGAGGGTGTACTCACCCCCGGAGGCTGCTTGAGGGATGTATGACGGTCCCTTTGATAGAGGGACCGCAGGAACACCGTAGGTCTGGGCAGAGGCCCTGACCGACTGCCTGAATAAAATCCAGGGGCGCCTGTCAGCTCCCGGACCCAAGCTTTTGATATAAGCTGGGAAGGGAGACAGCATAAAAAATAAAAATACAAACCTATTTGTGCTAAGGGACCTGCAGGAGCAGAAAAACTGTGACTAGCTCCCTTGGGCACAAATTTCTAACTGGGGCTGATGGGTATTAGAGGGGAGGAGCTAGTCTTCCCCTAAACAAATTTAGTGTGCCTAGCTCCCAGCATTCCCAAGTCTAAACCCAGTGTATTAACTCCAGTGGCTCCTGCTGCATGAATGAGAAATATATGTACTAAAATAAAATGAAAATTAAATAAATAAACCCCAATTACATATTCTTAGCCTTAGGCTGTATATATTATATTATCTTTATATACTTTTAACCAACTTTATCAAACACAGCACGTATTTGTACAGATTTTTTGAGTGTGTTTCCTCGATCCCAATACCAAAAAGGCATACTAATGGGTCTAGCTCTGGTAACGTTGGGGCTGTTATACGTACATCTCTCCAAACCTCCCTCCAAAAAACATATACAGTATATTAGAGCATTCCCACATCATATGCCAAAATACAGTATTTCCCCTTTGGCACCTAGGGCATTCAGAGTTTTCTCTGAGACCTGCCTTCATGAGTGATGCCGGTGTCCAGTATACCCTGTGTAATATATAAAAGGAAATCTGGCTGAATCTAATACATGGAGTTGTATATTCCTGAGATTCCAGCATCTGATTCCACACCTCGTCAGTCACCGGTCCTAAGTCCTTTTCCCATTTCCTCCTCAGTTTTTTAATTTGATCTGGCACACCTTTATCATTCATTTCCGTATATAATGTTGACATCTTCCCCTTCCGCCCCAACCTCAATAGCAGCTTTTTTACTGGTGAATCTAAGATTACCGGTGGTCCTTCTGGGAACTGGGCTGTTATGGCATGTCTTAACTGGAAGTATCTAAATAGTGCCTTGTTTGGAACTCCGAATTCATCCTTCAATTGTTGGAATGCCTTAATCTTGTTTCCACTAAATATCTAACCCACTTCTAGTACACCCTGATTAACCCATATATTGTCCTCTGATAGTTTCTGTAATTCCGGGTATCTATCATTACACCAGATTGGAGTGGATCCATCCATAGCAGACCATTTGTAGAAGGTATGGGCAAATTTCCAAACCATTAGGGCCTGTCTAATTGTATGTGGAAACCTGCCCGGTGGTAAACCAGCTAATAGAAGTTGGAGGGGGGAAAAGGAGACAGATGAAAAATTATTCACCTGCTCAGCAATCAAACCCATCATTGTTGTATCCAGCGTACCTTTTACCCAATCGGACAAATACACCAGCTGCGAGGCTACGTAATACAATCTCAGGTTGGGTAGCCCCAGACCTCCCAGTCTCTGCGTCTTGTACAATGTCTTAATTGAGACCCTGGCTGAGCCATTATTCCAGATGAATGATAGCATTACATTTTCTATCTTATTAAATATTTGCTTAGATATATATATTGGGGAGTTCTGTAGCACATATACAAACTTAGGTTGTATAGCCATTTTAACCATATTGATACGGCCCAGGACCGATAATGGCAATTTTCTCCAAGCCTGCGCCCTTTCTCTAAAGTTTGCAGTTATCGGATCTACATTCTGTGATACATAATCGCCCAACTGCGATGTAATCCATATTCCTAAGTACTTGAATCTTTTTGTCCAAATTAGGGGTTGGCTCATCCTATCTATTTCAGGGATTTTACCGGAAATGGGAAAGATGTGTGATTTCTCCCAGTTAATTAAAAGCCCAGAGAATACCCCAAATGTTTCAATTAACTGGAGTGCAATTTTAAGTGAGCTTTCTGTATTTTGCAAAAAGAGCAGGGTATCATCTGCATACATGGCCACTACATCTTCGACTCCTCCAATTTTAATCCCACGAACCTCCACCTTGTTTCTTAATAAACATGCCATTGGTTCAACAGCGATTGCAAATAAAATTGGGGAGAGGGGGCATCCCTGCCTCGTCCCTCTGCCCAATGAAAATGCTTCTGACGTATATCCGTTTATTGTCACTCTTGCTTTTGGGGCTGAGTACAACAACTGTATAAGCCTTATAAACCGTGGCCCAAATGCAAATTTTTTAAGTACCCCCCACAAATATCTCCATTCGACCAAAGACACCACCACTGCCCCCGACCCTGCCGAATCCCCCCTCTGGAGATGACAAAATAGCCTACCTAGATTCTGACTAGTGGATTTTTATGGCATAAAGCCCGTTTGGTCTGGATGTATTATAGACCTGATGCTTTTATTTAGTCTGGCTGCTATCACTTTTGCTAATATTTTTATATCCGTTGTCAATAATGAAATTAGACGATATGATTCCGGAATCGTGGGGTCCTTCCCTGGTTTTATTAGTGCTATAATGTTCGCTTCCAGCATAGATGGTGGGAGTGACCCCCCCCCCCCCCTCGAAGAAGGTGTTAAATAATTCTAGTAGATATGGAGCAAAAAAGCTCTTTATACATGATTTATACACCTCTGCTGGAAGCCCATCGCACCCAGGGGCTTTTGACGTCGGGAGTGCCAATATGGCTGCTTCTATTTCCTCCATTTTAAATGGAGCCTCCAAAGCCTCTACCTCTGCATTTGTCAGACTGGGAAGGTTCACTTTCTCTAAATAATCCCTAACTTGTTTATCTGAGTATGAGGCCCTAGATGTATATAATAAGGAATAAAAATCCTGGAATACTGCTGCTACCTCGGCCCCAGAGTAACATATGTGCCCCTCCGAATTCCTTATTCCCTGGATTATGTTGCTACTGGCTAAGTTGGCTCGTGACAGATATGCCAGATAACTACCATTCATCTTGGCATGTAGATATTTCTCATGCCCGGAGAAGAGAAGTTGGCGCCTAGACTTTTCGAATAGATAATCCACCCATTTTTTTTGCGCATCTTGCCATAATATTCTATCCTCCAGTTGTGAGTTTGTAAATCGAGACTCAAGCTGCCTGCTAATAGTCTCCAACCTTTCTTCCTCCTTTCTACTATTTGTCTTGTTTTGGGATATATTTTTGATAAAAATGCCCCGTAGATATGCTTTAAAGGCATCATGCCTTATCCTATGATCTGTTCCTATTCTATTTTTATTCTGGAATTCTTCGCATAGTGGAACCACTTCATGGCCCTCCCCCATTGGGGTCAACCAGAATGGGTTAAGTTTCCACATTTTCTTACCCTGATCCAAATTCACCCCTATGATGAGGGACATGGGGTAATGATCCGATATTCCCCTTGAAAAATAATTTATCTCAATTACATCCGGAGTCAAATCAGGGGATAATAGCACCAAGTCTATTCTAGAAAGAGTGTGGAAAGCTGCTGAATAGCAGGAGAATTCTCTAGCATCCCTATTTCGCTTTCTCCAAACATCCACTAATCCCATTTCTGACACGAATCTTGAAAATTTAGTAGGGAAGGGTGTCTGGGCACTTTTTAAAGTTGTTTTACGCCATCTATCCAATTTACCATCCATAACGTTATTGAAATCCCCAATGCATATTATTGGGGTCATTGGCGACATAGCAATAAATTTAACTGCCTGCCGCATAACTTCATTTGTATATGGTGAAGGAACATACACCGCTAATATATGCAGCAATTTACGATTGATATAGGCTCTAAGAAAAACATATCTCCCAGTTGCATCCATCGCGCTCTGTTCTAACTGGAACTGAACCGTTTTTTTAATGATTACAGACACCCCCCTTGCATTGCTAGAGAAGGTGGAGTTATACAGATGGCTTACCCATGGTTTTTTTAGTGCTAATACCTTGCTACCAACCATGTGTTTTTCAAAAAAGCAAATTATATCAGATTTATATTTCTTTATTTGTGAGATAACCAATGACCTCTTAATTCTATCCCCCATCCCTCTCAAATTCCAACCTAATACATGAATTTCACCTCTCCCCATCTTCCTCATATCTAATCACCCAACACCGGGAATAACAACAAAAATGTATTGATAAAGAGAGTAGGAGGCAAAAATAAAAAATAAAAAATTTGCAGGGATCCCTCCCCCCCTCTAGAATAAGTATTCATCTCCCACATCCACTCTATAGCTTCATAGTCCCCTTTCCGCCTATTACAAACTGTATATATCCTCGTTTGTACTGTACTTTTGGCCTCCCCTTCCTATCCATTTTCTGTACATATTTCCTTCTGTTCATAAACTTTAACAGCCTATACTTATAACCCCCATCAAACAAAACCTTTAGTATATCATAAACCACATTAAAATTAAACAAACTTAGATATAAAAAAAAATTAAACAGGTAACACAAATTAACTTTTACATAGGGGGATAAGGGCATACAAATACAGCCCCTATGTTATCTGCAGTAGGATCTCCTCCATTTGCACTTTATATTGGACCCGGATAAATACTTCTATCCAACGGCGGGTGTGAGAGCAAGAGTAGGAGAGGGGGACAAAGTACACTATCCCCATCCCCCCCCCCCCCCCCCCCCCACCGGATGCGGGAAGAAGCAGACAATACACTTCATTTCACACTAATTGTTACTATATCTTTCGATGTAATCTGCAATACAGTCAACATTTCAATGACTGCCACTTGGCTGTCTCTCAAGCCAGTTCTCTGCTTTTTTTGAGGATGTGAAAAAATGGGTGGCATTATCATATACCACCCTTAATCTGGCCGGAAACAGCATTGAGTACTGAATGCCTCTATCCCGCAATTTTTTCTTTATTTGTATAAATTGCGAGCGGTTCTTCTGTACTTCTTGAGCAAAGTCTGGAAATACCATAATATTTTGTCCATCTATTTGTAGGGGGCCCTTTGCATGGGCCAACTGGAGGACTGCATCCCGATCTTTATAATGTAGGCACCTTGCTATGATTGTTCTCGGGGGGGCACCAGGTGGCAGTGGGCAGGCCGGAAGTCTATGCGCCCTTTCTATGGAGAATTGGGGGGTGAATGCTACTCTCCCAAACTGTTTAATAAGCCAATTCTCTATAAAGTTTTCTGGAGAGGCACCTTCTGCTTTTTCGGGTATTCCGATAAATCGGATATTATTGCGCCTCAATCGCCCTTCGATATCGGTCATTTTGGCTTGCATATTATTTATTTGTGTAGACATTTCTGTCACTTTTGTCTGTAAAGGAGTTGTCACATCTTCTAGCGAGGAAATGCGATGTTCTGTCTCCGTTACTCTATCTCTTATTTTCTGCATATCCTGTCGTACTAGTGATACATCCACCTGCACTTGCCCAATCTTTTCCATAACTCTCTGTTCTGAGATTGCTATGGCCTGCAGGATTTGTTGAGTAGAGTGCTGTGGATCAGAGGGTTTAGGGGTGTCGCTTTCACTACTGAGGTTGACAAACTAGTATCCCCTTGTTTAGTTTGTGCAGATCGTGTATACTTCTCCAGTTTTGCTGCAGCTGCCGCAGCTGCTGCTGCTGCTCCTCCTTTTACCATTTTAAGTTCCTGATATATTACGCACAGTACAGCAACCTTGCCTCACTAGCACCCAATATTGGGTATATAAGCCACTAGAGTCAGTACAGTTTGCACAGTATATGGCAGGAAGATACAGTTTTATTCCTTGCTTACAAATCGCTTTAATATGCCCTTTTAACTTCTTGCGTAGTGAGTGACCTTATATCACTATCAGGGCTCCTGCTCTCAGTGTAGCTTTATATTTAGACTGCTTCAAATTTGGGACCCAACCAGCCACTACCAACACTTCCCCTCCTGTGTTCTGGGGGCCCAGTTTCAGTGGCCTCAATCCCCCACCTCCTGCTCCACTCTCTCTGGTGCTGCCCCTGCAGCTCTTCATCAAATACTTGCGTTTTGATGCCTCAGCCAACAGGGTCCACAGGGATCTCAGCCACCTCCTCTGCTCCTTCTCTAATTCTACCTTTCAGGGCAGCGTTCTTTATGCAGCACGGCCACAGCCACTGGGTCTCAGTGTTGCTGGGGACGCAGCCGGAAATGACCCGGCGCGACTCAGGAGTTAGTTCGGCGAGTCAGTCCCGGTGCCTCACTCCGTCCTCCGGGTACGGGCTCTCTGGCTCTCAGGATCTCTGGCTCTCCGGCGCACAAGCCTGGTCTGCAGCACGGCCACAAAGAGTACAATCGCCGGGTCTCAGTAATGCTGGAGACACAGCCGGAAATGACCCGGCGCGGCTCAGGAGTCGATTCGGCAATTCAGTCCCGGCGCCTCACTCCGTCTTCCGGGTATGGGCTCTCAGGCGCACAAGCTCATGGCCAGCTCCGTCTTCTCCCGGCCTCCTTCTCCGCCAGGCACTTTCTCTAATGGCTTCCAAGGACCCCTCGACTTCAAGGTATCTCCCCCACCGTTGCTCCACTGCTCACAGGTTCATCAGGTCACGGGATTCACCATAGGATTTTTTTTCCCCTGGAGGAGACGCAGCTCGTGCTGCTACTCCATACTGCTCCTAACCTAATTCGGAACAATTCTATTGTACATGACAACTTTTGTATAAATATGTTGAACTATTTTTCATTTTCCACAGTACATGCTACCTGCATGAAATCTTAAAAAAACTAAGGGACATGCAAACATACAGTATAATCTATCGCATTGCTAAGTGATAAAAAAAAAAAAAAGAATTACCTCTATCAGCTTTCGTTCGTATGAACTGGCTAACTCGTCATGATCCACCACTGGTTTTACTTCCGGGATAATTTCTCCATCGATGTTGCGGAGGTTTGGGATTGCTATTAAAAAGAGAAGGCGATGTATTAAAAAGACATCAAACTAACAATATTTCTGACCATATAAAAGTTCATGGTTAATACACATTTTAATGACAGTCAACAGACTATGAGGCCACATACGACATTCATGTACATTTAAAAATACTTATTGCTATTATAAATGTATTCTAATATTTACACTCAGATAACATTATTCAGATCAGAAGAAATGTTATTTAATTTGGTAATACAGGTAGGGAACATTAAAC
Organism: Crinia signifera; assembly: GCF_055691185.1. Classification (NCBI taxonomy): domain Eukaryota; kingdom Metazoa; phylum Chordata; class Amphibia; order Anura; family Myobatrachidae; genus Crinia; species Crinia signifera. The sequence goes on along the minus strand of NC_139223.1, from coordinate 70,684,386 downwards.
TTGATTGAATAGATTGATGTATAGCTGGAGAGACAGTGGGGCCTATTCAGACCTGTTCGGATGGGCTACAAATCCGTAGCCCGTCTGATAATCGAACGACTGCGCATGTGTTCAGTACTCTGTGCGCATGCACGAGACATCCGCCTGAAGGCAGCGAGTGGAGGCCAATCCCTCTGAGGTCTGACGTCCAGTCGTTACTTCAATTACATATTTACATCAAACGGACCATTGCTGTGGGTCGAGTCCTGGCACCACAGCGGAGATCAGCAAATGAACCTTTTCCTATTTCACGCATGCAGCATATTGGCAAGTCCAATTGACTATAAATCTCTGGTTACATGCACAAAAACAGAATAAAGTGATACTACATTTTATAACTAGATTGTTTTTGTTTAATGTTTCTTTTTATGTTTGATATAGTATACATTTCAGAACTGATGCTAACTGTATATGCTATTAATTGACTGGTGGTCACCCAGTATTTTATAATATAAATAATTTTTTATTGAAATATTTAATCATATTTAATAAAAATATTCAATTAAGTTGATGCATGTGCGTTTATTTATGGTGCAATTATCTTAAATTAACAGCGCGGTGCTTCCACTATTCTTTTCCATAGCGAGTGGAGGCTAGCCTTTGATCGCTGCTCGCAGGGTGACTGACACATTGTGGGCATTTTGGGGTGTGCAGACAGCATTTTCTGAGTGTTCCTCGTCCATCGAGAGGGAAGGTTTCTGACGTCATTAGCGGCCTCCTTCTCCCCACTGCCTTAGCAGCACTGAGCGAGTCCTGGAACACAGCGCTGTGAGAAAATCTTTGGTTGGTAAATGATTTTCCCCCATGTGCATGGCTGTGCACGGGTTTTCAGCTTTTCAGCTGTGCACAGGGGCGGAGATGTTTAGGGGGGGTGCATCTGGCAGGGTCGCGGCTATCTGCTCACTGGGCTGCGGACACTCGCAGTCCGACGAGCAGGTCTGAAACAGGCTCAGTGTACTGCATTCATAAATATTCATTGTTTTTTTTATTCCTGGCTTTATCTTTAGATGGAAATGGAGTAAGAATAGAGGTGTCAAAACTACCTATACTGTACACTGCAAGCCTGTACTGCACAATCTTAAGGTGAGCACAAACTGTGCAGTTAAAGAAATCGGCGGAGCCACGGCACGAACATTATAGTCCTAAAACACTGAACAATATCATTAATGATACTGTTCAGTGACGTCACCAGGACTTCCATCAAAACATGCAGCCGCTGACGATATTGTCAGAATGAGATGCACGCACAGATGATGGAGCATAGAACAATTACACTCAAGGGCCAAAATGAGCGATATCGTTCGATATAGCACCCAGTATGTACGCACATTTAGTTTTAGCCAAGCTCAACTTTAAAATGAACATCTCAAATGGCAGAGGTGCCCATACTCAGTCCTTGGGGATCCATTACAGTGTATACATAATAAAAAATTATTATGGAACTGAAAGAATACAGTATATCAATAATACAGTACAATAGAAAAAGAACATAATGTGGTCAGTATGTAAGGATCAATAAAAACATGTCTTACCAATACAGCAGAGGTATATGTTTTCTGATTATTACACTAAAGTAAGATACACACAGTAATGGAAAACTAATTTCCTTTGGTGAAGCGAAGTATTGTTCGGGAAACATACAAAGCATTTAAGAAAACAATATGAATGTAACTAAAAGGGAGGAGAGCCTGTTGCAAGAAGTTCAACATAATATCATGACGTTAACGAAACTTCTCTCAATTAAGTCATAATGGGCAAAGAGAGATTTCATTTGAGGTAACCACACATTGAAAATTCTCGAAAAAAATATAGAAAGTGACCTGTGATGGCGCTATGCTGCCTATGGACTGTACAGACCCCCAGCTATCACCCAATAACTGAAAACACAATACAATACACAACAATTGGGGATTTCCAACCACGGGCGCAAGATGGATTTGTAGTCTTATGGGTCTTCCTGAATTCTCCTTGGCAATATCTCGACCATATAAGGGAAATTTAGAAGGAAAGATGGTGGTTACTACTGACCATCATAAAGTCCTACTACAGTGAACACATAAGATATTTTTTGTAAACAAAGGAAGCGTACCCTACTTACAGTAGGAAGGGCAGCGTAAATGCACGTAACGGTTTCTTTATTCTTCTTTTCTTTCTTCTTAATTTTATTCTTTTTCCTGTTCTCTTTCTTTCTGGGGACCAACTTTCACAATGTACTCCTCAGTTGTGGTTGAAGGTGATGAATATTGTGGGAAAAATATGCAATATGTATGGTTAGTAACCATACATATTGCATATTTTTCCCACAATATTCATCACCTTCAACCACAACTGAGGAGTACATTGTGAAAGTTGGTCCCCAGAAAGAAAGAGAACAGGAAAAAGAATAAAATTAAGAAGAAAGAAAAGAAGAAGAAAGAAACCGCTACGTGCATTTACGCTGCCCTGCCTACTGTAAGTAGGGTACGCTTCCTTTGTTTACAAAAAATATCTTATGTGTTCACTGTAGTAGGACTTTATGATGGTCAGTAGTAACCACCATCTTTCCTTCTAAATTTCCCTTATATGGTCGAGATATTGCCCAGGAGAATTCAGGAAGACCCATAAGACTACAAATCCATCTTGCGCCCGTGGTTGGAAATCCCCAATTGTTGTGTAACACATTGAAAAATGTATTCACATTTTTTATCTTTGTCCAGGGACATCTCAAGCCAGTCTATCTGGAATAGATAGGAGACTCTGGGAGCAGTAGCAGTATAGATAGGGTGTCCGTGGAGATCCATTGGGACAAAATCTGAGCACAGCAGCTGACAGTTTAGATAAGAGCAGTCTATCTCCCAGTGGAAGTCTCTTTAAAGTAGATGGTGAGTAGATATCCCACAAGGCCCATTCAGGAGTAATAATTTGCCAAACATTAAGCCAAAAACTATGTACTTTGGGACAACACTACACACAGTAAAATAAATCAGCGTCTGGCGTCGCACATTTAAAACAGTTAGACTTGTCAGAATTACCCGTTAGCATTCATCTTGTAGGAGTATAATAAGCCCTGTGCAGTAATTTATATTGCGTTTCCATATACAGATGGAGTAGTTCCCATCGGAGCTGCTTCTGGCGATAGAATCGCCATCCGCCAACCTGCACCAACCGCTGGAAGGAGGCATGTGTGCACGAGATGCTTGTGCGCCCTGCCAACAAAGCCCTCCACTGCATAGGGTGGTATTCAATGTGAATACCGGTGAGGTGCAGCGAATTCTGTTTAGGATTCGCTGCACATTCGCCACGTTCCGGAGCCTCGCCGGCTCTGGTATTCAACGAGTCAGGGGCTCGCTGCCCCTGACCGGCGAATATGAGCTCCTGCGGTGAACGCCGCAGGGAGCCTGAGGACGGTGGCAGGCAGGGAGATGGAAGTCTCTCTGCCTGCCCCAGAGCGTATGTGGGGGGGAGGTGGTCTCCCCGGGTGCCAGGCAGCACAGGCTGCCCCCCGGGGGTGCCAGCAGGGGACCGGGTATATTCACTACACCCGATCGTGCATATGTAACGATCGGGTGCAGTGAATATATGAATATCTAATGAGCGGCTCGGCTCCGGCGCCCCTGCTGGCTGCTGTGTAAAAAAAAAATATATATATATATTTTTTTTTAATTAAATATATATTCATGTGCTTACAGCACATGAATAAAAATAGCATGCCCCTCCTCAGAATAAAATTCCTGATTTTTTTACACCAAATGTAAAAAACAAAACACTTTATTTTAAAAGTTCACATTTCACTTCACCATAAAAAGATAGCGATTGCTACTCGGTGAATCATGGCGAAAAAAACCTTCAAATGTATTCGCCATCTGGTCATTGAATAGGGTGATTCACCGTTTTAGTCAGAAATTCGCCAAACAGCACAAATTCGCCATAAAAACATGGCGAATCAGGCTCATTGAATACTGCCCATAGCGGTAATTGACTGCTAGAGTGTAGCTACGTATACAAGGTACATTTACGCCTCCCATAGCAGCTGATTGACATGATTTAAACATAGATATTTGTGTTTTTTCCCTGCTTTAGGGTCTTTCGATCCAACTCTTTCATCATGACAGGCAACATCATGACAGGCAACATTTATGTCAGCTTCCCGCCCCGGCATCATGGATGCAATAGCATGGGAACACCTATCAAACGCTGGGCGCTCCCATGAGCGCTCCGTTCAAACAATCAGCAAACAATAAATTGGCTGCGCCCACTCACAAACGGAGCCTGCGTACAAAAATATCATTCCCCTGTGCGGACAAACAGGAGAGCGAATTAACTAGAATCAGACCCATAGTAAGTATAATGCAGGATTGGTGCAGGCATTTTGGATAATAACTTCCATGGGTGGTGTATTCCACCTTCACAAGGTACAAGGTGAAGCAGCCATCTTGGGTGCACTGTGTAGGATTACCCTGGGTGGAATAGGTTACCTCTAGAAGAAATTAAACAAAATGGGTTATTGCAGCATAGAGTTGGGTCCCAACAAAACAGAAATAATAAAGACAAACTGTGATAGGATAGGGGTTCCTAATCCGAAATGAAATAATGAGCAATTAAATATGGAACAGACAATCAACATATATATGGGAATATCTTTTCACTGTGCCTTTAAGCGGAATACATATATAAGAGTTTTAATTCTAACTAAAAATAATTGAATAAATTAATAATACAACAAATCATAAAGAAAGGAAAATCAATCATACATAAATCATACAAAATGACAATAAAAGTAAAGTCTCAGTATAGGTGACAAAGGTTAGTATTCCAACGGCATTAGTGGTTAGTATTCGAACTTTGTTAGTAGGCCAATAGCAAGAGAAAAGTCTATCCTTGAATTATTTGAAGTATATGAAGAAAAGGAGGGATAAGAGTCTTATTAGGACCATGCAGGTTAATGGTGGATGATCTGTTAGTACATCAGAGCAATCCCAACAAAACAGTCAGGTCCATGTATTTTTCATCCCATCCACAAGTGCACCAGATGAAGCAAACAAGTTGGGTACACTATAGAGGTTACACCGTGGCCATATAAGGACTCAATGCAGATACGGGAATGCAGATACCGTAACAATGTGAATGAAGCACATACTGACATGCAGGAACCGGTCAAGGCAAATCGTTATTTTGAAAAAAACATAAATGTCCTGATATCATGGGTGCAGAACGTGTACATTGTCATTATCCTATACATTCTCCCTTTTAATGAGAAATGGAGGCACTGACCATAGATTCACATTGCTACTTATTATAGACATTACAATCTCCCTTTTAACAAGAAATTAATGGACCAACTGCACGTGCCTATCATTATTAATTACAGCTATTACCAGGATTAGAATGATAGCTAGAATTTTGAGAAATATATACCTAAACAATAATGGTAACTCCTAGGGTAGCGCAACTACAATCTTGTATAGGACTTGAGGCTACATTATATTTTAGCCCTACGGTTGTTTCAATTAATGCGGAGCTTAAGGGTAAGACTTGCAGAGAATTTTGTATTGCACAAATTACAGAGCCCACTGCAAGACACATTGAAGACATGCGGAGGAAAAAATGACGATGCTGTAAAGTCTCTATGGAATTTGACACTTTGTTGAAGACACTGGAGGCGAAAAAAGAAAAAGAGTGAATAGTTATACATCCACATGTCTTACAAACTGGCAGTTTCCTTAACATACAATGGCACCCATCAGTCAGGTTTCTTATCCGTACCATCCTCTGCACTAGAATGATACAATTATGTAAGGATAAACTAAAGCTTTTTGTATGTTTCAGTAATCCAAAACCAACTGGCACTCAGGTATTCGTTTTCCACCGTTGACACATTTTATACTGAGATCTTCATTCAAATTGTGTGCCCAGCCGAGGGTGGATGGTGTACACACCCCTGTGTGTAGAGTATGTGGGCATGTACCAGGCTGACTGTTATATCACTCAATGCTATTTATGCTCCTCCACAGCTCTATAAATATATACTTCCTATGTGCGTCTTCGTGCTTGATATTACAATATACAGACAGCTATTTAGCTAGCTAGCAATTTCTGTTTTAAAGGAAGGTACTTATGTAATATCTGGGCTCCCGTTTTTCTTATGAGACCGCATCCCCTCGCGGGGCTCGCTGCGCTCGCCACGCTTCAGGCACGGTGGCTCGCTGCGCTCGCCACACTATATAAAATCAACTCCATGCGTAGTTGGATAGTAGGGGTATGAAAAAATGGGGTGCATTTAACATGGGAGCCCAGATAATACATAAGTACCAAAAGGAAATATTACACACTCATTCTTGCCTTGTTTTTAAACCTGGTCTCTGGTATATAAAAAATACATTTGTGTAGCTGTAGTGAATGCAGGCGTTGCCATTGCTATGGGACCCAGGGGTTTGGTGGGGCTGGTTCACTTCCACCCAGGTCAAAAAGTTGAAGAAATGAGGCACTTTAGTGTGGCACAATGTGAATTGGAGTGACAGTGTCACTGTGTGGCATAATGTAATCTATGGCACTACTATGGGGCATAACAATTTAACAAAGCTTTAACGAAGGCACTACTGCTGCAGAAGGGTGTCTCTCAAAAGACTTTGAAGCAGGGGACCGCAAAGTGCTTGCTTCACCCATAGCAAGAGGGGAGGTAGATGTAGAATAGTGGTTCCCAAACTCAGGGGTAGATTTATCACACAGCGCTATGGGGCATATGCGCTATCCCCGTGCGCTAAAGCAGGGGATAGCGCTTCCCCTCATCTATCAAACCCGCTGCTCGGGTACTTTAACAGCGGCGGTGCGGGGCAGGAGGGTTAACGTGTAAGCGTTAGTTTCTGCAGAGCTCCGGGCTAATACCTTATTTATAAAGCTTCCCCCGGGCCACGCGCTCCTTCTTTGCAGTCCAGTGCATATCGCCAGAATTTTCTGGCGAAGCGGGTCTCCTGTGTGCTGTTAGCCGCCGCTTGTTGGTCTCCGGGGGCTTCAGATTAAAACTGCGCATGCGCCGGGTACACAGCAACCCCTGCGAACATTAACATGCGCATGCGCAGTTTTAATCTGAAGCCCCCGGAGACCAACAAGCGGAGGCTAACATGGAAAACTGCGCATGCGCCGGGTACGTTTTGCGAGAAAACAGTATCCGGCACATGCGCAGATAAGACAGACGGACAGCAGCGCACAACGTTATGGGAGGCAGCGTATCCCCGGCAGCAGGGGATAACGCACTCCCATAACGAAGCCCACTCTATTGATAAATTTGGGCGAATTGCAGGGGAGCTTCACCACGATAAAGTGGTGAAGCGAACCTGCGCCTATAAGGATCAGTACGGCACTATTAATAAATATACCCCACTGTTCCCAAGGAACCCCTAACAGTTCACGATTTCCAGGTAACCCAGAAGGTGCACGGAGCATCACCAACTGTCACATTTTTAAAAAACCACAGGTGACCTGGAAAACGTGAACTGCTAGGACTTAGTTTGAGAACCAAAGATGCAAAAGTTGCAGGGGGTATGGCACCACAAATGATGTCTTCATCTCTTGCTGTGCAATGTTGAATCAGGAAGTGGAGGACAGGGCCACAGAGGTGCAATTCCCTGAATAGGCAGAATCCAAGAAGAGGATCTTCTTTGAAGGGAGCGTGGGAAAAATCACCCAAATTTGACTAACTGCACTGCAGTAGCCCTGCCTCCCACTGCTCACTCTTCCAGATGAGTGTTGAGCACCCCCCCCCCCCCCCCCCCCCATAGACTATGCAATTTCTCTGAGGAGAGATGTCACATGCGATGCCCCTTAAACTGCAGGACGGCAGGATCAAATACGATATATCATACACAGTCCACCTGAATACAGTGTATCATATGCATTCCCACTCCCTGCTGCCGTGAGGCCATTCATGTCGGAGGTCGGATGTGCAGTAGGTCTGACCTCCAACTTCACGCATTGGAAGTCAACCATATGCAATTTGGCCACTTTTCATCCCGATTTATTGGAATCGCACTAGTGTATATCTAGCTTTAGGATTGCCCAACCCTGCTGGTGGCTGATCTACTTACAGGACTATGATGTTCTTCAAAAATGTTTTGTACAGTTAAACCAAAAATAATACTTTACAGTATGTTTGTACTGCATTTATATCACACTTGAAATATAGTAAATGATAGCAAATAAAAAAGAATAATAAACTTGATGCACAAGCTTAAGCTGTTGTGACAGGGACAGCATACGTTCACGAGATCAATGTGAACTATACGAACCCGGGTTCAGAGCAGCAGCAACAGGATAATTAGTTTCCTAGGCTGATGTGATCAGGGTTTGGCCGACTAGCAGAACCTGTAGCTTTCTGTTAAATCTGTGTCCAGGGCAGCTTCACCTCTGGCACACACCTACGGAATCGGATCAAACACACCGCCGGTGCTAAAATGCATCCACAATGTGCATTCCGATAGATTTTATGTGCAGGATGTTCAATCTCTAGGGTCCGACCCAATGCGCACAGGACAGTGCATTGGGGTGGAGAGGATGTCACACTAATCCAATTTGGGCCGATTTATCAGCCTGATCTGTCGGGATCGAGTGAAATAGGCCCAAATTGTACTAGTGTATGGGGGCCTTAAGGCAACACTGCCTGATAATTTAAAGGATAATGCCATGGATAGTAAAAGCATTGCTTTTTTAAAACATAAACACGATCAGAAGGCTTCAGAAATAAAACCACATCCTCTTTGTATGATCTATATTTATATATAAAAAAAAAAAAAAATAACTGTAAAAAACTTTTTAACAAAACTCTCCCCAAAATTATGAATTGTATGCATAAATGATGTAAATAATCCCCTAATCAGTATGATTTTATTAGCAAATATTCATATTTGTTAATAAAAAGGACATGGAGCCAGATTTAAATAGGTGTTCTTCACATAAAGTACTTGCCAATTTTGTGGACATTTTTGGAAAAATATTAGCCAGCTAAGTGGGTAAAAACTGGTACAAATTGAAAACGTGTTGTTGCCCTTAGCAACCACACAGGTGTCCACTCTCATTTTGAAGAGTAGTTTAGAAAATGTAAGAAACTGCTTATCCCCACAAATTCCAGGCTGTCCCCTTCCTCAGGCACATAACAGCTGCATTTCCATGGATACCCGACAGTAACATCTGCACATGCAGAGAACAGATATCAGTAGCACTGGTTTAGACAATCCTAGTGCTACAACAATCCCCAAATAATAACAGGAACCATAAAACTTGCAGATTGCACATTCTCTGCAGATAACAGTATGAACACCCTGGCTTGTGAAAAGATGAGTGCATAAAAAAATGGAAAGGTCACAAAGAAAGTAATAAAACTGTTCCAAGTAACCTTTAATGCTAATGGCATCTTTCACATTTATCTCCGGAATAAGGCTCAGCAAGCTAAATGTGGAGCAGACCAACAGTTCAGAGGATGTATGCCGTCAGATTGTGGGAAAAACTGACATTTTCCATCTGGGATTACACATGCATCAGTAAAATCTTTCACCGGTATGTGCTGCATGGGTATGGCATATTAGGTCGGCAATGTCTACCTCGACATGCACAAGATCGACAGTAACACAATTTTAAAACAAGCAAAATGTCAACACAAAAAAATGTTGACATGTGTTTTTGTAAATTTTTTGTGTCGCCATGAAGAATAATCTAAAAAACACTAATTGACCCTTTTAAGTATCCATGTCGACCTTTTGCTTGTGTCGACCCTTTGACCATAAGGTGTTGACCTACTGTCCAACAGAAAAACAGCAAACATCACCATCTACTAATACACAAGTACAGTACCTTATACACAATCATTGGTTCCCCTCAACCTCATTCTGTATAGCAATGCATGCCTCACTGATACTGTAGTGTGGTAAGGAAAATCTGTCATACCATTCAACAGAGTAACGGAGGATTCCTAGCTTGGAGTTATGCAATATCACTCAGCCTCCAGGAGCCCCCAAGGCAAGTTTGCATTTTGCTCAATTACAAAACCAGAACTTGTTGGCACTGTAAATAGGGACAGTTTAAAAAAAATTATACCAGATGTAAAATCTGAATTACGCTGCGTTCTCATTGCCGCCCCTGCAAAATCCCGGGTTTTTCTTGCCGGATTTTTGGCAGGGCACAGAGCTTCTCAGCTCAACAGACCCCCTTCATACTGCACCTCAGACCCGTGAATTTCCTGTGTCTGCCCCTTTCACACTGCTTGCCATGGTCTGCCTTCCAACAAGTGTGTGGAATTTGATTGGGTGTTGGGAAATTTGTACAATTTGCTGTGATTGGCTGTTTAAAAACCAGCTTTTATTGGCTGTTTGTCACATATCACATGATTACATCCCCCAATGAGCTTGTTTTTTTGGCATCATGTGTGAAAAACACGGGTCTGTGCTGTTCACACTGCCGTACGTACACCCATGTATTACCCAGGAAAAATCCTGCAAAAAACCTGTGTCTAATTCCCAGAGCATAACACCCAGGAATTTCACAAAGACCCTTTCACACTGAGACAGGAAACGGGAAATTACTGCTTGCCCTGGCAAATACCCGGCAGGGCAGTGAGAACGGGGTATTAGAGTATCACGTACATCATTACTTGAAGTGAATTAGGAAGTAAAGTCTAAGACATCCCAAACTCCTAAATGTTTTGGCAAATTTGTTAGCACTGGGTCGACACCACTAGGTAGACAGACAGCAAGGTCGACATGGGTCAAGGTCGACATGGGTCAAGGTCGACAGGTCATTGTGTCGACACAAGCATTAGGTCGACATGGGCTAAGTCAACAGTCAAAAGGTCCACATGGGGTTTTTCACTGTTTTTGACCTGAATGTCGACACAGTCGACATGGACACCGTTTGCAGTGCACCTCTTCGCTCGCTATGCTTCGGGCACGGTGCCTCGCTACACTATTTTATTCTCCCACCACGACCTAGTGGATGGAAGGGCATGAAATACCACCTGTCGGCTCAAAAAACTGAAAAACCCCATGTCAACCTTTTAACTGTCGACCTAGTCCATGTCGACCTAGACACATGTTAACCTTGATCCATGTCGAACTAAACCATGTCGACATTGCTGTCTGTTGACCTAGTGGTGTCAACACAATGCTTTTCGACCTAGTTGGTGTAGACCTAATTACCGTATCCCGCAGAATTTGTGATTTTCTGGCCATTTGTCAGATGATATGAATGATAACTCACAAACTTTTCTTACACTCATGGTTAGTGGTTGGGTGAAGCCATTTATTGTCAAACAACTGTGTTTACTCTTTTTAAATCATAATGACAACAGAAACTACCCAAATGACCCTGATCAAAAGATTACATACCCTGGAGATTTTGGCCTGATAACATGCACACAAGTTGACACAAACGGGTTTGAATGGCTACTAAAAGTAACCATCCTCACCTGTGATCTGTCTGCTCGTAATCCAGTGGGTATGTATAAAAGGTAAGTGAGTTTCTGGTCTCCTGAAAGGCCCTTGCATTTTTCATCCAGTGCTGCACGGACGTGTCTGGATTCTGAGTCATGGTGAAAGCAAAAGAATTGTCTGGAGGGAAAAGGTAATTGAACTGTATTAAACAGAACCATGATTAAGTGCCCCAGGCATGAAACGCATTGGAGGAGACTGACAGCAAAGCACACAAGTCCAAGCCACCAGAGAACAGCAGCCGGAAACACGATCCCCGAATCCGGCAGTCGCCGCACGGGACTCCGTCCCAAAGAGGGAAGCCGCTACAAGCAAATTCCCGGCTAATAGTAAGGGAAAGGTAGTTCTTGTAAGCACATACAAGTGTATTCAAGGCTTGAAACAGGACTTTGCACCTTTTCTCAAGAAGAGCTTAAATATTGTCAATTATTTTATTGACGTTTTATTAATTTTTACTTTTGGAATTGCATTTTTTTTTTCTTTTTTCTTTATATCCCTTTCCATTCTTTAATAGTGTTTTGTTTTTCATACTTGGTACTGTAGTATGTGACTTCCCTCCAAAACAGCCAAAAAACAACTGGGTGATTTGCAGTTCTCATGTGTGCCCTGTTGTCTGGAATGGATAACCAGGACTGCTGATTGTGGACTGAACAAGCATTTCATGTGTTACACAGCACAGTGTGGTGGCAGACTCTAGAGAGAAGTTTCACTGCAGGAAACAGTTACAGCACTGCCTCAGTCTCTTAGCATAACTCATCTCTTTTGTAGCTTGTTTTCCACAACCTGCTTACCATGCACACAGAGTAGTATCATCTGACCGCACGGTGTGCTGGGATTAGGTTTTTTTTTTCACAGCTTACATTTTACAGGGAGGTGAGCACATACTTTTTACTAAAGGCTAAAATGGATATTTCATACTTTGGAAATAGATTTGTTGAAATGCTAGCAAGATGGGCATTCTGAATGACATACAACAATAATTTACACTGCAAAAGTGGTCAATTTGCAAATGTAATAGTCCCAGTTTTGTTGAGACATTGGGTCTAATACAAATATCTATGCATATGCCCTCACAGTCACTATTTAGTACGCAGCGGTACTGCAAAAATAAGCAAATGATGCAGTTACCGGGATTTGCATTAACCCTTTTGAGTACCAAGTGAATCTGTCAAAATTGATGTGAAAATTGCCAAGCAAACGTTTTTATCCATCATGATTACCTGTTTTTACCTTGCATAGGAAATATCTTTTTTTTTTTTTAAACAATATTTTTTATTTGAATTGATATAACAAATGTGAGCGACGCTGGCATGTTCAGCCGATATTTTGCAAATCTCTCAGAGATGTTGGCATTTTTAGCTGATTTTTTTTGCGCATCACTCAGAGATGTTGGCACTCAAAGGGTTAAGGTGCCCATTGGAAGCATCTGAGATATGTCAGTAGTGTACGAGGAGGAAGACATTGGACGCATATAAGTCGATAACTGACGTTTCTCAGTATCCCTATGGTTGCGCTGCATGGCCGTAGGAAGTAAGACACTGAAGCCATTTTAACTACATAGGGGATCACAAGTTGTGAAACGGTTAAAAAACACATCTGTATTTCAGTGTTCACTTCTCCCAGGCCAGGTGACAAGGGGGCTCAAAAGCGACACCCTTCCTGAGCACTGAGGTTCAGAGGGGCACCAAGAATCAGGGGCACAAAAAACATGGCTGCAGTGCCTGTTAAGATTTTATACACTCCATGGACTCACCAGTTAATATTAGGTGGCAAAAAGCATTCACTCCCCAGTGGCAATGAGCATTTAACTCCCCCTTGGCAAAGTACATGTAATCTACTGTGGCATCGAGCATTAAACTCCCTTGGCATTGAGCATGAAGCCCCTAACAATCAGCATGTAGATAAGTGGCACTTATGTGGCATAATATGTAATGAGCATTAAGGTGTGTGGCATAATGTGTAATAGGCATCACGGTGTGTGTCAAAGTGTGTAATGGGCATTACAGTCTGTGGCCCAATGTATAATTGACATTACAGTGTGTGGCACAATGTGTACTGGGCATTACGGTGTGTGGTACAATGTGTAATGGGCATTATGGTGTGGCACAGTGTGTAATGGGCGTTACGATACATGCCTCCTATTTTAAAGTATCAATTAATACTCCATCCACATTGCAACTCCACCCACAATATCCACATGAGAGGCGCTAAAATCTATGTTTTCCTTTGTAAGAAAAAAGTCTTGGCTGGCCCTGCTCCTGTCATAAGTTCATTGCAGCACATGCACTGTGTTAAAAAAAAATTGCATCTGACTCAGCCCATTTGTGTTTAAAGAGGTATGGGTCATTAGGTCAACAGTGTGTAGATCGACAGTTAAAGGGTCTACATGTGACAAGGTCATCATGAGTTTTTCAAATTTTTGTAGTGTATTTGTCGACACCGTGTAAGTTTACTGATGCGCATGCCATGCTTCGGGCACTCTATGCCCGCCGGGGTGCTAAAGTATGAACATAAAAAACTCATGCGACCATATTCATGTAAATCTTTTGACTCTGTAGACCTAAGGCATGTCAACCTTTTTCCTGTGTCAACCTATTGACAAATAGGGGTCAAACTTTTGACTGTTCACCTATTGACTGCATACTGTTTAAAGAGCTGATGAGGAATAGATGGGGTTATTACCAAATCACATCAAAACACGCTGTCACTGGCGTGCCATTTTAACTGGCCCGGGCTGTCAAGGGAGCCCAGCGCTGATGGTCCTGTTAAATTCTTCAGTTTTCCCATTCACCCGTTACTAAGTGATTCATTGTACCATTGCTCAATCTTGAGTTATTTACATAAATATCATGTTTCTTAAGACTTTTGATGAGACAAGGCGGGCAGGAAATGCCTCTCTCAGCCAGCATAGAGATAGCACTGCTACCAACCAGAAGAATCAAGCTGGTAGAAACTTTAGTATGTATTTGCCATACTGTTTAACTGTCAAAAATAATGTGTCTGTATGTGACATGATGCCCACACTAATCATATCAGAGAGAAAGCTTGGTACAGAAATGGATCTTGGGGGTGAAGGTGTTAAGAGATAGCTGTATCCAAGAAGACCAGACAGTCCTTGCAAACTGCGTTGAGCTGGGAGATCTTCCAAAGTTGCCAACGCAACTGCCTGTGCTGCCAAAGTGCCAGATGCTCTTCTAAGAAAAAGCTTATTTCCCAAATCTTCAGCTGAAAACCTGGGGCGCTTTTTTTTTTTACATCCACTTTGAAATAGCTGCAGTACAACAGCCAGAAAAAGGGCAGGTTTATGTGTGTTGATACCTAAGCAAATGGAGACAAATTTAGACTCATTCCTAATAAATGCCCTGTTTAGGAACTTAAAAAGCTGTATAACTTTAAATAGCTGTTTTCTGGTGGTGTTGTTGAAACATGTTACACAGAATAAATAATTCCACAAGGTCTTTAGGATAAACAGTTCTCAGTTCCGTGTTGTTAGAAGCACAGAAAGTAGAGTGTCAGTGGAGGTGTCATGTCCCTTGCCAAAACAATTACTGTATATGCAGAGTCGCTTTAAGACAGGAGGGGGCTCCTGTGCAGACACCAAATCCGCCCCCTCCTCTCAAGCGGTGCAGTAGGCTCTGGCATTGTGCTATTGCACATGCGCGAAACACTGGAAGATGGCCACGGCGGCCATTTTTTCAGTGATTTTTGACACTGCTTAGCCAGCGCCGGGCCAACGGAGACGTGGGTATAATTACAGGTGTGAGGTGTGTGGGCCCCCGCTGGACCCAGGCGCCTAGACACCGTGCACCCATTATTAATACGCAAGTGCCTATGTGCAGAGCATTAACACCATTTCACAGGGTATAGGTCATTAGGTTGACCAAACTAAGGTCCACATACATTGGGTCGACCACTGAAGGTCGACAGGCCTAAGGTCACAGGGTCATAAAGTCAACTTAGGTCGAAAGTCAAAAGGTCTACATGGGTTTTTCACGTTTTCTATGTGTAGAAGCCAGAGCCGTCAACACAACACAATCTATGTCTTTATGTGGTACGTAGGATTACAGTGGAAAGGTGCGTACACACTGAATGACTGGATCACTGATTTTGCAACTTCTGACGGGTCGGAACGACAAGATCAATATGTTGTTCAGTATGTCAATGTGGCTGTGGATGTGTGCTCCCGCCCGCTGTGACATCCGTCTTTGCCTGTACTTACAGGATGATAGAGGATATTGGTAGTGATGCTGCAGATACCAGGTACACACAAGACGGTTTGCGGCACCAACGGTATCGTTAACGATATTAGTGGCATTGTCAGACGAATTATCTAGTGGATACACACTGACTGTTATTGTTTATGGTATCATTCAGTGATGTCACCTGCAACCCCGCTGAACATGCCGTAGTTGCCGATATAGTCAACACTGAGCTGCAAGTTCAAACAACAGTAGGTATTGTTAATGACTCACGGGAGTGCACATTGTTAACGATAATGGGGGAAATTTATGAAGATGGGAGCTCTATTTCACATGGGATGTTGCTATGGGGAACCAATCAGATACTATATGTTATCTTGTAGCAACATCCCATCTGAAATAGACCTCCCATCTTAGTATATTTCCCCCAATGAGTGTACACAGTTTTTTCTAGCACTCTGCACTTTCAAAACCCATGCCATCCCTTTTTCTGGCCAGGGGTGTCGCTCTCTGCTGTGGTGCTTCTAGCACATTCTGGTCTGTATCCCATAACTGAGTTACAGACCACATTGTGCTAGAAGTAGGGGGAAAAAAGAAACATCCCTGGCCGGAAAGAGAAACTGCACAGGTTTTGAAAGATGCAGTATTCTAGAATGAACACTAAAACTTGGATAAATAAAAATGTACATTAATCAAAATATACATATGCATTAATATGCTTGACATGCTTTCTATAATACTGCATGTTTACACTTAATACATTGGTTTAATTAAAAAAAAGTTTAGTCTGTAGATTCCAAAATATAGTGGATCAAAGTGATGACAGACAGGTGCCTTCCAGTAGCCTGGTATTCCAAAGTTTATAGTGCCCCAGGCTCTTATCAGAAAATTGCTGGATGCAATTTTTACTTTGTCAAAGCTGATAACAGGGTAACAGATGGAGAACTACAGTATATGGAAGCAGATGTAAGATAGGCACGCAGGAACTTGTCAAGTTGTCTGGTATGGCAGGTAAAAAGCTGAAGTTTGGGGCAGGCAGGGGCAATGCTGTGCTAGGTTTTGACAAATCTAATTTAGTGTGGTTTTTGCTAAAAGTAAAGAAATACTAGGTGCTTGTATAAGAGGGAGGGTTGGAGAGGGTATGGTATAGAGCAGTGGTTCCCAAACTGTGTGCCTAGGCTCCCTGGGGTGCCTCAGGACACTTGCAGGGGTGCCTCAGGTTGGTGATCCAAGACCAAGTCACATTATTTATGAACAAAACCAGTTCTGGTGACTACCAATCATAACATTTGTGTACAAACAGAACCCTTTACCATATAACTGAACCAAAGGATCACATATAAACACAATTCATTTAAAATTAATTTAATTTTATATTTTTTCTAAAAAATTTTGGCCTAGGGGTGCCGTGAAACAAAGCTCTTGTATTCAAGGGTGCCGTGATTCAAAAAAGATCGGGAACCCCTGGTATAGAGGTAAGGATGGAAAAAGTGAAAGATTATTGGAAATAAAAAAGATACTAATAGTAAAAATAAAATAAATTAAAATATAAATTAAAATAAATTAAAATATGCACAAATGTTTTACACTATTTTGGAAAGGTTTGGGAGGGCAACAGTCCAGTTAAGCAATATTTCTATTTGTACCAATACCACTATTTATAACAACGTGCACATCAGAATTACTATACACCAGCCACTCATGGGGGGTTATTCTAGTTCATTCTTTCTGACAAAATCCTTCTTAGATGGACAAAACCATGTGCACTGCGGGTGGGGCAGATGTAACTTGTGCAGAGAGAATTAGATTTGGGTGGGGTTTTTCTTCAAAGTGAGATCTATATTGCAGTGTAAAATAAAGCAGTCAGTATTTTCCCTGCACAGAAACAAAATAACCCACCCAAATCTAATTCTATCTGCACATGTTACATCTGCCCCCCTGCAGTGCACATGGTTTTGTCCATCTAAGAAGGATTTTGTCAGAAAGAATGAACTAGAATAAACCCCCATAGTCCTGAGCGCAGGTTACCACCACTCTTTGTATAAAGCAATATTTCTAGCTCGCCCTAGCTGCTAACCTGATCACAGGTGAACACGGCAGCGTTTTGCTGATCAGCGTCTTCTGTGTGTGGCGGGTGGCTTGGGGTGACGTCACCCGATTCTCCTCGGAACTTGTGGCGTTTAGCTGGGGCGGATAACAGCGTTTCCCCCTGGTGCCCAGTTGTCCCTCTTAAGTACTCAACGCGTTTCACATCCAACAGGATGCTTTTTCAAGGATTTATTTCAGTTCATCTTTCACTTTCTATCCTTACCTCTATACCATACCCTCTCTAAGCCTCCCTCTTAAACAAACGCCTAGGATTTCTTTGCTTTTAGCAAAAATCACACAGCATCCGTTTCCACTCACTGGGCTGCTCCACCACAAGCGCATAATCGTTTGGGAAACTCCCTAACCCTCTAAATCTAGTTTAGTAACAGAGAGGAAAGGTACAGTATAAAGGATGTATAGAGAGTGGTTGTTTTGTCCTTATACAAATAATCTTAATACACCATGCAGTGGGAGATATCTGGTGCGAGTGAGTCTTTTTGCGCAAATGTGAGTCTTAATGCATCAAAACCACTGCACTGGTACATTTGATATGCAACACCTGTATATCTGTGAGCTACTGAGTCTGACCCTGTATAAAAAGGACACTTGTATACAGAATACAGAACTTGGCATGAAAAAAGCCATGACCTCTACATTACTATTTATTTATTAACAGATTCTTATATAGTGCACACATATTCTGCAACGCTTTACAGAGAATATTTGAACATTCAAATATAGTCCCTGCCCCAGTGGAGCTTACACTCTATATTCCCTACCACATGTACACGTGCACACAGACATTCTAGGGATAATTTGCTGGGAGCCAATTAGCCTACAAGTATATTTTTGGATTGTGGGAGGAAACCGGAGCACCCGGAGGGAACCCAAGCAAACATGGAAAGAATATACAAACTCTGCACCGATAGAGCCATGGTGGGAATCGAACCCATGACCTCAGTGCTGTGAGGCAGCAATGCTAACCATCACACCATCCCTACTGCCCCGTACTGCTACATTATAACACTTTGTACACAGATTCAAACTCAGTGGCACACAAATATACAAATGTCACACAACAAAAGAATCAGTGCAGTCTTATGATGTGGTTTTGTAGCATCGCATTGCAATTAATAGACGCATACACGCAAAGCAAATACAAAAAAGATGCTCAGTGCACGACAACAGGAATAGTGTATGAAGATGCATCTGTTGGTCATTCCATCTACAGTCAATAGATCGACCACTACTGGTCGACAGGGCATAGGTCGACACATAAAAAAGATCGACATGTCTTAGGTCCAGAGGGTCAAAAAGTCGACATAAATAGGTTGAAATGAAAAGTGTCAACCTATATGTTGACATGGACACCCTATAAGTGTATCGCTTCTCTCGCAATGCTTCCACCACGATTATAACCTAACTCTATGTCCACTTGGATAGTAAAGTATGAAAAATCACCTATTTTGGAAAAAAAATATGAAAAATTGAATTCAATCTTTTTCATGTCGACCTTTCCATGTCAAACTTTTGACCATGTTGACCTAAGATCTATGGCATGTCGACCGTTTTATGGTCGAGCTGCCAACCGCATCCCTCATATCGGACAGCACCTATTTCACGCATTTTCGGATGGGACTTACGGAAACGGATGCTAAATTTGTGAGTTAATGTCCGTTTCTGCAAAAGAGACATCAAATGCTAACTCAATCTATTCTGCCACAAAACGGACATTGGGGGTTATTCTAATTTTTTCGTATATGCGTTTGCACAGGGGACAAACGCATTTCTGCGCATATGCACGGTGCAGCCACGGCAAACAGAGTGTTCACTGGGCACACGCACCCAAGATTGCAGGCGGGGGGCCAGGGGATTCGCTCATGGGAACACCCAGCGTTTCATGGGCGTTCGCATGAAAATGCTGGGTGTTCCCATGGAAATCGAGCGGGGACGCAGGTGCGGACAGCTGACATCCTCGGATGTCAGCTGCCCGCCCATTTCCTGTCGCGTGTGCAAGCAAATCTAAGTGACCTGAGAATCACCTAGATATACGTGCACTCTCCACATCATTCAATGGTCGGCAACTATCAAATAATGTGCTTGTTCCGGCATAGGCTGTGAATAGGGGGGGGGGGGGGCATACCGGTGAGCGAATTTGCAGCCTTGCGAATCAACAAGAATACGGGACAATATTTACGAGGATTGAAAATATCATCCGGAATTAAATACCATATTAAACTTTCCAAAAAAATGACTGCTTGATAACGCTTTAAAAAGTATGCAAGTGCGCTTTGTTAATATATGGGAAATGAACCTGCAACAATAAAACATATCCCCTCCTCACTACATGTATGTTATGCTTTCGAGGCTAATATAAAACAACCATAAGAGAAGTACACACTATACAATTTGCGCTAATATGCATGATAACGATATCAAATTGCATATCGCTGTGTGTATCCACTATATCGTTAACAATGCTTTTCTGTGAATCTTTAACAATAATCCTTATTGTCTGAACATGCAGTCAAATCTGAGGATTGTCATTAAATTCATGTTCAGATGGGGGTCTCGCTGATGTCACTGAAGGAGATCATTAACAATAACGTGTTTAACCCCTGGATCGTTTGTTTCGCGGCACCA
The DNA here is from genome assembly GCF_055691185.1 of Crinia signifera. NCBI lineage: Eukaryota > Metazoa > Chordata > Amphibia > Anura > Myobatrachidae > Crinia > Crinia signifera. The sequence goes on along the minus strand of NC_139223.1, from coordinate 70,663,967 downwards.
CCGATATTCTTATTGTTAAAGTTACCATGTGTAGCCGCATATACAGAAGTATAGTGTGTATGGTGCAATAGAAGCTAGGGATACAGAAAGAACAATATTGTGATATAAAACTCCTATAGAGATCTCAAGCACCGACACTTAGAGAAAAAAAATGGCCTTCAGCTACAAGCACTCCATAATAATGTGTAACAGCACAAAACACAATAGACATAACATCAAACCTGCTGTACAAGATAAAGCACAGATAAAGCACAAAACAAACAAGCATCAGTGCCCATCCTGCTCCCCACAAGAGATACACAAAAATCTTCATCCTGACAACTAGGATATTTGGTTAACAAGACCTTACACATCCGGATCTTATAAATAAAAAAATAGCCGCAGGTTTTGTACTTGGTATTTTCCTAAAGCCAATTTTGTTTTTTTTACACATTCAAGGCAACGTGTCAGAACTCCGGAGATCAAACTGCTTAAAGATTCAATTTTGTTTTTAAGGCTTAATTGTGACTCTACAGAATTGCTCCCCAGTCATGTGAGTTCAAGCCAATTCTAATGGAAGCAACTCTGTATTCAAGTCTTGCTCTTCTACCCACTCACCGCACGATTCTTTCTCACAACTGCTGCAATTGTTGGAGCCAGTTGGAAACCGCAAGGTATTGTGTACACTGTGGGTAGAGGTTTGCTTAAGAAGCACAGGTGCAATGAGTATTGTCTGATTCTTATTCAATGAAACTGTCCATCTGTCAAAAATGTATTGACTTCTCCGCTTCTTATCTTTTTGTGCATTATTTAATCTACCTGCAAATGCAGCTTCCAGCAAATGTACCGGGCAATTAATCATTTTTAAAAAGCAAGATGACAGATCATTTAGAATTATAATCTGATACTCATATAGAACATTTGGTATCAAAGTACCGTGTAAGCACAATTAAGTGTCCATATATATGTATACTGTATGTGTAGGGTGAGATAATAAAAACGTAGAATTTGCTGTGTAAAACGTAACTTAATTTAGCAAATTATTTAATCACATAATACAGTATTGCATCTGCGCCATGTAGATTTTAAAGCCCACAAGCAGTGGATTCAAGCAAATTTTCTGGCTGAACAAATATTCCTGAATTCTGCTTACCATACCATTAGGATCCCAAGTGGTGGTATTGCATATACAGGGCCAAGGCCCTATACAGGGTTTCCACACTTCAAAACGTTGTGAACTGGTGCACAGAGACATAATTAAAATTGTACACAGCTAGATAATCAAATGTGTCCCAAGGTTTCATTAGCTTGCACAGTCATGCTGGAGGTGGCCTAAATTTCAACATGAACTATTCTCCGAAAGATATTGCGGAAGTGTCAACCTAATCCACACCACTGTCAACAGAAGGAAAAAAAGCTAAAAACTTTGAGCCTGCTGATGCTGGACATACACTAGACCAGCTTTCATCCAACCATTGGTGTATATTCAATGCTACAGCAAGCGCACAGCATTTTGGTTTCGCTGTGCGCTCGCCGTGATTCGCTGGGGTTCCCGTTTCGCCACCATCCCCTCTCCACACTATTCAACTGGTCAGGGCCTTCCCGGCGACTGGAAGATGGCGGAAGGCAGGGGGCTGGCAGCCTCCCTGCCAGCGCCGCACATAAAGCAGGGGGTTGGCGGGGAGTCTTCTGAGGCAGAGAGGAGACAAGGCAGGCAGGGAGGTGCGGGGAGCGCTATGCTGGTCCCGCTTCATGCATATGTAATGAGCGGGACCAAGCACAGTGAATTAGAGATGGTTGAAACGGGTCTCTAAAAAGAGCTGGGATCTAGCGATCAGCCCGAAAAAAGATCCGGATCTTTTAGACGGGTCGCCAGCTCGCTTTCAGAAAAGGGTTAATTTCATAATAATGAAGCATGAAATCTTGCGAGAGGTCGTAGCTCTCGCGAGATTTCCCCTGTACTTGACTTGCTAAACACCATCCGGCGGTTGATTGGGCCATAATCAACGAAAAATCAAAGTTAATGAATGACAGTTCACCTTTTCGGGATCGGCGGCTCACTCACTCTTTAAGTGATCCATCCAAAAGACACGCTTCGTTCACAAACGCCCCATCTCAACAGTGAATATTAATGAGCAGGTCCCCGTACCCCTGCTTACGTCATGCAAAGAAAAAAAAAACATTTCAAATAAATTTATGTGCTGCATGGTTTTAACTTAAAATAATATGACCCATAACAGAATAAAAAAAAAAAAACAGATTTTTTTTTTACCCCCACAAAATGAAAAGAAAACATTCATTTTAAAAGTACACATTACAGTTCACCTAAAAAAAATGTTGAGTGCAAAACGGTGAAACTCACGGAGAAAGCAGTTCTCCATTCTAGCACTGAATACACTCTTGGCGAATTAGATTCATAACCCCATTGAAATACACCAGCGAATTGCAGCGACCATGTAACTGAGAACTGTCCGGCAGTCACTGTTCGCTTTCGGCGAACAGTGAACATTGAGTACAGTGTATATCACTTTCAGGGAAAGATTCACCGTCTCTCTGAAAAACAGCCCAGTACACCAAAAAAAGCGGCGAATCACGAGCATTGAATACTGGTCATTGTTTAAATTAAATAGATTCAACTACAGTACATTATCTGTCTGTATCTTGGGAGCAAATTACTGGATTAAAATTACATTTGTTCCCATCCAATACCAGATTTATATTCTATCTGTATCATAAGTAGGAACCTCTCTAATATCATACCTCCCAACCATCCTAATTGCAGAGGGCTGTCCCAAATTGAAGGCTCTGTTTCAGAACTGAAACTGCATTGTCCTGATCTGTCTGGCAATTGGGAGCAATTTATGTTCTGCATAGCAGAGCATCAGTGATTGGGTGTAACATGAACCAGCCTCTGCTGCATTCAACAACAAAAAAGGCAGCCGCCTGCATTCTTAGTGAGCCCTGACTCCGATTTTCATCACTATGGGGGCATGGCCAATATTCTGTGAGCTGCTGACCCTGCCCCCTGCCCCTCTATCTCTATGATTAGATATTTTGTGCATGCATGCTTAGCAGAGAGTCAGTGAAAGAGGGTCTCCTAAATACCTTACCCCATGGGAGCTGTACTTTCACCAATGCTGCTTTCAGATTGCAAATATCGGGTGCCACACGACATTTGCACTAAATGTATCTCTCAGCGACCCGGCTTATTGACTGATGACTGCCGTCATCCGGGGGTGTGGCGGCACGTCATGCAGGGGCGGGGAGGAGGCAGCACTGAGGTGACGCTGCTGCCTCCTCCATAGAGAGCAAGAAAATAACCCAGGTCTGCAGTTTTAAATGCACAATAACCCGGGTCTGACCCTTGTACAACCCTTCTTTTTTCCCGGATTGAAATACAGGGTTTTTTGACCAGGTCGACACAGCAATAACCTGGATCCGACCTGGGTTATTTATGCGATGTGAAATGGGTACAAAACAGCTGTTGCCTTATTAACTGCTGCATCCTAGACAGGAACTCCCAAATAATGAATAAGTATCACAGATATAGACAGGACCAACTTTTAGTTCCGCTTCCACCTAATAATGCACAACACATAAAAGTGGGACTGAACCATATATTCAACATGTAACTGTGAGTATAAGCATGACAAGAATAGACACATCTAAGCAATGAACAAAACCATTAGTTCATGAAAATATATCACAGAACAATAAAGTGCATTATAAAACAATAAGAAAAAAAATCTTGTTTGAGAAAGCTGAGCTACAGCAATCTTTAATGCAATGTTCAATATCTATTGCAATATTTCATCCCGGAGCGCTGACAATCAACATCCTATTGCTTTGTCAGATGAAATTCACATCTAGGGCCACGGATAAGGCCGCAGGGGGCAGGATTTATATTTGGTATTCTCATGTAAGCACTGATTACTGAGGAGTAACGTAATAAGTGATTTACTGCATGAGACAATCCAGCTAGCAGAACGCATAGAAGTCAGTATTGCTGGTCATAATTACACAGTTCAGACTTCTTCTGCATTATGCGTTACTAACCTAAAGAATGACTACAGTACGCACTGGAAAAGTTGGGGATATTCCAGCTTGTGTCTGTATACAGTAAAACCAATAGGTATTTCATACTGTTATGTTTAACTTTAGGCCAAATGTCATCATAAGATTGCACAAATCATTCACTGCAAACTTTTTGCAAAGGGGTAGAAAAGCTGTGGCATTTAGAAGACCCCACTTATCTGCGTGTTTAACCCAGACAATTAAATTGATAGCATTGCCATTTTTAGATGCCCAGGTAATCACGCCAAGAAGCAAGTAGCTGCTTGGTCAATAATGTTCATGATGATATGAGAACAGCAGTTTCAAACCATGTCAGAAAGCATGTACTAACATAAGCTATGGGGTATATTTACTATTGGATGGTTTGTCAAAGCCGCAATCACCAGTATCTTTCAAAACTTGTTCAATGGTAATCTAATATATAAAAGCAACATTTAGTCCTTCTGTCCTTTCTATAGAAATCCACAGTTTGCAAGCCACGATCGTGACATTTTACATACGAGCATAGTAAAACACGGCCAAGGCAACTAAAAAAATTGGAAAGCAAAATGAATTACTGTTTTATTAATTAAAAAACGCAATTATAATAATATATCCCAAAAGTCTGACAACAGAAGTGTGTTATAACGCATTTCTTCATCTCCTGACAACTTTTTCAAAGTCATAAAAAATACATGAAAAATCGAAAACGGTGTGCAGTAGCAAAGCAGAAATATAATATTTGACTGCACCGGACCTTGTGATGGCATTAACATTTCTGGGGAGGATGTTATTTCCGGGATTCCCCGTAATAATGTCCCTCCAAAATCCCATATGCTTGTTGGTCCTTTAAAGTGCAGAAAAAGGTACTCTTATCCACACCAGGTAAAGATATTTCTCTTTTTGAAGGTCTCCAATCGCTCCAGGCAAGGTAGTTGCTGGTCTCTTGGGATGTCCATCACTACGTAGATAACGTGCTGTCTGTGATATTGTTGGGCCTCCTGAAACTATTCTGCATGCAGGTGTGTCATTAGCTGATGAACAGGAGTTATACACCTTTCTCCACAGAGCTATTAGAATGTCGGATGTGCTGTTTTCAAGTACCCCTTCTCTGACAGCGCTAAACAGTTGACAAACGCCCTGTTATCAGCAAAGCTCCTTCATCCCTTCCTAGCTCACTGCACCGTCCTGAAATGAGTTCTGGAATCCAACTGGCTTCCAATGCATTTCCACCCATATGGGATCTCCTCTGGCCACAACATGGTTGGCGCAGCAGCTGCCACTGGTAATTAGCAAGTAAAAACACATTAGCAATAAATGAACTATAGAAGATATGTTGTGTGAAACAAGAAGGTAACACTCTCCGTAATAGGTGGCCAATTGTCCGCAAGCCTCGTTAAATAAAATTAAGTAGATAAGAAGCCGGGTAACCAATTGTTTTGCTTGTAATGGAAGCAAAGTTATGCAACTTTACCAAACCTCCAAAATTTGGCTACTATGGAGTCTTTAGAAAGGAAGCCTTCGATCAGTTGATCCGGAATAGGTAAAATAATATTTAAAAAAATAGAAAAAAATGTGGCATTCCAGGCTGAATCCAGACCTGTAAAATATAGGTATTTTTTTTTTAACAGCTGACATCCAGATGACACCCGTTGTCTCTTGGGCAAAATTGACAGTTTGGTCCATGCAGGACGAGGCATACAGTGCCTTGCAAAACTATTCACCCCCTTGGCTTTTTACCTATTTTGTTACATTACAACCTGTAATTTAAATGTTGTTTTTTATTTGAATTGTATGTTATGGATCTGCACAAAATGTGTTGAAGTGAAGTTTGTTCAAGTTGGTGATGTGAAACTAGATAAATATATATAAAAAATATTTATTTTTGAAATAAAAATCTGTATATTGGAATGTGCATATACAGAATATTCACCCCTTTGCTATAAAGCCCCTAAAAAGTTCTGGTCACACCAATTACCTTCAGAAGTCACATAATTAGTGAAATTAAGTCCACCTTTTCTGAAAGGCCCCAGAGGCTGCAACACCAATAACCAAGAGGGATCACACCATGAAGACCAAACAAGTCAGGGACAAAAATGTACAAGTCAGGGTTGGGTTATAATAAAATATCCAAATCTTTGATGATCCCCGGAGCACCATCAAATCCATGATCTTTAAATGGAAAGAACAAGGTATCACAACAAACCTGCCTAGAAAGGGCTGCTCACCAAAACTCACAGACTGGGCAAGGAGGACATTAGAGAGGCAGGAAGATATCGCCGGATGTCAGCTGCACCCCCCACACACACTTCCTTCCGAGTGTGCATGCAAATCTAAGGTTACCTGAGTGTAATCTTAGATACGCGTGCACCTTCCACATCATTCGATGGGTGGCGACCATCGAATGATGTGGATGTTCCCCATAGCCTGCGAATGGATGTTTATGTTAAACAGCCAATCACAGCCCATGCAAATGTACGTGGCGTGCGAGGAGGGGGCTTACCAGCATTTGTCGGGCACCGTCTGAGGGACTCACAAGGCTGCAAATTCTCAGCCTTGTGACTCAACCAAAATAACCCCCTTAGTGTTTAAAATAAGAAGGCATGTTTTGAGTTTGCCAAAAGGAATGTGGGTGACTCCCCAAATGTATGGAGGAAGGTGCTCTAGTCAGATGAGACTAAAATTTAACTTTACGGCCACCAAGGAAAACGTTATGTCTGGGGTATACCCAACACATACCATCACCCCAAGAACACCAGAAGCAGGGACTTTTTCAGCAGCAGCGACTGGGAAACTAATTTGAGGAGGGAACGATGGATGGTGCTAAATACAGGGATGTTCTTGAGCAAAACCTTTTTCAGTCTGCCTGTGATTTGAGACTGGGATGGATTTTCATCTTCCAGCAGGACAATTACACTAAGCATACTGCTAAAGCAACATTGCAGTGGTTTAAGGGAAAACATTTAAATGTTTTGGAATGGCCTAGTCAAAGCCCAGATTTCAATCCAATAGAGAATCTGTGTTCAGACTTGTAGATTGTTGTTCACAAGCAGAAACCATCCAACATTAAGGAGCTGGATTAGTTTTGCCTTGAGGAATGGGCAAAAATAGTTATGCACACCAAATGTTTTCTGTTATTTTGTCCTGTTTGTTGTTTGCCTTACAATAAAAAAAAATAACATCTTGATAGTTGTAGGCATGTTCTGTGCATGAATTGATGCAAACCTTCAAACAATCCATTTTAAATTCCAGGTTGTGAGGCAACAAAACATGAAAAATGTGGGGGTGAATACTTTTGCAAGGCACTGTAACTACGGAACCCGGAGCCAGAAGAACCAGTGAACAAGAGCATAGACAGTGATAGAGGTCAGCACTGTTCTCTGGACAATGAGGCACATATGCGAGGAGGAGGAGTCCATTAAAAAGCTAATATACATTCTGTGATATACTGTACATTCATAAAATTTCTCTGTAAGAACTAGCAGTAATAATGCGACAAGAGTCAAACAGGTTTTTAAATAGTATATCGACAGTGAGATCAGGAAATAGTTCAGCCACTGGCGCAGACTAGGCTGGAGAGTGTCAATCTAAAATGCTACATAAAATGGTACTGTATAGTGAAAACAGGACAAAAAGTTATACTTCCCAAACACTTGCTGGAAATTGAGGTGTCTCCTAGAATTTCTGTCCACCAAACAACCTATATAATTTATTCCCTTAGCTGACCATAAAAGAAAGGGATTTGCAGCTATAAACCTCTTTGGAACTCTTACTTAATATTGGAAGAAAAAGCGGTACTTGTTTCCTATCTGGGCGCCCACGATTGAAATCGCGGTCATCGGGGGTAAAAATCGCGGTCATCGCGGTCATCCGACCTTTTCATGCCCTACTATCCACGTCGGCGTGGAGTGAGAATATAATAGTGTGGCGAGCGCAGCGAGCCACCGAGCCCGAAGCGTGGCGAGCGCAGCGAGCCCCGCGAGGGGACGCGGATACCTTCACAGGTAGACGCGTCCCCTCGCGGCCTTCACAGGTGTCGGCGTCGCCACGGACACCTGTGAAGCCCGCGAGGGGACACGTATAACTGTGAAGGTATCCGCGTCCCCTCGCGGGGCTCGCTGCGCTCGCCACGCTTCGGGCTCGGTGGCTCGCTACGCTCGCCACACTATTATATTCTCACTCCACGCCGACGTGGATAGTAGGGCATGAAAAGGTCGGAGGACGCGTACCGCCGCCCCTCGCGGGCTCGCTGCGCTCGCCACGCTTCGGGTTGGCGTGGATCGTGGGGTGGCGTTAAAAATTGGGGGGGACATTTAAGGGTTAATGGGCTCTGTGGCCCATTTAACATTGATTCCTATGGCCAAATCGGGTACATTGAGCCATTTAACAGTAAAATCGGGTCCATCGCGCCTTTTAACATTGATTCCTATGGGAAATCGGGAGCATCGCGTCGCGGGCATCGCGGGTACATTTATGGCCGGCCGCGACGCGACCGACACGATTTCCATGTTTAACATGGGTTTCAATGGGAAATCGCGGTCATCGCGTCGCGGTCATCGCGGGCACACATAAATGTACCCGCGATCACCACGACGGGCGCCCAGATAGGAAACAAGTACCGAAAAAGCAGTTTATGGACATTCAATCCCTTTTTATAAATCAATATTTTCCATAGCCTGCGAATGTTCCAGAGGAAAGGATTCTCCTGCAGTCCTGGAGGTATTTCCTGATCATAATAATCTAAAAAGGAGACTAAACCATAATCTGTTAAAAAAATTATATATCCTCCAATACATAATCACAATAAATGTATGTACCATGCAACCAACTACGAAGATGTCGTAAAAGCGCTGCATGGGTTATGTTATGAAAATTATCTGAATTTGGTCTGTTTAGGATTAGGCCTATTTTGTATAGCTTGTGGTTCTAAAGAAATTTAACAAAGACCAAATTAAGCTTTTAGTGTCTTCCATAGTTACTGTAGCAATCTACATAAGTATAAATGAATGATGTGTGTGTGTGTATATGGATGTTCCACTAACACTTTGACTAATCGTCCTCAAACTTTGCACACTACCTTATCATTTTAAGGGACAATCTAAGTTGGAAGATGGGCTCTTAGGAGTACTGTCATAAGGGTCAAAGCTATTTCTGTTGTTTTTTTGCATTGTGATCGTTGGAAAGCTGATGACTTTCTGAATACAACCAGGGCCACTGAAAGCGCTGCCCGGCCCTGATAAAAAAGGGGCATGGCCAATGGGAGGGCGTGGCCACGGCACTGTAAAAAAAAAATCCAGGAGGTGCAGACTGTGTGCCGCAGTTTGTCAAATCCACCAATTTGTCCTGTCACTGCTCCCCTAGGGCTGCTGCTGCCGGCTTCAGCTGTTTGCGGCCACTCGGAAAAGGTCAGGGACGCTTGAGGTGACTGGGGCGTGCTCAGGTGTTCGGGTGTACAGCCCTTTGTCTGTTTGGGCACTCCTGTCTTTGGACGCCTGAACACACGAGCGGCGATGGGGAGGATCGGCGACAGGGGGACGGTGGTGCGCCAGTGGTTCACCGCTGGAGGCACCACAGGCGCTCCCTTTCTTTACAGTGTCATGCCCAGACATTTCTCAAGAAAGCCGGCTCCTGCAGCGCAGCTCGAGAAATTTCCGGCCATACCACCGAAGGGGATAAAGGCCTATAAGGGGCCATTAAATGAAAAACATTTTCACTTTACAAAACATTTGAGATTTGCATAAGCATAAACTTTCACCTGTCGATTGGACGGGCCTCAAGATTAGGAGCATATACAGTGAAAGAAGAGTATGTCCATGTGTGATGCACCTGTTGAAACTCACACGAATAAAAAATAACTTTTATTTATCATTTTTAAAGAAAGCGAAATATAAAAAAACACATACAACAAATACACTGTGTTAAAAAGCGGTGGCTCTCTGATCCATTGAACGGTATGGCTATACTAATTCAAAATACAGGAATAGGGGGCCGTGATATCCTTATAATGTAATTAAGTCACACAGTGTTATGTCACTGATCAGTTGGCCACAATCCCTAAATAGAAGCGCACTAATTAGTGATCCTAAATATATTAGGACGTATTCTTGGACAGATGGTGTTGAAGGTCTTCAGTGAATGGTGCATGGGGTCTGCCTTAACTGCTGTCAACCACAATAAGTCAACCTGATATTTACATACATGTCGTGGTTTATAAGGGTATATCCTCCCGAATAGATATATAGGCTGGTGATAATCACAGTGCGCTAGGTCTAAGAGCGTCTATCACTATTGAGCCCAATTCGGGGTAACTCCAGTATACCTCAATATCTGATCCCCACATGTGCCGATACAGATGTCACCTAAGGTAAGTCCCTTCCCAAACAAATATAAAGGCTGGTGATGCGCACTAAGAATACGGGCGTCTATCACCGATAAGCCTAGTTATGGGTGGTCACCTAAGGTGTATGTTAACAATAATAATTTGTATTTCACTAATAGGCACCCAAATTAATGCCTTATCTCTTATTTATATGCAGAGAATAAGTGCTAGGTCTCTTAATTACCCGCAGAAACGGGAGTTATGTAGAGATTAGCTAGTGAATATAGTAGCTGTAATATCGACACTGTGTGTCAGTGTTAATACGGCCAATATGTGGTTGACGTATATCCAGTGATTGTCTGGCAGGTAGGTGGTTAACTTATATCCAAATGTGTGGCGAGTGAATATCTGCCTGAAAAACTGTGTGCCATAGTTTGTGGTCCTGATATATATCGACAAGGCAGGTCGTCACTTGTAGGGATGTCGACTTCCAAACAAATATATAATTTTTATATATTATTGGGCTGGTGATTATTGCAGTGCGCTATATGAGTATGCGCCTGTCACCATTAGGTCTAGTTTGGAGTGACAACCTAAGGTGTGGTCAGTCAGTGATAATTTGACTAAGAGCACCTTTAGTAATCGCAAAAGGTTAACACAGTTTTCTAATTCTCTCAATTACCCGAAAAACGGGAAAAGTCTAGAGACTGTTAGTAGCAATATTGTAGTGATCACTCATGGGGATGAGACAAGTTTCATCTCTGCAGAGTAGGATTAATCTAGTAGTAAGGTGTTCATAGACATAATGGGTGTAAAGTCGACACTTAGTGTCAGCAGCTTAATGGCAGACAAAAGAAACTTTTATTTCACAATGGATAAGGCACACTTAGTCCTGTATACCGTTAAAAATATATTCGGTACAGGAGCGATTGAAGAGCAGTATAGTATGACATATGCACCATAAACTGAGCTGTCACCGCAGGTAACGCAGTCTACCTCAAATGACAGAGTCACTGTAAGGGTTAATTGGCGTTAAGGTAATGGTCTACCCCAATAATATGGAGGGAATAACCCCCCAAAAAAAAACCCTGAAACCGGGTAATGGGAGTATAGTGTTGTACTGCCCCAAAGGCGAGTAGCGATTGTCGGAGGGGTGGAAAGCAATTTCCTGCAGAGATGCCTCTGTCAGTGAATGCCTAGTGACTCAAAGGTAGCTGCCGCTGCACAGTGATACGCGTGAGGCTTTCCTCACACTATCTTGTCGATGCGCAACTATTAGGGAGTCCTTGAAAAAGCTGTTTGCGAAGCGTGCGCCGGCTAGCGGTCTCGCTCTCTGATCTCTATATTGACTAGGATGTATTTTGATTGATGTTTTTATTACAGGACTCCCTAATAGTTGCGCATCGACAAGATAGTGTGAGGAAAGCCTCACGCGTATCACTGTGCAGCGGCAGCTACCTTTGAGTCACTAGGCATTCACTGACAGAGGCATCTCTGCAGGAAATTGCTTTCCACCCCTCCGACAATCGCTACTCGCCTTTGGGGCAGTACAACACTATACTCCCATTACCCGGTTTCAGGGTTTTTTTTTTGGGGTTATTCCCTCCATATTATTGGGGTAGACCATTACCTTAACGCCAATTAACCCTTACAGTGACTCTGTCATTTGAGGTAGACTGCGTTACCTGCGGTGACAGCTCAGTTTATGGTGCATATGTCATACTATACTGCTCTTCAATCGCTCCTGTACCGAATATATTTTTAACGGTATACAGGACTAAGTGTGCCTTATCCATTGTGAAATAAAAGTTTCTTTTGTCTGCCATTAAGCTGCTGACACTAAGTGTCGACTTTACACCCATTATGTCTATGAACACCTTACTACTAGATTAATCCTACTCTGCAGAGATGAAACTTGTCTCATCCCCATGAGTGATCACTACAATATTGCTACTAACAGTCTCTAGACTTTTCCCGTTTTTCGGGTAATTGAGAGAATTAGAAAACTGTGTTAACCTTTTGCGATTACTAAAGGTGCTCTTAGTCAAATTATCACTGACTGACCACACCTTAGGTTGTCACTCCAAACTAGACCTAATGGTGACAGGCGCATACTCATATAGCGCACTGCAATAATCACCAGCCCAATAATATATAAAAATTATATATTTGTTTGGAAGTCGACATCCCTACAAGTGACGACCTGCCTTGTCGATATATATCAGGACCACAAACTATGGCACACAGTTTTTCAGGCAGATATTCACTCGCCACACATTTGGATATAAGTTAACCACCTACCTGCCAGACAATCACTGGATATACGTCAACCACATATTGGCCGTATTAACACTGACACACAGTGTCGATATTACAGCTACTATATTCACTAGCTAATCTCTACATAACTCCTGTTTCTGCGGGTAATTAAGAGACCTAGCACTTATTCTCTGCATATAAATAAGAGATAAGGCATTAATTTGGGTGCCTATTAGTGAAATACAAATTATTATTGTTAACATACACCTTAGGTGACCACCCATAACTAGGCTTATCGGTGATAGACGCCCGTATTCTTAGTGCGCATCACCAGCCTTTATATTTGTTTGGGAAGGGACTTACCTTAGGTGACATCTGTATCGGCACATGTGGGGATCAGATATTGAGGTATACTGGAGTTACCCCGAATTGGGCTCAATAGTGATAGACGCTCTTAGACCTAGCGCACTGTGATTATCACCAGCCTATATATCTATTCGGGAGGATATACCCTTATAAACCACGACATGTATGTAAATATCAGGTTGACTTATTGTGGTTGACAGCAGTTAAGGCAGACCCCATGCACCATTCACTGAAGACCTTCAACACCATCTGTCCAAGAATACGTCCTAATATATTTAGGATCACTAATTAGTGCGCTTCTATTTAGGGATTGTGGCCAACTGATCAGTGACATAACACTGTGTGACTTAATTACATTATAAGGATATCACGGCCCCCTATTCCTGTATTTTGAATTAGTATAGCCATACCGTTCAATGGATCAGAGAGCCACCGCTTTTTAACACAGTGTATTTGTTGTATGTGTTTTTTTATATTTCGCTTTCTTTAAAAATGATAAATAAAAGTTATTTTTTATTCGTGTGAGTTTCAACAGGTGCATCACACATGGACATACTCTTCTTTCACTGTATATGCTCCAATTCTTTATGTCCAGTGGTAGCACACCTCCGATAACAATTGACATTTCTATAGTCACTGTACCTACTGGGGGTCCACCCTTCTGCCTCTCATAGATGAGGATCCTGTGCGAATAGCCCAAGCTTTGTTGGGCCTCAAGATTAGTAAAGGTAGTAATTGAAGAAAAAAACTAAATCTAGGGGAATGTTATAATTTTGAGCAAATTCGCCCAACCTAAATAATAGAGCTGTAGACAATGCCATCTAACCAAAACCAACTTTTCATTTTTATAACCTTTAGTAAATGTACCTCTAAAACATGGGAAACTGATCAGCTGGTTGCATTCGCTTTTTAAATTGTGCTATAAAAGGGATTGGCAACACCACAGTTTTCCTTTGCACCCCTTTACAAATCCCACATTGAATAAGAAATATACTACAATTAGCAATAACGTGTTAACAAAAGTTATTATATTATTGTAATGTCATAACCTGGATTTGCTGGTTTCATCTATGGGCTGTGTTCAATCAAGCATGTTCGTTGGAAAAGTATATTTTGTCTTGACAGCTGTACTGGCGTGTGTTAAAATGAATATCAAAGAAACAATTCATGCAGAACTGTAACAAACGTTGTTCTTAACTGCCTACCTCACGGACACACAGATGTTTCTAAAAATCTCTGTTCTGTATGAAACCACAGAAAAACTATATACAAAAGTATCATGTAAACCAGGATGAAAAAGTGAGTTGTACATTTCCAAAATCTTAGTTTTCTAACTGCATAAAATATGGAAATAAAATTAATCAAAATATCTTAATCTGTTAAGTAGTACATTCAATTAAACAAATATATACCATTACTAAATATCATTTAGAAACATTCTTAACTGCACTTTTAAACTTGATGCAGTGGCGGAAAATGCGTAATGAGTCTAGAACAGTCACTGAAGGCTGGGAGCAGATTGTGGGTTTATGAATATTACAGCTGCTACAACAATTTACAATTGGCTAAAATGAGAATTAATATAGTTAAATTCTAAACCACAGGATAAGATCATTTGTAGAATATCACATGGGATTTAATAGACAAAGCCCAGACATTTATGTACATATATTATTTTCTACCATATGATACAGCATAAAGTGCTAATCCAACAAATCCCATGTAGTGGATAGTCATTTGCATACAGCACCGAAAGACCTTTCAATTTCTTGATGACCTCAACAACAAATGCAGGGTCATTATCCTTCTCACTGGACCTTGGTCGTCTAGAGACCTGGGTCCTTCGGCATTACTTTTAGACATGACACAGGTTAATAAATAAATTAATTAAGATCCCAAGTCTCACCTTTCAGGCCTAAGACTGGTCATCTATCATGGTTGCAAATCCCACGACTCTGCTCCCTGGTAGCAAGCAGGGTCGTGGACCCAAGATTGTCAACTCCAGGACTGTGACCTTTAGGTAGACCCTTTCATACATAAGCCAGACACTTGTGGATGTGTGTTAATGAGCTAAAATCTGTGTTTTAGGCTTAAGTGTAAAAGGGGTTTGAGTGATACTTTATACTAGTTACCTAAAATAATACTCCCACTACTGTACATGATAGTTCTATGATCATATGTAATAATTATTATAAAAAGTACTCACACTCTTCGCCACTTAGATGCATTGGGGTATTGCTAATACAATCTATCTATTATCTTCTAGAAGGTACTAAATAAATAAGAAGTAGATTCTGATTGGTTGCTCACAGCAACATCCCATCTAAAATAGAACTCATATCTGTCACGCTAGGGGTACCTTGTAGATCTGTCTGAGACCTGGAGGTCAGGGGTTCACGGCTTGAAGGAGACTTGAGAACAGCAGGTTTAATATAACACTTTATTGTAGTACCAACACTGGAAGGTAAAACCATTTAGGGAAACTTTAACAAAAAACAGACAGAATGGTCGACACTATATAGTGTCGAAATTAGGGCGCTATATGCAATTTATAGCACAGAAAAAAGTGTTTTTAAACAGTAATTGGTGATATATAAATAATATATACTATAAGAGCTGCAGCCCTCTGAGTGTACAAGTGTGGGTACACTGCAACTGATCTCTAGCTGGAAATATAGTATAACCAGCTGAGAATCAGAGGAAAAATGTATACAACAGAAAAGGGGTGAAGAGCTGCGCTAATAAAAATATCACGTACCATGGAAGAATACACTTACACAAAGGGGGTGTTTTTTGTATTTTTACTGAATATATTAAATCGTATTTTAATTTTAAGAAAAAACAATTGTACATAAAAAATATATATAAAAATTCATATACTTTCCAGGTGGCCACCTAAAGACATATATCAATATACATTAGTACATAAAAATGCAATTGGATGAATTATAAACGTATACGTTTTATAGTAAAATAGGTGTTTGTACTACACCCTATAATTTGCAAAAAAAAAAAAAGGAAACAAATCAATAAAAGAAACAAATCCTGTCTCCGTATTTTGGTACCACTTTAAATTTAGTGGTTGTAGTGCAGTCACTATTTGTGGTTATAATCTGAATTGAAAGTGTGTATGCAGACGCTGAGTGCGCGTCTCTCACCTGCGCCTCCGTGCGCTGCTGGCTGGGAGATCTGAGTGTCCCTCCGGAGCAATGGTGGAGGGGAGCTGGCCAGGTGGATGTTGTTGCTGGCTGCCGCTCTTACCCTCCGGACCCGTGCCGCTATTGATGTTATGGGCGGTGTCGTCTCTCTCACAGACGCTGGGTTCACTGGTGCATCATTGGAGTTCTCAGATGTGCCGGATGGAATATGCAGCGAGGTGGCAGGTGGAAATCGCCGGTGCAGGTGCCGTAATTTTTCTGCTAATTTTGTAAGTTTGCAGGTACAGGTTCCACAAGGCTTTATGCACTGGACAGGCTGGAAATTCTCCCTCTAACGCGTTTCGCCCCTAACAGGGGGGCTTTTTCAAAGAGTGGGAAACTTTAGGGAATTTAGGGAAACTGCAAGACAAAGAACCCAGTGGATACTTGGGCAACAAGGGAATGTCCACAATAACAAGGAATGTCCACCATAACAAGGAATGTCCAAGAGTCTCTGTCAGAGTGCCGAGAGGGACACTGACGACTGACCGCGGGTGCGGATGGCAGATAGCAGCGGTGGTTGAGTGTCGACGAACACCGATGACTGGCAGCAAGTGCAGATGGCCGACAGCGGTAGTGGAGAGGCGTCAGCAGGCACGGATGACTGGCAGCAAGTGCAGATGGCCGACAGCTGGGATGGAGAGGCGTCAGCAGACATGGATGACTGGCAGCAGGTGCAGCTGGTCGACAGCAGGAGTGAGGAAGTGTCAACAGGCACGGGGGACTGGCAGCAGGTGCAGCTGGTCGACAGCAGGAGTGGAGAAGTGTCAACAGGCACGGAGGGCTGGCAGCAGGTGCAGCTGGTCGACAGCAGGAGTGGAGAAGTGTCAACAGGCACAGAGGGCTGGCAGCAGGTGCAGCTGGTCGACAGCAGGAGTGGAGACGACTGGAGCAAACCTGAGAGAGCTGGAAGCAGGATGCAATTGCGATGTCCAGGAAACAGGTGTTGAACTGTAAGGACTGGAGGCAGAATGCAAATGCAGGGATCCAGGTAACAGGTGCTGATTTGAAGATAATGAATACAGGATACAGGTGTGGACTGCTGACAGGGAACACTGGAATCAAGGATTTCACAGAGCAAGGGCAGGAGCACAGGCAGAAGCTGCCTCCCAAGGGATTGACAACAAAGCACTGGCAAATGTATGCCCCAGAGGGCTCTGCTTTATCCCCCAGGGCAGATCTTGATTGGAGGAGCTGAACTGGGGATCCGGGCCATTGGTTGGCTACCACAAGATGGCGGCGCCCGGACTGGAGACAAACAACTTTGTCTGGTTCTCATACTGGATGTGCACGCTACAGGCCCCAGGAAGATGGTCGCGGCCGGAAGACCCAAATGCCGCTGAACTTCAAAGGTTGTACAGAAAGAGAGAGAGTGAGAGTGTGTGTGTGTGTGTGTGTGTGTGTGAGAGAGAGAGTAGTAACTTACTATGATCTTCAGAATAAATAGTAACAGTGTTGTTACTGGTTCATTTACCTTCATATCTATTGCTTTGGGAGACGGAAGATGGTAAACTCTGTTCTGAGCATGTTGCTGGTAACTTCCTACATACAAAAGCGTGTGCTCCTAATGTCTGATTGGCTGGGGATGGGATTAAAGGGTTTGGCTCTAGTATCACAGCTAATGCAGCGGATGCCACCTCCTGCATGCAAAGCAGTCCATACATCTACAGATTTATTGTCAGATCTGGCTGGTTGGACCAAAAACCTGGTAATTTCTGAATGACCATTTTCCAGCATTTTGAAGCAAACTGTTATTTACTCTCATCCATTACCAGGTTTTTGTTCCAACCAGCCAGATTGGACAATAATTCTGTAGATGTATTGCCGTCAAGAAGCAACAGGCATAACCCCTGTGGGTGACTACTTCCAGTGAGAAGGACCACTATATGTTGAGCTTTAAGTAGCACAGATATACTGTACCTGTGGAAATAACAGATAGGCACACATACTTTCAAGTGCACTGACTGGCTAGTAATTATAACACTAAAACCGATATTTGACTATTTAAAAAATAATAATTTCAGGGAGATTTTACAAGGAACAGGTTAGCTCTGCTGAAGGAGGCGTGTGTTCTTCTGCCCAATGGATGATTTTACCTACAGCCATAGCAGATCTAGTGTCAGGCCAGGAGGAACCTACACTACTGTATGCAGCATGGCAACAGAGGTTGTATTGTGTAGCAAAAAAATATTTTTATTTGACTGGTATAGTGATGGCAACACTGCCGATAACCAAGCAGCAAAATTACTCCAGTGACAGGTTAGCACAGCTAACTGCAACAGGTGTTTGAATTACAAAGCATTCTAGCACAGTTGGGTTTGGCTGTGCTCCCTGTCCTGAATCATGGATACATTGTTGAAATGCACGGTAACATTCTGTGCCACTTATTCTGGTTCACTCGCAAAGGCAAATTCCTTCTCAAATGGACAAAACCATGTGCACTGCAGGTGGGGCAGATGTAACTTGTGCAGAGAGAATTAGATTTGGGTGGGGTTTTACTTCAAATTGAGATCTATATTGCAGTGTAAAAATAAAGCAGCCAGTATTTACTCTAAGCAGAAACAAAATAACTCACCCAAATCTAAATCTCTCTGCACATGTTACATCTGCCCCACCTGCAGTGCACATGGTTTTGTCCATTTGAGAAGTAATTTGCCTTTGCGAGTGACCCAGAATAAGGGCCTATATGTATGACAAACTGAGAGGTCAGTTACATAATATACATATAACACTGCATGTTCCTGTTTATGAGAAACATTTTACCTTAAATTGTGCCACACAGCACAGTGAAGCATACCACAGAGTTTGCAATGTAAGATGGCCATACATCTTACAGATTTATTGTCTGATCTGGCTGGTTGGAACAAAAATCTGGTAATGGATTAAAGCAAATTAAAGTGACAAACTGTAATTCAGATATTAGCAGGTTTTTGTTCCAACCAGTCATATCAGAGAAAAAAAACTGTAGCTGTATGGTCATCTTTACTGCACCCACACCAAAACACTAACCCTGAAGACCTAGTAGATGATAAAATGACAAATTGAGGAAAAAGTACACAATCTGGGGTAAAAAGGAAATTAACAGGTCTGATACAAGTGACCCTCAGCATACATAGTTACAGTACATCTGCAACTTTATACCAATTCCTTTGCTACAAAAATATTAATCCACGTACCCAGTACACTATCAATAAAGCAAGATGCAAAATGGCGGAATATATATGCAGTCTTTGTAAAACATTAAAACATAGGTCCAATATGAATGTACTGTGCCATGCATCGTTATGCTTTATCGAAGACATCTGTGACAAAGAACTAATCTAAAAGTACATAGCACAGTATACAGAATACGAAGAAAAATGCAGAGCAGAAGAATCGCACCAGGCATCTTGCACCATATGGTACAAAAAGCATGAGGACACACCTGTTGTACAAGAGGTAGAGTTGGGATCAGGAAGGTTAGTCTCTTTCCCCACATGGTTGGAAGGTATACTAATAATCCTCAAGTCTCTTGGACAATAAGGCAGTGTAGGTAACTATGCAGTGGAAATTCTAGCACAGGCACCTCTTTTCATCTGGACACATCAAGCGCAAGGGGGAGTTAGGCTGCAGGGGGTAAAGTGGGGGATAGGGAGTTAGGATGAGGTAGGACTTGGAGGGTTATTTAGACCTGATCGCTGTTGTACAAATTCTCAAGCCAATCGATTATGGAACTACTGCGTATGCGTACAGATCGTAACCCCTTGCAACTTGACTAACAGGAAGCTGTTGTTTGTGGTTGGTAACCTGCAGTATTCTGGGAGCATCAGAAAAATGCATGCATGCCCAGGCGTTTTAAGGGAGGGTGTGTGACTTCAGCTCTGGCCTCAATCAGCCTGTCTCTGTTGCAGAGTTGTGGAAGGGGTTAGGACACATAAAGAATCAGACAGGCTGTGGGAGGGTGTCAGGCTGCATAAGGTTGAGATTTAGGTGAGGGATGCCGCTGTATGTACTACCGATAATCCAGCAAATTGGTTAATCCAAAATAGTGCTAGAACCAAGTGTGCGGAATATCGGTGGTGTAACTGTTTGACGATTGGCTATACTGGTTTCATACCCACTGGATTATTACATACAGTATACATGGTTCTGCTGAGAAATTTAAAACCAGAAAAAAAAATAGTGACACACCATACAATGTTAATTTACTTGCTGCTAATCTAGCTATACAAAACTCAAAACAAATGAAATAGAAGAATAAAATAATTAATTTAAGAGTTTGACAGCATTTCAAAATTTGCTTTCTTAATTAAGAATCTAAAACACTTTTAGAATGGCAGATCAAACTGGATATATAATATTGCATAAAAATGTAACATATTTTCTGTAATTAATATCAAGTTGTCAGCAATGTTACAGGTATTATAAATACCTGTTAAGCATTTAAATGTAGCATTTCAACGTATAACTAGCTACTGCACCTTGTTGCTTAGAATTATTATTACTATAAATGTAAACTCACTGATTTAACATAAATCATTTTGATGAGTCCAGCGAGTGGAAAAACATGCACAGATATGATGGAATATTCCTTATTAAGGCACTGGGATTCTTTGTAAGGCTCTGGACAGATAATCTCCGAGGAATACAGTATGCCAGAGGTTTCATTAACATGCATTGACATTTTTGTAGGTTTGATATTTTGCATTTAAGGAAGACCTTTGAGGATTCAGCCTACACTATCTCTGTACAAAAAAAAAAAAAAAAAGGATTTCAAATGTTGTTCCAGAATAGAGCTTGTATTGGGAGCTTGTCCTATACTTTTACAATAGATTTTTTTTTAGGTATTTATGTTGCACCTCTGCATAAAGTATGTTCTGCAGGAGCAGTCATATCAGAGGTTTTTTATATTTTCATATTTATTATGTGTGAGTCCTGAGTACATTTTATACCGCTTATCTTGTGTAAGGAATGAGCCAAGGTATTTGTCATGTGTAGAGAATAAGAAATTACTGGATGTGACTGATTGGAATGACTGGACGTGACTCTGGATGTTATAAGGAGAAGGCTATTCATGGCTGTTTAACCTAAAAAGCCCCTATTAAAAAAGAAGGGTGCAATGTGTCTCTGATTTAAATGATAACAATTGTCTCATTGGCACTTTCAAACAAAATAATTGGAGAAAACTAGAACAAGTAATAAGGAGCTGATTCAATTAGGTGTAATAGGTGAAATGGGCCATCAAGGTAAAGCTGTTGTAGGCAAATACGTGTGCTGCTGAATATCGCCTGAAATAGAGGAGCAAACACAGGACTAATCGAAACAAAGGGGTCTAAAATAGTTAGTTTAGTAGAAATTGTTGTCAACATATGAAGGGAGCAGAATTCATATTTAGTCTACTGGGCAACTGATATGTGACTTAAGGGTCTATTTAGCATTGGTGGGCCAGCAGTTGCATTCTGTTTAGCTGTATATTGCAAAACTACAGGGTCGTGGTGTGTGTACTCCTCTTATTAAATCAGGGGCTCCCAAGTGGTGGGTTACTCAGTTTCCTCACAAGCCTAATACAGGGGTTCCCAATCTTTTTCTAATCACGGCACCCTAGAGTATCAGAATTTTTCCAAGGCACCCCATGGCCCCCAAAAATATATATCAAATTAAGTAGATTGTGTTTATATGTGCTTCTTATGTTCAGTTGTGTGGTAAAGGGCAGGATTTGGTTCTGATTGTACACATTCTATGATTGGCAGCCACCAGCACTGGTTTTGTCCAGAAATAATTGATAATAATAATCTGACCTCATCGGGACTTGAGCTAAGGGATAATGTCACAGTTTTAGCTGACAGGCTGCGTATATGTGTAGGCAACCGAGGAGGGGTGTGCAAACATGTAGCAAAGTCTACAACGGCTTTTAAGAATTTTGTAAATGGGGCCTTATGGGAGAGGTTTTGCAAACAAAAACAGAGGGACTTCCTTATTAAATTACTGTAAT
This sequence comes from Crinia signifera, assembly GCF_055691185.1. NCBI lineage: Eukaryota > Metazoa > Chordata > Amphibia > Anura > Myobatrachidae > Crinia > Crinia signifera. The sequence goes on along the minus strand of NC_139223.1, from coordinate 70,641,823 downwards.
ACTATCATATGCAACAATCATCTGAACAAGCTTAATAAATAGACCCCTCAGCTGTGTGGATAACAATAGAATATAAAAAATGATGCCTTAAATAAGAGCTTGCTGGTTAACAGAAAGAAACAAAGACAGGGAATATTAATGTTCTACTCTTTGCGGGCATGATCACTAAAAGCAGATTATGTTTCACAGTACCTCACTACCGTTATCACTTACTTCACAAATCATTCAACCCAGTGGAGCTCATGAAAATACTTTAGAATCTATTGTATTTTTCCTACAAACAGCAACACATTAAGTGGTTAAACTCTAAATACATTCAACAATTATCTGTTTCCAGCTGAGAGCATCCATTTTTCAACAACACAAATATTGCCAGCTTCCTTGTTTTATTTTTTCTCCTCACTCCCACCACTTGCATAAATCTGACCCTCCTACTCATTTCTATTCTTGTCTGGGCCTAATTTGTGTAGTTTAACTGCTGCCGAATATAGCCAACCCAGGAATATTCCTTTATACATAATTATACTCATCACACACACAACTGTCAGCAGATAATGAAAAATTATTAAAATAATTTCTGCTATTATAAAGGAGTGTAGAGCATCATTTTCATGAATAATTCGTAGACATAAATTGTAAAAAAAAAAAAAAAAAAGAAAATATTGGAAACCAATTACATGCATTTAGAATTTTCTTTTCTTGTGATTCTGTAGTTGATTAATACATTTTAAGGGTATAGCTTACACAGGTTCCCTACCAGTCCAAGTTTTAAAGATATCCATTGTTAAGCAAAGATGGTTAAATCAAATTGGTGGAGGTGCTAAGTAATTTAGTGTAGGACCGAGTTGGATACCTCAGGTTAACAGCTTGGACAGCATTTACAATGTTATTGTAAAACTTGATTAAAAAAAAGAGTGGACTAATGCTTTATGGCCAATTTTCCACTGCTTTGAATTAAATGTCTAGTACCACATGTGAAATTACCAGCGAGTACATGTGGTCGATATGGTAAACCGGTGACAAGCAAATATAGCAGGCCTCATTAGGAAGTGAGCCTTGTAATACAAAAGTTTTATGTAACAAGTGAAAAAACTGCTTGGCATGGTCATTCGAACATATGGGTTTAATTCCCATATCCCTTTATGTGGGGTATTTATCAAAGCATGAAGAGAGATAGAATTGTGAGATGAAGGACTAATCAGCTTCTACATTACATTTTCAAGGCTGTGATTGGAAAATTGACAGGAGCTGATTGGCTGGTACTTAACCTTTCAAAAGCTTATCCTTTGCTAATTTTTAAAACTTACCCCTCTGGAATCCTACAATTATTAGTATAAGTATAGAGAGGTAGGACATTAATGACATAAGAAGATACAAACATTAAATTGCGAATCTATTACTGTTCCTTCATAAATGATTGGTTTTTAATCTATCGCCTTGCACTTCATTCATCAGGTCTCAAGGACATAAGCTGATGAAATCAATGATGTCTCACACTTAAAGAGCAACTGAAACGTACTGTATACCAAAGAAATGCTAAAAGTGCTGTCAGGATAGATAATAAAGTAAGAATCCATTCCACTTGTCCAGCTGAAAAGTTTACAGACCTTATAAAGTAATTATGAGCTAGTGATTTATTAAGATGCTCAATAACAGTCCTTTGACAAAGCACTTAATTGTCAAATAAAATCAGGCCAGGTTTAAGTTCTACATATATAGGACTTAAGTAGCTTCTGAAAGTACCTTCAGAAAGAGGCTATTTCTTTAGATCACCAATGCCTCAATGCAACTTTTTTAAAGTAGGATTGAGATTGTCAGAAACGGTGTTTCCGACAAAACCAGGGGGATCGGCAACTATTCTGCCAATCCACCTCGTCTCGGAAAAAAATGCCCTTATTGAATAGGTTGGAACCCCTTCTGACCTATTCAAGTTGGAAGTCTTTCCAACAAAACAGCAGTTGAATATACCCCTAAGTGGTACATTTAGGGGTACACTAACATTTAGTGGTACATTTACATAAAGTTCTACTTAGATAGTTTTAACCCCTTCATGACAGAGCCAGTTTGTGCCTTCATGACAGAGCCCTTTTTTTCAAATCTGACATGTCTCACTTAAGTGGGGATAACTTTTTTTTGCTTTTACTTATCCCAGTGATTTTGAGATTGTTTTCTCGTGACACATTGTACTTCAAGTTAGTGGTAAATTTGGGTCGATACAGTCTGTGTTTTTTTGTGAAAAATACCAAAATATCGTGAAAAAATGGAAAATTTAGCAATTTGCAAAATGTTAAATTTTCTGCTTGTGAGACAAATAATCATACCACTCAAAATAGTTAATAACTAACATAGACCATATGTCTACTTTATGTTTCCATCATTATTTCAACTTCCTTTTAATTTTTTTGGACACTAGGAGGCTTACAATATGAATAGCAAATTCTCAAATTTTCAAGAAAATTTCAAACACTGATTTTTTTAGGGATCAGTTCAGTTCTGATGTGACTTTGAGGGACTTGTATGTGAGACACCCCCATAAATGATGCCATTTCAAAAACTGCACCCCTCACAGTATTCAAAACAGCATTTTGGAAGTTTGTTAACCCTTTAGGTGTTTCACAGGAATTAAAACAAAGTGTAGGTGAAATTTCAAAATTTCTTTTTTTTTGCAGAGTTTCAATTTTAATACATTTTTCTAACGAATACAGTAGATTTTACTAGAGAAATGTGACTAAAAATTGATTCCCCCAATTCTTTTGTTTTCAAAAATATCCTATATGTGGCCCTAGTGTGCACGTTGACCAAACCACAGGCTTCATAATAGAAGGAGCACCTACTTGATTTTGGAGCCTCCTTTTTATGAGATTTTTTTTTTAGGCACCATGTAGGTTTCTAGGCACCATAAGTGCTAAAAGTTAGGAACCTCCCCCACAAGTCACCCCATTTTGCAATCTACACCCCTCAGGGAATTCATCTAGGGGTATAGTGTACATTTCAAACCCCCAGGGGTTTCACCAATTTTGGTACAACTGGGATGTGAAAATGGAAAATTACATTTTTTTACACAAACATGCAGTTCTGGCTCAAAATTTTTCATTTTCACAAGGTATGAAGGAGAAAAAGCACCCCAAAATCTGTGCCCCAATTTCTCCCGAGTACGGCAATGCCTCACATGTGACCAAAAAATACCAGTTGGGTGCATGGCAGGACTCAGAAGGGAAGGAGTGTTTTTTGGATTTTGCAGCACAGATTTTGGTGGAATGAATGGTGGGTGCTATGTTGCACCAATACAGTGGAACCCCCCCACAAGTCACCCCATTTAGCAAAGTACACCCCTCAGGGAATTCATCTAGGGGTATAGTGTACATTTCAAACCCCCAGGGGTTTCACCAATTTTGGTACAACTGGGCTGTGAAAATGAAAAATTACATTTTTTTACACAAACATGCACTTCTGGCTCAAGATTTTTCATTTTCACAAGGAATGAAGGAGACAAAGCACCCCAAAGTCTGTGCCCCAATTTCTCCCGAGTATGGCAATGCCTCACATGTGACCAAAAAATACCAGTTGGGTGCATGGCAGGACTCAGAAGGGAAGGAGTGATTTTTGGATTTTGCAGCTCAGATTCTGGTGGAATGAATGGTGGGTGCTATATGGCATTAGCAAGACCCCCGAAGCACGGTGAAATGATGAACCTAATAATCCATAGATGTGTGGTATATTTTGAAACACTCCTTCATACATAGGCCGGGTTTGTCGGGGCAAGTTTCACAGTGGAAAATAGTTTCCTTTCTTATTCCCTTTTTATAGCAAACTTTGCACCTTTTTTGTGTCCTGCCCTTTCTTGCAGTGGAGGGGATTTCGTTGGGAAAATGCTGCCCTGGTACAATACGGGGGCCAGTACTAGAAGTACTGGGGCCCTCTGCCTGCTGGTTCCCAAATACTAGGCCCTTTATGACTTCCTCTTGAAAGTGCATAAATGTCCCCCTCTGGCCGGTAGAACGGAATAGCACGTAAGCGTTATACAGTGCCATCTGGATGATATACACGGCCAGCTTCTTGTACCAGATATTTGTTTTCCGCAGGGCACTGTACGGCTTCAGTACCTGATCTGAAAGATCCACTCCGCCCATGTACTTATTGTAATCTAGGATACAATTTGGTTTTGAGGTGTGGGTACTGGTACCTCGTACAGGGATGGAGGTGGTACTGTCTCCATGAATTGTTGTCAGTATAAGGACATCCCTCTTGTCCTTATATTTGACCAACAACATATTTTCGGTGCATATTCCCCTGCTTTCACCCCTTCTTAGTACTTGGGCAATGTGCGTTTTGGGGAGGCCTCTTTGGTTCTTGCGCACAGTACCGCAAGCTGCTGTACCTCTTGAACCAAGGGCCTTAAACAGGGGGATGCTGGTGTAAAAGTTATCCACATAGAGGTGATAACCTTTATCCAGGAAGGGGTGCACTAAATCCCAGACAATTTTTCCACTAACACCTACGAGGGAGGGGGGGCATTCTGGCGGTTCAATTCTTGAATCCTTCCCTTCATATACCCTAAACTTGTGGGTGTACCCTGTGGTGCTTTCACACAGCTTATACATTTTTATGCCATACCTTGCCCTCTTACTGGGAAGGTACTGGCGGAATTTAACCCTTCCTTTAAAATGTATAAGGGACTCGTCGATACTAATACATTTATCAGGGATGTATAGCTCTGCAAATTTGGCACTGAAATGATCAATGACCGGCCTGACTTTGAATAGCCTGTCAAAGGTGGGATCATCTCTGGGTGGGCACTGTGCATTATCGGTGTAATGTATAAATTTATGGATTGCCTCAAAACGAGCCCGGGGCATGGCCATACGGTGAAATGGGGTGCTGTACAGAACATCTGTACTCCAATATTGCCTAATTTGTGGCTTTTTTACTATGCCCATATGTAACACCAGACCCCAAAACGTCATCATCTCTACTGCATCTACAGGGGTCCACCTAGCAAATGATGACGTGGGGTTTTGAGCAATAAACTGCTGGGCATATAAATTAGTTTGGTCCACCATTAAATTTATAAAATCATCAGAGAAAAATAATTTGAAAAAGTCAATTTCTCTGAGACCTGTTGAATCAAATTGGATTCCTGGGATGGCCAAAAACTCAGGAACCTGGGGCTCAAAATTGTCTGGTGGTGGGGTCCATACGAGATCAATTATTGGGGGGGGGTCTCAGCTGCTCTACGGGGGCGTCTTTGAGGGGGTCCCTCATCATCAGAGGAGGAAGAGGAGCTTAAGACAAATCCTTCAAATTCCCCGCTTGCCTCACTGGCTGTGTCAGAGTCAGAGGCAAGCATGGCATATGCCTCCTCCACCGAATACATTCTCCTGGATGACTGGGACGACATTTGGGATGACATTTGGGATGCCATTTATATTTTTGTGTTACTGGTAGTGAAATGTTTCAACACGTGTATAGTGTAGGGGGGGTACAAACTTTATTTCAACCCGGGGGGTATGTAGTGTGTAGTGTGTATGTAGTGCAGAAAAAAAAAAATACAAAAAAAAAAAAATTGAAGGGTTCAAAAAAAAAAAAATGGAAGGGGTTAAAAAAAAAAATGGAAGGGGTTAAAAAAAAATGGAAGGGGTTAAAAAAAAAAAAAAATGGAAGGGGTTAAAAAAAAAAAAAGGTCCTGCGCCAAAAATTGAGCACAGATGTTGGTCAGTAACGTCCGTCACTGAACAGCGCTCAAAGGCAACAGGAATTTGATCCAAAAAAAAAAAAAAATAGATCAACCCTGTGCCGAAAAAGCTGATCAGTGATGTACGTCACTGATCAGCGCACACAGGACACACACAAAATCACAGTGTGTGTAAAAAAAAAAATGTAAAAAAGACCCCACAGCACAACCTTTGGTGGTACTGACAGGTGCACAACCTTTGGTGGTACTGACAGGTATATATAAAAAAAAAAAACCTCTGTACCCCCAAAAAGTTGCTGATCACCTCAGATATAGTGATCAGCACAAAAGGCGGGGGCAGCAGACACAAAATTTAGCACTCTCTATCACTCTCTGTCACTATCTCTCTCTATCTCTCTATCTCTCACTATCTATCACTCTATGACACTGCAGCAGCAGCACTGACAGGTATATCTATATATAAAAAAAAACCTGCGCCCCCAAAAAGTTGCTGATCAGTTAATTTATACTGATCAGCACAAAAGGGGGGGCAGCAGTCAGTTATATAAAAAATATATAGCACAATCTGTCACTATCTCTCTATCTCTCTCTCTCTATCTCTCTCTATCTCTCTCTATCTATCTATAGCTCTATCACACTGCAGCAGCACAAAATATAGCACTAGGTCTCTCTATCTCTCTCTATCTCTTTCAGTTATATAAAAAATATATAGCACAATCTGTCACTATCTCTCTCTCTATCTCTCTCTCTCTATCTCTCTCTATCTCTCTCTATCTCTCTATCTATAGCTCTATCACACTGCAGCAGCACAAAATATAGCACTAGGCCTCTCTATCTCTCTCTATCTCTCTCTCTCTAACTCTCTCTCTATCTAATAAATCGCAGCAGCACAAGATGTCACAGGATGTCACAAGATGTCACAAGCATAAGCAATATCAATGATCAGGTAAGTATTTTGGATGGGTTCTGGTCAGTATAGGCGGCAGCTGGGCACGGTGACCGCACTGCACGCTATTCCAGACCGGAATGGCGTCTGCAGTGCAGTCACCGTTAGTTTAAACCCCCCTCCATGGCTGTGATTGGTCCGTCGGTCCGACGAACCAATCACGGCCTTTGGGGGCGGGAGGGGTGAGGTGGGGTGACACCAGTGTCACCCTTACACCCCGCGGTGATTGGTGCTGTACTTTACAGCACCAATCACCTCCGATCCCGTGTCACCGGCGAACGTTATTCGCCGGTGACACAGAAAACGCTGTGAATGGCTGTTCACAATGAACAGCCAATCACAGCGATCACCGACGGGGGGGCGGCATCGCCGCCCCCCCTGGGCATGCACGGACATGTCTGCTGTCAGGGACAGCAGACATCGTCCCTCTGTCACTGCGTCTCTAGACGCAGTGACAGTTTTAAGCCATGACGTATATATACGTCAACGGTCGGGAAGTACTTCCCGGCCATGACGTATATATACGTCAAATGTCGTGAAGGGGTTAATAGATCTAAACCATTATTGCATTTCAAAGGATAAACTGCATATTTACTATTATTTACAAATTCATAACAAAATCCATATCAAAATTCGCCTCTTCGTAAGTATGTGCTTTAGCTCTTAAAACACAATTTAGATTGATTTAAAATGAACTACTATCTATCTAGATCAACTTTTGTTAGATTTACCCCTTAGGTGGATGTTCAATTAAAGACAATTCTTTGACTAGGCAAAAAATTCTGCTGCGACGAAAAACCACGTGGACCAGTGATTTATCCGCCATTCCACAGGGTTTACTAACTAATATAAGCATTCTATTTCAAGTGGGATATTGTAAAATAGCTGTTCACTTCAAAGTTCTCAAATAGTATGAACAGTTGCTCCATATAAGATATATTTTAGTAACATAAAAAGTAAAATATTTGTTGACACTAATTGATCACTTAAACTCATTTTAAGACCTTTTTATACCTGCTGTTGAGGTATTGAACTTTTAAAAGCCAATTAGAATTGAGGCTGTACATATATTGGGTCCAACTGCATTAATGCTTTGAAGTGATTTTGTCAAAATTGGTGTGAAAATTGGCAAGCAAACATTTTTATTCATCATAATGACCTGTAAGGTTTACCTTATATAGGAAATATAATCTTTAATGACACATTTTTTTATTTCAATTTATATTTATATAACAAATGTGAGCGACGATGGCATTTTTAGCCTATATTTTGCATATCTCTCCCAGAGATGTTGACACTCATATTTTGCACATCACTCACAGAGAGGTTGGCAAATTTAGCGGATATTTTGCGCATCTCGCTCAGAGATGTTGGCACTTAAAGGGTTAAGACTAAGTGATAAAAATCAGCTCCTAATGGTCACTTCTCAAACACAACCTGTACCATGGCAGTTAAGAGACGATTAGTTGGTCCTTTATTACTCTACACTTTATGACTTGTTAATTGGCCCTTAATCTATTTTTAATGATATCCATAACTCTTCTCTAGCTTTCAAAACTTTCACAATTACTTTAGCATTATATCAAATATATCCTTTCCTTACCATATCTGCTCTGTATCCCCCATTTATAGGAATGCCAGAGTGTGACATATTAGGTAGGAAAGGAGATGGGAAACCGTGCAGGACCTCTAGAAGTTAATTAAGTGCTGACAATTTGTTTTCCCTGTTTTGTTTCTACTGATACATTAGGACATATGCCTATATCGGTCGCACTGCACTGGAACCGGAGTTATAAATGCAAAGCTGTGACTGTCAGTGGTGCACCCCAGAGTCAATGAACAGACAATGTTAATAAATCCAAGAGAATGTGAGGTATGGAAGTAAAATGTGTCCATATGTTTGACTTGTAACTCAGAAACGTATATAAGAGGTTATATGAATATTGATATATTTATTGTTATTCATGGGAATATAATGAAAGTACAATAGATGAATAAAATAAAATAAATTCAAATATTATAAAAAATAAAAAAAATATATTCAATAAAAAAGAAAAGGTTTGGAATTTTTTTTAGTGGCACCGTGATATTTTTAGGGGGGTATTCAATGTCGGTCGACCTCCCGCAGCCATCTCCCGACGGGGGAGATGGCTGCGGGGCCCTATTCAATGCTGTCTTCCCCGACAACATTGAACAGGGGTTCCCCGCAGAACTAGCCCGACATCACAAGCTGTCAGGCTCGTTCTGCCGAGAAAATCCGGAGCACGTCTGTTTCCGTCCTCCTTGCCGGAGCTCGTCTGTTTCCATCCTCAACTCGTGGCCACGCCCCCTTCTCGCCGCTCGGCGGCCGGGACATTAAATCCCGACTGCCGAGCTCACGTCGAGCAAAGCGAGAATGGGACAGGGGCACGGCTGTCGAGCTTGCTCGACAGCCGTACCCCTGACATTGAATACCCCCTTAGTTCATGTTTGTAAAGAATAGAAAATCTATATTTCACAGTGAATTCATGAAAAAATCATGTCTGTGAATTTTATTTTTCTCAATAAGGTAAAAAATGATGTACAAATTAAATTTTACAGCTGACTTAGTTATATAGATCAAAGGAAGCAGCACTTTGTTTCAAGTCACCCAGAGTATTAACTCTATACTTATAAACCAAACAAGGGGCAAAATTAAGCATGGATCACTATCCAAAGAATTCGCTATTTGTTCGATAACCGCGTGACTGCTCGTGCACAGCGTTCACACTGCACATTTGTGATTGCAACTAATAAATATTGTACACATACAGTCGCCTAGAAGTTCCAGTTTTATTGACAGTAAGCCTGCATTTATGGGCGTGTTATATTCTAATCAGCAGTACTACTAGGATTTTAATATCTTTATTGGTGATATTGCAAATGGAATTGAGGGTAAAATGTGCCTTTTTGCAGATGACACAAAGGTATGCAACAGGGTAGACACACCAGGAGGGGTAAAACAAATGATTGATGATCTAGGTAGATTAGAGGAATGGTCAAGAGCATGGCAACTACAGTTTAATGCCAAAAAATGCAAAATCATGCACTTGGGTTGCAAAAATCCAAAGACTAAATATAGTATAAATGGCACTATAATGGAAACTACTGAGGAAGAGAGGGATCTAGGTGTCACTATTTCAGGGGACTTAAAGGCAGGTAGGCAATGTTACAAAGCAATGAAGAAGGCAAGTCAGATGCTTGGTTGCCTAGGGAGAGGTATCAGCAGTAGAAAGAAAGAAGTAATAATGCCACTGTATAGGTCATTGGTACGACCTCATCTAGAGTATTGTGTTCAGTTCTGGAGGCCATATCTCCAGAAGGATATAAATACATTAGAGACTGTACAAAGAAGGGCAACTAAAATGGTGCATGGCCTACATCACAAAACGTACCAGGAAAGACTAAAAGATCTTAATATGTATACTTTAGAGCAGAGAAGGGAAAGGGGGGACATGATAGAAACTTTCAAATATATTAAGGGTTTTAACAAGGTACAGGTGGGAGACATTCTTCACAGGAAGAGGAGCAGCAGAACACGAGGACATGCGCTGAAACTAGAGGGAGGAAGATTCAGGGGAAATTTGAGGAAGAATTACTTCACAGAAAGAGTAGTAGATAAGTGGAATAGCCTCCCATCAGAGGTGGTAGAGGCAAATACAGTAGTACAATTTAAACATGCTTGGGATAGGCATATTGATATCCTTACAAAAAAATAAGGATCAAATATGGTTTGAGGTAACATGTTTAAAAAAGGGGCAGACTAGATGGGCCAAGTGGTTCTTATCTGCCGTCAAATTCTATGTTTCTATGTTTCTAAATATACATAACTTCAACTCCTAAAACTGAACACCAAGAAAACATTTACAAATGAGTTCTCCATTAGAACCTAGTAGGAATAAGAGTAATTACTTCTCCTATTTCACTAGCGATGGAGTTTTCCGTGGTTGGGGCATTTATAGAAGCATACATGTATAGGGACATGTATATAGCTGTACATGTATAGGTGCCATTATGCAGTTGGATATGCTTATTTTATCTGGTCACGTCCCATTAATCCTGGATGATTTTATATATATTCTTATCATTTATTCATTTATAATTTTGCAGCCTGAACATTAAAGCTTATATGCCTGACAGACTGCAGAGAATGTCAGTTAACTTTCAAATATTTATTTTCATTAACATAGTGAAAAGTTCTACTGGAGAGAACAGCAGGAGCAGCAGGAGTCCGGTGTTTGTGTGTTGAAAATGAATAGAAATGATTCTGCAACATGTAAATCTCCATTTTAATCAATACTTTGATTCATTTATTTATGCTCTAAAGTGTGACCTCCAGCTGAACAAAAATCATACATTATGTACTTACCACAAATCATAATAATAGATCATTAAAACATCAACACTGACAAACACATTAAATGCCTTTCCCGAATTGTAAGGCAAAATATGTTATTATCTGCTTTGATTATCCGATCTATGATCCTATTAACTATTTCAGATTACAACAATAATTGCAACTTCATTTTACAAGCTTTCTAGAATACTTTATTATTGAAATATTACTTCTAATTAAAAATACCATAAAACACTACTGTAATACGTATATCATAGTATATGTGAAATGACTTTATCCCAAATATCAAACACAAAACAGAGCTTTAGATCATTTATCTAGAAGCACCAGAACCGATTAGAAGAAGATTTACTGGCCACACTGATATTTAGATAAAAAATGCACGTTATAATATTCTGGATTAAAGCAGTTATGTCCAGGTCTTTCCAGTTTTGAAAACAGAAAGGAATGGCAATGCAAACGTTCAACCCTAATTAAAATTCAATATGTGTGCTGTCTTTCTTTGCTTAATGCGGTGCCAGACTACTATACCAATATTATGCCATATGTAACCCCCACTGTTTAACCCCGCACATTGTTAAATGTAGTAATTCTATACAATATAACTGGCAATGCCCCCCACACTTATTGACAAGACATGCCACAATTCTCTGCATCAGAACTGGCAATCACACAATCATTACTGGAATCTGTAAATTAAAGTGAAACGGCTTGAATAATTAAGTGAACTGTGAGTTTGAAACAGAAGTAGGTTAGTTCAAATACAGAAACAACTCAAATATTGTCTATATTATTATGAATAATAATCATAATTTCTCCAATAGGACTCAAGGTGCTCAACAGATCAACAAAAGTCCCCCTGAAAGTCTAAATCTTAAAATTGGTCTTAGAGCAGTAGAGTTTTACTGGCCTGGCGTTCACATGTTCTGGATTTGTATGGAGCCACATGATCTATTGTAAAGCGCAACGGAATCTGCTGCGTTATATAAGAAACTGTAAATAAATAAATAAATAAATAAAGTCACCTGGCTGTGGTAAGGTGGGCCCACATTTTTTGCCACAAAATAATGAGCACCTCAATTTACTCTATTTTAAATTCCAGGGTTTATTATACTTGTTGGGAATACCAGTGTTCTTAGTGCTTAGATAGTGCATCTGCATTTTCTTTTTTGCATTTTCCACTCCCAGCACGGTAGCACCGACTTATAGGTTTACAATTAGGGTGTGCAGTCCAAACCATCCCCTCAAAATTCTTAAAATAAGTGTGGAAATAGTGGCCGACAGTATTCAATCTCAGCCAAGATTCGCCTGCAACAGGTTCGCCTCCCTAAGGAGGGGAATCTGTATAGTCAGAAACGGCTGCTGGATTGTTGAATCTGCGGCCGTTTCTTACTATCAGCAGCCGTTTTCATCAATGCAGGGACTTTCCAACTGGCGGAATATATTCCGCCAATTGGAAGACCGGAGTGCATATTGCATAGATTGAATGACATTCGACCTAATAATGTTGTAAACCCGTTCAATCGTACTGTACAAAACTAGCCACTTTTACCAACTGTTCATATTATTACCCCTTTACCTTATCAATCATTGGTACCACAACACCTCTTTAATCGTAGGCTCTTTTTAACATGATCACACAAAACTTTAGTAACAAATGTTTTCTCTATAGAAAGAGTATACAGCTGTCAAACTTTTCCAGCAATGATTTAAAAAATGATTATAGCGCAAAACATTTTGCATATTCATTATGTTAATAAAGACGAAACATAAAAATATGTCCTCATCCACCTAGGCTCAATACATCATACCGCACTGACTGATTGAGCTGCACATAGAGATTCTTCAACTGCCCTTTTTAAAAATCGAATTATGTGTTTTAGACGCATTGAGAACAGAGCCAATAGTGTACCAGAGACACTAGGCTTCGCATTGCATTGCTGAGAGGGGCTGAAGACTAGTGTATGAGGACACATCTCTATGGCCTACCCACAGCAAACACTAAGATTATTGTTAAACAGTTACTCTTAGGACATGTTTTTCTTCTTGTTAATGAATACAAATTTCATATCTCAGATCTCAGCAATTAACACTTATCTTTATTATCTTGAAATTGAGACATTCTTTTACTTTTTGTTCTTTTGTGAGGAGTTTTTTTTTTTTTAAACTTACAATCACATATCTAATTAAGTGGAAACCCTTAGGCAACAATCAACTTTCTTATAGCAACATGTACTGTACCGCTTTTATCATCACAAGTGCCGAAATCCCTTTAACCATGAAAAGTTATAAATTCCACGCTACTCTGTCCAGATCTTAAGATTCAATGTGAGTAAATAAGATATAAAAGATGAGCATCTGAGATGTGGGTAATATCATCACATACTTTTGAATCATGAAGGTTAAAATGAGTCACAGGTCTATACTATCAGTATTCACTAGCGCTGTGTTCCACAATACTAATCATTCTCGGAAAGAGATGCCAGGAAGTATGCGGAAAAACTTCACTGGAGCTCGGTGCTACACCTGACTTCTTTCTGTTTTTAAACATAGTTGTCATGCTAGTCAGAGACAGTTTTGGTCTTTAGATGTCACACGAGATTTAATAAGATATGAGGAACGAACATCTCTACTGCATCTTACACAGACAAAGATTTTACACACCCATTTAAGTCTGGAAACAGCCGTTACACCCTAGAAACTGCCTGCAAGGATATCGCCTTCGTTAGTAGTCACCTGCGAAGGAATTCACTATGTAATGATTTGGGTTGTGGAGCTGAGTGTTAGATAGAGTCATTCTGACAGTCCTTACTGGGTATTAGAGGAATATATTATGGCGTTAATACAGGATAATGAATAAACATGGCTGAACAATGCAAACAGATAATAATAATAATAAAAAAAATTGGCACTATGATAATTAACAAGTGAAACCCCAAGATATATATTGAACAATTAACATTTTATTCATGGACATTTTACATATGTTGTAATAAGAACTACAGTGCCAGTAGGTCCTGCATTATCTGGTTCCGTTGCTACACAGGTACAGTATGCTCACCTATGCTGGAGCGGCTACCAGGACCGGCTCTACCATTTGACAACTTTAGGTGCCCCACAGTCTAAAACAAAAATAAGGATGGCATCTGAGAGAGGCATCTTTGTTGAACTTAATACAAATGGCATGTGTTGAACGTCTAATACACCACTTCCACACTATTACCTGAGGTTCTGGTAAGTCTGTATAAAGCGGGGTACACACTGAAGGATGTGTGTACCCAGCAATGTCTACAGCGACGGGATCCAGCGGGGGTGCAGGCATTGGGAGGGTGCATTGTTAATGATATAGGGGGCTATTCAGACCTTATCGCAGCCCTGACATTTTGCAAGGTGGGTGATTATCAATCGACTGCACATGCATATAGTTTGTAGCGCGCATGCGTGAGGCCATTCTGTTAAAATAATCCAGCTATTGACGGGAAGCCGGAGTTTGGGGGAGGTTACCACCCGTTTTTTTTTTGTTTTTTTTTAATTGTCAGGAATAATGCAGGTGTGCCCAGGCATTTCCAAGGAGGGTGTGTCACATCAGCGTTAGCCTCAATCAGCCTGTGTCTTTCACACAAGTAGAGTAGGATTAGGGTGATGCACAGACTGCACAAACTGGAAAAAGCATTTGATGGTGAGTGAGTTGCGAATGGATTTGCCGTTAATCTCTAATCTGTGTGAATGTCGCAAGCCATTCGTAGTCTTGCATAGGGTGGGTTTTCAATTTGGTGGGACAGCAGCTATCTGACTGCAGGGCTGTGCAAATTCTCAGAGCAGTGATTGATCCAGTTTGAATAACCCCATAGTGTATACACACTACACAATATGCACGATAATATTGTCAGTGATATTGTAATTATGCATAGCGCTAACAACTATAGCACTAACAAGTAGTGCCTAATGTGTATGCACCTTTAGTGTGTGTGATGGGTGGTACTGGGAGCACTAAGCTGAAGTTGTGTCTACGGTGATGAATAACCTTGCACCGGCCCTGCCTGCTACTATTACAAATGTACAGCACTACTATGAACAATTGTAAACTAGTTACACAAAGAAACCTGATGTGAGACATTAGTTAAAAGCTCAGGGAGAGCTTGTGTTCCTGTACACTATAATAGTAATGGCCGGGAAGGTCCTGGAAATGGGGTCCCCCTTCCGGCCCCCCAGAAAGGGGGGAAAACCTTTTGCATTTCCCTCTATCTCCCACGAACCCCCCCCACCTCCCCAGCAAGGGAGGGGGGGGGGTTTCGCGGGTAAAGTTACACGATCGCTGCATTTTAGCCCTGCCCCCCACAGTGCAATGCCTGAAATACTGGCATTGCACTGCGGGGGCGGGGCTAAAATGAGGAGTAGCTCTAGAAATGCCCCCAATAGGGCAGCCCGTCCATGGCTACACCGCTGAACAGACCCATTTCACCTCCCAGCGATGGCTCTGCCTACAGTGAGCTGGCTCCCCTCTCCCTCGCCCTCTCCCAGAAAGTGCAGCAAAAATTCGGCAACTATGAGTAAGGGTGCACTGTAATGTGGCATTGTTTAAACTGGAGGTAACTGCAATGTGTCATTACCTCTTGTGCTCACTGTAATGTGAAGGACACTATAATGTTCCATAATAAGAACTGGGGCACAATATGAAATGGAGGTAACACAGTGTGGTATAATATGAACTCTTCCTGGAGTGTGGTGTCGGCAGACACAATAAATATGTTTAAAATAAGGTTGGATAAACATCTATTGGTTAAAAACATACAGAGGTATAAGCAATAATCATGGTCTCTCCTTAAAGATATCAGTGTACACTATGTATAGTAAGGGAGGAAGCTAATACACCAAGGTTAAACTGGATGGACGTGAGTCTTTATTCTGCCTTAAATAATATGTAACTATGAACTGAAGACACAATATTTAACAATGTGATTTGAGGAAACTGTGTGACATAATGTGTACTTGCAGCCTTACAAAGATACATAATGTAAACTAGGGAACTGGTTAAAAAAATAAATTAGAAAACTACTACTGGAGCATAATGTAGTGCTAGGGCACTACAATGGTTGCAAAAATGAACAATAGGGCAATATTATGGAGCTTAAAATTAATAACTGCTGATGAATCATTAGGGCACCGGATCCCAACGTTGGTCCTCAGGACACCACACAGTGAATGTTTTGCAGGTCTCCTCACAGAATCAAGTGAAACAATTAGCTCCACCTGTGGATCTTTTAAAATGTGTGAGTAATGAGTGCATATGTCATGTGACCTCAAAAACATGAACTGTGTGGGGTCCTGAGAACCAAGTTTGAGAAACACAGCATTAGGGTAAGGCACATATCTATATATTGCTATGGGGCCCCTGCTCATACACATGAGATTAGGGCAAACAACTACATGCACCTCATTTATATGATATAAAAACATTATATACAACCGCATGGCACAGCTGACCAATAATGAACAATTTTCATAGTCACAGGAGGCTAATTAAGTCTTAAAAGGTTATCTACATAAATAAAAACAAATGATATTGTCCAATCAAGAAGGAATCTCGCTTTCTCTCTATATAATAAATAATATGTATCTATACCGTGTTTTCCCGATAAGGCCAACCCCGAAAATAAGCCCTACCCTTATTTCTAGACAACGGTCCAAAATAAGCCCTACCAAAATCCCCATTTTTCCTGTGCTAATCTACCGGTACAATGCCCTGTATTAAATGGAAAAATGGATACTGTGGTGGTGCGGTAGCAGCCCTGGGACCGCTGAAGCCTCCCAGTCATGCATTGCACATGACATCACCACTCACAATCCAAGCGACGTCTGTACGGAACACAGGAGAGAGCTGAGTGACAGCAGCAACAGAAATGCTTAAAAACGCGGAAGGAAATCGGTAGTTGTGCTGAAAGTATAAGGTAAGGGGCAGAACTGAGGGACATAATGTGGATTCAGTAAAAGCAGGAATGGGGGAGTAAATTAAAATAAGTGCTACCCCAAAAATAAACCCTGTGGTGTTTTTTGCCCCCCCCCCCCCCCAAAAAAAGACAGTGTCTTTTTATCGGGGAAACACTGTGTGTGTGTGTGGTGTGTGTGTGTGTGTATATATATGTATATGTATATGTATATATATATATATATATATATATATATATATATATATCAGTAAGTAAGAACAGCCGAAAGCCGAATTAGCTGCTGGGTAAACTTCCCAAAAGCTGCCCCGTCTACATTTTCATTTTCACTCAAGCTTAAATCAATGCATATGGAAGCTGAAAGCTCTCCAGAAGCTGTTGCTCTGGTGGAAAATAAATCTAGCACTGTCCTGCTGATTCTAAAGGTTTGTGTGAATGGTTTCTTCTCAGTAGATGATGTCACTAGAGCCAAGGTCAAGAAAGTGTTATATTGCAAAACTACACTTATCGCGGAATCAATTCAACACTCAGAAGAAAAAAAAGAACAGACTATTTGGCGTCTCATATGGGTGCTGTCACCACTGGAAAATTTAGCAGTGTTATTCATTATGTTAAGGTCTACCGGGAATAGAAAATCGCTCCAGAAAGAGAATATAAGCGTTTCGCAATAAAGTCCTACTATTTTTAAGAGATAAAAGAAGCCTTGACATGAAAGAATGGCAGCGAATGACTGAAGAGACTAAATCAGGCTGATGGATTCCAAATTTATACTTCTCTGCAGATTTTAAAGATAAAAAGGAGAAGTTTAAGTTACTGTATACTACTGAGTAGGCATCGCACTGGGAGGTACCAAAATCCTGTATTTCCGGTCCTGACACACACAATGGACCTTATTCTGGCTCACCCGCAAAGGCAAATTACTTCTCAAATGGACAAAACCATGTGCACTGTAGTGGGGCAGATGTAACATGTGCAGAGAGATTTTGATTGGCTGAGTTATTTTGTTTCTGTGCAGGGAAAATACTGACTGCTTTATTTTTACACTGCAATATAGATCGCACTTTGAAATAATACTCCACCCAGATCTAACTCTCTCTGCACCTATTACATCTGCCCCACCTGCAGTGCACACGGTTTAGTCCATTTGAGAAGGAATTTGCCTTTATGAGTGAACCAGAATAAGGGCCAGTAGTCTTATTTGCGAAAGCAATGGACTGGTCTGAATCAGAATAGGAAGTCGACCAAGAGAATATTTCATTGTCCAGACACATTCCTTTACATCTGATAGTTCTGTGTACTGGATATACAGTAAATGTACTGTATATACAAAACAAATCTTTTGTTCCCTCTAATCTGGTTGCAAAAAATGTATGTTATTGCCAATGCTAACTTAGAACCAAAATATACAAATAGCTGTTGCACAGGGAATAAATTCACCAAAGTATTGTCCAGATGATCAAAAAGTTAATTTATGAGCTATACAATCAGGGAAGAATGTACAATCATTGGGAAAGTTATAGTGGGTGCAGGTGTTGTTATTGCTATGGGTCGAGTGACTTAGGGGGGCCACCGCTGGGACTTAACTGCACCCAAGTCATGAAGTTGTCTACCTAGTTCCCAGAAATGGCAGCAGTACAATGTGGCAAGGTAATAGGATAAAATAGAATCAAAGCGCTGGGAGTAACTGGGGTAGAATGGATAAAAAAAAAAATAATAATAAAAAAAAAAAAAATGAAAAAAAAAAT
Source organism: Crinia signifera (assembly GCF_055691185.1). NCBI lineage: Eukaryota > Metazoa > Chordata > Amphibia > Anura > Myobatrachidae > Crinia > Crinia signifera. Next base: position 70,623,120 of record NC_139223.1, on the reverse strand, counting down.
AAAAAAAATAAAAATAAAAAATAAAAATAAGCAAAAATAAAAAAACAGACAGAAAAAACACTTAGCAACAAGTAAAGGAAGTTTAAAGTTAAAGGAGAGAAATCAGGTAAGTATGCAATACCAATAGAATAAACAGCGGCTTTTTATGTTTAAGCTCTTTTAAGAGAATGTGGCAAAGTCTTTTAGCGAGCGTTTGTGAGGTCTTTCAGTACAGGGAATAACTGACTAGCCCAAGCTACGATACCGTGACGGGATGCGGCTTTCTCTCCACGTTCGGAGTCCCGTGCGGCGGCTTCCGGCTTCAGTGCTTGTACTTCCGGCAGACGTATCTCTCGCTCCTGGCTTTGCTGCCCCCGATTTTTACTCACGATGCCCACGATCATGATCGTTGTGGCCGTGCAAGGAAACAAGTACCCGTATATGTAATGCGACTTGTAGAGCAAAGAGGAAATGTCCTCAGTATGTCATCAGGAAATACTGACAAGAAGTATTCAATAAATCCCATAAGAGCTTTTAAAATTTAAATGTGAAAATCCACAGACTGGACACTCTTTAATTGTTTATATGGCTTAGAAACAAAGTAAAAAGCTTTCGACCATTAGGACACTGGGCCTAATTCAGACCTGTTTGCTAGGTTGCGTATGTTCGCATCCTAGGGAACAGGTAAATGCCATACGCTGCCAACCCGTCAACTGGACTCCCACCACGAAAATTCCCACATTTGCATTTTGCTTACACATCCCCTTGCATGCGGCACATGGATGAAAAATCATTCAATGGTCGCCAACCATCTAATTATTTTTTTACCCGTTCGCAGAAGTTAAGCTGGACTGACTTTTATCACGGCCGGATATGGACGAATTTGGGGCGGGCACTGGCGACATGTCGATTGGAGTTCTATTTCAGATGGGATGTTGCTATGGGCAGCCTATCAGCCTATCAGAATCTACTTTTTTTTTATTTAGTACCTTCTAGAAGATAATAGAAACAATCTGATTGGTTGCCCATAACAACATCCCATCTGACACAGAACCCCATCTTAGTAAATTTCCCCCTAAGGGGGGTATTCAATGTCAGGGGCACGGCTGTCGAGCAAGCTTGACAGCCGTGCCCCTGTCCTGTTCTCGCTTTCCTCGACTTGAGCTCGGCAGTCGGGATTCAATATCCCGGCCGCTGAGCAGCGAGAAAGGGGCGTAGCCGCGAGTTGAGGACGGAAATAGACGAGCTCCGGCCGGGAGCTCGTCTATTTCCGGCTTTTCTCGGCAGAACGAGCCCGATGTCGGGGAAGACAGCATTGAATAGGGCCCCGCAGCCAACTCCCCGTCAGGAAATGGCTGCGGGAGCTCGACAAAGATTGAATACCCCCCCCTAAGTCGGAGGGAAATGGCGAGCTCTTGTATACAGTTCTTGTATACAGTACAAATGCAAATTCACACATTTTAGTACATACCTGTTCTATCCTGTGAAACGTTTCTGAGGATTTATTTTATTAATGCAAAGTTATTCATAACTTCACTGATCCTAATTCAGTCGCCAGAAGTTATTTTGCTATATATATTTATTGTATTGCTGTAGGTTAGCTGTAATTTCCTCAATATAATCTTTATATTTAACCAGAAAAATACAGAGCAATTTCTATAGTCATTTTATGAGAAATAGATCACAAAACCTAAGGGAGAATTGAAAGTCATATTTGTATATATTTAAGTAATAATATACATAGGAGATTAAGCCCACAGTGGTGAACACTTCAAGAGTTGCTGAGCTAGATGCCAGAATACACAGACGGATATTCTTTCTTTACTCACCACGGCATAAAACATTATTATTAGAAGGAATCAAACAAAATATGTATTCACGAAGAAACAAGATCACTCAACCTAAGCATATGATTATGAATCATACACATTAAATATTAAAATGGATATCAAAATGTTTGATATTTGGAACAGCTGTTCTAGTCACAAAACAGAACACTCTGAAAAATATATATTTGACATTTTAATGAGTAACGCGATGCTAAAATAAAGGCAATTACATTATTTGTGTGTGTGTTGCCCTTTCCACTTCTCAGGGACAGAAGCAAAATACTAGGTTACAATGTGTCCGCACGGATAGTAAAATAGAGGAACGAGAGTAGATTGTAAAATTTTATTAGAAACAAAATGACTGGTCCCAAAATAGATGCCACAGTCAAAAATGGTCACTAAACACATTATAAAAGAATCAACTCACACAACCTGACTGACCAGGCAGCAACCCTGGTCTTACTGCATTTTATGTCCCTCTAGGTAACTACACATCACAGTCCGGTGTACTGTTTGTTCACTTTATATGCTTTCACTTAAAACCATTGAAAGTTCATGTGAGGTCAATGTTAACCTAAAGGGCGTCTACCCTTTAGTACTTATTTACAGCATTCCTATCAAAGTATAATAATCCTGACACTATTTGCCCATACTTTGACAAGTATGGGCAAATAGTGTGCGCAGGTCAAAAAGCAGGACTTCTGAGCCCCTCACTCGAATGGCATCCCTCTCTGGTGGCTAGAGCGGCACAAAAGCTAAACTCTTAACTAAACATAAAATAGTTAGTGGAGTAATGGATGTGGTCATCTCCAGTGGGGAGCCACACAATCAACTCATGAGTATCAAAACCATGTGTAGCATGGGTCCTCTGTCTAAAATGATAAAACCCAGGCAGGCCAGTTGCCATTAGGCACTGTAGGGGGCCTAGACATTGTCATGACAGATGCCAAGGCCTAATATCCTAATACATGGGAGCAATGTAGTAATGCTTATTATAGTTGTCACTAAAATGGGGAGGTATGCCTAGCATCCCTGCCCGCCCGCCCCCCCCACCCCCCCTTCTTCCTCACAGGATCGCAATGGAAGGGATAGGAGTTACTGGTGGCAGTGGTGCCCAAAAGATAATACAGGATGACCATTAGGGTCTTTCCTGTTTCCGATTCCAGGATTAAGTCCAGGCCAATTGTCCTCTTCAGTCTGTGCAGTTGAGAGACACAGTGAGCTCTATTATTAAAGAGTCCACTGCTAGCCAAGGAATTCTTCTTTTCTTAGTCTCAACTTCTTCAGCTTTTAATAAGGCAAGTGTCAGAAGTTCTGCAAAGAGCTCCTCTGCCGCAAGGACTTTATCTTTGTCTTATTCTTCATATGCCGTCTTCTGTCTTTCCGACAGCACCTCTTTTACAATTAGGTATGGCTGCTTCATTATTTGGGAGCTTCCTTATTTTCCTTTAAGTGACTAAATAAACCAGCTACACTAGCGACTGGACTGTCATCAGCCTACTTTCAAGAATCTGGATGAAAGGTAAGTTTTGTGGTGTAGGTGGATTGTTTTGGGTATTTGTGTTACTGTTGAATTAAAGGTGAGGGTTAGGGTATTCGTTTTAAAGGTTATTAATGTTAAAGGTATTTGTGTCTGGGGTTAAAATATTGTTATTATTACTATTAATAATAATAAAACATTTTATATATTGCACTCAAGGTGTTTAAAGGTGAGGATTAGGGTATTAGAATTGAGGGTGATTTTGTTTTGGTATCAGTGTTAGGACTAAGGGTGAGGGTTAATATATTAGCATAAGGGTGTTCGGGTTAAGGGTTAGGGTATTAGTGTTAAAATAAGTGTGAGGATTAGGGTATTAGGATTAAGGGTGAAGGTTAGAATTAAGGGTTAGGATGCTAGTGTTAGGACTATGGGCCTTATTTTGGTTCATTCTTTCTGACAAAATCCTTCTTAGATGGGCAAAACCATGTGCACTGCAGGTGGGGCAGGTGTTACTTGTGCAGAGAGAATTAGATTTGGGTGGGGTTTTACTTCAAAGTCAGATCTATATTGCAGTGTAAAAATAAAGCAGTCAGTATTTTCCCTGCACAGAAACAAAATTACTCACCCAAATCTCATTCTCTCTGCACATGTTGCATCTGCCCCCCCTGCAGTGCACATGGTTTTGTCCATCTAAGAAGTATTTTGACAGAAAGAATGAACCAAAATAAGGCCCTATGTGCAATGACATGATTCTTGGCTCCCTGGACCTCAATCTTCTGGGACCTTCCAAAGCTCAGGACTCTCGAGAAGGCAAGTATTACAATACTGTATTATCACTGAAGGCTTAGTTTGTCTGTCACAAAGTTATAAGTAATTTCTAATGGTATATTTCCTAATACCAGATGGCAATAGATGCTTCCGCAATGCTGTATGAACAACAGGAGTAGGTGAACAAGTCTGCCTCCCAAAGATCTGCCGGCATCCCCCACCACTCATAGTCAGGCACCTATGATGTGTGAATGTGGCCTTTATCCAGGGTGCAGTGCAAGGGCTAGTTTTTACAACCGGTCTGTCCATGGTTTTGGGTATAACTTTGCAAGTCCATTATCAATGATTTAGTAATAATACTCTTCTTAAAATATTAGTTATTAAGATCAGTTATTAAATTGACAAAATATCATATTTGCTTTAGCATTAAAATGAAACAGTCAGCTCTATAAAAATAGAGAGAAAAGATGTGGTCTTTAATACCGTTCCGGGAGTATCACATACAGGTTAGATATTTATTTCCCAATAAAAATTTAGTAATGGGCTTTAATATGTAGTAAAATGGAAATTTTAAGTGGACAATTGTACTTTATTGGTAACCCGGATTTTGATGATAGCGCCTCTTAAATTAACCCATTTTTATAGGATGCTATAAAACATAAGAAGATTTTAAGTGTCCAAGTTAGAGACTTGATAACATTATTATTAATGCATAGCCTCTCAGACTGGCAGGGCGGCGCAGGAAAATTCGAACATATCTTCTGCCTCCTAATTCCACTTTCTTAGACTTGCTAATTCAAGATGATAACAATTTAAATTTTAATACAGGTTAAACTTTAATCATGGTTTATTAGCTCAGTAAGTTTCATTTGCCAAGGCAACTTTAACTCAGCAGCCTTCAATGAAGATATTTCAACCTGCCAAATATAGAAAATTTCAGCTATAAATAGGTATATAAGTTTCAGAACGAAGGACAATAAAAATGATGAAAAGCATTAGCAATGGCTCAGATGGGGATAACGTATCTGTGTTACCTCTTATGCCTTAATACAGGGCTGGCCAAACCAGTCCTCGAAGTCTACCAACGGTGCACGTTGTAGTCATTACTAACTGTCATATTTTCAAACATGCTGCATTCATTCCTGAATTGTTGGTAGAGCTTGATGGCAGGTTTTGCCACCACTGCCTCACTGTACTTCAGCAAGATGGGTTTTCCTCATTATTAGCTATCCACAGACAAAAGACTCATAGCTTTCAACACAAAATGATGCAGGCTGTGTTATATACAGACAATTTAAAGGAAGTAGGGGCAAGTGCAGGATTTCTAGGTGTGTGTGTGTGTGTGTGCGTGTGTTTGTAGGCTTGCATGCGTATGCTTGTGTGTGTGTGTGTGTGTGTGTGTGTGTGTGTGTGTGTGTGTGTGTGTGTGTGTGTGTGTGTGTGTGCGGGTTCAAATATACCCATTGGAAACCTATTCACCAAGCATTATGACAGGAATACCTGTTCTGTAGCAAAGTCAGCGTGTTTAGAAAAAAGAAAGATGTGCCAGCGCTGGCTGAGTGGATACATGACGGTTCAATTTAAAAGTAAATTTTAATTAAAAAAGAAATGATCTCAATAAAAATGATATATAACATAAATAATACTATAAAGCTAAAACTTGAGCTGTGTTTGCTATATGAATAAATTCAAGATGAGATCACACTTTCCCAACCTTATAAAGTTTTCAAATTTTTGTATATTACCATTCCATATTGATATGCTGGCTGAGGGGATCTGAAGGTGATTGTGGAGGATGTTAATGCCCCACTGTTAGGAGAAGGGGACCCCTGCCGGACTCTAACTCCGTTGCCTCAGACAGGAGTCGGCAGCTGTGTGCAGAGCTAGGCTTCGCCTGGGCCCGTCTCGGCTGGGGAGCGAGTTAGGCCCGCTCCGCTCCGCTACAGGCAGGTCTTAAGGGTGGACAACACCTGCTGCCGAGGCCAGGAGAGCGCAAGGGGATAACCTAACTAACCCTGAGATGGCAAGGGGCCCTAATCCCACTGAGAAAAATGGCTCAACTACGGGCGTAACAATACGCAAAGGTGTACCATAAATCCAAAGCAAGTGTAACAATACACAGAGGTGTCTCAGTATAACCAAAAGCACAGTAAAGGAGGTTTGGGGGAATACCCCACTTATCTGTGCGCAGCAGGACAGGTCAGCTGGAACCAAGGAAGGACAGGAGACTGCACACCGACACCGGAATGGCTGGATACTGGATACAGACACTGGGAACAAACTGGAAGCTGCTCATGGACACAAGGACGGGCTGGATACTGGATGCGGACTCAGGAACAAGCTGGAAGCTGCACACGGACACACAGATGGGCTAGATACTGGATGCGGACACTTGGAACAAACTGGAAGCTGCACATGGACACACAGATGGGCTGGATACTGGACACGGACTCAGGAACAGGATGAGAGCACAGGAACACTTCTAGCAAAGACTGAAGCTATAACCGGCAGGAAGTAATAGATGAGGAAGGTTTATATAGTGAACACCAGGGAGTGATCAACACACATAGCCTGCAGGTGAGCATAGCAAGCTAGCAGTTGATGAGAACACCTGAGCCCTAATCACACACCCACAAAGACAGAGTGAGCTGCAATGGCCCAGGCTGACCACCGGAGGTCACCAACGAGCAAATACCAACACAGACAGGAAAATACACAGGGAGCCAACACACAGGGGAATGCGTGGATCTGCGCATAACAACGATCCGCTGGAGGCGGATCGTAACACCCACGTTCGCAAACGTGCCTCCCACAGATCCCTTGACGTGCTCTATGATTTCAAGAGCTCAGGACTCCTTGAAAAGAATGACGCCACTGATTAGCTGGTTAATTAAGGGCAGTCGCAAATGTCTCAAATGCAAAGTCCAGTCCAGAGGTGGATTCTCAGGAAAAGACAGCTAATGGAGTGTGTTCGTCTCAGTTGGATGTGTATAGGATGCTCAACGCTTCCCAGGAAGTTACACTCTGGCTGCCTCAGGAGCAAATTTACTTATCCTGTCTCATCCTTAGAATCCACCTCTCCAAAAAGTAGTGGACTTTGCATTTGGGACATTTGCTATTGCCCCTAATTAACCAGCTAATCAGTGGAGTCATCCTTTTAAAGGAGTACAGAGCTATTGAAATCATAGAGCACATCAACGGATCTGTGGGAGGCACGTTTGCGAACGTGGCTCATTAACATCCTCCACAATCACCTTCAGACCCCCTCACCCAGCATATCAAAAATTCTAAAACTTTATATGGTTGGAAAAGTGGGACCTCATCTTGAATTTGTTAATATAGCAAACACAGCTCAAGTTGTAGCTTTATAGTACAGGTTGAGTATCCGGTATCCGGACATCCCTTATCCGAATTATTCCAAAAACAGTGGTTTTTGGAATCATTCGAAATATTTTTTTTTTAACCCCCTAACCCTCTTTTCATACTTACCAAGTCCCCGGGCATCCACAGCAGGCCTCCGGCATCTTCTCCAGGGTCTCCAGCGGTCCCAGGAATGCATTGCGCGAGTGTGCGCGCGCGCCGGTGACGTCACCGGTGCGCGCGCACACTCGCGCAATGCATTCCTGGGACCGCTGGAGACCAGGAGAAGATGCCGAAGGCCTGCTGTGGACGCCCGGGGACAGCGCGGACGCCGAGGGACGCCCGGGGACCATCAGGGGACAGGTAAGTATGGCTGCAAAAAAATATTCCAAAAACCGGAAAATTCCCCTATCCGAAATGCTCGCGGTCCCGAGCATTTCGGATAGGGGATACTCAACCTGTATTATTTATGTTATATATAATTTTTATTGTGACATACACTTTTAAATTGAACCATCTTGTATCTACTCAGCCAGTGCTGGCACATCATTCTTTTTTCTATACTATATTTAGGGGAGTGACTACCCCGTGCCAGCTGCTGTTAATTGCGCAACACACAACCGCCTTTCTCTATGTTGCTAGTTTAAATATGCTTGCTTCTTTGTATAAAGCCTTTTTCAATGAATGTAGCTTCTGTACAGTGTCTAGGTAGACAATCAATAGGTCAACATGCAAAATGGTGACACTGGCAAAAGGTTGATACAAGCAAAAGGTTGACATCTATAAAGGAAGGCATTTGTATTTTTAAGGGTTTTTTTGGGGTGTCAGTGTTGGCACGGACCCCAAATAGTGTACCAGTGTTCGTCATGGTTAAGGCATTGTGCCTCATTGCGCTCTGCACACTTTACCATTCCCAATCAGACTCCACTAGGATGTTAAAGTATGAAAAAGCCCGGTACTTGTGTAGTTTCACGGCGGCACTGCCCGCGGATCGCATCTATGCAAATTATTTGCATACAATTTGCATACAATTTGCATGCGATGCGAGCGCAGAGCGTCCTGTGTGGGGACGTGGTATGCGTCCTCCCGACCTGTTCATACCCCCACTATACATGTTGGCGTGGAGTTGATTTTATAAAGTGTGGCGAGCGCAGCAAGCCATCGAGCCTGATGCATGGCGAGTGAAAAATTAGCCTGTGCGAGCGGACACGGAAGTGTGGCGAGCGGACGCGGAATACATGTCAAGTAATACATGTAATACACGTCAACTTATACATGTAATACACGTCAAGTAATACATGTAATACACGTCAAGTAATACGTGTGCACTCGCCACGCTTCGGGTTTGTTTCCGTGTGCGCTCACCACGCTTCGGGCTCGGTGGCTCGGCACACTTTATAAAATCAACTCCACTCCGACATGGATAGTGGGGGTATGAACAGGTCGGGAGTACCGCGTCCCATGGAGGGGCTCGCTGTGCTCGCCACGCTTTGGGCTGAAGTGGATAGTGGGGGTGTGCTAAATCACATTGCATGCAAATTGCATGCAATTTGCATACGATTTAATTTGCGGGCAGTGCCGCCGTGAAATGACACAAGTACCAAAAGCCCTTTTCATGCCAGCCTTTTGAGCTTGTCAACCTTTGGTGAATGTCCACCGTTTGTCAATGTTGAACTTTTAGTGTCGACCTAGACACTGTAGACCTACCAACTGAATACTGTAAAGCAATGTGTCGCTGCTTTGTACACGCGGTGAGATTTGACATTAGATTGTGACTATATAGTCAAAATCGCAAGCAGATAATATGCAGATCGCACAGGTTTTATTACCTTGCAATCCCGATGCGCGCTCCCGTGACAGCACAAATCCAAACCCAGATAGACAGGGCAGCAATGACTATATAGTGCAAATCTAATGCAGATTGTATGAATTGTAAGAAAAAAGTACAGAGAAAGCAAAGATTGCATAGCACTCAAATCGAATAGCAAACGAATCCCACCGTGTGTACACGGTAGGTTTTGCAGCATACACACGTGCCTTGTACAACCTGCAGCTTAGTGCTTACACACAAAAGGGAGGAACCGTGGGGAAGTGAAGAAACGCTATTTTGCTCAGTGCAGCCCGGTCTACGCTCAGGTCATGTTGCACACAATGGGCCTAATTCAAACCTGATTGCAGGACAAATGTATTCTTAAAAAAGGCAAAACCATGTGTATTGTAGGTGGGGCAAATGTAATATGCAAAGAAACCAAATAACTCACCCAAATCTAAAGCTGGCTATACATCTACAAATTAATGGTCAGATCTGGCTGGTTGGAACAAACCCTGGTAATGTTTTAAAGCAAATGACAGTTGGCCATTTGCTTTGAAATGCTAGAAAACTGCCAAGTACTATCACTTAAGGTGCCCATACAATACACGGTACAATTGTTGGGTGCAATGAGATGCGTGCTCCCGTCACACATCTCATCGCACAGCTCAAAAAGTATGTGCTGCACATACTTTTTGTATTAGATCTCATCTCAATCTCATCGCAAAACCTATGTGATCCGATGAGATGCGATGCAATATTGTATACAATAATTGTACTGTGTAAGGGCACCTTAAGATATTACCAGGTGTTTGTTCCAACCAGCCCGATCTAACAATCAATCTGTAGATGTATGGATAGTTTTACTCTCTCTGTACATTTTAAGAACAAATGTGTCCTGTAAAAAGGTCTCAATTAGGTCCAATAATCCTTCCCTAGCAGACTGCCAGGGATTGCATCTCTGAGGTCTGATCCAGATAATTTCACTCATAGTTGACAAAATTTCATTGAAAGTACCCAAAAAATTTAAATATAACAGTACTTTTTGCATGACTTAAAAAAAATAGAATTTTTGGTCTCATTTAGGGCCTTATTTTGGTTCATTCTTTCTGACAAAATCCTTCTTAGATGGGCAACACCATGTGCACTGCAGGTGGGGCAGATGTAACATGTGCAGAGAGAATTAGATTTGGGTGGGGTTTTACTTCAAAGTGAGATCTATATTGCAGTGTAAAAATAAAGCAGTCAGTATTTTCCCTGCACAGAAACAAAATTACTCACCCAAATCGAATTCTCTCTGCACATGTTACATCTGCCCCCCCCCCTGCAGTGTACATGGTTTTGTCCATCTAAGAAGGATTTTGTCAGAAAGAATGAACCAAAATAAGGCCCTTAGTTTGGAGGAAGACAGGTAAAGGTGCAAATTGCAGCTGGAAATACCGGGCTGCAGGTTTGCCCTTTGCACAGAGTTGAAATGACACCTTTCTAATGGGGTTACTCTTAACTTAAATCAGGCTTATTATATGGAACGTTTATAAAGTACGTCTTCATTCTGGAGAAAACATTTTTTCCCATGAGGAATGTGCCAGATAAAATACTGTCATACCACAAGAACATATTCTTCCTCCATGTGGTAAGGTTATACAATAAATAGGATGAAAAGCAGTAACATACTGAGTAAATTGATAGTTAAATGAAAACAATAATACTACAGGATTTTTTCCCCCAGATTATAAATTGAAAACACAATCAAATCCTATGCACTGCCAGACAAATTAATGTGAATTAGGGGGAAAAAGTTTCCCAAAAATTAAATGAGGTTCTGGGCAATATTCAATGATATGTATTCAATGTCGGTGCGAGCGGCCAGCGAGGGGGTTAAACTGCGAGGATCACAGAAAACCAGTGATCCTCGCAGTTTAACCCCCGCGCCGGCCGCTCGCACTATGCAACGTTCCGGGGGAAACCTCGCCGTCACAGAACTGCGAGGATTCCCCTAAACTGCGAGAGCCGCGGCTAGTGCAGCAAACTCGCTGTAATTAGCCTCGGCTCTCGCAGCTTTTGGAGGCACATTCGCAAATTCCCCCTCGCTCAAAAAATGGAGCGAGGGGGAATTTGCGTATGAGGGGGTCAGTTGAATACTGACAGGGTGAGCGGTGACTGCGAGCAAAAAGTCCTGCTCGCAGTCACCGCTCGCCCACGGCATTGAATATATGCCAATGATTTTTGCAAGCTGTGACGGCAAGCAGTGCTGACTTTTCCCTGTCACAGCTTGCACGGTCAGTATTCAACTGACCCCTTGCACACGCTGTTTCCACCTCGCTTGGTTTCTGCAGGGACAGGGAAACGGCATATGCGGCTGCTAAAACAGCGAGGCTCGTGACTAAATGCAGCAGGCTCCCTGCATTAGCTGCGAACCTCATCATTTGGGGGAATTCTCGCCGTCATCTGACAGCAAGGATACCCCGGAATGTAGAATAGGGTGAGCAGCCAGCGCAGGGGTTAAACAGTGAGGGTTTTCAGCGATCCCCGCCTTTATATCCCCTCGCCGGCCGCATTGAATACGGCCCAATGTTCCCAATAGCAACCAATCAAATTCTGTCTAACATCTAGCATGCAATAGATATTGATAGACAGAATGTGATAGGTTGCTATGGGTAACATCACCTAATTTTAAAAAGCTTTAGTAAATTCCCCCCTTAGTTTCTAGTTACGTTCCCAACAAATTCTGCTTTGCATAGATAAAAATGTATTGTTGTGGTTATTAAAGTAATATGGGACTTGAGGCTTTTTCTTTTTTTAAGCGCCACGCTGAGGATTCGGACAGCTGCCTGAGTTTCTATTTTCTCTGACATATACGTAACACGAAACGTGCCAAGACATAGCGCTGAATAGCACTCTGATTGTGCAATGCAAAGCTCACCACCTGCTATCCTAATTTAACTGAACATCTGACTGCAATGCATAGAAGATTTCCAACTAAAAATAAGTCTTCATGTACGATTTATTAATGAGCTTAAACTAACAAACGAAAAAAACGACAAAATCTTTAAAGCAGTAATTTCCCCAAGAACCCTTTTTATACAGAAATGATAATCCAATGTTTCCTCCTGTATCACAGGTGTTTGTCAGTGAGTAATGAGTACACCTGTGCACCTGCCGGGTGACCTGGAAAATGTGAACTTTTGGGGTCCTGGGGACCGAGTTTGTCCTACATATCCTTGTTTGCACATGTTGGGATGATGTGAATACATGTTAGCTCCACTTTCATAGCTTTGAAATATGCTGCTGGTGAACCTACAGATATGATATCCACTGGATAATGGGTGCACATTTTACCTGCATAAGAACGGTTACTTTAATATATACAGTACATGCATTTTCCACCTGTACTTACATTTACTGTCATATTTCGGGTTGGACTAATCAGCCACTGAGTTTTCCACACAAGGAATATTTTCACACCCCGGGCTGTCCAATAAAACTCTCTTTTCCACACACAGTAAACCAAGGGTTAACATTGATTTAGCATAACATGCTGAGGTACTTGTTTCCTAGCACGGCGCCCATCTTGTTGATTGTATGCCTTAAATTTAAGGCACTTAAGGCATACAATCAACGCGATGGACCCGATTTTGTGTCAATCACCAGCTAATTTGCTGGTGAAAGACAAAATCGGGATGATCGCATCCATCGCGGCCCCTAATAAGGGGCTGCGATGCGACCAACTCGATTTTCCCATAGGGAACAATGTTAATTTTTTTTTAAGTGAAAATCGGGTTGATCGCGGCCCATTATAATGGGCCACGATACGATCAACCCGATTTTACATAGGTGACAATGTGAAATGGGCCAATATGGCCATTTCACATTGAATATGGTTAAAAATGATGTTTAATGCCCCCCCCCCATTGTTAACGCCACCCCACTATTGACGCCAACCGCAGCGGGCGCAGCGAGCCCGCGAGGGGCGGAGGTACGCGTCCTCCGACCTTTTCATACCCCTACTATCCATGTCGGCGTGGAGTTGATTTTATATAGTGCGTGGCGAGCGCAGCGAGCCCCACGAGGGGACGTGGATACCTGTGAAGCCCGCGAGGGGACGCGGATACCTGTGCTTCGGGCTCGGTGGCTCGCTGCGCTCACCACACTATATACAATCAACTACACGCCGACGTGGATAGTAGGGGTATGAAAAGGTCGGAGGACGCGTACCGCCGCCACTCGCCACGCTTCGGGTTGGCGTCAATAGTGGGGTGGCGTTAACAATGGGGGGGGGGGCCATTTGAAACATGAGGGGGGGGGGGGTTTGGGGCCCAAATGGGGTTTTGGGGCCCAATTTTTTGGACCCGATGCATACAATCAAAATCGGTGGCGCCGTTCTAGGAAACAAGTACCCATGACAAATTATGACTTTCCCCTCGCAAACCCCAGAGGATGCCTTTTATTACAGACTTTTCCTTTTACCTCTGGAGGGGTGAATAAAAATCGATCTCAGGGCCAGAAAGCACAGGGGAATCCCTGCTAATCATACTTGCCTACTTTTAAAGTCGCCTCACCAGGAGAACCCCAGAGAGGAGACTGTCAGCAGCACTTATGGGGGCGGGGCTGATGTAGACATCACGAAGCCCCGCACCCAGTAATGCAAATCCCTCAATCCGTGGGTCTACGAGGAGCGGGCGGGGCTAAAAGGGCGCAATTTGCATTTTTAGCCCCTCCCCCAAAACCCACGAACCGCTGTAATTTTAACACTGCGGCCGGCTGTATCAAGGGAGGGTTGTCCACCTTTCCGGGGGGCCAGAAGGAGAACCAATTTTCGGGAGCCTCCTGGCCATTCTGGGAGGGTAGACAACCCTGCTGCTAATTGAATCAGCCAGTGAGTGTAATTCCCTGCATAGTAAATACTGTGGCTAATTCCCCATATTAGTGATGGTATGAATTAATGTAGCTGTGTAGTTTTTATAAATAAAAGTAAATAGTAATAGTGATGATCATGTCATAGAAGCACAGCTAATTCTACTAGTAATGTGAGACAAGCTTGGTTAATGCTAATGGCGGATTGTGCCAGTCCTAAAGGAGGCCATTCCCTGATTACCATGCAGCCCTAGCTGTCTTCTATGGGCTGCAGCCAACACAGCCCATAAAAGCCAGGATTATGTGCAAGCACAGTACTGTCGCTGCTACTGCACATGTGCAATGCCCGTCACTTGTCAATTGCATTTTACAGGTGCCGGGACCCTGGATGATGGCAGGGACAAGACTACAGAGACCCTACAGCGCAGGCAGCAGCAGCCCCCATCCTACTCCCAGCTAGCAGCTGCCACTGGCCAAGTCGGAGTTCCACTACACAGCAATGTAATTTAAACTCTGGCTAAACTGGAAACAAGGCTTGTGAAGGGTCTCCTGTACACTATCTGTGCACCTGTCCCCTAATCGGCAGAGACCTGGCAGCATGGGCAGTGTCAGCCACTGGCCAAGGCTGAGTTCCAGTACACAGTGACGGAATTTAAACTCCTGTTTAAATTACCTGCCTACGCGCAATAAACACGAAAGTATCGTTGTTGTTGTTGCTGTACGCTGGCATGTTACTAATAGAGTATGTGTTTGGTGCCCTGGCAAAATGGCACTTTAGAGCTTAGGATATGAACCGGGTACTGATAGAACTACCGACAGAGCAATTCATGCAACTGCTAACGGAGGCAGATGCCACTGTAAATTCCTTTGCTGTGCCCTTATGGGCATGTGCAGGGTCAGTACATGCACAGTGAGGCACCATTTGGGATTCTTAGACAGGATGGTGGAATAAAGATGGAGAATTAGATTGCTTAACTGCATCACTACGGGGCATTAGGTACCCCAGATTACTGCAAAGATCGCTCAGCACACAGCGCTGCACCAGCACTGTGTGCTGAGCGATCTGTCACGGGCAGTGTTCTCTGAAGAGAGAACACTGGAGATGTCTAGATGTATACTGCATGCAGTAAACAGCTGATCAGGCAATAATAAAACGCGGGACAGCGCAACACTGTCGCCCGGGGCCATACACATGGAGCAATCAGGGCTTCGTTTCTAAGCAATATAGACAGATAAAAATGGGGCTTTAATAACTCCGTGTGTACACCCCATTAGTTAGAACATAACAAAAAATAAAAACTAATCAGGGTGGATATATTTAAAAGAACGGCTTGCTATACATTTACTCAGATAAGTACCTACTTACTACTACATACAATGGGAGATGTGGGAGGTGCTGCAAATCCCATTACTACAGCCCCATTCATTACCCCATCATGTAAAGTTATGGCATCGTGTAGCTGGAGGCTTGGACATGATACAATATGCACTAATTACTGTCTATTATCTAACCCCTAGGTTCACCCATTGGGGCAGTGGTCCCGACAAAGGAGACTAGTCCACTCTACCAGGAGAATTTCATGAGTAGAGTAAGCAATTATGGATAAGGGGTTACTTATTATAAATAATGACATTTTAAAGGCTGCATGGTAAACATGTATCATCGCACATGGTATAGCTTTAAAAAAAGTATGTTAAGAACCCCTGGCTTAGAGAAGATACTAACAACATTCATCATTATTACCTAATGCAACATTCTATGATATTCCAAAGGCAGCCACAGTACAATCCTTGACATTCAAAGGAAAGGACTAATTCGAGAGATTCCTCCTCGGAAAAGGTGAGGTTTTCATCTCGCAAGGCTGTAAAATGACTTGTGTTTTACATATTTCACATTTAAACTGAGAATATGATAGGCTGAAAAGGTCATTTTAAGCCGCTGTTACTGTAAAACAAAACAAGGTTGTTATGGTAATGTTCTTATTTTGTTTTGCTTATTTCTGATCTACTAATGACACAAAATGAAAAGTTCAGACAGCCCCGCTAATCTGTATAAATTACATTTAAAAGGTGGATGAAGAGCACTGACTATTCTGCTGGTTTAACAAATAATATTTGCAAGCTCTCAATTTAATGGTTGGGTTACAGTACAATGAGTAACACGGCGAAAACGAAAAAGTAAAAGTCAAATTGCTGACTTTATAGTTGTACAAGGTCTTATTTATAACAGTTTCCAATTATCTAGAGAAAAAATAAGCTCCTGAACTTGTAGCCATTAATAATTAAGACCACTATCTTGCTATTACCATTTTTCAAGATAAGAATAACACACAGCACCACAATGTAATTAATTGAGCAGCAGCTAGGGGAAAAAATGTATTTACAGTGTACAATCCTTTAACTATATGTTACCATTTCTGACAGTGCTGACCTTAGTCTTCCCACATTCATTAAGCAGTATTGGAAGCAGCGAAACTTTAATGCCTGGGTGGAACTTGTGTTCTTAGCTTTCTTAAAGTCTTTACAAGTTTAGTATTCACAATATTCTCTTCAATAATATAGATCACAATCTCTTAACAAATTGGGGATAACCACCTTACTCTTACCTTACATTTTAATAATGACTACTCTTCCTACTACTTGGATAGGAAGGGAGAATAACCCTAATGCTGGGTACACACCAGGATGATTTTCCCTCAATCACGTCAATCCTGATACAATACCGACCGATTGTATGTAGATTGTATGTACTTTTGTGCTTTTTTGTCATTTCGTTGATCCGATTCCGATCCGATGCGCGTACCCGCCGCTCATTTGATCGTGGGTCCTACGTGCTACAGGTAGGATCCGCCAATACCAGTCCGACCGATTGTCCATCGCGGATACAGAAACACAGTACATACCTAACACTTTATTAGTCATCCTGGTCACTACTACATTTCAAAAGCATAATTTGCCTTCATCAGATTATTTTCCCTTCCACTACCTAGTGTTCCCGCTAGGCTTGTTTTACAGGGCGCTGCGCCCTGCCCCTTTCAAACCCGCCGATTTCCGCCCTGCCCGTTTGTGGCCGCCCTGCACAAGTTAATTGCTGCTGCCGCGCTAGAAGTCTCCTCCCGCTGACAGTGTTAAGCTTCTAGCGCGGCAGCGTGTGAAGTGGTCACTCCCCCCTCAGTCTGACATGCCGCTCACCTCCTATTGTGAGCGGCTGTCAGCTATTCCACCAACATCCCTCCTCCCCCTTAACACGCTGACATGCCGCTCACCTCCTATTGTGAGCGGCTGTCAGCTATTCCATCAAGCTACCCTCCTCCCCCCTGCCACGCTGACATGCCGCGCTCACCTCCTCTTATGTGAGCGGCTGTCAGCTATTCCATCAAGCCTCCCTCCTCCCCCCTGCCACGCTGACATGCCGCTCACCTCCTCTTATGTGAGCGTCTGTCAGCTCTTTCAGGGAGCATCTCTCCTCCCCTTGCCGGGGGGTGCTGGATGAGTTTCTGTGCAGAGGATGGAGTTGGAGTGCCGGGAACTGGAAGAGGCAGGGCATGATGCAGAGATATTCAGCTGCCGCGCGCTGACCTGAGAGGGAGGTCCCTGGCTGCATGCTGTTTGAAGGCAGAGAGCAGTCACAGCAGCCGGGGAGCAGGAGGGGGCCCAGCAGCTGCCAGCGATAGTGTATGTAAGGTGATTATATCACCTCACCCCCTCTCACCTCATTTGGCTCTCTCCTCCCGTCACCTCACCCTCCTCTCTCCTTCTATCACATCACCCCCTGTCACCTCACCCCGTCACCTCACCCTCTCTTTTCTCCCATCACATCACCCCCTCTTTTCTCCCATCACCTCACCCCCTCCCTTCTGCCATCACATCACACCTGCCCTCTCTCATAGCAGCGGCAGCCACACATGATGGAGGAGCCAGTGGCCTGCAGCAGCTCTAAAACCTGCCAGCACTATGTCAGGTTACGGTATGTGATAAGTGCTGGGGGGGTCATGTAAATGTGCGCTGGGGGAGGTTTCATGTAAATGTGTGCTGAGGAGGGGGCGGTGTCATGTACATTTGTGCTGAGGTGGGGGCGGTGTCATGTAAATGTGTGCTGGGGAGGGGGGGGTGACATGCAAATGTGTGTTGGGGGGATGGAGGCATAATGTGTGATGTAGGGGAGCGAGGCATGATATGTGATATACAGTAGGTGATGGAGGAATAGGCAGGTGTTCAATGCTGCTGCGAGTGGCCGGCGAGGGGGTTAAACTGCGAGGATCACAGAAAACCAGCGATCCTCGCTGTTTAACCCCCGCGCCGGCCGCTTGCACTATTCAACGTTCTGGGGAAATCCTCGCCGTCACAGGACAGCGAGGATTCCCCTAAACAGCGAGACCCGCGGCTAGTGCAGCAAACTCGCTGTAATTAGCCGCAAGTCTCGCAGCTTCTGCAGCCGCATACGCCAATTCCCCCTCACTCAAAAAAGGAAGCGGGGAAGAATTGGCGTATGAGGGGGGTCAGTTGAATACTGACAGGGTGAGTGGTGACAGCGAGCAGAAAGCCCTGCTCGCTGTCAACGCTCGCCCACAGCATTGAATACACCCCAATATGTGTGATGTAGGGGATGGAGGCATAAGGTGTGATGTAGGGGATGGAGGCATGATATGTGATGTAGGGGATGGAGGCATAAGGTGTGATGTAGGGGATGTGGGATAAATGTGCTGATGGTGTGACGCTCCGGTGTCACCAGATGGTTATATAGCATAAATGTGCTGATGGTGTGACGCTCCGGTGTCACAAGATGGATTATATAGCATAAATGTGCTGATGGTGTTACGCTCTCAGGTGTCACAGGATGATTATATAGCATAAATGTGCTGATGGTGTGACGCTCCGGTGTCACAAGATGATTATATAGCATAAATGTGCTGATGGTGTAACGCTGAGGTGTCACAGGATGGTTATATAGCATAAATGTGCTGATGGTGTGACGCTCAGGTGTCACAAGATGGTTATATAGCATAAATGTGCTGATGGTGTGACGCTCAGGTGTCACAAGATGGTTATATAGCATAAATGTGCTGATGGTGTGACGCTCAGGTGTCACAGGATGGATTATATAGCATAAATGTGCTGATGGTGTGACGCTCTCAGGTGTCACAAGATGGTTATATAGCATATATGTGCTGATGGTGTGACGCTCAGGTGTCACAAGATGGATTATATAGCATAAATGTGCTGATGGTCTGACGCTCAGGTGTCACAAGATGGTTATATAGCATAAATGTGCTGATGGTGTGACGCTCAGGTGTCACAGGATGGTTATATAGCATAAATGTGCTGATGGTGTGACACTCAGATGTCACAGGATGGATTATATAGCATAAATGTGCTGATGGTCTGACGCTCAGGTGTCAAGATGGTTATATAGCATAAATGTGCCGATGGTGTGACGCTCTCAGGTGTCACAGGATGGATTATATAGCATAAATGTGCTGATGGTGTGATGCTCCGGTGTCACAGGATGGATTATATAGCATAAATGTGCTGATGGTGTGACGCTCCGGTGTCACAGGATTGATTATATAGCATAAATGTGCTGATGGTGTGACGCTCAAGTGTCACAGGATGGTTATGTAGCATAAATGTGCTGATGGTGTGACGCTCAGGTGTCACAGGATGGTTATGTAGCATAAATGTGCTGATGGTGTGACGCTCAGGTGTCACAAGATGGTTATATAGCATAAATGTGCTTATTGCCTGATGCTCCAGTGTCACAAGAGAGTTTATATAGATGTGCTGATGGTGTGACGCTCCAGGGTGCAGTCCCTCGCATCGCACATCGCAAAGCACAAAAAGTATGTGCTGCACATACTTTTTAACTAGATTGCATCTAGTTCAAAATGCATGCTGCTTTAGCACATTGCATACATTTTTAACTAGATGCGATGTGATCTAGTTCGAAATGCATGAAGCACATCGCTCCATGTATGGGCACCTTAACATGAATTTTGTCTGATTCCGAGTGGCATAATGTTTGTGGGGCAAGTAAAAGGGGATCTACTAATGTGTTACATAATGTTCATAAGAGGTATATGGTGTGGCACACTACACTCAAGGACACGTCCCATTTTAGGTGACCACGCCCCCCTTTTTCTGGAGCGAGCGCGCCTTCGGCACGCACATAACCCCCACCATCACTTCTCCGTCCTCCCCACTTTCAAATTTCACATTGTCCACTGTCTCTCTCTAAATATAAATATATAAAATATATATATATATATATATATATATATATATATATATATATATATATATATAGTCTGTCTTGGGATGTGACTCCCTCTGCCCGGCACTCGCATACAACCAAAGAAAACGACCTCACACAGGTCTTTACGGCAACGTTTCGGGAATTTTATTGTATTCCCTTCGTCAGGACAACCTTGTTGTCCTGACGAAGGGAATACAATAAAATTCCCGAAACGTTGCCGTAAAGACCTGTGTGAGGTCGTTTTCTTTGGTTGTATGCGAGTGCTGGGCAGAGGGAGTCACATCCCAAGACAGACAGTATAGGACCGGCCAAGGCACCCCCTGTAACGGCAGTTGGAGTGGAGTACCGGATCGCCTCTTGAAAGATATATATATATATATATATATATATCTATCTCGCATCATTTTGCCCTTTAAAATTAAAATGTGCCTTCCTAAATGAAAAATGTGCCCTCGCGATTGAAAAATGTGCCCTCCCCGTGGTCAGCACCCTGCCCTTAAAAATTTCTAGAGTGAAACGAGTTTTACACCCTACAGTAGGACCCACCCTTGCACTATGGAAGACAATTCGCCACAAGCCAGTGATATCCTCGGGAAAAACACCACTTAGACCCATATTTGACAACCCATTGTTTCCACCGGGCCTCGCGGGCGGGACGGCCTCGAGATGGAAAAAAGCTGGGGTGACTAGAGTGAACCACTTGACTGCAGATGGTAAAATCAAAACCTTCTCAGAAATTCAAGACAATGAGTATATACACGCAAATTACTATTGGTTTTACCTCCAACTGAGACATTTTATTCTCTCTCAGAGGGAGTGGATTGATCCACATAAGAATCTCACGCCTTTTGAATCCATGTGCGGTCAGGTGGTACCACCCACCCATGTAATATCAGGCATTTACAAAATCCTTATACATGGACACTTCCCTGACAAACCTTCATTCTGTGATGCGTGGGACAAAGACCTAACACACCGCGGCATAAAAATTAAATGGGAAACACACTGTGAAAAGATGGCTCGCTGCTCCACTAGCCTAGAAGTAGTAGAAACACAGTATAAACTACTGACACGCTGGTATAGATGCCCGTCTCTATTGCACAAATGCTATCCCTCTGTCTCCCCCCTATGTTGGAGGTGCGGTATAGATAAAGGCACACTAATACATACCTGGTGGGATTGCCCATTAATTATCCCATTTTGGTACAAAATTAGAGAACTGTCCGCAGAAATACTAAGATTCCCAGTCCCACAGGGCCCTGACTTCTGGTTGCTCTCTCATTCCAACATCCCCCTAGCAAGATACAAAAAATCTCTCTTGAAACATCTAAACAACGCTGCGAGAGCGGTCATTCCAGTACATTGGCGCTCCATTGAACCACCAACAATATGGGAGTGGTTCCAACGTATAGATTTCTATATGTATATGGAGGACATCTACTTTGCAGCTCTGGAGAAACATTCAAGACTTTACCTCAACCTGGTTTAGTTGGCTGGAATTTAAGACCTCCACGGCCTACATCGCTTTTGCACGCTCTTAGCTTAAAACTGAGATAAATTCACATTAACCTATTGCTCTTGCCAACTGACTATGCTTCAGTACCTGAAAAATTACCCCCAATTCACCCCTTCCTCCCCCTCTCTTCCCCGTTTAAGTTAATGTCTGTCAGAAAATCTGACCATGCTTCTGTGTCTGTTTTGGACCTCAGTTTCAGGGTCATCATCTTGTTTTATCTCCACATCCAGATTTTGTAAAATGCTATGTTTCCAGTTGTTAATATTTCTACTGTTACCACGTAATGGCAACGCTGATGTGACATTACTACAATGTATGTGGACTATATTATGTTTATAAAATAAAAATAAAGAATTTATAAAAAAATATGTTAATGGTAATTTAGGTTATTCAATCTGGGCCACTATTTATGACGGGGGAAATACCGGTGAACGCCTATTCAATGCTGTCTTTCCCGACAGCATTGAAGAGGCAGATCGACAGAATAGGCCCAACTTTAAAAGAAGTCAGGCCCGTTTTGTCGATTTTGGCTATGAATTGTCGCGAATGTGGCCAAATATCGACAATCCACGGCCATTTACGCAGACACGCCCCCTTTTCTGTCTTCTACGACAGAGCACACTGTAATAATCTGAATTCAATGAAACAAAAAACTGCTTTTTTGTTTACTGCACAGTTTCCTTTTTAAAAGACAAATTTTATGGGGGAAAAAAAAGAAATGTAATTAATTAATTCTGTGATGATATCACAACTAGTACAAAAACACCATAAATGAAAGAGCAATAAAACACCTACCTTCAGCATACCGAGATTTCTGACTAAGGACATACTCAATCAGAGCGTTAACTATTATTACATTTGACTTCATCGGAATTAGAACCAAGTATGCAGTGTGTTCTCAGCATAGGAATGTACAAATAATACATTCACAGAAATGATGGGCCTTATTCTAGTTCACTCTTTCTGACAAAATCCTTCTTAGATGGACAAAACCATGTGCACTGCAGGGGGGCAGATGTAACTTGTGCAGAAAGAATTAGATTTGGGTGGGGTTTTACTTCAAAGTGAGATCTATACTGCAGTGTAAAAATAAAGCAGCCAGTATTTACCCTGCACAGAAACAAAATAACTCACCAAAATCTAATTCTCTCTGCACATGTTACATCTGCCCCACCTGCAGTGCACATGGTTTTTGTCCATCTAAGAAGGATTTTGTCAGAAAGAGTGAACTAGAATAAGGCCCTATATCACTAAGTTATCAAAATTGAGTCTATGCTTTTAAAAATATAAAAGTGCTTTTTCCTTAACTACTAAGGAAATTGTGTAACATCATTTTACAAGTACCATATTTTGTAGTATAAATGAATAGCAGAGGTCATGGGTTTGATTCCCACCATGGCTCTAACTGCGGGGAGTTTGTATATACTTGCGTGGGTTTCCTCCGGGTACTCCAATTTCCTCCCACAATGCAAAAATATACTGGTAGGCTAATTGGCTCACAACAAATTAACCCTAAAATGTCTGTGTGCATGTATATGTGGTAGGGAATATAGATTGTAAGTGCCACTGGGGCAGGGACTGATGTGAATGTTCAAATATTCTCTGTAAAGCTCTGCGGAATATGTATGCGCTATATAAGAAAGCAGAAGCAGAGTTCACGGTCAATGAGTACAGCATAAGCAGGAAATAAAGAGCACAGGGCAGGGGTCAGTGTCAGTGGGTACAGCGTAAGCAGGAGCAGAGAGCAAGGGTCAGTGGGTACAGTGGATGGAGGAAAGCAGGAGCACAGGACAGAGGTCAGGGAAAGTAGGTACGGCGCAAGCAGGAAAGCAGAAGCAGAGATCAGTGTCAGTTGTTACAGCAGAAGCAGGAAGAAGGAGTACAGGGCAGGGGTCAGTGTCAGTGGGTACAGTGTAAGCAGACGCAAAGGGCAGAGGTCAGTGACATTGGGTACAGCATACACAGGAAAGCAGGAGCACAGGGCAGAGATCAGTGACAGTGGGTACAGCATACACAGGAAAGCCAGAGCACAGGGCAGAGGTCAGTGACAGTGGGTACAGCATACACAGGAAAGCAGGAGCACTGGGCAGAGGTCAGTGACAGTGGGTGCAGCATACACAGGAAAGCCGGAGCACAGGGCAGAGGTCAGTGACAGTGGGTACAGCATACACAGGAAAGCCGGAGCACAGGGCAGAGGTCAGTAACAGTGGGTACAGCGTATTCAGGCGATTCCTCATTTCTGCTCACAGATAAATCCACTTAAACAACATGGCAAAAAATGTGAATATAGTTTGGAACCAGATGGGACCAATCAATTCACAATCCCGGCGCTCTATGAGTAGGTAGATATAAATAATTTTATAATAATGAGGTGCCTATTATATGCACCGATAATTTGATTATATACTCAGCTGCTGCACATGTTAAATGAGCTAGCCTGGCTCATATACAAAGGAGAAATTGGAGGGGTATTAACACAATTGCGCTGCTGAGTATTTAAAAGACACTCTGAGTAATAGCTCGCTGACCAAAAAAGCACACTGGACACGCTTAGAAAATTGATGATTTTTATAGAAATATAAAAAGAAAAACATGTATAATACACAATACAATTAATATATAGCACCTGAGAAAAAATCTAAAAACATATAGAATAAAATGTCAATTGTAGGTGTGTCTCCAAGAATTAATTAACCCCTTCCCGACATTTGACGTACATTTACGTCATGGTCGGGAAGTACTTCCCGACACATGGCGTAAATGTACGTCATGGCTTGTAACTGTCACCGCGTCTATAGACGCGGTGACAGTTTCAACATGTCTGCTGTCCCTGACAGCAGACATGTCCCTGCATGTCCAGGGGGGGCTGCGATGCCGCCCCCCCGTCGGCGATCGCTGTGATTGGCTGTTCAGTGTGAACAGCCAATTACAGCGTTTTCTGTGTCACCGGCGAATAACGTTCGCCGGTGACACGCGATCGGAGGTGATTGGTGCTGTAAAGTACAGCACCAATCACCGCGGGGTGTAAGGGTGACACTGGTGTCACCCCACCTCACCCCGCCCGCCCCCAAAGGCCGTGATTGGTTCGTCGGACCGACGGACCAATCACAGCCAAGGAGGGGGATTTAAACTAACGGTGACTGCACTGCAGACGCCATTCCGGTCTGGAATTGCGTGCAGTGCGGTCACCGTGCCTAGCTGCCGCAGTATACTGACCTGAACCGAGCAAAATACTTACCTGATCACTGCTTCATCACTGCTTGTAGTGTGCTGGATGCTTCCTGGATCCTGTACTTGTGACTTCCTGTGTTGTGAACTTGTGCTGCTGCAGTGTAATAGCGTTAGATTGAGAGAGAGATAGAGAGAGAGAGATAGAGAGAGATAGTGTCAGAGAGTGCTATATTTTGTGCTGCTGCAGTGTGATATAGTTATAGATAGAGAGATAGAGAGAGATAGAGAGAGATAGAGAGATAGTGACAGATTGTGCTATATATTTTTTATATAACTGACTGCTGCCCCCCCTTTTGTGCTGATCAGTATAAATTAACTGATCAGCAACTTTTTGGGGGCGCAGGTTTTTTTTTATATATATATATACCTGTCAGTGCTGCTGCTGCAGTGTTATAGAGTGATAGATAGTGAGAGATAGAAAGATAGAGAGAGATAGTGACAGAGAGTGATAGAGACTGCTATATTTTGTGTCTGCTGCCCCCATTTTGTGCACCCCCAGCAACTTTTTGGGGGTGCAGGGGTTATTTTTCATATATATATAACTGTCAGTGCTGCTGCTGCAGTGTCATAGAGTGATAGATAGTGAGAGATAGTGACAGAGAGTGATAGAGAGTGCTAAATTTTGTGTCTGCTGCCCCCGCCTTTTGTGCTGATCACTATATCTGAGGTGATCAGCAACTTTTTGGGGGTGCAGAGGTTTTTTTTTTTTTAGATATACCTGCCAGTTGCTGCCAGTTGCACTGTCAGTTGCACCAAAGGTTGTGCACCTGCTGCCCCTCACTGGTAATCAGTGTCGCATCACTGATCACCTTTTTTTTTTTTTGAGGCTGCTGTGGGGTCTTTTTTTAATTTTTTTTTTTACACACACTGTGATTTTGTGGGTGTCCTGTGGCCACTGTGCGCTGATCAGTGACGTACATCACTGATCAGCTTTTTCGGCACAGGGTTGATCTTTTTTTTTTTTTTTTGATCAAATTCCTGTTGCCTTTGAGCGCTGTTCAGTGACGGACGTTACTGACCAACATCTGTGCTCAATTTTTGGCGCAGGACCTTTTTTTTTTTTTTTTTAACCCCTTCAATTTTTTATTTTTTTTAACCCCTTCAAATTTTTTTTTTTTTGTATAAAGTCTTTTTTTTTTCTGCACTACATACACACTACACACTACATACGCCCCGGGTTGAAATAAAGTTTGTACCCCCCCCCTACACTATACACGTGTTGAAACATTTCACTACCAGTAACACAAAAATAAAAATGGCATCCCAAATGTCATCCCAAATGTCATCCCAGTCATCTAGAAGAATGTATTCAGCGGAGGAGGCATATGCCATGCTTGCCTCTGACTCTGACACAGCCAGTGAGGCAAGCGGGGAATTTGAAGGCTTCGTCTTAAGCTCCTCTTCCTCCTCTAGTGATGAGGGACCCCCTCAAAGACGCCCCCGTAGAGCAGCTGAGACACCCCCCCCAATAATTGATCTCGTATGGACCCCACCACCAGACAATTTTGAGCCCCAGGGTCCTGAGTTTTTGGCCATGCCAGGAATCCAATTTGATTCCACAGGTCTCAGAGAAATTGACTTTTTCAAATTATTTTTCTCTGATGATTTTATAAATTTAATGGTGGACCAAACTAATTTATATGCCCAGCAGTTTATTGCTCAAAACCCCACGTCATCATTTGCTAGGTGGACCCCTGTAGATGCAGTAGAGATGATGACGTTTTGGGGTCTGGTGTTTCATATGGGCATAGTAAAAAAGCCAGAAATTAGGCAATATTGGAGTACAGATGTTCTGTACAGCACCCCATTTTACCGTATGGCCATGCCCCGGGCTCGATTTGAGACGATCCTTAAATTTTTGCATTACAACGATAATGCACAGTGCCCACCCAGAGATGATCCCACCTTTGACCGGCTATTCAAAGTCAGGCCGGTCATTGATCATTTCAGTGCCAAATTTGAAGAGATGTACATCCCAGATAAATTCATTTGCATAGACGAGTCCCTTATACATTTTAAAGGAAGGGTTAAATTCCGCCAGTACCTTCCCAGTAAGAGGGCAAGGTATGGCATAAAAATGTATAAGCTGTGTGAAAGCACCTCAGGGTACACCCACAGGTTTAGGGTATATGAAGGGAAGGATTCAAGAATTGAACCGCCAGAATGCCCCCCCTCCCTCGTAGGTGTTAGTGGAAAAATTGTCTGGGATTTAGTGCACCCCTTAATGGATAAAGGTTATCACCTCTATGTGGATAACTTTTACACCAGCATCCCCCTGTTTAAGGCCCTTGGTTCAAGAGGTACAGCAGCTTGCGGTACTGTGCGCAAGAACCAAAGAGGCCTCCCAAAAACGCACATTGCCCAAGTAATGAGAAGGGGTGAAAGCAGGGGATTATGCACCGAAAATATGTTGTTGGTCAAATATAAGGACAAGAGGGATGTCCTTATACTGACAACAATTCACGGAGACAGTACCACCTCCGTCCCTGTACGAGGTACCAGTACCCACACCTCAAAACCTAATTGTATCCTGGATTACAATAGGTACATGGGCGGAGTGGATCTTTCAGATCAGTTACTGAAGCCGTACAGTGCCCTGCGGAAAACAAAAATCTGGTACAAGAAGCTGGCCGTGTATATCATCCAGATGGCACTGTATAACGCTTACGTGCTATTCCGTTCTACCGGCCAGAGGGGGACATTTATGCACTTTCAAGAGGAAGTCATAAAGGGCCTAGTATTTGGGAACCAGCAGGCAGAGGGCCCCAGTACTTCTAGTACTGGCCCCCGTATTGTACCAGGGCAGCATTTTCCTGATGAAATCCCCTCCACTGGAAAAAAGGGCAGGACACAAAAAAGGTGCAAAATTTGCTATAAAAAGGGAATAAGAAAGGATACTATTTTCCAGTGTGACACTTGCCCCGACAAACCCGGCCTATGTATAAAGGAGTGTTTTAAAATATACCACACATCTATGGATTTTTAGGTTCATCATTTCACCGTGCTTCGGGGGTCTTGCTAATGCCACATAGCACCCACCATTCATTCCACCAGAATCTGAGCCGCAAAATCCAAAAATCACTCCTTCCCTTCTGAGTCCTGCCATGCACCCAACTGGTATTTTTTGGTCACATATGAGGCATTGCCATACTCGGGAGAAATTGGGGCACAGATTTTAGGGTGCTTTTTCTCCTTCATACCTTCTGAAAATGAAAAATTTTGAGCCAGAACTGCATTTTTGTGTAAAAAAATGTAATTTTTCATTTTCACTGCCCAGTTGTATCAAAATTGGTGAAACCCCTGGGGGTTTGAAATGTACACTATACCCCTAGATGAATTCCCTGAGGGGTGTAGTTTGCAAAATGGGGTCACTTGTGGGGGGGTTCCACTGTATTGGTGCTTTGGGGGTCTTGCTAATGCGACATAGCACCCACCAACATTCCACCACCAAAAATCACTCCTTCCCTTCTGAGTCCTGCCATGCACCCAACTGGTATTTTTGGGTCACATATGAGGCATTGCCATACTCGGGAGAAATTGGGGCACAGATTTTGGGGTGCTTTTTCTCCTTCATACCTTCTGAAAATGAAAAATTTTGAGCCAGAACTGCATTTTTGTGTAAAAAATTTAATTTTTCATTTTCACTGCCCAGTTGTACCACAATTGGTGAAACCCCTGGGGGTTTGAAATGTACACTATACCCCTAGATGAATTCCCTGAGGGGTGTAGTTTGCAAAATGGGGTCACTTGTGGGGGGGTTCCTAAATTTTAGCATCTTATGGTGCCTAGAAACCTACATGGTGCCTAAAAAATAATCTCATAAAAAGGAGGCTCCAAAATCAAGTAGGTGCTCCTTCTATTATGAAGCCTGTGGTTTGGTCAACGTGCACACTAGGGCCACATATAGGATATTTATGAAAACAAAAGAATTGGGGGAATCAATTTTTAGTCACATTTCTCTAGTAAAATGTACTGTGTTCCTTAGAAAAATGTATTAAAATTGCAAATCTGCAAAAAAAATGAAATTTTGAAATTTCACCTACACTTTGTTTTAATTCCTGTGAAACACCTAAAGGGTTAACAAACTTCCAAAATGCTGTTTTGAATACTGTGAGGGGTGCAGTTTTTGAAATGGTATCATTTATGGGGGTGTCTCACATACAAGTCCCTCAAAGTCACATCAGAACTGAACTGGTCCCTAAAAAAATCAGTGTTTGAAATTTTCTTGAAAATTTGAGAATTTGCTATTCATATTGTAAGCCTCCTAGTGTCCAAAAAAATTAAAAGGAAGTTGAAATAATGATGGAAACATAAAGTAGACATATGGTCTATGTTAGTTATTAACTATTTTGAGTGGTATGATTATTTGTCTCACAAGCAGAAAATTTAACATTTTGCAAATTGCTAAATTTTCCATTTTTTCACGACATTTTGGTATTTTTCACAAAAAAACACAGACTGTATCGACCCAAATTTACCACTAATTTGAAGTACAATGTGTCACGAGAAAACAATCTCAAAATCACTGGGATAAGTAAAAGCAAAAAAAAGTTATCCCCACTTAAGTGATACATGTCAGATTTGAAAAAAAGGGCTCTGTCAGGAACGCAAAAACTGGCTCTGTCAGGAAGGGGTTAATATATCGATATCCGAAACAGGAATTAGGTATATCCACCACAGGGAATTGATGTGAGTTCCCTTTATATTATGCCCGCAGAAATATGGTTATTGCCAATTAGCATGTATACGGTACATGCACTAGATGTAGTAGGCAGTTCATCAGCGGACAGTAGATAATAAAATTATAAGGTTTCTCACCTATAGGTGGTAGTGAAGGCGGGGAGCGTTATTCATTTGTTGCTCAACCCTGATGTTAGATCGCCAGGAGTGTACCTCTGAGACACTTGTCTTGAAAAAGTTTCCAACCATTGTGGGTACGAAACGCGTTGACGTCAGATCCTTTTCCAAACGTGTCTCCAAGATTTTGTGACTCCTTCTACAACCCAGCAGTACGGCTCACCATTAGCCGCGCTACCAGCGTTTACTTCTTAGCCGGCATCCACCGCCAGCAGCGTTACCGGCTTTTGGACACACAAGCGACGGCTCACTGCCATCTGTGAGATCGACCTTCATCTTACAGCTACCGCTCCATGTGAGCCGCACTGTCGACCTATACTCTACAGCCGCAGTCCATTACCAGCCGGGATACCGGCTCCGACTGAAATCTACAGCTGCTGCTTAAACTTCATATTTGCAGGCTTCTCAGTCCGACTACACGGGCTCCGTCTACACTGCCCCAGTGAGTCTATAACTTCAGCTGTACACTCCTGGAGATTTTGACATCAGGGTTGAGCAACAACCGAATAACGCTCCCCACCATCTTTACCGCTCACAGCACGGGCTTGCTTCATATTATCCCGGTAAATCTACAAATCTCAGAGGTACACTCCTGGCGATCTAACATCAGGGTTGAGCAACAAATGAATAACGCTCCCCGCCTTCACTACCACCTATAGGTGAGAAACCTTATAATTTTATTATCTACTGTCCGCTGATGAACTGCCTATTACATCTAGTGCATGTACCGTATACATGCTAATTGGCAATAACCATATTTCTGCGGGCATATTATAAAGGGGACTCACATCAATTCCCTATGGTGGATATACCTAATTCCTGTTTCGGATATCGATATATTAATTAATTCTTGGAGACACACCTACAATTGACATTTTATTCTATATGTTTTTAGATTTTTTCTCAGGTGCTATATATTAATTGTATTGTGTATTATACATGTTTTTCTTTTTATATTTCTAAAAAAATCATCAATTTTCTAAGCGTGTCCAGTGTGCTTTTTTGGTCAGCGAGCTATTACACAAAGTGTCTTTTAAATACTCAGCAGCGCAATTGTGTTAATACCCCTCCAATTTAAACAACATGGCGTCAGATAAAAAAAATTTAAACACAAACAAAGCATACAGTATGCAAAGAAAAATACTGTATTTATAAATGTACAATAATGTACTTATTTACTTACTGTCATTGTTCCCCTCCCTCTTCAGCATCTGCACTGCACCAACATACTTCTTCAGCTGGACTTTAAGTACTTCATTTTCCCTGCTCAAACCAAATAGAAAGATCGATCATCCAAATGTACAACAGGATTTAACAATTTATAACAAATGTATTCATCATCAGGTACTTGTGTATTATAGCGGCGCCCATCGCATCGCATACCATAAGGCATACGTTGGTATGCGATGCGATATCGCGCAATGTTGTACAATGGCAAACAATTTTAAAATTGTATAACATTGTACATGGCATACAATGCGATGGGATGCAATTAAAAATGGGTGCTTACAATGTTAAATGCACCCCCACGTCACCCCCCACTATAAACGTGAACCCGAAGCGTGGCGAGCGGCGGCGGTACACGTCCTACGACCTTTTCATACCCCCACTATCCACGTTGGCGTGGAGATGATTTTATAAAGTGTGGCGAGAGCAGCGAGCCACCAAGCACGAAGCGTGGCGAGCGGACGCGGATACCTTCACAGGTATCGGCTTCCCCTCACGGCCTTCACAGGTATCCGCGTCCGCTCGCCACGCTTCGGGCTCGGTGGCTCGCTGCGCTCGCCACACTTTCTATTCTCAACTCCACGCCGACGTGGATAGTGGGGGTATGAAAAGGTCGTAGGACGCGTACCGCCACCGCTCGCCGCGCTTCGGGTTCACGTTTATAGTGGGGGGTGGCGTGGGGGTGCATTTTACATTGTAAGCACCCATTAGGGTGCTTGTACAATTTTTAATCGAATAGTGGTGTAAAATCACATCACATCGCATGCCATCGGGTGTATGGCATGCGATGCGATAAAAACATTGCACGACCAACATCGGGGGCGCCGCTATAATACACAAGTACCCATCATCATAATAATAATAATATAAAGAAAGACTCCTTATCACTACAATAAGGAATCTTTATCTGCCCAGATGTACTGTAGTTTTGGACTGAGTTCAGTAGGTTACCTTGGGGGAGATCTATCAAATTGTGGAGAAAGATAAAATACCAACCAATCAGCTTCTACACTTCAGCACTGGGGCAGATGTATTAAGCTTGGCGAAGAGATAAACTGGAGATAAAGTGGAAGGAGATAAAGCACCAGCCAATCAACTCCTAACTATCATATTTCAAACACAGCTGATTGGCTGGTGCGTTCTCTCGTCATCTTTATCTCAACTTTATTTCCAGTTTATCTCTTTGTCAGTGTGTCCAGAGGAAATCCCAAAGTCTGCAATAGTCTGTGGATGTCCCATTCACTCAGGTGACAGGTAACAAAACCAAATACTGTAGCTTGAAAGAACAGCCTCCAGATAAGTATTATTGGTACTTGTTTCCTAGCACGGCGCCCTTGATTTTAATCTTATTACATATTTTTGATCGCATCGATTGCATCGCATGCGATGCGATCAAAAAGATGATTTCATTGTACAATCACCCTAATGGGTGATTACTATGTTATATGCACCCCCATTGTTAACGCCACCGCCACTATTAATGCCAACCCGAAGCGTGGCGAGTACAGCGAGCCCGTGAGGGGCAATGGTACGTGTCCTCCGACCTTTTCATACCCCCACTATCCACGTTGGCGTGGAGTTGATATTATATAGTGTGGCGAGCGCAGCGAGCCACCGAGCCCGAAGCGTGGCGAGCGCAGCGAGCCCCGCGAGGGGACGTGGATAACTTCACATGTATTCCACTGCGCTCACCACGCTTCGGGCTCGCCGACATGGATAGTGGGGGTATGAAAAGGTCGAAGGCTGCGTACCGCCGCCGCTCTCCACGCTTCGGGTTGGCGTTAATAGTGGCGGTGGCGTTAACGTTGGGGGTGCATTTAACATACTAATCACCCATCAGGGTGCATGCACAATTAAATCATCATTTTGATCGCATTGCATGCCATTTTAATGGCATGCAATGCGATTTTAAAATTGTACAGTGTGGCTCTTAGGACCCGAAAATTGGGTTCCATCGCATACCACTAATTAAGGCATGTGATGGGCGCCGTGCTAGGAAACAAGTACCGTATTATTCTCTATTAATGCCCTAGCTATGGAATTCCACCTTAAACTGAATCTTGTAAATCAGCCTTTCATTCCAGCCATTAGATTACACCTGTACAACACTCCTAAGCTGTTTATAGCTATTAATATATGTAAGAGGTACAGACAACCACAATAATGCAGATGAATAATTGAATTAAAATTCTTCCCCCACATTCCTACTGTTTAAATTAGAGATGTGCAGGCTCTCATTTACTCTGATTTCAAAGCAGGATCTTATTGGCTATCCCAAATCACATGACAGTTGTTGACAGTTGATAGCCAATAAGATCCTGCTTTTAAATCAGAGTAAATCAGAGCCTGCACATTTCTAGTTTAAATACAAATGATTCCACCTTTTAGAATTGACTGGATTGAAACTTGAGCTGAGCAATTTTTCTCCATGTGGGAAAGCTACATAAATACCCTATCTCTAGAGGTGAGACAACAAATTCATAAACGCATGGAAGACACATCCTAGTACCTATTACGAACTACAGCAGAGGACCATCCCATAGTCACTGAATAATCAGGGACCTGGGAAAGGGGGGCACTCTTCTTTTCTTTTCTTTTTGTTTTTTTCTGTTATGTTTTGTTGATACGAGTTTTTATATGTTATTTCATTCTACATTTGTATGGAAATGTACATCAATATACTATATATTGCTATACCATTAATATATCACGACAAAAATAGAACTATACGTCTTATTTATGCTACTATACGTAATCATATAGACAAGAAAGACAGAAAAGGATGATGTCATTCTTTATTTTAGATAATGGATGTACTCAACAATATTATATACTTGTACAATGTGATCCTATGTTTTCGATATCCAATTTATATTTAAAACAAATGTACATTTCCTGCATATGTTTACACAAGTGCTTTGGTAAAAACTTTTTGGAAAAAAAAAGAATAATTGAATTAACTAAAAGCATATAAAAATATCTGCATACATAGATACATAAACTTCACTGAGCCACAGGAGCAGCCATATCTTACAAATTCTTCCCACAATGCACTGAGGCAGTGACAGGTCAATCACTATAGTGACTATTTAACCAAAGTAATGCTAAGAATATCTCGGGGACATTATATTTATAGAGACCCCTCCTCAGGAAAGGCCTTGGGATATTTTGCAGCTGCCGGGACCTGACTTAAGGATGTGGTAAAGCTGTCAAGCCAATAACAGAATCACTACAGGTGAATAGAAGACATGTGGACAGCCATAGCTCTGGTAGATGACATATAGTATAATTGTCAGGCCAGGTCAAAATCAGCATGATAAACAGTACAAATGTAGACACTAAAACATACTAGGCAACCAGCAGCCAATCACATACCAAACTAATAATGAAAGAAATATAAATATAAGGCAAGTTACAAATTGGGGGTGGATGGTTGCATGAATGGCTATAAGTTCTTAGCAACTCAATCTGCGCACACTTTAGAACACATACAGGTGTATGTTTGTTTCTAAGCAATATTTTTACACCCAACTGTATGTGCAGTACCCAATTTTAAAAATAAGTTCCAGTCCTAGCTGCTGGGGTGGATAGTGAATCTAATCCCTGGCAGCTGGGGTTGGATAGTGAGTCTCAGCCCTGGCAGCTGTGGGTGGATAGTGAGTGTCAGCCCTGGCAGCTGGGGGTGGATAGTGAGTCCCAGCCCTGGAAGCTGGGGGTGCATAGTGAGTCTCAACCCTGGTGGCTGGGATGGATAGTGAGTCTCCGCCCTGGTGGCTGTGGTGGATAGTGAGTCTCCGCCCTGGTGGCTGGGGTGGATAGTGAGTCTCCGCCCTGGTGGCTGGGGTGGATAGTGAGTCTCCGCCCTGGTGGCTGGGGTGGATAGTGAGTCTCCGCCCTGGTGGCTGGGGTGGATAGTGAGTCTCCGCCCTGGTGGCTGGGGTGGATAGTGAGTCTCCGCCCTGGTGGCTGGGGTGGATTGTGAGTCTCAGTCCTGGCAGCTGGGGTAAATAGTGAGTCTTAGAACTAGTGGCTGGGTGGATAGTGAGTCTCAGCCCTGGTGGCTGGGGTGGAAAGTAAATACCAGTCCTGGTGGCTAGGGTATAAAAAAGTAAATACCAGTCTCAGTGGCTAGGGTGGAAAGTAAATACCAGTCCTGGTGGCTGGTGGAGTAAAGTCCTGGTACTTCAGGTTCCTGTTAGTAGATAAGGCACACTTTTTCTTCAAACTAATTGGTTTTGACAGGTCCACGCCCCTTTTATACAGTTTGTCCACGCCCCCATTTATCCGCGTTTGATATCAAACTTGATAGCGCGTGATAAGCCCGTATCACGTTTGATATGAAAGTGGTATAAATAATATTAACCCCCCGTATTAAAATATAATTGGTTTGATACTGTAACTTCATACACTGATATTGGTTATGTGAAATAACACATATATAAAGTACGCGATATCTTAATCAGCTGGTAGAATTTCTAAACATAATGCTAAAAAAGTTGTTAGAAAAATATGGTATACAACAGATATATAATTCGTAGAACTGTAGATCTTGTTTTATATCAAATTTGATTTGTGTAGGATGTCGCGCAACGCCGATCATCAAAACAGCCGGCTGAAAGCCAGTTATTATAACGTATTAAAGCCGGGGAGTTTTTGCGGCTTTGATAAATATTATAAAGCTTTGAAAAATAAATTTAAAAGATCCGATGTGAGAAAATGGTTACAAGAGCAAGACGCGTACACATTGCACAAACCGGCTAGAAAAAACTATAAAAGGAATATGATATGCGTATCGGATATAAATCAACAGTGGCAATGTGATTTGGTATCACTCATAGATCTGGCAAAGCACAACGACGGCGTAAAATATATACTAACCGTCATCGATATATTCAGTAAGAGGGCCTGGGCTGAAAGTCTGACTGCTAAGAGCGCGACGACTGTCGCTAAGGCTTTTGAAAAATTATTCCAACAGGGGGACGTACCGCGGAAACTACAAACCGATAATGGTAAAGAGTTTCTAAACAAAGTCCTAAAAAAGTTGTTAGAAAAATACGGTATACAACATTTCACAACCAATAATGATGTGAAAGCAGCCGTTATAGAACGCTTCAATAGGACTTTAAAAACACGAATGTGGCGATATTTCACGGCGAATAATACATACCGATATATAGACGTTTTACAAGCGTTCATTACCAGTTATAATAACACATACCATAGAACGATTAAGCGGGCGCCGAATGAGGTGGATGGCTCTAATGCGCTGGATGTCTTCAAGACGATATATGGCGATTACTTTAGAAGTAAGAAAACAAAGGCTTGTTTAGCGATCGGGGACCACGTTCGTATCTCAAAATATAAGGATATATTTCAGAAAGGTTACGAACAGAGTTTTTCTGAGGAAATATTTGTAATACGCGGAGTGAACACTAAAGGACTTAAGCCGCTTTACACGTTGGAGGATCTCTACGGGGAGGCTATAACGGGTAGTTTTTACCCCGAAGAACTTCAAAGTATACCGAAAAACTATAATAGGATTTACAAAGTGGAGAAGATTTTAAAAAATAAGACGGTTAGAGGGAGGAAACACGTATTAGTCAAGTGGCGTGGATACCCCACAAAATTTAACAGTTGGGTCGCTGCATCGGAGATAAAAGATATATAAACAAAGAGGAAGATGGATGACAAACCCTTCTACATAACATTGCCGAGTAACGCCTCAGCCGATACATTTCCACAAAATAAGATTTCTGACTATACCACAAAGTTAGCAAGGCCGATAGACTTAAGTGGAGATTGGGAAGTAGCTCTTACAGAAATACAATACCCACACACCTGGAATACAATCGATGTGCGTGATTGTGTGTTGAAAATAACAAAGTGGGATGGGACGAGCGGTACAGCAACGAGGGTTTGCGTTAAACCGGGGTTTTATGAAACCATCGGGGCGTTACTGTTTTCTTTCAACGCTGAAATTGACCGACATAAACTGGATGGTTTAAAACTATTGTACGATCCGCTTGAACGAGAGATAATCATCGACAACAAGGCGATGTACAACATCACAGCCGGTCCTAAATTGTCGAGAATACTGGGGTTATACCCGAAAACTAAGTTTTTAAAACCGTGCGCCGACATCAGCGGCGGTCAATATACGCTCTTCGTGTACACAGATATTATCGAACATCAGAGGGTCGGTGATAGTTATGTTCCGTTGTTGCGTACCGTTGAAATAAAGGGCCGTAACAACGAGATGGTCACTATACGGTATGAGAAGCCCGATTATGTTCCGTTGTGCAAGACGCATTTTGACACTATAGCCATAGAGATAAAGAATGATCAGAACGAAAACATGTCATTCAAGTTTGGGAAAGCGAACGTGAAACTACATTTCAGACGCCGCAAATCCGAATTTTATTAAAGACAATGGTGGCCGTTAAAAATTATGGCGACCCGGGGCTCTACGCGCAATATTATAAAACACAGGCCGGTAATGGATTACCCGGTTTTCACGGCAGCGCGTATATGTACGGGTGCGGTTTAGGTGGAATTTTTCGAAGCCTGTTCAGAAAAGCGGTACCGCTTTTCCGAAGAGGGCTGGCGATAGCAAAGCCCCACGTGAAGAATGCAGCACGCAACATCGCGAAAGACGTCATCGGACAAGCCACAGCGGCTGTTGTGAGCAAAATACACGACGCAAATCAAGCGAAGCAAGATGGATCAGGTTTAATCTATGCCAGGAAAGGGGCGGCTAAAAATAAACGGAAGCGGGCAATACGACTTCCGACATGGTGCAGACCCCTTTTAAACAAAAAACGGAGCAGACGCGGCTTAATTAAAAAAAGGAAACCGAAGCGAAGGGTCGGTGATATTTTTTAAGCATGTCTTTCATACACAATGAATCCATGGAATGCGCAAAATCTGAACTTGACCTTTTTGACGTACCACCGACGCAGACCAGCGTAGAGAAAAGCCTCTACGTCGAAGTTCAACCTTTGGCGGCATTATCCGAGACCGCGCCGCTTGAATTCTACATAGCGGCCAGCGGTGAACACTACTACGATCTGAACAACACGTTGCTGTACGTGACCTGCAAGATCGTACGGCCTGATAACACGGCTATACCTCAAGACGCCAAGGTCGCTCTTATTAATTACCCCATAGCAACTTTATTTAGTCAGGTTGATGTCACATTGGGCGATAGGCTAATATCGCAGTCCAATAATCTTTACGCTTATAGGGCCTACATAGAGACCATACTGAATTATAGCTCAGATGCGCTATCCACAAAACACACAACTGGATTATTCTACAAAGATGTGGCTGGAGAACACAACACAAGAACCCTGGATGGTGTAAACACAGGGTTTATAAAAAGGGCAAGAACAACGGCACAAAGTCGAACGGTTGAATTATTGGGGCCGCTACACTGTGACCTTTTTCATCAACATAAACTAATATTGAACGCCGTGGACTTGAAGATAAAACTCATCAGAAACAAAGATGCTTTCTGCTTAATGTCTGCTGAAGCGGAGGCCTTTAAAATTCAGATTGTTGCAGCGTCCCTGTTTGTGAAAAGGGTTCAGGTCTCACCCGCCGTCCGGATTGGACACGCCCAGGCCTTACTGACCACCAACGCCAAATATGCGATCGATAGAGTGGGCATGAAGATCTATAGCATACCGACGGGGAGTCGCGTATTTAATTTAGAAAATCTGTTTTTAGGACAGGTGCCAAAAACCGTTATAGCCGCTTTTGTAGATAATGAAGCGTTTTCAGGAGCCTATGACAAAAACCCTCTACGGTTTGTACATAAAAATGTAAACTTCGCATCCCTATACCTGGATGGAACACCGCATCCGGCCAAACCATTTCAACCAGACTTTGAACACGGTAATGCGGTTCGCGAGTATATGTCGCTCATTCAGATCACAAATAAACAGAAATCAGATTCGGGTATACTAATTGACCGTGAAGAGTACCTCAACGGCTACACACTATTTGCTTTTGATCTGTCGCCTGAACAGGAATGCGCGGAGCATCTGTCTCTAATCAGAACCGGAAATCTACGAGCTGAATTCCGGTTTGCAGGAGCGCTAGACCGGACAGTCAACATAATAATATACGCATTATTTGATAATATCATCGAGATCAACCAGCGACGCGATGTGCTGTATGATTATCTATAAATGAAATAAATAATTTTTATATTTATCGTATATTTACCAATATTCATCACCCCATCAGCGATATGAACACATTGCAGATAAATTGTATACTGTACGCTAATCCGGTGACGCGCCTGTTTTTTAAAGGGACCTACCCGTGTGATATGCTTCCGAGCGGTAAACTATCGCAATACCCCTGCGCGTTTGTAATCAACACACACACCAGCGCCCAACCGGGGGAGCATTGGTTGGCCGTTTATTTTAACAACCAGCGCGAGTGTTACTTTTTGGACTCTTACGGTTTAGAACCTGACAACCCCCTATTCCCAAAGGCCATAATAAATTTTTTAAACTCAAATTCAAAAAGAATTTATCACCAAAATAAGCAGTTGCAAGGTTTTAACAGTACCGTTTGTGGACAATATTGTATATACTTTATATTTTTCATGTGTAAAAATTACAAATATACAGATGTGTTGGGCCGTTTTAGTTTTGATACAAAACGTAATGATCGCTATGTATCAAACTTTGTAAGACGTCTCCCTAGAAGTCATTGTTTGAGTCGATATACGGGTAACTGTATACAGTCCTGTGTCACCAGTAACCAACATGTGTTTGATAAAAATAATGTGTAATACAAAATTGTTTGTGTAACTTGTAACTAATGTTGTGATTGAAGCGCTGTATGTACATTGCTTATGGTTACTTTCTATTAAAAAATCTTGCTTATTGAACTTTATACCATGTGATTGCATATTTTTGCAGACAAACTGGTTAGAATCAAAGAACAAAACAGCATTTTATAAATCATAATCATATTTTATTGGTACAGACAAAATGTATTTACAGCAAAATAATCACGAATAACACGATAAACTTTACAGTTAAAACAATACACTAAATACATGATACAATACAAATTAAACGTCATCGTACAAATTAAACAAACAAAAAAAAAATACATCGTATAAAAACATTATAAAATAGTTATATGTTAAAGGTTCAACCACTGCGAATCCTGAAACAGATTTACGGATCTTTTCCTCGGTAGTAAGTATCCGTGTGGCGTTGTTAACCCGGGGGAATTTAAAACATTTATACGACTTTTTTTAATGTTGTGTATTGGGGAAGCTATATTTACATTGCCAATTTCATCATCGTAGATTTCAGCTTTTAAGCGATCTAACTGTAATCTGTTTGATGCATTACCAACTACAGTGGACGGGATATTCAACTCAGCCATAGCGCGCATAAATTCAATCCATCCGTTAGGCATTTTATGACTCGTCACGCTGTGGTTTTGCGTGATACCCCTTATCAAGTCTAACACATTGGATCCTGGCACTGTGACACCTTTATACATAAACACACCCTTGCGGTCCCAATTCGCAATGTCTTTAGAGCGAACCATTTTACTCATTAGTATTTCACAGTTCTTTTTATACCGCGCATTAACACTGTTCAAGACATCGTGGTAAACAGCGTCGGTAGCATCGTCTTGTGTTGGGTTAGTTGTATCCTCAACAGCATTTGCACCGGGTGATAAAAGCGTTAAAGTTGACATTTCTCTATCAGTTTGTTTACTCAACACCAGGTATCTCTGTAACACAGCTGTGTAGCGTTTTGCCTTTTCATACTCTGATAAAGCATTATTATGTAGTATACTTATGATCTCAGCATCTAGGCTTTGCGTGGCTG
The DNA here is from genome assembly GCF_055691185.1 of Crinia signifera. Lineage (NCBI taxonomy): Eukaryota > Metazoa > Chordata > Amphibia > Anura > Myobatrachidae > Crinia > Crinia signifera. The sequence continues at coordinate 70,582,087 of NC_139223.1, read as the reverse complement.
TTTTGCGTATATCATCGCCGGTTGGTTTGTTGTTTAAACGGTCTATCTGTTGCTGGGGGACCAGATACATTTTCTCAGAGTATTCCATCACCGATTAGACAGTAGTCCGGTAATTAATGGAATGGCAAATCCTAGCAACGATCCGATGAACCCACCCGACTGTTTCACCAACCTCTTCTTTTTCCCAATGGCGCATTTCTTATTACAAAGCGATTTTATAAGGGACCTCTTCTTTTTAAGGTAGTTCAACTGGCGCTGTGACAGGGGTATTTTACCTTTAAGCGTATTGAGAGCAATCTCACATATGGCTGTCACCAAATCGTTTGAAGCGTTGGATAATATAGCGTTTCTTTGGGCCGGTTTGGCTTTAATGAGGGTTTTTAAAAGGGCCCAATTACGCCTTATCCTGGTCGACATGTTCACAGCTGTTAGAAGTGGTAATGAATGACTATAGGATGCGCGGTTATAGCTATTTAGAACCCCGCTTCTTAACAACATAAGCTACTGGTGTGTCGGGGGGAAATAAACCGCTTCGTAAACGATAATCATCAAGGGCATTGTTTCTTAAATCAACCAGTAAATAACCGTATGGAGGCTCCGTAGCGGACTCATAGGCTTCAAGAAAAAAACGATATTTTGATGGGTACATTTGTCTAGCCAGAATGCTAACCTGCATTTTATCCCTGGGGTTTTTAAACAGGACCATATATTTTGTGTTTAAATGTATAGTCCTGCTCTTTCTACCTTGACAAAATATGTTTTGCACAAGGTACATGACACTGAGATTACGATGGTGCACATACTTTGTGAACGCTTTCTCAACCTCAGAATTATTACTCGCAGCATCCATCAAGTCATCTATCACCGTTAAATTAATCTTATCAGGGGGAAAAAGCTGGTCGTCGCTAAATGACTCGGGCAACCCCTCTATAAAACGCATACCAGGGTGAGCACTCAGAAGTTGGTCATATATCGGTTGCCAACAGGTGTAAAACCAAACAATATTATCAGGTACATGCGTCATATGTGTGGCTGCGTGTTGTATTAGCGTTTTCACAAAATAACTTTTCCCCGAATTGGAGGGTCCGGCTAAAATACAGGAGAAGGGGTGTTGAAAACGGATATCCATCTTAATAACCAAATGGTAGGGTTGTAAAATTATCCGTGAGGTTACGTTTAGTGTAAACGCACTTTTGCGTTTTCTGCAGCATACGGGTTTCAATCTGCCAGTACTTTTTCACACGTACTATACCGGGCTGCCTGGTCACAATTTTTTTCTGATCCTCGCCTTTGGGGTTTAAAGGATAATCTAAGACCAGTTCTTTCAGACTGTCAAAGTTAACGTGCTGCTCATTACAAACATTCAACGTTATACCTTTGACCTTGAGGCTCGTCTTGCCGTTGCTTAGTCTATAGCCGTATGACTTGGGGCCGGCTGAAACAAACTCTGTTATATGCGTACCAGATGGTAGTTCGCTGGTCAACTCCCCTAGATAATCGCCTAATGGCGGATTCCAGTCACCGGGCCTGCTGACAAAAATTACAGAATCTGTATCGTGATACAGACATCTATCTTGTAATCTATCCAATAGGTTGTACAACTCGACGCGGGCGTGCGCTGTGGTAAATGCTGCTATAAATATATTTGTTGTTGAAGACCTGGTATAATGGTCTTTGGCGTATTTCCAGTTGACCATAACAGTTTCTGAGTCTATGAAGTCTAAAGCAGACACCTCATAGTGTGGTTGAAAGGCATATTCAAAAAGCTTATCAGGATCTGTCACTAAACAAGTATTGGGCATGTTGCTACGTTGACCAAATTTACCCCATAATGAGTTTAAAAACAATTTAGAAATTTGTCTTTTGGCGGGGTTGACATTTATGTGTTCGTGTCTTAAAGCTATGCCCTCATTTTTTTGATACGCGTCTATGTACTCTTGTTGTTTCACAGAGTCTGTACACCAATCGGGGTAACCAGAAGCCTCCTGTTTATCTCTGAGGTGTGTTTTAATGTAACCTGAAAACAGATCATCAGATCTCTCATCAAAATGCCACACCTCATAGATTTTACACACTTTGTACCCCTTTTCTATAGCAAGATTTATCTCCACTGTGCACCATGTACCGGTTAGGGCGCGGTTTTCTGAGTCATGAACACACGGCTCACACTGTCCAGATTCGGCGCATTCCATGGATTCATTGTGTATGAAAGACATGCTTAAAAAATATCACCGACCCTTCGCTTCGGTTTCCTTTTTTTAATTAAGCCGCGTCTGCTCCGTTTTTTGTTTAAAAGGGGTCTGCACCATGTCGGAAGTCGTATTGCCCGCTTCCGTTTATTTTTAGCCGCCCCTTTCCTGGCATAGATTAAACCTGATCCATCTTGCTTCGCTTGATTTGCGTCGTGTATTTTGCTCACAACAGCCGCTGTGGCTTGTCCGATGACGTCTTTCGCGATGTTGCGTGCTGCATTCTTCACGTGGGGCTTTGCTATCGCCAGCCCTCTTCGGAAAAGCGGTACCGCTTTTCTGAACAGGCTTCGAAAAATTCCACCTAAACCGCACCCGTACATATACGCGCTGCCGTGAAAACCGGGTAATCCATTACCGGCCTGTGTTTTATAATATTGCGCGTAGAGCCCCGGGTCGCCATAATTTTTAACGGCCACCATTGTCTTTAATAAAATTCGGATTTGCGGCGTCTGAAATGTAGTTTCACGTTCGCTTTCCCAAACTTGAATGACATGTTTTCGTTCTGATCATTCTTTATCTCTATGGCTATAGTGTCAAAATGCGTCTTGCACAACGGAACATAATCGGGCTTCTCATACCGTATAGTGACCATCTCGTTGTTACGGCCCTTTATTTCAACGGTACGCAACAACGGAACATAACTATCACCGACCCTCTGATGTTCGATAATATCTGTGTACACGAAGAGCGTATATTGACCGCCGCTGATGTCGGCGCACGGTTTTAAAAACTTAGTTTTCGGGTATAACCCCAGTATTCTCGACAATTTAGGACCGGCTGTGATGTTGTACATCGCCTTGTTGTCGATGATTATCTCTCGTTCAAGCGGATCGTACAATAGTTTTAAACCATCCAGTTTATGTCGGTCAATTTCAGCGTTGAAAGAAAACAGTAACGCCCCGATGGTTTCATAAAACCCCGGTTTAACGCAAACCCTCGTTGCTGTACCGCTCGTCCCATCCCACTTTGTTATTTTCAACACACAATCACGCACATCGATTGTATTCCAGGTGTGTGGGTATTGTATTTCTGTAAGAGCTACTTCCCAATCTCCACTTAAGTCTATCGGCCTTGCTAACTTTGTGGTATAGTCAGAAATCTTATTTTGTGGAAATGTATCGGCTGAGGCGTTACTCGGCAATGTTATGTAGAAGGGTTTGTCATCCATCTTCCTCTTTGTTTATATATCTTTTATCTCCGATGCAGCGACCCAACTGTTAAATTTTGTGGGGTATCCACGCCACTTGACTAATACGTGTTTCCTCCCTCTAACCGTCTTATTTTTTAAAATCTTCTCCACTTTGTAAATCCTATTATAGTTTTTCGGTATACTTTGAAGTTCTTCGGGGTAAAAACTACCCGTTATAGCCTCCCCGTAGAGATCCTCCAACGTGTAAAGCGGCTTAAGTCCTTTAGTGTTCACTCCGCGTATTACAAATATTTCCTCAGAAAAACTCTGTTCGTAACCTTTCTGAAATATATCCTTATATTTTGAGATACGAACGTGGTCCCCGATCGCTAAACAAGCCTTTGTTTTCTTACTTCTAAAGTAATCGCCATATATCGTCTTGAAGACATCCAGCGCATTAGAGCCATCCACCTCATTCGGCGCCCGCTTAATCGTTCTATGGTATGTGTTATTATAACTGGTAATGAACGCTTGTAAAACGTCTATATATCGGTATGTATTATTCGCCGTGAAATATCGCCACATTCGTGTTTTTAAAGTCCTATTGAAGCGTTCTATAACGGCTGCTTTCACATCATTATTGGTTGTGAAATGTTGTATACCGTATTTTTCTAACAACTTTTTTAGGACTTTGTTTAGAAACTCTTTACCATTATCGGTTTGTAGTTTCCGCGGTACGTCCCCCTGTTGGAATAATTTTTCAAAAGCCTTAGCGACAGTCGTCGCGCTCTTAGCAGTCAGACTTTCAGCCCAGGCCCTCTTACTGAATATATCGATGACGGTTAGTATATATTTTACGCCGTCGTTGTGCTTTGCCAGATCTATGAGTGATACCAAATCACATTGCCACTGTTGATTTATATCCGATACGCATATCATATTCCTTTTATAGTTTTTTCTAGCCGGTTTGTGCAATGTGTACGCGTCTTGCTCTTGTAACCATTTTCTCACATCGGATCTTTTAAATTTATTTTTCAAAGCTTTATAATATTTATCAAAGCCGCAAAAACTCCCCGGCTTTAATACGTTATAATAACTGGCTTTCAGCCGGCTGTTTTGATGATCGGCGTTGCGCGACATCCTACACAAATCAAATTTGATATAAAACAAGATCTACAGTTCTACGAATTATATATCTGTTGTATACCATATTTTTCTAACAACTTTTTTAGCATTATGTTTAGAAATTCTACCAGCTGATTAAGATATCGCGTACTTTATATATGTGTTATTTCACATAACCAATATCAGTGTATGAAGTTACAGTATCAAACCAATTATATTTTAATACGGGGGGTTAATATTATTTATACCACTTTCATATCAAACGTGATACGGGCTTATCACGCGCTATCAAGTTTGATATCAAACGCGGATAAATGGGGGCGTGGACAAACTGTATAAAAGGGGCGTGGACCTGTCAAAACCAATTAGTTTGAAGAAAAAGTGTGCCTTATCTACTCCTGTTAAGCCCATACATGGTAGCCAGTGTAAGTAGAAAACCACACTCATGGATGTTGGCTATTGTAGAAATGGCAGCAAGAGTAGTAAACAGTCCTCAGTCCCCATTATAGTGTAAAAAAAAATCAGACCTCAAGTCTAATGACTAATGTAGTAAAAAGACCACAGTTCTGAAGGTAAGTGTAAAAAGCAGACTGCAGACCACATAGCTAGTGTAATAAGACCACCTCTGGCCTGACGGTGAGTGAAAGTCAGACTAGAAGACTGATTGAAGAAGTAATCACTGCCTACCATGCTACTCTCCATCTGTTGGCAGTATGAGGCATACTGTATCACTGCAGGAACCCACATTTAGCAATAAATACATTAATTCATACAGATTCTCTGCTTTGCATTATAAAAATGGATTTGCATACTTGAAAAATAAGTTTCACCAGATCAATGATGCCAAGATTAAAGACGTTATATCTGTAGACCCTTAGGTCAGAAAAATATGTTGAATGAAGATAAGAAAGCTGCTTGGCAGTTTCAAAGGTATTTGCACAAACTTTATGAAGAACCCTGAGGGCTGTTTCAGACGCTCCAGCTCCTGCCGGGCGGCGAAATCCTGAACGGCCAATAGCCGTGCCGTACACAGTAGTTAGCAATTGACAGCATAGTGTCCATTCACACGGGACAGTCTCAGCCCGGCCGGCCGGTTGCAGCCTGATGCCACCACTGGAAAGGACAGCTGCCGGGCTGTGGCCATCCCGACCATTGTAAACTACTATGTACGGCACAGCTTCTTGGCCGTGCTGGGTTTCGCCGCCCGGCGGCTGTCGGTGTGTGTGAAATAGGACTTAGGCGGAAAACTAACCGGAAATAGTAAGTGACCTTCTGCTGTGTTACCACGCAATGGGGAACAATATTAGAGGCTAAATTCGTGATCACTTGGAACGGTTTCTGGAAACATGGGTACGGTGAGCAATGATCATGTGACCGTATGCATATGGACATTTAGAATATGGAAAAGTGTCAACAAGACAAGAGGATCCCAATTTACCAGATCATTGCTGCAAAATACAGCAGAATATCAAACATGGCTACTCTTCAGCTTTCAAAAAGATTTTATTAATTACATTTAAAAAATAAATTGCGTGTCACGCCAAAACACAAAAAAACTACATTGCAAAACAGATATTTACATCTTTTGGCAAATGACATCAGTATAGTTATTGCTAGGATGGTACTACAGATGTCTTAATTTCTGGGTAGCAACAATCATAATAGTATTACTGTATTTCAGCTCTTAAACAAGATGTCATTGGTGCAGAGGTGTGTACAGACTCCTCAGGCCCAATCCTGTCTAGTGGACCCAGAATGCAAAAGGCACATTCTTCACAGCACTGTATGCAGAGCTGCGTGCGGCCATGCTCACACATTTGGTCACACAGCCATTCCAGTAAAAAAGGGCCTGTCTGACACATTAGTACTATACATTAGAATATGGAAAACAAGGGAGTGCTGCACATATCCTGCATATGGCTTTTTGCAAGGTGTAACTAGAATTTTGTGGGCCCCATTGCAAAATCTTGAAAGCCCCCACCACCACCACCACCACCATTGTAACTACTAGAAAGAGTGGCAGGGGAGTGAAAGTCAAAGGGTGAAAAGCAAGGAGGAGAGAGGGGTTGCCATCGACACATCCTCCATCGATGGTTGCCATCTATGGCTATTTTAGCAGGAATCATCGGTTAGAAAACATTCTATCATCTACCATCGATGGCTCCCACCATTGAAATGCTGCACATGGGCAGAAGAAGCTTTGAGGGATATACACAGTGTGGCACAAAGATTCATCTGCGCCCGAAGGCAGGCTGCTGTGTGCTCATTCATTGTGGCTTTGCTTGGGGGCAGCGGCGCTGGGCCAGTGACTCAGTCAATTTCCTTTTCTCTCTTCTCCACTCACTCCGCATGTCACAGCTCACTGGGCGGGTAGGGTTCCATACAGTAAGGACTTCCACTTACTGTGTTCCTAACCCCAACACTCCTTGAACAGCCATTCACCGTCCTGCTTTGGGCAGTAGCTCTGAGTATCACCAATAGATTCCCTCAGTGACTGATGGGCAGCCAGGCCAATTGGGAGGCAGAGCTGCTCGTGGGGAGGAATGGGCATTTCCGAAAACAGGGAGGATGTAGCCCACATATACCAGGAGTGGCTAGGACAAGAAATGCACCACAAGGCAAAGCTTCCTTGGCCTTGCAAGCCAGGATGTGACAGACACCCTGAGTAAGGTTAGACTTAGGCTGCAGTCATAGAGGAACACCACGACCAATTGTAGCAACCTTCTGCTTAAATGCACCTCCTCCTGCATTTGCATTGCTTAACCCTTTGAGTGTCAATGTTGCTGTGAGAGATCCTCAAAATATCCGTTAAAAATACCAGCATCACTCACAGCAACTGTTTTTTCAGTATAAAAAAAAACTACAAATACAGCCAAGTTAATTAATTGAAGGTTAGTTAAATACTTCACCCAGTGGTACAAGTAGAAATAACGACTTAGTGGTAAGGCGCATGGCGAAAAATGGCTGTGGTCAGGGGCGTGGTCATATGACACTAGGGGGAGTGGCTGGAATATTACATGCTGAAGGCACGCGGCCAAAATGTACACAGTAATGCCTCTTACGCGTCACACATCCAATACATATGACCCATGCCATAATGCCCGTTACACATTATGCCCCACACCATAATGCTCATTGCACCGCAGCCGCACAACTGATGCCCATTACTAATATGCCCCTACAGTGCCAGATATGCCCCCACAGTGCCACACATATGCCCCCAGTGCCAGACATAAATGCCCCCACAGTTCCAGAACAAGTAAGCAGCAGCAGCACAACTCACCCTCCATGAGTGACTCCTGCAGTGCTGGCTGTGTTCGGTCTCCTCTCCCCCCCTCCAGTCCCCCTCCGCTGCCTGCTTCTGCTTCCCTGGGGAGGGGAGTGCATCTCGGGCTTCACTGTGTCCCTGACTCTGACGGTGTGACTGGGCCATCAGCCAATCATATCTCGCGGGCTGGCTCCTGATTGGCTGCCAGCCCGAAAACTCTGATTGGCTGAAAGGCGACAGCCCAGTCACAGTGACACAGGGAGGGGGAAGAGAGATGCGCAATGCACTCCCCTCCGAAGGGAATCATCTGTGGCGGGGTGGCACTTACATATGCGCGCATGCACACATCGGGGGGGTATTTGTTATGGTGGTATGGGGTACCGGCAAAATATATTTTACCGGTAAGCCATACCACCCCGTACTGCCGTACTTGCACCACTGACTGCACCCCAAAAAAGAACAGTCGCTGTGAGCTACGCTGGCATTTCTAGTAAATATTTTGAATATTTCTCACAGCAAGGTTTGGATTTAAAGGGTTAAGGATTAAAGTTAAAAATAAGGAGTAATAAATAAGGTGCATACATACTGTACAATTTTTTTGCCCAATTTCGTTCAAAGACATTTCCCTGTCCAATTGTTAGGAGTTAACCAGTATGGCTGTGAGTCTGTTAGAATTGCACTGCTGTCAATTGAGCAAGGTGTCCATGCTTGATAGGCATGTGTTTCTGTGGTCGTCAGGTTGTCCTCGCTTGATATAGCAGTTTACGGTATCTGGGATAAGAGAGCTTCTTCTTAAAAGTAGCCGGTCATGATTAAGCAAGTGCTGAGGGTCCAAAGGGTATGAGGCAGTGGCTCAATGCATTTCAACGTGGAACTGCCCTTGTCTACTTCAGGAGCTGAACCAGTTATATCAAGCGAGGACATCCTGTCTAAATCATTGCATGAGTACATTTACCAAGTGAACTCTAAGGTGTGTCCAACAATATACATTTTTATATGTGAAATTACTATAGCTGAATTAAAATATATATAGAAATGTATTGTATTAGCTGTATACCAGCATGTGATATGTTTTTTTTTAACTATTATTGATGGAATAAATTCTAGTACATGTTGAGTATCCCTTATCCGAAATGCTCAGGAGCATTTTTGAGAAGGGATTTTTTCCAGATTTTGGAATATTTTTTTTCCCATACTTACCTGGTCTCCCAACATCCATGGTGTCCCCCGGCATCCACGTCGTCCTTCAGGATCCCCTTCAGCAGCATCTCTGGTTCAGGGGTGTATTGCACTTGCGCAATACACCCCTGGGACCGGAGATGCCGCTGTAGAGGATCCTGAAGGCCACTGTGGATATCGGGTGATGAGGTAAGTAAAAAAAAAAAATATTCAGAAAAATCACGTTTTTTTGAATATTTCGGTTTCTGGAATACACGGATAAAGGAGAACAGACCTGTATATTTATCTACAGTATGCCTACTTTCTTTTATTTTTTTATACCTCAGTGAAACACCAGCGCTGTCCGTTTATCTCCCTCCCCTCGAAACAGCTGTTGTTGAGTTGCTCCATTGGTCACTTTTTTCTATCAATATGTTTTCTAGAATATGCTTACCTATGGTCCACTGTGAATGATCTGATTGTAAATGGTTGCATTATATGTTGGCACACTTCCTTAAAAAAGACATCTAAGTGCAAATTCTAAAATCACAGCTTACACTATTTACATACACAAACACTACAGAACAACTATACTTGTGTAAATGATATTACTACTTTTAGGGACAAAATACGGGTATATTATTTATTTTTCTTGTTTTTCTATAGATTTCCCTTGAGAGTTAGTGCTCGTCTTCATATAAGCAGATGCACCACACAAGGGTATTGGCAATGCAATAGCAGAGGAACCTACTTATAATGTTGTTTGTTACAACCTAATTTACTTGAGTCTGTACAGAATCATCAATCTATTGTGTAATTTCATTCTGCGCAAATAAAAGACAGATGAAAATCATGGATGGCAGAGGTTGCATCTTGTGATTATTTTACAAATAATATCCAGTCTGTCTTGCTAGATCTGCTTTTTCATGCCATATGGCACTTAACAATCAATGTTTCATTCGTAAAACCTAGTACTGAAGTTTTGTTGGTTTTTTTCATGTGGGTTTTTTTTTTTCAGAGACTTCATTTAAACAATGTTATTTTTCTCCTAATGCAACTGTACATGATAAATTGACTCTGATGCAGACTGATTTTCATTCTAAAGCATTCATTTACTAACAGTATTTCACCACCTGATGCTTCTGCAGTCTCTCCATAGATATTTCTAAATGACCAATGCTGAAACATTCTCTTTAGATATCTACAGTATCTAACAAAAGTAGAAAAATATGTTTCCATTACACATACTGTGGGGAGTGGGGGCAGAGGGTGTGTGCAAGTACGCAGTGAGATGAGAACTCCAGGGCTGGCAGTAGGGACTAGTGCTCCTTACATACAGTATGTACAAGGCTGTGCCCGCTAGGCAGTCAGCCAGGGAAAGATTTGAGGAATGGCCAACATAGACTGACACAGTAGAGCAGTGATTTTCAACCTTTTTTAAATATTATTTCCCCATCAGTCTCCCACAGGAAAAAAACACATATTGGCTCCCACAGTAAAAAAAAAAAAAAAAGATACTTTGGGCTCCACATATAAAACAAATTACATTGCTCCACATAGAAAAAAAACAATTGTTTCTTACATAAATTAATCACATTGCTCCACACAGGAAAACTAAAAAAGCAAATATTAATCCCTCCCTGTCCCTCAGTGGTGGAAGTTGCTCAGAGTGCTTGAGCAGAAACTAAACAGGTTTTGATGTGGCTTGCATGACCTATGATGTCAAACCACCGCATCTTGATGGCATAGGTCATGGCGCTGGCAAGAGTGACTCAACCAGAAGAACCCAGTGCTGCCCAGGCCCACAGTTCATTTTGAAAGCACTGGCAGCATCTCTGACTCTGTAACACAACTTACTGCACAACTGTTTGCAGCATACTAATGTGTCACGGCACACTGGTTTAAAAAGGATGCAGTAGGAGATAGATAGATAGATAGATAGATAGATAGATAGATAGAGAGATAGATAATCCTTTTTTAATATTGATTTCTGGAGCCAAATGTAATAGAGTGTAAGAATCAGAAAATTTGAGATTTTGGGAGAGTTTTCCTGTTTTTTTCTCCAATCATATAATTTTAATGAAATGTTGTCAAACAAAATCTGTAGTAGGCTCCAAGATATAAACCTGATAATCGTTCATAGAGTGAAAACTCTTGAAATAGGTTTGGAAGAGAAATCAAGAGGTCGTTTTTTTGTTTTTTTCTTGGGGGGGGGGGGGGGGGGGGGGTAAAGGAGTCCATTACATTGCTACATCAACCTGTTTTTTTTTTTTGGTTTTTTTCAGTGTAAATGATGGTTGCTTTAAAAAAAATGGGAAAACTCTCTCAAAATCTCTCACTTTCTGAATCTCACACCCTATTACATTTGGCCTCTGGTGTCATTACTTTACTTCGTAAACCCACCAAACTGTGGTGTGCAGAACTGCATAAAAATGGGAGATTCTTGTTGAAAACCTAAAGAAAAACTATGTAGGCTGACAAATCTTATTTCTGCGGGATAATTGCTATCGTATCAATAATGTAATATAATGATTGCTTTTAGTGTAAAGAGTAGAACAATTAAATGTTCCAGATATCTCTTATTAGAACCCTTCATTCAAGAGTGTATACCAAAGAGTGGATCCATAGATACTTATCATAATAATAAAATACAGTTCACTTCTACCAATGTGGCCTATGATTGACTGATTATGGTGCTTATTCCTCTAGAATCACTGTTACTGATATGCCATACATAATTATACTATTTTAGAGGGAGAGGGCCCCCTTTTCCCAAACCCAACACCCTGAAAAGCGCTCTGTTCACCCCCCACCCGCGGATTGCATTCGAGCGATCGTATGTGGTTAAAAAAAAAAAATCACATGTGATCGCTCCTGCAATTCAATAGATATTATGTGCAGCACATACTATCTATCAACGCAACATTCGACCGGCAGGCCAGCACAATGTATTTATCGAACAGACGTGGTCTAAATTGAATGATTGTATGCAATATTTTATTAGTGTATGGGATACAATTCTCCAGCCTTGTAAGAGTAGAGCGTGAAAGGGAAACAGGTGTGTGTGGTCTCACTCCACCAATCGTTACCACTGTTCCACTGAAACAGAGCCATCTGAAAGTGATAATATTAAAAAGTGAACTCGCAAAGAAACTACTGATCACTTTGAATGGAACCCTTCTTGGTGAGTCATCATTAAGTTAACATTGAATTTTCTGTTCTAGATTGCTCAAGTAAGATGGAATTTTAGACAACAGAGTTCCACAATTAGTTAAAAAAAGACTCAGAAGTGTAACAGTAATGGAATTTGATTCATATTTGTGCAGCAAATTACTGTGTGTAATTCATGGTATGGACACACAGGGATACGGTCATTAGGTCTACACCAACTAGGTCGACAAGCATTGGGTCGACATCACTAGGGTCGACATGGGTCTAGGTCGACAATCATTAGGTCGACATGGGCTTGGTCAACGGCCAAAAGGTCGACATGATATTTTTCACTGTTTTTTGAGCCGACAGGCGGTATTTCCTGCCCTACCATCCACTAGGGCAGGGTGGGAGAATAAAATAGTCTGCCGAGCGTAGCAAGGCACCGTGCCCGAAGCATTGCGAGCAAACTGTGTCCATGTCGACATTCAGGTTAAAAAAAACCATGTCAACCTTTTGACTGTTGACCTTTCCCATGTCGACCTTATGCTTGTGTTGACCTAGACCAATGTCGACCTTGACCAATGTTGACTGTCGACCTAGTGGTGTTGAGCCAATGCTTGTTTACCTAGTTGGTGTAGACCTAACAACCCACACCCGGCATACAAAGATAGAAACTTGACCGCCGAGTTCCAGCTGTCAAGTGACGGAAAGTGATGCCCACTTTCCGTCACTTGTCAGCGAAAAGCGGCGGTGAATTTCACAATCCGCGGCCGTTTCCGACAAAACAGATCTGACTTTTTTTTAATCGGCGGATTTGTTTTGTCAGAATCTGCCTTCAATGCTGTAGAAGATGGCAGCATTGAATAGGCGGCGGGCGCTATTGAATACCTCCCCCCACCCCTAGTGCTACTTTTGCATTAAGTAGTTTATTAAAGATATTACGTATATTTTAACAGTACCATCACTGATCAGTGTTATACTGTTATACAGTCAACAAGTGCTGCTACAGTGCAATATATATATATATATATATATATATATATATATACACACACACTCATATATAGATAGATAGATAGATAGATACACACACACGTATACATACACAAAATAGACAGATAAATACCACAACGAGCAACTATTTTGGAAGTACAGTGCCTTTAAGCCTTCTTTGTCTATATATTGTACCCAGTGACATGAAGACTGACAGTTTTGAAGACACAAACACCTGTTATATTGGCTTTGAAAAACAAAAGCTTGGAAAATTGCTGTCTCGCAATAAATGTCATCTTAGATGCCATCATTTAGTTGTTCTAACCAAATAGATCTCTTACTAAAAGTCCAGGCTCTTGTCATGTCTTTAGACTTGTGTCACAGAAAGGGAACAGGATTGATGATATATACATGGCATGTTTTCAGGCATGGTATCCCTAAGGACGCTGCCTTCCAGCATGTTAGTGGTGAGTAGGAAGTTGTACAGAAAGAGTATTTAATATTGGTGGTGATAAAATAGTATTTTACGAAAGCCTCACATATAGCCCTTAATCAGAAATGATTGCAGATTATCTTTAAGAGAAATGTGTAAGCACTTTACAAGTGTTGATCTGGAGGTTAAACAGTTTTGTTTTTAATAACCTTTAAAATCCTTTTCTTTAAACCTATTTGTTGGATGTTGATCACCTTGGGGTATAGGGCATGCAGCAACAGAATTGTTTGGGGTGGGTGGGATATGGAACTTAGTTAGTGTAGTTAGTGGGATTGGGATGGGATGGTTTTGGGATCTAGGTATGCCTAAATTGGGGATAGGTTATACAGGGGGGTAGGTTTGCTTTGGGGTTTAATTTAATTACATTTTATTACCTTTATTTTTCACAGAAGGGGTTTGTTTTAAGGACATGTCACTGCCCGTAGTTAGTGTTTTGCAACCACATTCTGCTCGATATATAATTCCTCTGCTAAATGTTCATGTTGAGTGATATTGAACTTTATAACGTGTTTAGACTATTAATACATGTACCCCTACTCTCTTCTATTGCTTACGAACCCGTATGGCGCCTTCGGGTATTCTCGTTTTAATAACATTTGTAGGGTATGTTTCCCCATTCTATTGTTCTCATGTGTATGTCACAAATTTGATACTGTATATCGTCTACCCATTGACGTGCCTGCATGTTTAGATGTTTTGCTATTGTGAAAAATCAATAAAAACTCTTGAATTTAGAAAAAAAATAACTCAATAATATGCCCCCCCCCCCCCCCCCTTCCATTCCATCTATAGCCCCTCCATTCTTATCTAATAACACCCTTTGGATAGGACTGAGGGAATAACCAGAGGGTAATGCTTAACTAAACGCAACACCATGAATTTTAGCATCTCCCAAGCTTTGCAAATGACCTCTAGAACTTCTCCCCCAATAAGAAGACTACTTGCGACAACCTGTTTTCCTTCAGTATTTATTTATTTTATTTTATGTCCCTGACCTACTTTGAGCAAATAATCATGACAAAAGCCTGGTTTTTCTTTGTGCTGAAAATTTCAGGGGGGCTGAAAAGTTGAAAAATAATGTTATCCTACTTAACATATTCTAATATTACTTTGTAAGTGCCTATATATACTCATGAAAATCCTGAATGTATATATAGCAGTATCAATACTACTACAATATATGAAGCACTGACATGTACATTTTTAATCACCAAGATCAGTGTAAAACTGTCACAGCAACTTTCTATTTACAAATGCATCAGGCAGCCAGGAGGAAATAGAATCTGGATTCATTAAGGGAAGATCCGTTGTGGTGACTGCTGGTTTTGTGTGAACGAGCCAAGCAATGTTTTTCAATGAGCATTCTATATCCATTGCATGATCAGGTTGTAGGAAAACAATTACAAGAACCGTCACTGACAAGATTAGCAATGAAGCATGTTTTCCTTATACTGCGCAAAAATTCTGTGTTCGGATTACTTTTATTGACTTCATAACAAATCTTTTACATAGCAAAGCACTGGAAATGGGGCAATTAAAAAGCAGAGTATACATTTCTGCATAAATCACTATTCTTGTCATGTCGCTGTCAGAAAAGAGCCATGATTTCACATAAAACCATGGGTGTTTTTTGTTTGACATACCCGTATGGACAATTCAGAGGATATATACCTTTCTGCCAAACGATACCGTTAAGACACAAGAGAAAGATAAGACAAAGACAACAAAATAAATAAATGGTAATAAATAGAAATTTAAAAAAAAATCGATAATGGGAGATTGTTTATTGCAATGGTTCTTAACAACGATCCTTGAGGTACACTTGGGCTCAGGCGACTTAATTAGAACCTCAGTTCTTGTCATTTAACCATCTGTGCTCAAGCAGCACATTTAAGCATGGAATGTTAGTGTGCACTGAGGACCAAGGTTGAGAATCGCTGGTATACTGGCGGATGAAAGTCGGATTATAGTCAAAACAAACTAGAAACAAATTTGACCTGGCCCATGTCTTTAGGAATGCTGCCAGGTGTCAACCCTACCCGCCCCACAATCCAAGGTGTTGAACCAATTAGCTGCAAAGGGTTCAATGTGTTAAATGCCAGTAAGAGCATCTGATTTTCCAACTTCCTTTGTGCGAAGTGCAACCGCTGCCATTTGCACCCACAAGATAATCAAAGCCAACACAGTTCATGTTTTCCAAGTCACCCGGCAGGTGCACAGGTACATTCATTACTCATTGACACATTTTTAAAGATCCAGGGGTGGAGCTAATCATATCACTTGTGATTATGTGAGGTGACCTGCAAAACATGCACTGTGTGGGGTCCTGAGGGCCGAGTTTGAGAACCTGTGATCAAAGCTAATTGGACTGACCCATTATCCTGGATAATGTACCAAGAGTCACGTATCTGGCATCTGAAATACAGTAAATGGGCAAAGTTCGGGTCAAACGCATTCTGAAGAAAATAACCCCCCCACCTTTTGTGTTTCCAAAAAGTGTTCCCGAAAGTAGCACCTACTGGCAGGTATCACGTATCTGGATGATATGGAGTCTTATAGTGGCATACCATATTATATCATATCATAGTGTGCTACTGCATGTCCTATAGTTATTAATTACAAGACATCAGTATTGTTACGTATTGTCCACTGCTCTTCTATATTGTGCCTAGGAATGTAGATAATAGGGGGAAGACAACTATATAACAAGGAATGGGCCAGGTATAAATCCTACCTACCGTATATACTCGAGTAGAAGTCGACCCGAATATAAGCCGAGGCACCTAATTATACAACAAAAAACTGGGAAAACTTATTGACTCAAGCGGGACCCTCACTCGAGTATAAGCCGAGGGGGGCTATTTCAGCATAAAAAATGTTCTGAAAAAGTAGGCTTATATACATGTATCCAATATTCAGGTGTAATGCTACCTGGACTGTAAATGCTGTGCAATCTTAATGAATGAAAATATCTCCCAATGCACAGAAACAAATTAACTGGAACTGTACACACAGCTGCGGGCTGAATTCAATACCCTGGTCGATGTTTGGCGTTTGCGCATACGCAAATATGCCCCACAGAGCTAACGGTTTTTGGCGAGTTTCATATGGGACATTCACTCAATAGTGGGCAGGAAGGGGTGGGCATGGGGCGGAAGCGAGGGAAACTTCCCCTTTTCGGCCATCTCCATCCAGGATAAAAGTATAGACTTACTTTAATCCACGACCAGAATAAAAACATTTGATGTGAGCAACCATCGAATGATTTTTCCTCCGTGTGGCTGCATGCGAGTGGATGTGTAAGGGAACACATCCACTTGCAGGCAAGTGCGAGGATTCGCTCAGCAGGAAGGGGGGTGCATTCGGCGAGGTGGCGTTTACCAGCGAATATACACTGCCTGGCAAACAGCTCTGAATCAGGCCCAGAGTTCTACACGGTGAACTATGTTCATTTTACAGGAAAATACATGATATATTCGCCTAGAGAATGAAACTAGTAGATGTCAAAACTCTAACCTTTCCCGGCCAGCAGCTGGCCTGAACCGTTTTGTGTTCACACTGGAACCATTCCTTGCGGCCCTATCCTGAATCTTGTAACATTTATGCTTAAAGTTCATGACTTTTTCATTTTAGCTCTGACCTGCCAAAAAAGTTTAAAGAGTTTGGAATAAAATAAATGTACCTGAATATTTAGCTACGCCGGATAGTGCGTTATAACCTGGGCTGTTTGACTTATTAAAGGCTTTGCAGTTGTGCATCTTGCATGCAAAACTTCCATTGTGCTACTTGCCCATAGATGTCTCTGGTTCAGCACTGATTAACCATAAAAACAAATGTGACATGCCCCAATTAAAAGCAACATAAAAAATAAATTAATCTTGATAAATATACAAGACCTATCCCAACCCTAAATGGCTGTCTATCTGAGCTCCAGGAGTGGATGAGTGCCAGTTGACTGCGACTGAGCCCTGATAAAACAGAGGTGCTTATGATAGGTCACAGGACAAGACTGCAGAAGAGCCAACCAACAGGACTTACGCTTGGGGATGCAGAACTTCAAAATACGGAACATGTGCAGAATCTTGGTGTTGTCCTTGATGGGTGTGGTACAGGGGTCCGACAGTCTGGATCTCGACAGTCATTAGCCCGACGACGGGATCCCGACTGGCCGGACTCAGACAGCATGGTGAGCGCAACTAAGCCCCTTGCGGGCTTGTTGCGCTCATCGCGCTGCGGGCACTATTCTATTCTCCCTCTATGGCGGTCGTGGACCCCACGAGGGAAAATAGCAGGTGGCCGTTGGGAACCCGGCTGTCGGTGTCCTGACAGTCGGGATCCCAACGTTGGGTGAATGCCTGTCATCCCGACTGTCGGGACCCTGTCCGGCACCCGTCCTGGATAGTGGCTTGACAATTAAACATCAGGTATCAGCCACAATTAAATCCTCATTCTATCATGTAAGTAATATAGCCAAAATCAAGCACTTAATTCCCTCAGAAGGGAATAAAGTCATACATGCATTTGTATCATTGCGCCTTGACTACTGCAATGCCCTCTACCTCGGTCTCCCAGCAAAATAATTGCACCACTTGCACATGGTACAAAATACAGAAGCCAGGCTATTAACCAATTGGCCCCGTTCCAGCCACATAACACCCATTCTGTACTCCCTTCACTGGCTGCCTATAAGATGGTGAAAATTTTTCAAGATTGGCTTACTGACTTTTAAAGCTCTACATGACCAGGGCCCAAGGTACCTGCAGCAGCTTCTGATCCCTTATTGTCCCACTCGATTACTGCGATCGGTTGATGAAGGACTACTAACAGTACCCAGAATTTCCCTGAATTCATATGGGGGTCGAGCTTTCAGCACTGTGGCTCCAACTCTATGGAACTCACTTCCCTGCTCAGTTCGAGAAGCATTCAAAAATAGACTCAAGAATTTCCTGTTCACCCAAGCATTCCACTAATGTCCCTTGTTAAGTTTGTTTTGTATTCTGTGCTGTAAAAGGCTAATGCAAGCACTTTGATTCCTAACTGCCATGTTACAGGTTAGGTTTTAAATATGACAGGTAGCTGCTGATTGGCTGCTTTTTTATCACTCTCCACTTTTTGAATCTTGATAGATCTGGCTCCGAGAGCTCTCAGGCAATCAGTGGATTCCCATGCATTTGTATGTTTTGTTTTTTTGAATTTTTATGGAGCTTGGATCCTGGCTGCCCCGCCGCCTATTTACGGGTCCTGGCTCTCTCTCACCACCTCTCTTGCAGCCCAGCTCCTGGCTCTCGTTGAAACCCCCGTGTCCCCGCCTGCAGCTGCCTAGAATTTTACATATGATAAATGGCATATGGTTTATCACATATAAAAAAATGTCCAATCAAGTGCCTAATAGTATCTGACCCGTCCTGGGGGGCCGCCAGGAAATTAGATCTGACCAAGTCAGCCTTGGGAGCCTTAAGAAAGAATGCTTAAGCCAAGCAATAAAAAATGTTGAACAGTTATTGCCCTAGTATAACCATGTTTAAATCTCTGAGAAATAAAGCAAATGAAGCTGCTCTCAGCAGATCAGTCATTAACTCCGGGGCCTAAAATACTTCTGAAATGTGCTGGAATAGTTCCCTGGCTGAAGTCTCTCACCTTGCCAAAGCCTGGATTTTCGCTGCATGTCGCTCCTCCTGCTCTGCCACTTTCCTCCTCAGGTTGTCAATTTCCAGCCTGAGTGCTGAAGAATGTTCCATCTCTGAATCAAGCAGGTTTCTCAGTGATCTGGAAAAAAACAGAGACAACCATCTGCCACGTCCCTCAGATACAGCCACAGCCTTCTTCCAAAATGTTTAAATAAGAGAGCTCAGAAATAGTTGCGATTAGTTCAGGCTTTAAGCACTGTGTCATATATGTATAAGTGATTTATATGTACAGAACTCACCTTTGCTCTATAAGGGTTCAATGTACACAGACTTTGCTTAATGCACCAAATTATTACAAATATTGTATAAAATTATCATCAGGCTATGGATAGAAGTTGTATATTAAACAAATGAATTTCGTGTAAGTACACAAATTTAGTTTCATGCACAAAATTGTTACAAATATTTTATCATCAAACCTTCAGACTGTGTGTATACGGTATATATAATACATAAAGGCTTTCAGTGTTCAGATTTGGGTCATATCCCCAAAATATCTCACTACGGAATGCAAAGATTCCATAATACACAAAAATCCAAAATACTTCTGGTCCCAGAAATTTGGATATGGTATTTTATATATATATATATATATATATATATATATATATATATATATATATATATATATATATAGATGACAGGGTCAGATCCTCACAGATATACAACAAAGCAACAGCTTAGAATCCTTATAACCCTATGCTGATGCAGTCATAATCCCAGCAGTCTGTTATTCAAGCAGTCGAGAGACCGACAGCAGAATCGCAACGGTCATAATCCCAACTCATTCCTGAGGTAAGTACGGTGTTTGGAGTTAGGGACTAGCTGAAGATTTATGGTTAGGCTGCAGGGAAAGGGGAGGGGTTTAGGGTTAGGATGCAGGAGGGAGAGGTAAGGCTAAGATGCGGGAGGGGTTAGGTTGAAAATACTTACTGGTATGTCTCAAAATTAAGGGGCATCAGGATTCCGCAGTCAGTCTTCTGACTGTCATGATCCCGACAGCTGACATGATACACTCAACCTGCTGGGAGTCCTCTTTACTGGTAATCACAACTTTAACGTCAACCAAACGCCCCCGCCCCCCCCCCCCCCCAAGGTGTATGGCCATCCGATGGATTCAGTACTGAATCCCGGCGGTCGGGATCCCGGCGTTCAGAATCCCGACGCCGGAATCCCGACAGCCGAAATGCCGACAAGGGGGGGACATGGATCGCCCCCCTTGCGGGCTCGCTGCGCTCGCCACGCAGCGGGCCCGGTAACTCGCTACGCTCGGCACTCTCATTTATTCTCCCTCCAGGGGTGTCGTGGACACCCACGGAGGGAGAATATGTCGGTATTTCGGCGGTCGGGATTCTGAACGCCGGGATCCCGACCGCCGGGATATTAACTACATCCCCATCCGATAACCCATGATCACACGCGATACATTGCATGTACTCCTTTGATATGCAATGTATCGTATGCAACCCCGTTCCCCACCGCCGGGAGTGGGTCCAATTCGGAGGTCGGACCTGCAGCCGGGTGCATGGCAAAATCAACCTGTTTTTTCAGTTTTAATGATTGCCACTTAAAAAAAATAGTAAAACTCTCCCAACAGCTCCAACTTTCTGATTCTCACACCCTATTACATTTGGCCCCTTATGTCAGTGCAGTGAGAAATATATCACCTTGAGAAAATGACCTGCAGTTCTATTTAAAGGACCCATTCAGAGGAAATGCTTCACAGGGCCCATTCAGGGGTAACGCTTTAATGGGCCCATTCAGGGGTAACGCTTTAAAGGGCCCATTCAGGGGGAACACTTTAAAGGGCCCATTCAGGGGTAACTCTTGAAAGGGCCCATTCAGGGGGAACGCTTTAAAGGGCCAATTCAGGGGGAACGCTTTAAAGGGCCCATTCAGGGGGAACGCTTTAAAGGGCCCATTCAGGGGGAACACTTTAAAGGGCCCATTCAGGGGTAACTCTTTAAAGGGCCCATTCAGGGGTAACGCTTTAAAGGGCCCATTCAGGGGGAACACTTTAAAGGGCCCATTCAGGGGTAACTCTTTAAAGGACCCATTCAGAGGAAATGCTTCACAGGGCCCATTCAGGGGTAACGCTTTAATGGGCCCATTCAGGGGTAACGCTTTAAAGGGCCCATTCAGGGGGAACGCTTTAAAGGGCCAATTCAGGGGGAACGCTTTAAAGGGCCCATTCAGGGGGAACGCTTTAAAGGGCCCATTCAGGGGGAACGCTTTAAAGGGCCCATTCAGGGGGAGCGCTTTAAAGGGCCCATTCAGGGGGAACGCTTTAAAGGGCCCATTCAGGGGGGACGCTTTAAAGGGTCCATTCAGGGGGGACGCTTTAAAGGGCCCATTCAGGGGGAACGCTTAAAAGGGTCCATTCAGGGGGAACGCTTGAAAGGGCCCATTCAGGGGGAATGCTTTCAAGGGCCCATTCAGGGGGAATGCTTTCAAGGGCCCATTCAGGGGGAACGCTTTCAAGGGCCCATTCAGGGGGAACGCTTTCAAGGGCCAATTCAGGGGGAACGCTTTAAAGGGCCAATTCAGGGGGAACACTTTAAAGAGCAAATTCAGGGGGAACGCTTTAAAGGGCCAATTCAGAGGGAACGAATTAAAGGGCACATTCAGAGGGAACGATTTAAAAAGGACCCATTCAGGGAAAACAATTTAAAAGGACCCATTCATACGTAAACAGAGACAATTTCTCTCTTGCAAAAACTTATTTTGAAACGTTAAAAATAAACCGCATCTAATAAAATGGACATTAGACAGATCCCAATTTTTCTGATCTGTGACCGGGAATATGGGGTGTGCCCACATAACGATTTTGTGCTTATGTCACAACTTGGGCAAGTCTAGTGCTTTTGCAAGTGCTGTGCTATCTTGATGCTTGCCCAAACACCGTTCGGAGCCATGCGCTCCAGCAGCAGGTAATGTACAGTATGTGCAATACCCAACAGTGTCATGGATCCATGGATCAAGGATTCAATAATTAGTACAGGTAAAAGCATTAAAGGTTTCCTTATAGTGACATCACATGTTCTAAGTCAATTAGCATTGGTACTAAAAACCTACGTATTCTGCTGGTCAAGTTCATCTTTTCTATTCATCAGGATAATAACAGCTTGATGAAGTTCACCTAAAGAAACAAAATAAATATCTTAAACACATACGATAAAAAAGTAGTTACAAATATATAATATAAATCATGGATCAGCAAGTACTACTCTAATACATAACACAAATGTTGGCCATCATTTAGGGGTTTATTTAGTAAGCGTCAGGTTCTAACACCCAGCGCCTCTTATGGAAATGTAAAAGGACAAAACATGGATAGTAAAATCATTGCCTTATCAAATTTCAGGGAAATACACAATATGAAGAGCCAGATTTTACATCTCGATACTAAGTAAATAAACTCCTTGGAGCTAGATGTTACAGCTACTGTTGTGTAAAGGATTGCCGCTTAAAAAAAAAAAAAAAAAAACCCTGGAGATTTCTTACCAAAAATCTCACTTTTTGAATCTCTCATCCTATTAAATGTCTAGGTCTCTCATCCTATTAAATGTCTAGGTCAACAAGAAATAGGTTGACAACATACTGTATGGTCAACATACATATGATCGACCTGGTCAAAAGGTCCACACAAGCAATTGGTTCCAACACCTTTTCATGTGTGAACCTTTTCCATGTCGACATTTAGCTAGTGTTGAACTTGTGCATGTCGACCGTTCGGAGGTTAACCTACACGTTGTGGACCTGCTAAACCACACCCAATATATTTTTGCACAGAAAATACTGTATTCTCGTGCAAACAGCACACAAATAGCAAATATACACTGTATAATAGAATTGAGCTAGGGTGCATACTTCCAATTCCAAATCTTTTCACACATTTTAAACTCATCCGCTAAGCCTTCATGCAGCGTGTTCCCATGGCTCCAAATTGTACCTTTGAGCTGAATTTACCGCCATCTATAAATTGGGCCCTTTATGCTTTATGACAGACACAAGTTATGATACGGCAATGTTTCTGGCCTGCATATATTAATGAACTCTATTCTGCTTCCTATGTAAATCTTCATCAGCGTCACTAAATTATTCCGTTTCCAAATTTAGGCTTCATTTCTAATATCATATGTCATAACATGAAGATCCTATTTCTGGCTTTGATTTCACTGAAAAGTTAAAAATAATCAGTTCACATGGCACTCAGCTCTTGTCTCGCTGCCAGCCTGTGCTATGTGCGGTTATGCTAAAACAAACCTGTTTCTCCCTTGCTTGCCTGTCATCCATCTCTCAAAATGGAACAGTGTGCTCATCTGTATAATAAAATAACAGGAAGTCTTCTTTCTAAATAGTGTCATTTAAAGACACGTAACTTTATTTATTCCAGCACCTCTGCCATATTTCATTTGTGGCGACGTCAGCTAAGTGGCACATATTTCATTACTTTGTACAGATATGATGATTGCTAATAGGCTATTAATGCCTCTTTAATATTGGAAGCAATAGAACACCTGTGGTTTGGGCCCACAGAAACATCACTGGACAACACTGTCAATACAAAGTGGAAGGGTGGACAGAACCAAGTCGAAAAATAAAAAGCATGCGACTATAAAATATTTTCTCATTGAGAATAACATCTTGCACTGCTGAGTTGACCAAATATGCATTATCGTAACTGTGATCGAAGGCAATAAAGAATGACAGCTCTTAGTGAAGTGAGTGAATAAAAAATGTATTGATAATAGAATCTTCTCTTGCAATATCACATGCACACAAAGGGAAACAAGCCTAAATAGAGGAATGGAATCATGGCAGCATTGTAGGTACTGGGAAAAATAGTGCAATGTCCTGGGGCCCTTACACACCTATTCATCATGGATCAGGGTTCGCAAATACGCGCTTTAGCGCATATTTTACCCTAAAACGGCCACCGGGGACTCAGTTTTTCAAACTGAAGGGGTCCCCGAGGACGCGCTGAGCTGCGCCTGTGAGCCGCCGTTAGCCAATCACAGCAGCGGCCGCCGGGACCCAATCATTACACAGTGGCCGCCCGGCAGCCAATCATTGCAAGTGCGCGCCCTGCAGTTACTAAAGCCGCGCGCCCTGCCATTTGTGAGACCATGTTCACGGTCAGTGTCTGTGGGGCTCTGCATCCTTCTGCCGCCCCCCGTCCATTCTGCTGCTGAGAGCGGGGGACGGGATGCGATATGGCTGTAACAACTGACAGCCACTCTCGGCATAAGAGGTGAGCGGGCTGTCAGCCCAGTGGGGGACTGGATGTGGCTGGAAGAGCTGACACGCTGCTCAACTCAAAGCAGCGTTTCAGCTCTTCCAGCCACATCCAGTACCCCCGCCTCGCCGACGGCCCGCTCACCTACTCTTTCATCAGCTTGTATCAGCTTTACCAGCCCCCCCCGGGGCAGCGAGCAACTATTGCGCCCCCACCCCTGTGGCAACCAGAATAACCACCATCCCCGTGGCAACCAGAATAACACCCCTGGCAACCAGAATAAACACCCCCCCCCCCCCCCCCCCCCCCGCGCCAACCAGAATGTAAACCCTGCAAGCAGCATGTAACCCCTGGCAACAAGCATGTAGGTAAGCAGCACTTATTTGCTATAATACATACTGGGCATTACAGTGTGTGCTATAATACATACTGGGCATATCAGTGTGTGCTATAATGTGTACTGTGCAGAACTCTATGTGCTGTAATGTGTACTGGGCATTACGGTGTGTGCTGTAATGTGTACTGGGCATTACGGTGTGTGCTGTAATGTGTACTGGGCATTACGGTGTATGCTGTAATGTGTACTGAGCATTACGGTGTGTGCTGTAATGTGTACTGGGCATTACGGTGTGTGCTATAATGTGTACTGGGCATTAAGGTGTATGCTGTAATGTGTACTGGGCATAACTGTATGTGCTGTAATGTGTACTGGGCATAACTGTGTGTGCTATAATGTGTACTGGGCATTACGGTGTGTGCTATAATGTGTACTGGGCATTACGGTGTGTGCTATAATGTGTACTACTATGTGACTACACCACTTCCCCCAAAAAAACATGCCCAAAATTTTTAGCGCACTGTCCCTGTTTTCAGGTTTATATAGTTTCTAGTATACATGTATCTTTATGCGAGTGGGCCAACGGTGTGTGCTATAATGTGTACTGGGCATTATGGTGTGTGCTGTAATGTGTACTGGGCATTACAGTGTGTGCTGTAATGTGTACTGGGCATTACGGTGTGTGCTGTAATGTGTACTACTATGTGACCACACCACTTCCCCCCCAAAAAAATGCCCTACATTTTTAGTGCGACTTTGGCGCACACTGTCCCTGTTTTCAGGTTATATAGTTTCTAGTATATATGTATTTTTATGCAAGTGGGCCAATTGATACTTACCCCCCCCCCCCCCCCAACCCACATGTGCCATGCTGGGGAGAAGGGGAGAGGAGGCTTTATTCCGTTAGGACCCAGAAAAGGTCCGTCAGGACCCCAATTTTTAGAAGTGAAGGGTCCCCTGGGACCCACTTTTTTGGGTGGTTTTCGCGAACACTGTGGATACCAATTTTTTTTATATCATGACCCTCAGTCTTAAGCCGTATCTACCTGCTTCCCAGCTTGCAGTCAGGCAATGAATGGCTACACAACAGTATGAATGGCTGTCTGAATTCTGATTGGTGGCTAGCTCCAACCATCCACCAATCAGCATGCTGACAGCCACTCATTGTTTGGAGACTGTAGAGAATGCTGCCTATCCGCTCTTATTGTTGTGACCACCACCCGTTCCTGCTTGGAGGCACTTAGAATTATGGGGCCCTGGCAGTGTATGTTAAGATTGCCCAAGGATGGATTGGATACCTTCATTATTTAGTTTGTACAGAAATACCTAGCCTAGGAATAATCTGTTGGAACAGGTGAAGGCAACTTGTGACACTCCAACTGCTGTTGCTCTACATATGGTTACCCACCATTGGATATGCACGCAAAGCATTGGGTTCGCATGCACCTCTAAATTCCACACATAGTTCATAGATGGATATATATACACATAGATTTGGGCCTGGAGGATTACCATATGTAACTAAGATCTCTGAATTACTTACTACCATGTGGATTTTAAAATCTGGTACTTGTGTATTATAACGGCGCCCACGAAATCGGCCAAAAATCGCATGGAAAAATCGGATGCGATTTTGCGGCCGATTTTTGGCCGATTTTCGACCGATTTTTCACTTTTTCCGGCCAATTTGCATGCTGTTCCATTATTGCACACCTTGCACACCCCCGATTTCCATCGTAGTGCATCGCATGCAATATAGTGGCATGTGATGCATGCCATGCGATGCATGTGAAGCGATTCGATTTGTAATTGTACAATCACCCTGATGGGTGCTTACAATGTTAAATGCACCGCCATTGTTAACGCCACCCCCACTATCAACACCAACCCGAAGCGTGGCGAGCGTAGCGAGCCCGCGAGGGGCGGCGGTACGCGTCCTCCGACCTTTTCATACCCCCACTATCCACGTCGGCGTGGAGTAGATTTTAGATAGTGTGGCGAGCGCAGCGAGCCACCGAGCCCGAAGCGTGGCAAGCGCAGCGAGCCCCGCGTGGGGACGCGGAATACATGTAAAGTAATCCGCGTCCGCTCGCCATGCTTCGGGCTCGGTGGCTCTCTGCGCTCGCCACACTATCTAAACTCAACTCCACGCCGACGTGGATAGTGGGGGTATGAAAAGGTCGGAGGACGCGTACCGCCGCCGCTCGCCACGCTTCGGGTTGGCATTGATAGTGGGGGTGGCGTTAACAATGGGGGGGCATTTAACATTGCAAATCACATCGCATCGCATGCCACTTGCTGGCATGCGTTGCTATGCAATATTTAATTGTACAATCAGGGGCATTTTCCCGAAAATCACATCGCATACCATCGCATAGTACCTGGGGGTGTGCAAGGATGGAATAACATGCAAATCACCAGGAAATGGCCGAAAATCGGCAAAAAAATCGTCCGAAAATCGGACGCAAAATCGCATCGCAGATCAAATCGGCCAAAAATCGGACGCAAAATCGGATGCAATATCGGATGCGATTTGGATTAAATCGGGCGCCGTTATAATACACAAGTACCTAAAATCTTATTATTAATGCACATTGGTGTGCTGGGGGAAAACATGTTCTGTGTGTCTTTCCATTCTGTCAGGAGGGGATGCATTTAAAATCCCGGCGGTCGGGATCCCGGCGGTCGGGATCCCGACGCCGGAATCCTGACCGCCGAAATCCCGACACATTCTCCCACCATGGGTGTCCACGACACCCCTGGAGGGAGAATAAATGAGTGTGCCGAGCGTAGCGAGGCACCGGGCCCGCTGCATGGCGAGCCCGCAAGGGGGGGCGATCCACGTCCCCCCCTTGTCGGCATTTCGGCTGTCGGGATTCCGGCGTCGGGATTCTAAACGCCGGGATCCCGACCGACGGGATTCAGTACTGAATCCGTCAGGAGACCTGGTAAACACAAACTATGTGGGGTCCTGAGGACCAAGTTTGAGAAACCATGATCAATGCAATTAACATAATACCATAATATTAGAATAGATTGGAGAGCCCCATCTGTCACAAGTACTCAACATAGCATATTGGTTTTTATACCAAAGGTAATTGTCAGAGAACAACAGCAGCCTATCACCGTCATCAGAAACCACTGTTAATTGTGACTGACAAGAACAAATGGCTTGGTATACCTTATAACCTACACAATGTCTAAGGTAATCTGCAGATGAATGTAGTCAGAACATGCAGAAATTAATATAGTCACAAGACAAGAGTCAGGCAGAAGCATGTATCCAGTACATACAACGGACTGGCATACAGCAGCTGATAATCGCAGCCGGATGTGGCGGCTAGTGATGAAACTTTGAATGTGTTCTAGTTTGCAGAGCATATCCTGCATAAATTCACAATGCGCAAGGCTACACGCAAGTACAACTGATGCAGAGTCTACTACAGCTCGGTGGGAGGTGGGATTGTGCTGAAATAAGGCGTACTGAAAATACATATTTCCAGGTGTATTCATTGCACCTACTGTAGTATAGGGCTATCAAAGGACAGGACGATGATAACAAGTAGCAAACCAGACACATGTATCAGCTGTATAGTATCGGTGCTGGTTGAGGATTTAGAGCGGTACTTTGTACCACTGTAATAAAAAGCTACACATACATAAAAATGACATGTAATCACAATAGCTCCAGTGTCTCCCTCAACTCATGATTTCTTGGGTCTGATTTAATATATAGACAGAGAAAATGTTGACACCAGAATGTCGACACCACACTAACCCAAACCCTAATGGTTCATTAGAATTGTCAGCATTTTAACTGTCTACCTAAAGGTGCCGATACTCGGTGCAAGAGGGCAGTGCGATGAGATGCGCACTCCTGTATATGATCCCATCGCACAGCACAGAAAGTCTGGCAGCTCATGCTTTTAGTACTAGATTGCATCGTATCTAATACAAAAAGCACTGTGTTTTTTAATACTTTTTGTACTAGATGGAATGGAATCTAGTACTAAAAACACGGAGCTCATCGCACCATGTATGGGTACCTTAAGGAAAAGTACCACATTTTTTATTAATAATAATAATAATAATAATAATCATCATCATCATCATCATCATCATCATCATCATCATCATCATCATCATCATCATCATCATCAT
This sequence comes from Crinia signifera, assembly GCF_055691185.1. Classification (NCBI taxonomy): domain Eukaryota; kingdom Metazoa; phylum Chordata; class Amphibia; order Anura; family Myobatrachidae; genus Crinia; species Crinia signifera. The sequence continues at coordinate 70,553,092 of NC_139223.1, read as the reverse complement.
CATCATCATCATCATCATCATAATAAATAATGCTCAATACATGTCACAGGGTTGACCATAACAAAAATGTAATTGAAAGATGTCAAGGTTCCATTTACACAGTGCACCTCTTTAATTTCCACTACTCCATACAAGGCAGAGGTAGGTCTTTTAACCATATTCCTGGCAAGGTCATATCAGGTGCGACCACCCAGAGCTTGGCCTTTCCCTTATATGGTCACATCTGACGTGACGCATCAGACAAGCCAACTGGTGGCTGCTAGATAATATTTCAGATGTCTATACCCAATAGCAAGTGTGTTATTGGCGAGTCTTTTCTTACCACAATATTGCACCATCAATGGCATCCCAGATGCCAAAGAAAGATCGGCAAATGCAGTCTGTGTATAACCAACCATCGATGACATAGACTTTGATGACCATTACTACAGTACCTTAAAATAAAAATCTCGACTGAGTTATTATATAGATTTCCAGAGGCGTTGCAGTAGACATTCTGAATAGGCTTAAGGAGGTATTCTATCTGGGATTCCGACTGAGGGAACGTCCCGACTGTCGTCAATGGCAGCATTTAATAGGTGACAGCTGCTATTTCCACAGATGGAAATAGCGGCCGGGATTGAAAACCGCCCTTAGACTCAAGTGGGCGATGTAGGCACAATGGTGATCCGATGGTGTAATGCAGCACTCCGATCTTCAATTCCAGCAGTGGGCGTCTTTAACATATTGTAGCAGTAGAAGATGCAACAAACAGCGCAGCTGCTACACCTTACTGTGATCCTATGAAGCAGGCTCAGGGGCAGATTTATTAAGCTCGGTGAAGTGATAAAGTGTCTGGGTTTTTATCACCGGCCAATCAGCTCCTACCTGTCATTTGTCAAGCCAAGCCTGTAACTTCACAGTTAGGAACTGATTGGCCGGTGATAAAAACCAGACACTTTATCACTTCACCGAGCTTAATAAATCTGCCCCACAGTGTGGTGCAAGCTTTCTTAGCATTAGTGCATAGCATTGGCTGCAGCCGCTGTACTTTAAGATGCTACATATAAAGGTTTACATTCTTTTACACAGCAACTTGGTAAAAGCTATATGTATATAAAATAAATGATGCATTAAAAAAAATGTTTCAATGATTTAAAGTAGCTTTGTGTCTTATGTAGGGTACACATCAGAACGACCATGATCGTGCGACAATTGTGAAACCATTTCCTTGAAATTGTACGATGGATTGGATGGAGCACACAATCTGCACGACTGATCTGTACCCAATCCAATGTAGAGGACGAATCTTTAGTGCAGCAGGTACAATCTCCAAAGCGACACAATGACCAGCAGGGACGCGCATCGGATCGGAATCGCATTGAAAACAAACAATTCTGCTCTTTTTACATACAATCGGTTGTGAGACGCATCGAAATTGGGGAAATTGATCCCAAAGCATTCTGGTGTGTACCCAGCATTAGTACCCAGCATTAGCTATAAATCTAGATAATCTGACAATACTCCTCATCCTGGTGGCTCTGATGCTATGCTTGGCTAATCCTGATATCAGATAGAAAAACTATGCAGATCTTCGGCTGTTAGGGTCTGCTGGGTATAATGACAACATTGCCGAGGCCAAGTATGTGAGAGAAATCAGCAGAATAACTACCTACAGTACATTGGAAAAAATGGAAATGCAGAAAATAATTATTTACGTGCAGGTCACATACTCTTTGTCGATTCTTAAGTCGACATAGACACCGAAAAACCCCCAATAAAAACTCATGTCTACCTTTTTCATTTGTCGACCTAGTGACTGTCCACCCTATGACCCATACCCATAGATATACAGCCAAAAATGCGAACTGCAATAAGTATTTCTATTAATACGGTGCTATGTGCACAAAGTGTGCTGTAAAACATAGCTACTAACCAGACTGCAGCTGGCAGTTTTAGAACACAGTTCAGAAAATGAAAGTTAGCATCCGTTATTTATGAAACACACACTGAAATAAAATGTATTTTATGTCTGCTAATAAAGACAAAACATGATGGTATACTTCTTTTATTCTGTGCCTTTGTTATTGTGCGATCCTGTTCCATATTTTGTACCTGCCATCCATTTAAAATGGTTGCTATGCAACAAGCGAGAAGCCTCTCTGTTATTTAGAATCCACACTAATGGCCAAGGGATAGCCATTTTACACACAAGATTTCCCCAGCAAACAGACAGGATAAATACACGAATTAAGCTGGACACACACACACTCATGCAGAACAGGCCATCGGAATATTACTGTACACTGCAGATTCATTTAATTAGTCACATGTTATAGGGAAGGTTACCAGACGAGTGTAGTAGGGGTTGTTGTTGTTTTTTTTTTTGGGGGGGGGGGGGGGGGTTCTATGCGAATCTCTTAAAATGTTTTTATACATTCAACATGGACAGCATTTCACTTACAAATATTACTTTTTGTTTACTTCTCTGGGGAATCAGAAATGTGGATGCAGGGATTTAGCTAGTTGCACGATAAAAAAAAAAAGAAAAAGAAACAATAGTCAGAGGAAAGAGAGAAGAAAAGATCAATTTCTCCCCCTGGTGGACGAATTGTGTAATAGCATTTTGAAAAGGACACGAGATTTCTCAGCAAATGCAGTGATAAGCAACAGGGAGCTTTCAGCAATCCAGCTACTGTATATACAGCTAGATTACACGTGCCATCATCCACAATCAGACTCCCAGAAGATCCATGAATGATATTGAAAGTAATAGTTTCTCCTTAACAAGACTGTCAATTGGTGCTGCCTCTTTGATTCAAACAATGGAGACAAAGGGAAGAGAGATTATTTTTGAGAGAGAGGCTGACCACATGCTCCGAACACTCATTCAGTTATGAATGATTGCAATGAAAGAATAAAAAAAACACTGTTTCGTAATGGATGTGTTTTTTGTGCGCTTCCTTATATTAATGATTTTAATATTTTATTGTGAAGGAGGGTTTCCTTCTGATTTACTCAGAGCAATTTGGTTTTGCGCTGGATTTGTGAGGTAATATATATCCCGTTAATTGACAGCTGATATATGAAAACTGCAGTACTTATTGATCATTATAGATCTACAAGCTTTGAACAACTGCACAACATATTGGGCAAGGTCTCAGTAAATCACACACTGAGAGCGATCTGAGTTTCAGCTATTAAATTAGTATCTTCATATTTTATTCATAATTATTAAAAGTTATATTTTAATTAAATTAATTTGGTCAACCACGAATTATACCTTAGAAAGTGGCCCCACACAAGAGTCTTCTTTCTTCTCCTGTTTATGCTTACTTAGCTCTGACTCAGGGGAGCACCTCCAACCTGAGATATTAGACACGACCAACCATTACAGAATATTATTGGGAATTGATTGTATCTCTCCTATTTTGTATCTGTGACTGTGGGTTATCTATAAACCATGGCAAGCCGGTGGGAAATCCTGAGCGGAACCCAACTGTAGAACTTCTCTCACTGTACACGTAACCACAATGACATAACCTTAATAGGACACAGGACTTAATGGAGAAAATGGCAGGTGTCAACTAAATGTAATGTCTCAAGATTATGCTGTGCTGTACTACCTTATCTTTGTCCTTATTCACTAAGCCCAGCACTTCCAAACCTCCCAGAACCTTCATCCTATCATCTTATCCGCACCTCACCCTTATCTCTGTACTTCCTTTTTCTGACTTGACGAACCTACATAATTATACGACAAAAAATGGGATCACTACAAAAGCCCCCCTACACTACCGCAGCCAATCCCACTTGAACCGCCCGGGAGCTTCCCGGGTACAGTTGCATGTGATATATGGCAGGCGATCCCATTCCACTCTGCTGGGAGGCTGTCAGACACAGAGGCTGTCTGAGTCAGAGATTGGATGTGCAAGCAGCAGGTTGTCAGACACCTGCGATATGGACACTTCACTCGATTTCTCTGCCCAATCCGCCTGAATTTGGTGAAAAGTGGCCAAAATCAGACAAGTGTATGGCCGGCTTAACTCTACACTTCTCTTCAGATGGATAAAGGTCATAAAGATGTTCACTGCTGCATTATTACAGAAGGTGAAGGTTGTCTTCATAACAGACACTTATTTAGAGCAATAATTTAATACAATGTATTACAGCAGAGATTTTCAACCTTTTTACCTTGCGGCACACTAAATAAGATTTTAAAATTGTTAAGGCACACCATGTGATCCCCACATGGCAAAAAACAATGGCCTCCACAGTAAAAAAAAACAACTTATTGGCCCCCATAGAAAAAACAAACACTGGTCTCCACAGGTAACAAAAATAAAATACATTGGCCCTTTACATGAAAAGAAGAGACCAGTAAATAACAGTTGAACTGGTGGTGTCTATAAACTGGTTTGGGCATCTCTAGATCTGGGGGCACACTTGGGAACAGCTCAAGGCACACTAGTGTGCCACGGCACAGTGGTTGAAAAACACTGTATTACAGTGCAACAATGATTTTCAGGAATGACCACTAAAATGTGACCCTTAGGTGTCAATTAGCTAGAGGTGAATCTTTACATTGAACAGCTTACTCGATTTCATCTGCTAGATTCTCCCCTAATATCTAAATTAGATTTTTGTACATATTTTCTGGTTCTCCATCTGGGTTCACTAAATACCTTGGGTATTCAGGGGACTGCAGAAGCCACTTGAGCACTTTAAAATGACCAACCAAAGCTTATGTTCCTCCCACTCTAAACATCAACTGGCTGCCAGGGATTTCAGCATTTTTTTAGTGCCTGGGATTTCCGCATTTTTCAAGCGTGGAATCTGCTGCGCTATAGAAGAAACTGTAAATAAATAAATAATAGAAGAGAAGGTACTTGTGGATTATCACGGCTCCCACGATGGCCATCGTATGCGGAAAAAATCGCATTGCATGCGATCGCATACGATTTTTCACTGAAAAGCATCCAAATGCATTGGAATTAGTATGAAACATGTTCAATGGCCCCCAAATGGCATTTTTGAGGCTGTACCACCCCCACTATCAACGCGAACCCGAAGCGTGGCGAGCGCAGCGAGCCCTCGAGGGGCGGCGGTACGCGTCCTACGACCTTTTCATACCCCCACTATCCACGTCGCCGTGGAGTCGAGAATAGAAAGTGTGGCGAGCAAAGTGCGCCACCGAGCCCGAAGCGTGGGGAGCGCAGCGAGCCCCGCGAGGGGACGCGGATATCTTCACAGGTATCCGCGTCCCCTCACGGGCTTCACAGGTGTCCGCGTCCCCTCGCCATGCTTTGGGCTCGGTGGCTCGCTTCGCTCGCCACACTTTTCTATTCTCAACTCCACGCCGACGTGGATAGTGGGGGTATGAAAAGGTCGTAGGACGCGTACCGCCGCTGCTCGCGGGCTCGCTGCGCTCGCCACGCTTCGGGTTCGCGTTGATAGTGGGGGTGGTACAGCCTCAAAAATGCCATTTGGGGGCCATTGAACATGTTTAATACTAATTCCAATGCATTTGGATGCTTTTCAGTGCAAAATCGCATGCGATGCGATCACATGCGATGGCATACGATTTTGACAAAAACGGCAAAAATCTGTAAAAATCGCATCGCATGCCACTATATATGGCATGCGATGGCATGCGATGGGAGCCGTGATAATCCACAAGTACCGAAGAGAAAAATCTACTTTTATGAGAACAGCAATTCTAAGATAACCGGGACACCAAGGAATATATATGGACTGCAAGGGGTAACTTTACTAAGATGGGAATTCTATTGAAGAAGGGATGTTGCTCATTGCAACCAATAAGATTCTACTCCTTATTTATTTAGCATCTTCTAGAAGATAATAGATATAATCTGATTGGTTGCTTTGGACAACATCCCATCTTCAACAAAACTCCCGTGAATTTACCCCCAGGAAGGAGGATTTTGTATTTTTGAGATTGGAGTCATAAGTGAAAAGCTTCAAACTTTCCATCAAGTGCACAACGAAATGTAAGCAAGGGTCTGATATCACCCTATTCATCATAAAAAGCTAGTGCTAGCTCAGGATGAAAGGATAAGCCAATTAATATTTTAATTGCTCAGCCGAAAGTATTCCAGTGTAACAAGTAACCGCATGCATATTTCGGATGTGCTCCTGATTTTCTGTATGTAATTATTCCATCAGGCCGGCGTGTAAATCTAAAAATGAAAAAGTCATCACCCTAATTAACATAGAAAGAACCTGCGAATAATTGTAATTTTTCTTAATCAGAATATTTAAATTATAGACGGATGCTTAAACCTCCGAAAGTGCAGACACATATCTGAAATCAATGCAATAAGTCGTTTTGAGATTTTATTTCAATTTGAAACTTACACAATGTTTTATGCACACCCACGAAGCAGAGATTTAACATGAGTGTAATTTAATGCTGCCGCAGCCTAGTCCTTTTATGTAAGAATAAATGAAACCAGTGTTGCAGGATTCATTATTCTGACAACAGGGGAAATGTCACTAATATGGTATTGTAAAGGACTGTGTACTGAGTCAGAACGGCCTGACTCTTACCAAGCATGTACTCCAACACCAAATTCACCGGCAGGGCAGGATGTCCTTCGTTAGAGAACACCTTCTTCCAGAATTCTTAAACAATGGTTACTTATAATCTTCAATAGCATGATATCATATAATCAAGCTACTGTACACATTGCAGTTTGTAATCCACAGTGGACAGTATAAGGTATAAGGCCCCCATACATCAGAACGAGACTTGACCCAACCGTCCAATCTCAACTAGTCTTGCGACGACTTGCGTGCACACGATCGCACGATGTGCACTCCCGTGGGTCGTGAGGTAGGCACCTAGATGAGACATGCAGCACGTCTCATCCATCAGCTCTCATTGCGGTCGAATGAGCGATCGTTTGTGTTTTTAGGCATATTCGATCACTTGCACAAATTGAGCTGCCTGCAGAGTAGATGAACAATCTTAATGAATGACCGGCGGGTACGGGCATTATCGTTCTTCATTCGTAGCATACACACTGAACTTTTTTTGGCTAATATCGTTTAAAAGGGCCAGAATGAACAATACTGGTCAAAAACCTGTAGACTGTGTACGCACCTTAACTCAGAATAGGGTAGAGATACATAAATGTGTAAATGCATCAGCGAGGGTGCTGCATGCAATAATTTGCACCATGCTCAGGGAACCATCTGACTAATAATTAGGTCCACTGTATTTGAACTTTACTTTGCTTCAGTTCTGATCTGACATTTGTCAATACCGGTAAATCTTGTATAAAGATATAGAGCTATAAGCCAGGCAGGTGGCTTTCTACCTTCTACCTGTATAAAAAGGGTGCCGGACGGGTCCCCGACAGTCATTTCTCCGACGTCGGAATCCCGACTGCTCCCTCGTGGGGGTCCACGACCCCCATAGAGGGAGAATAAAATAGGTGGCAAGCACAGCTTGCCACGGTACCCGCAAGGGGCTTCATTGCGCTCCCCACGCTGTGCAGTCGGGATTCCGACGTCTGAGTAATGACTGTCGGAATCCCGACTGTCGGAAATATACCACACCCTATAAAAACATTTGACCTGTGTTTTAAACTCCTTCTTTAATGGACAAAACAATGTGCACTGCAGGTGGGGCTGATGCACATTCTATATATGATTCCATACATGCGCAGTAGCGAATAATCGCTGAACTACTTGAACATAGGCCCTGCAAGCGGTTTGTGTCCGCAGCCCATAAGGCCATGTGTGCTTTCCTTGTCGCACTGAAAGAGGAGAAAAGGATGACCATGGTACAAAACTCCTAGGCATAAGCCTGTTTCCAAAATATGAATACGAGACAGAACAAAATGAATAAAAAAACAAGCTGCTTATTCCTCCTCTCCCTTTTGATCACATTACTAGTGACAAGGACGACAATATGTTTTGCTACTGTGCACATCTTAGATCCTAATACAGCCATGCTGTCTCCCTAAGTGCAGCTTGTACTTTTAGAAAATTGTGCTCTGTGTTGACTTCGAATATCCTTATATTTCACAGTAGAAGGTGCATTTACTGCAATTCAAAGGCGTGATGTTCAGTGATTCAATCTCTGAGATCCATGTTATCGGACATTACACACTGCAGTTCTAAATGAACAGAATTAATAGTCTACCAACAGATCTGGTGGATCCCATCATTCTGATTTCTCAATCAGCTATTTCTCAAACAACAACCCTTTTGCAGACAATAGGGTAATTCTAACTTCACCCTTTATATTAATGTTATCTACCTATTCTCCTTTGTAGTAGCAGCAGGGAAGCTGAAAGCTAGGACTGGACACATGTCCATGCACAGTAGTCCAGGATGGGACATCTATAGGGATAAGCAATTCTCATATCTCAGGATAGTTTTCACCATAACAGCATATAATTACTCAGATGCTATGTCAATAAATTATTGCAGTAAAACATAATTTTACGTCATTGTGTGTATTATGCAACACAGAAATATAATTGTTTTAATCGTTGACCTGTATCCAATTATTAATATATTAAATGCTTTATGTCTGTATTTATGTAGCCAGATAAATATCTGCCATAGATATACAGCTCATAACTCAGTGTACAGTATAGTAAGCCAATTAACATATTGTTCATTCTAGGAGCCTGAATCTTTCAAAATCCTCAATACAGACCAGACTGTACTAGAAGCACCAAAGCAGACAGTGACACCCCAGGCAGGGAAGAGGAACTGCACTGGTTTTAAAAAGTGTGGGCTGTTAGAATGAACACTATAATAATAACATTACACACAAACATTTTCAAATAATATTATACCAAACAAAGTTGTCAGGGGCGTAAACAAAATGTTGTGGGACCCATAGCAAACTACTGAAAGGGTACTATTGTCCCAATGCTTCTGGATAGAAACCTTTCTGCAGCAGTTATTAGTTGTATGCCCCATAATAGCGCCCTAGTTAATTTTTTAAACCATAGCAGTGATCTAGTTTATATTATGAACCATAGTAGTGCCCTAGCTTACATGATATCACATCATAGGGTTACCAGTAGACATTAATTCACAATATGACAGTGTCCCCAGTTCATTTAATGCCACATTTCAGTCCCCCCTGTTCATAGTGCACCATATTAGAGAACCCTCCAGTTCAAATGAAGCCATGCTACACTGCACCAGTTTATATTATTCCACATTATAATGGTTCCATTTTATACTGAGTACCATTACTCCCACTTCATATTATGAAACATTATAGTGCCCTTTACATTACAAAGAGCAGATCAGACTATGGCACATTACAGTGCCCTGCAGTGCATATTGTGAAACATTACAGGGGCCTCCAATTCCTTTTGTGCCACATATTACAGGGGCCTCAAGTTCACTTTGTTCCACATATTACAAGAGCATCCAATTCATACGGTGCCACATTACAGCGCACCTTTACAATAACATCTACCACACACACCTCTCACTAAAAATGTAATGTCACACTATTCTAGCTTGGGTAATTACTCAGGCAAATCTGGGATATTGATGTATGTAACCTTATAGCCTGGGTTCAAGGCCCCCTAAGTCTCTGGGCCCCATAGCAAAGGCATCTCTATGGACCAATATTGTTACACCCACAGACTTTGTCATATTGAATCTTTTGTGAAAATATAAAAAGTGTTGTAGCTCTAAAGGTGCCCATACACGTTGTGATGAACTCTGTGCTTTTAGTACTAGATTGCATAGCATCTAGTACAAAAAGTATACAATGTGCTACAGCACTGTGCTTTTTGTACTAGATACGACGCAATCTAGTACTAAAATCATGGGCTGCACATACTTTATGTGCTGTGCGATGGGATGTGCACGGGAGCTCACATCTCATAGCATTGCCCTGTCGCACCATGAATGGGCACCTTAAGGATCTTTGTATTAGGCACCAAGCCAGGACTAAGTCAAAAGGATTACCCATTTGAATCTTCCCAGTACATAGGGACTGGGTACAATTGATAATAGTTACAAATATTAAGATTTGCTTCCTTTCTGAAAAGTAATGGTGTGTACACACAGTGAGATTCCATTGCTATTCGACTTATGGTGCCCACACACGCACCGATCCCGGCGGTGCGATGCTATGCGATGGGGTGCGCGCTCCCGCGGCACCTCATCGCACAGTACAAAAAGTATGTGCTGCACATACTTTTTGTACTAGCTTTTTATCGCATAGCATCGCATCGCATGCACAAGGCATATGATGCGATGCTATGTGTGCTAGTTAAGCACAGAACGCACGCCGGGATCGATGCGTCTGTGGGCACCTTTAAGATTCGAGTGCTATGCAATCTTTGCTAACTTTGTACTATTTACATACAATTCATACAATCTGCATTAGCTTTGTACTATATAGTCATTGCTGCCCTGTCTATCTGGGTTTCGATTTGTGCTTTCATGGGAGCGCGAGGTAAAAAACCTGTGCGATCAGTATACGACCTGCATGCGACTGACTATATAGTCAAAATCTCATGCTGATGGTAAACGTGTGTACACACCATAACACCCAGACTAACAACAGACATTAAAGGCGGGGTGGCGGCAACGATTATAAATACTTACTAACTGTCATTGAGTCCGGCTCTTGTGCTGCAGGCAGTGTGCTACTCATTGTAGTCACAGGCGTGGGAGGACTGGCGTCCATGCTGTACGTGAAAGAAAGGGTTAAAATGGGGAACACATGAAAGCTAACAGTCATTGTTACAAAATCACTGTGTTCTCATGATGAAAACAACTTCTGGATTCCCGTATTCAATGTGTGGCTGTGCTTGGATGCTAGCCCTTAATTCTTTAATGGACTCAAATTTGCTGCTTTCAACCGTAGCAATCATTTTTTATATTACGAAAATAGAAGTGGAACTCTCACACTAACATTAAACCACAAAGGTGCCTTTGAAACAGGAACTACAGTAAATGTAATTTGCTGGCAATATCCCTGCTCCCATTTCTTTGGTGACAATTGCCTTCTTAACTTGTACACTAGTAGGAAGAAATAAGAAACAAAATGGGGTCATTTTTAGTAGGAGGAGAACACAGAGGTGTACAAAGGGCAGTTCATCTTATTGTGTGATTATGGAGCCTTGTGATTAGAGAAACCAGCAGAAGCGGCACACTGGTCCCACAAGACTATGCCACATAGACTGCCACCACATTATACCTGCGCTGCTGTTAACTTATAGCTTGTCCGATTCACTACAAGTTGGCCTTGCTTCATCCACTCTGTTCTGTGTTCCTATACGAATTCTAAATCTTCAGTTGGCTACAGGATGTTTCAACTTAATGGACTTTAGTTGGGCATCCATGCGTCTCATCTTGAATAATGAATCCAAAAAGTACTTTTCACCATAGACAAATGAGCTTGCTAACAATATGAATGTTTGCGTTAATGTTGTCCTATCTAGGCACATTTAAAAATAGAATGATGTAACATATGTATATATATCAGCATGGAAAAAATGAAGGGTCTGATTCAGACCTGCTCGTTGAGCAGCAAATTTGGGCCCGTTGTCGATGGTGCGGGTCTGCGCATGTGCGAATATGTGTATGTGCTGTGTGAACGCCTTCGGGAAAAGTATTACACTCGCCGAGGCATTTGCACTGTCAAAGGAGGGAAGGGGGTGGGCAGGGGGCTGGAGCAGGGGTACGGTCAGCATTTTATGGACAAGCACATGGACAGGGAAGAGTGTCTTTCTTTGTTGGCACATATTCTATCTCTGTGCGCCAACAAAGAAAGACATTCTTCCCTGTCCCCCTCTTCTTCGTATCAATTCATGTCTTTGGCTGCACCCCCACTGAGATCAACGGATTTGGACTGTCTCGCTTGGGGCCCATACGAGTGCTATAGCACCAGCCAGTGAAGATACACCCTTTCCCCTATAACTGACTTTTATTTGTGAATGGGGGGGGGGGAATCATTCGATGGACAGCAACCATCGATGATTTCTCACCCATGCCGCCGCAATCCCTTGCATGCAAATGCAATTGGCTGATCACTTTCTCTCTCTCTCTCCAAGGCCTGATACTTCTCCCTCTAATTGTGTTAATAATCAGCAGTTTGATACTATTCATTTTGCAAAGATCTTCTATTTTGTACCATATATCCCAAGTCTGAAAAAGGCTATGCAAATATAACACAAGAAAGTGGAACGAGTTAGTGTTCCAATGCACGTGCGCAGTATATGGGGCAGATGCACTAAGCTTCAAAAGTGATAACATGGAAAGTGATAAACAACCAACCAATCAGCTCCTGCCTGACATTTTTCAAACAGCCTGTGACATGGCAGGTAGGAGCTGATTGGCTGGCTGTTTATCACTCTCCCTTTTATCACTTTTGAAGCTTAGTGCATCTGGCCCTATATACGGTATAATGGTATATGTGCCAACAACACCTTACCATTTTTTCCCCAGTTCATGACATAGGGGGGGGGGGGGGGGGGTACTGAATCTCAGACGATATTTGCGCTTGATGGAAATATCGGCCATCAGTATTCATAAATGACTGGGACTCGCCTAAGCAGATTTGACTTCGTTTAAATTCCGAATCTGCATTGTGGAAAATGGCGGCTGGATTGTCACATCCACAGCTGTTTTAGACTATTGGTGGCTGTTTTCCTTGATTGCATGGACTTTGCGACTGTTGGAAGAACAGAGCTGACATTGAATAGGTCGAAATGCAAATTTGACCAATTCTTATCAAAAACCAACAATATTTCCACCTGTGGAAATATCCGCCCAGATTAAATATCGGCCATGGTATTTTATTAGACAAACTACACAAAATGATTTGAAGTTCTCCTCTGCTCAAGAAGAATAAATATAGATGTAGCCAACATCAGCTTGGCTGTAGTACATACGCACAGGCAAACACATTGTGGGATACTGCATGCAGTGCCGGACCCGTTGATCACCCAGTGGTATAAATGGCGTGCATATGGACACACGCGACCCATTCACAGGTACACAAGTAGCTCCAGCTATGCCACGATGTAAAGCCGCCCATGGCTTCATCTGTATAACTAATTACCTATGTTTAACCCTTAACTTCTTTGGGGATATTTTCGCATTTCTGGACTGTTTTAAATTACAGCCTCACTGTAAATCATTTTGCAATACTCACTCAACATACAGTATAATGTTTTAAATGTAAGTTTCGTTGTTGAGTCCCACTCATGCTTATCACTGAACGACCTTAACGTCTTACACTGACTGATATATATCAAAGATAACTTAGTGGGGCACATCAATGTACAATAATGACATGTTGGCCATTCATAGAGTACTGCTATTTAGAGAAATACTTGGGAGTGATTTACGAACATGAAACAAAGATCCAATAACTATATAAATCAAAGAGCATAAAGCTCTGATTGACGTGAAATGATTCGGATTTATTTGTTTAAATGTTAAATATACTATTATATTATAGCGAATATTTGAAACTTGGTTTTTGGTGTGCTTACAGACCGTCAAGATATATTTCTTTCAAATATATTTTTGCAGGGAAATTGCACCTTTCTACATATCTGACAGCTGAATTTGCATCATATTTAGACCTAGAATTATTAAGCGCCATCATAAATCTCTGATCAGTTCTGTATAGATTAGGCTAAAGAAACCACACTTGCGATTCATTGTCATTGGCATTAGCAATTTGCCCCAGGTTAAAAAAAAAAAAAAACTATAACTGTGCGCCATAAAGAAGAGCCAACATAAGAATACGCACCACAAACTTATCTAACTTGAGAAACACTGTAAAAAAAATTATTTTTTTTAAAAAGGGCATGAAATAAAAAATGCGCGTACAGTACACTGCTGTGTTCTATACCTGAACTGGATGTCTGATCCTCTCTGAGCCAACGCTACAGCGAGGGCTGCACTCTCATTCTCATCGGAATACTGCAAATGATCTATAGTGGAATCTATGGTAAGAAAGGTATAAAAATCAATACAAATAAACTATAATCATTACGTTATTGTTATCACCGTTACAGGATAGGCGATCGACCACTCTTGGGTTAGACATCTAAATATAGTTGACGGGGTCTAGAGTGACAGTGATAGGAGTTAGATGCAAGCGGGAGATTGACGGAGACAAAGTCGACAGTCACCACATTGACAAGTTTTTCTGTTTTATTTAGTGCTGAATGTCACAGGGTCCCCGTGGACACTGTATATGAGCACAGTGGCTCGCTATGCTAACTCTATGTCCACTTGGATAGAAAAGTATGAACCAAGTTGGGCTGCACAAAAAAAAAACCCTGAAAAACTCGTGTCGACGTGGTGACTGACGATCTCTCGCTTGCGTCTAACTCCCATCACTGTCTAGACCACGTTGACTATCTTTTGGCGTCTAACTAGACGCCTTTGACCAAGGGCGACCATACACAGTTATCACAAAACTTAAATGCATTACATAGTCTGGACCAGAGATTTACATACAGGGTTAAGGGCTAACGAAGATACGCCTCAGTTAGAACAGCTCAATGGAGCTTTGATAGTTGTATTTAATGGTCATGGTTTCATCGAGATGATATTGTTGGATATTAGATCCAAGTCAGCAGCTTTTTATTAAATGCATTACTTTTTAAGATTTTCTCTGTTGTTTTCAGCTGTAGATTTACATAGATAAATTTACTTCTGTTGCATTAGAACAGGGGTGGCCGACCGGTCAGAGGTAAAGAGCCGAAAATTATCGGTAGTCAAGCTAAAGAGCCGACATCATGCGCGCGCCGAAGGCGCATGCGCCAAAAAAAGGGGCATAGTCTATTTTGACCCCTTGGGTGGGTGTGATACAAATATGCCTCCAATAGTGCAGTGCCATATATGCATATGCCCCCAATAGTGCCAGATACACATATGCCCCCCACGGTGCCAGGTATGCACCACACGGTGCCGGGTATGCCCCCACAGTGCCAAAAAGCTGCTATGCCCCCACAGTGCCACAAACTGCTATGCCCCCACAGAGCCACAAACTGCTATGCCCCCACAGTGCCACAAACTGCTATGCCGCCACAGTGCAAATTTCCCAGTAGCAGCACTCACCGTTGTTGCTGCTGCTGCCAGGTGGGGAGAGGACAGGCTGGTGTCCCCCTGAAGTCCTCCTGTCATGTCACAGATGGGAGGAGAGCACAGGTACACTGCGCGTCTCCTTCCCCCTCATTTCCCTGTGACTGGGCCGCCCACCAATCAAAGCTCGCTGGCCGGCTCCTGATTGGCTGCTGGCCCACGAGCTCTGCTTGGCGGATGGCCCAGTCACAAGGATGCACAGTAAGGGGTAGGAGAGATGCGCGATGCGCACTCTCCTCCCCTCAGAAAGAGAAGGGATTCAGGAAACCGGCAGCAGGGGGGACTGGGACAGACGGTAGGCGGCGGGCAGCAGTGGGAGCAGGAGCCGCACTTTACAAGGGGGAGAGCCACATGAGGCTCAAGAGCCACAGGTTGGCCACCACTGCATTAGAATATACATCTCTGTATTGGATCCAGATGTATTCTGTGAGAGGTTTTATTAACATAAATCTGTGTGGACATTTGCCGAACATGCGAGAAATTCATAAAACTGCATCATTTTGTATGACTACGATATTCAGCAATACATAATGATGGTTTCCTCTAACACCAAAGGTTAAGTGCGTTAAAGTTAAACATAAATCATTGTAGGGAGTGAGCATACATGCACTAGTAACCTTAATGTCTTGGTTAACCATATTATCGCTGACACTGACTGGGGTCCTTTTCACTCTTTCCTTCTGTCTCTCTTTCTCCTATACCTATACAGTATGTCTTGCTGTTATCAACTATATATAGGCAGACTAGGGGGGTGATTCTGGTTCGAAGTCACGCTGCTTAGCGAGCCAACTAACGCCGCCCGCGCGAATGTCTTCCCTCGATGTGGTCTGCGAATGCTGGTTTTGCATAAATATCCATTCACAGGTTTGAGTACAGGGCTAAAATCATTTGATGGTCACCGGACCTGTTCGCAATCTAAGTCAGTCTGGGCTGACTTATGGTGTGCACACAAGGTCGATGGCTGTGCTATTTGATCCTCATGCGATCGGAACGCATTGGGATCGAATCGAACGGCAAGCCAAAAGACATGCATGCAATTTTGACAATATAGTACAGATCTGTACTATAGTCAATGTAGCCCTCTCTATCTGGCTTCGATTTGTGCTTTGCGGGAACACGAATCGGGATCGCATGGGGATCACAAGGTGCATGCGATCTGCATGCCATCCCGATGGGATTTTGACTATATAGTCAAAAGCTCATGCCAAATATCACCGTGTGCACACACCATTAGACTTGTGATGTCCGGTGTGAGTACAGGATGAGCACCGGACATCCTGTGATGCCAGCCGCCTGCCCCCTGGAGGCAGCTGCCTGCCTGTGTTCACATGGGGGCCCAAGAAACGCTGTGCGCCACTATGCGAACGCTCCCTGCTTGCCTCGATAAACCCCCCACCCCCGTTTGAACGCCACGGCGTCCGCACAGCAGCCCTGCACATGCAAATATGCACATTTACAGAGGCTAAACATCAGTCCTAAGTGTTGTTGTCTGCTGTCAAAGTTTCTGTGAATGTCCCGTGGTACCATTCACCTAAACCATAATTTACTAGGCGCTGACTAAAAACAAAGTCTGAATATAGAAGCATAAGGTACAGTAGCACCGCTGCCAGGTGAGAACACACATACACACACGTACATAATCACTTTATTTACTAGATAACATTGAAATAACTTCTCTGTACAGAAGCGATGGCAGGTGCTGAAGGTTCCACTTGGCAGCACACTGCGCTAATTGTACAGGTTTCTCATATGTGTACTATGGATATAATATATCATGATTTGATAGCGTGATTTCCCCTTTTTAACAACAATTAATTGGAAAGTAAAGGTTACCCAATCAATCTGAATTAAAACCAACATGCAGGTAATAATTAAAAATGAACGTAAGCGATCAGATACGTGCATTGCAGTAGATGTATGTCTGCAATATATAGAGCAGCACTATTTATAGCAGGCTTACAAGGTCTGCGGCACTAAAGCTATAAAATCACCCACATATCGTAATTCACATACTACCTGGGCTGTCACAGGTC
The DNA here is from genome assembly GCF_055691185.1 of Crinia signifera. Lineage (NCBI taxonomy): Eukaryota > Metazoa > Chordata > Amphibia > Anura > Myobatrachidae > Crinia > Crinia signifera. The sequence goes on along the minus strand of NC_139223.1, from coordinate 70,535,957 downwards.
ACAGATCACTTAGAATGATTTCATCGACAGTCACGCATAACGATATTAATGTAAACGGAGGATCTGATTCAGGGATGGATGCAGTTGCCTTAAGAAAATATCCTAAAGCAGTAGGCGGAGACTTGTGACTAGACAGCTCCTGTATGCAGCAACGGGATCACTGGCATGCACATCGGTCATTCGAGTAACCCTCAGATTACACAGGGTGGCTGGGCTGTTCACATTGGCCCTGGAAATCTTCATCCAAAAGTGTCCTGTGAATAGGGGCTCACTGTCACACTCTGCGGGCCCACTCACATGAGTCCAGGTATGACTGTGTCATGGCCACTGCACAGGTCAGTAGGGGGAGTGTGAATGCAGCAGTTTCCCACATATCACTAAGCAGATCATACACCAGTACACCAGTGTACTGTAGTAGTAAATGTGAGATTCATTCTGTATATATTATTATTTTCTATCCAAATGTTTGTTACCTGTGTGCTCTTGTGTCACCTTAGTAAGTGAGATCCCAATGGGCCAACATTATGCAGAGGTTTGGGCATTTATGGTTCGGGTTTATACTGTATTCAAACCTCTTTTTCTGTTGTATTAATGATGGAAAAGGGGGCAGTGTGCCATAAGAGAGGCTGCGCACCTTTTGTGGTGTGAGCAGTAGTATGCCCTTTGCAGTGATCAGCACCCTGACCTGGTACTTGGGTCATTTCTATGGCAGCCAGTGCCTGTGATCTAGTGTGTGCATGTGCCGCACTTTGCATATGTGAAAACACATGCCTATGGTGCTACAAACACACAATTTACTATTGAAATCAGGGCAATTCGGTGCACCATTGCTGATGCACAAACAATGTTGCATGGCCCACTTAAGTTGGAGCTTCGACAAGTGCAAATACTCTAGTACGGACTTTGGTATAATCTGTATAACTGCTCAGCACTAACTGAGAGGATAACCAGCTCTTTTCAGGCACGTCACCTAGCCAGGTCAAACCTGTCCTAAGATTATCTGGAAGACCTTTAGAAATTCTTTTGGACTCTCTATAGAGTAGACCAGGCTCATGTATGGAGCCACCACCCCACATAAGTGGGCAGTCTGCCCCTGTCCTGCTGTTGATGTTTTGTCTAGGGTACCGAGAAACCTTACACCGGCCCTGCATACAAGTGTCCGTGAGCTGGTTTTTCCAAAGCCTTTTAGCATGACCTGGGTCACCCGCAGTCTACAAGGGGCGTATTCGCAGGGAACTGGACCCAGTTTATTTTTCAGAGACCCTTTTCCACCAGGCTGCATCCCGGGAAAACCCGGCAATAACACAGATAATTGCAGCAGTGGATAAGGGGTATAACTGAACCACGTTACCAATTAGAACAACAACTGTTTAGCCCACATTGTTATTCTCATGAATATCTGCAATACTTGGAATGCTGTCCTACTGCATTAATTACCTAAGTGTGAATAGGTGCCTGCAGCATTGACCGGAAACAAGACCTCAGCTTCATTGTTTAGCACCTGTAATGATGTCCAGCAGCGAACCTGGGGTTTTTCCGAGCCTCCTACAGGGGTCCTGCAATTATTAGAAAAACAGACATTACTGCAGGGCACAGATTACCTATGGCTTTATCTTTCAAGAACGGGACTCATCAACAGACAAATAAGACATAGTTTAACATGCCAATCAGGTTTGCAAAATATAACCAGGGCTCAGGGGAGAAACCTAGAAGGAGTGGGGCCAAGTATGTGTGTGTCCACTACATTGAGAATACCAGGGTTCTCTTTACATGCTGGCTCGCCTGCTAAGAGGGGCTTATTCACGCCATCATAGGGCGAGTCTGTCCATCCTCAGCAGTTGGGCCTATACACTGGTCCTTCGTACCCCCCTCGCTGTGCCCAGGAATTGAACTGTTAAATGAGAATGCAGATGTGATCAGTTCAAGGGTTTATTTTTCAATAACTCCTGCTATTTGTTTTACTTAGAGTAGAAAATCTGCAGCACTAACATTTGTCCTGTATTCCTGAGTAAATGCATGGGGGCCTAACAACATTACAGAGGTGACTGTTTTGCCAGCCCCTTTCCAATTTTCATTACTACAGAGTTTTCTCTGAATAGTACAGTAGTCCAATTTACTTTGGTCAGAATGGCCATACTCTGGATTATTATTATAGATCAGGGTTGCCGACCCTCCCGGAATTACCGGGAGTCTCCCGAAAATCGGGTCCCCCTCCCGGCCCCCCGGAAGGGTGGGCAACCCTCCCGGAATCAGGGGGACTCCCACTGAGCCAACCGATCGCAGAATTTAAATGCCGCAATCCTTGGGTCTCAGAGGAGGGGGCGGGGCTAAAATGACACACTCGTGTCTTTTAGCCCCGCCCCCTCCAAGGAGATCAGTGATTGCATATATTTCCTTAAGGGGGCGGGGCTTAATGATGGCACAGTCAAGCCCCGCCCCCTCCCGAACGGGTAATGAAAGTCTCCTCTCTGGGCTTCTCCCGGAGAGGAGAATTTGAAAGTCGGCAACCCTGTTATAGATATACAGTAGTCATAAAATGTGGCAGATTTGACCTCCAACAAGCACACGTTGTACATTGGAATGCACCAGAACTAATCATGAGGAGAAAGCCAAAATATAACGTTTTAATGTAAGATTCAATATAAAAGTCTAACAATGCTCCACCCCTCTATTGAAGGAATTGCAAGTGTTGCATGTGCCAGCAGCCACTATATGGCGCCCGAAGCTCTGCTCTGTTCGGCTGCACACAGACACCGACGCGGACATTATTGTTGTGTTGTGCCATAATTTTCACAAGCTGGGGACCAGTTACATAATAATACCCCAATTTAATAGTGTACAATAAGGCTGCAGTCACTTGCCAAGCTTTTCCACTGTGAATCATTTTGTTCTTTTTCACTTGTGTCTTCAGGTAAGTATTCCCTGTTGAATCTGCTTAAATTAACTTTTTTTTTTTTTTTTTTACATTTGCAAATGGTGCCAAGGAATGTAGTTCTAAGCCAATGTGCAGCTGGAAGGACCAAAATGTTTCCCTTGTGGGGAAATTAGGTTTAACAAAAGCAATAAAAATATATGTTAGCTCCGGTTTGTCTGTAGCTTGGGTCTGACATCCTCTGTATATAAAGTATTAAACTAATTTCAGTGTGCAGCCCCTCAGTGACCCTTGACGACTGTCCTTATGACACTTCCCTCCCTCACACAGTTTCTGCACTGGAACAGATAACTGAACGTCCAGCATCAGCAGCCAATATTGTGTAATGATGGGTCAGAAAGAGAAACATATAGATCAATATAGACACAGACTTTCAACCTCAATCATCACTTACACAGATTATAAACAACAACAACAGAGAATGAATGAATGAATGAAACTTCCACACGCTTCACCTGAATACAGAAAAGGTAATATAAACATGGTCAATTCAATCCTTTATATTGTGTTATTTTAGGACCAAGTAAGAATAAACTAGTGACTCTGACTGAATAAAAAAGGGGATTTTGATTACCTACCGGTAAATCCTTTTCTCGTAGTCCGTAGGGTATACTGGGATTCAGGTAGACAATGGGGTATAGATGGGTCCAAAGGAGCCGGTGCACTTTAATAAAAATTAACATCCTGTGTGCTGGCTCCTCCCCTCTATGCCCCCTCCCACAGCCCAGTTTAGAAAACTGTGCCCGAAGGAGACGGTCATACTATGAGAGGAGGAAATAACTTTAAATTCAACTACCAACAGCATAACACTGACGAAACCAGTCAGTCAAAACACGCCAAACAGTAGAACGAAGCACAGAGGTGGGAGCCCAGTATACCCTACGGACTACGAGAAAAGGATTTACCGGTAGGTAATCAAAATCCCCTTTTCCTCTAATGTCCTAGGGTATACTGGGATTCAGGTAGACAATGGGGACGTCCCAAAGCTCCCACAACGGGCGGGAGAGTGCTGAGGTCCCTGTAAAACCGAATTTCCAAACTGTAGATCCTCTGATGCCAGAGTATCAAAACTGTAAAACTTTACAAAGGTATTGTTTCCCGACCAGGTGGCTGCCCTACACAACTGTAGTAATGACGTTCCTCGAGCAGCCGCCCACGAGGCACTCACCGACCTGGTAGAGTGAGCAGATATGGAGGCCGGAGCAGGAATTGAGGCCTGTGAATAAGCCATCTGAATAGTTAATCTGATCCATCTGGCGATGGATTGCTTTGTCGCTGGACATCCAATCTTTCTTGCATCATATAGAATAAAAAGAGCATCAGACTTTCTTGTACGAGCTGTTCGAGAAACATAAGTCCTCAAGGCTCTGACCACATCCAGAGATTTAGGGGTGGAAGAACCAGTAGTAACCGATGGAACCACAATGGGCTGGTTAATATGAAAAGCCGAGACCACCTTTGGGAGGAACCTCGGCCCTGTACGCAGCTCAGCTCTGTCTGCATGAAAAATTAGATATGGGCTTCTGCAAGATAGTTCGCTCAACTCGGAGACTCTTCTACCAGATGCTAACGCCAATAACAGAACCGTTTTCCAGGTAAGAAACTTTATTTCTGCTGTCTTCATAGGCTCGAACCAGGATGATTGTAGAAACTCCAAAACCAGGTTTAGATCCCAAGGCGCCACCGGACTTTTGAAGGGTGGCTGGATGTGTAGAACACCTTTAATGAAGGTCTGCACCTCTGGGAGAGTCGCCAACTGTCTTTGAAAAAATATAGACAGTGCAGAGATCTGGACCTTAATAGATCCTAGCCTAAGGCCCAGATCAACACCAGCTTGTAGAAATCTCAGGAATCTTCCCAATTTGAATTCAGTAGGAGAGAATCTATGGCTTTCACACCAAGAGACATAACGCTTCCAGATTCTGTAATAATGCTTTGAAGTGACCATCTTCCTAGCCTGGAGCATAGTTGGAATAACGGCACTTGGGATGCCTTTTCTTGCTAGGATTTCCCTTTCAATCTCCACGCCATTAAATTTAGCCGACGTAAGTCGTGATAAATGAACAGCCCTTGCTGAAGAAGATCTGGTCGATGTGGCAGAGGCCAAGGTTCTTCCAGTGACAGGGATAGAAGGTCCGCAAACCAAGTCCTGCGTGGCCAATATGGAGCGATGAAAATCACCAGGACCCTTTCCCGCTTTATCCGCTTGAGAATTCTCGGGATCAATGGGATGGGGGGGAACAGGTAAATGAAGCTGAAGGGCCATGGCGCCGTCAGTGCGTCCACCGACACTGCCAGAGGGTCCCGCGTTCGTGAGCAGTATTTCGGAAGTTTCTTGTTCGTTTGGGACGCCATCATATCGACCTGAGGGCACCCCCATCTGTCCACCAGCATCTGAAATATCTGAGGGTGTAGACTCCACTCCCCTGGGTGTAGAGTGTGTCTGCTGAGATAATCCGCTAGTAAGTTCTGTACTCCCGGAATGAAGATGGCCGATATGGCCTCTGCGTGGCTTTCCGCCCACCTTAGAATCTTTGCAGCTTCTCTCATGGCAGACCTGCTTTTTGTGCCCCCTTAGCGATTTATATATGCCACTGCAGTGACATTGTCCGATTGGACCTGTACTGGCCTTCCTCTTAACAGATCGGAGGCCTGTAGTAAGGCTTGATGTATCGCTCTTAGTTCCAAAATGTTTATGGGGAGAGAGGCTTCCTGTTCTGACCAAAGACCCTGAAAGTGAACTCCTTGAGTTACGGCTCCCCATCCCCTCAGGCTAGCGTCTGTTGTTAGGAGCACCCATGGGTGAATTCCGAACTTCCTTCCCTCTAGAAGGTTGGATGACTTCAGCCACCACAGAAGGGAGACTCTCGTTTCCGATGACAGTGTGACCAAGGAGTGCATGTGGAGGTGAGAACCCGTCCACTTGTTTAGGAGGTCCAGTTGGAAGGTCCTCGCATGGAAGCGTCCGTAGGGGATCGCTTTGTATGCTGCTACCATCTTCCTGAGTAGTTGTATGCAGGAGTGGACAGATATTCTGCGCGGTTTCAGAACCAAACGCACCATCCTCTGGATGGCCAAAACCTTCTCCATTGGCAGGAAGACTTTCTGAGCCACCGTATCTAGTATCATCCCTAGGAAAAGAATTCTTTGAGATGGTACCAGCTGCGACTTTTTCAGATTTAGGATCCATCCGTGGGTTGACAGGATCCTGAAGGTGGTACTGACACTCTCCTCCAGTAACTCTCTGGTGGGGGCCTTTATTAAAATGTCGTCCAGGTATGGCACAATATTCACTCCGGCCCGGCGGAGCAGAAGCATCATCTCCGCCATGACCTTCGTGAATATCCGAGGGGCTGTAGACAGGCCAAACGGCAAGGCACTGAACTGGTAGTGGTTGTTTAGAATCGTGAAGCGAAGATAGGCTTGATGCGGCGGCCATATCGGGATGTGAAGGTAGGCATCCTTTATGTCTAGCGACACCAAGAACTCCTTTTCCTCCAATCCCGAAATGACCACTCTCAAGGACTCCATCTTGAACTTGAAGGTCTTGAGATGCAAGTTCAGAAACCGAAGATTTAGTATAGGGCGTACCGAACCGTCTGGTTTGGGTACGACGAACATGTTGGAGTAGTATCCTCTCCCCCTGAGATGGGTAGGTACCGGGATTACCACTGCCTGATCTATTAGTTTCCGAACCGCCTCCAGAAGGTTCCTTTGAGATTCTTGTGAAGCTGGTAAAGCTGACTTGAAGAATTTTTGAGGCGGGGTAGAGGCGAACTCTATCCTGTATCCCTGAGTCACTACTTCTAGCACCCAGGGATCCAGGGCAGACGCCCGCCAAACCGGGCTGAAATGTAGTAGACGGGCTCCCACTGGAATGTCCCCCTCCTGAAGAAGGAACAGTCATGCTGAGGGCTTTTCCTGAGGGGTGGTGTGAGCCTGATCGGGCAGGACTGCTGACTGAGTTCTGTGGGACTTACCTCTTGTGCCTCTGACTGCATTTGAGGCTCCACGGCCTCTGGACCTGAACCTCGCGGTCCGAAAGGACTGCAAAGAGGGGCATGTATAATTTCTCCGCGGTGGTGGAGGGGCAGACGGCAGGTAAGTGGACTTCCCAGCAGTTGCCTGTGAGATCCACTTATTTAGTTCTTCACCGAATAGTGCCTCCCCAGTGAAAGGTAAGGCCTCTACACCCCTCTTAGACTCTGGGTCGGCCGCCCACTGTCGCAACCATAAAACTCTGCGGGCGGACACAGACATAGTGTTTGTCTGAGCTGCCACCACGCCAATCTCCTTTAACGCTTCACATAAGAAATCCGCAGATTCCTGGATATGTCTCAGAAGGGTGAGCATATCCACTTGAGGGTTGTCCTCCTGTAAATCAGACTGAATTGCCTCAGCCCATTTGCTAATAGCCTTGGTTATCCAACAACCTGCAATAACTGGTCTCTGAGTAGCCCCAGATGCCACATAAATCGCCTTTAAAGTAGTTTTCAGCTTTCTATCTGCCGGATCTTTTAAGGAGACTGCCCCAGGTACTGGGAGAACTATCTTTTTAGAGAGCCTGGATACAGATGTATCCACTGCCGGTGGGGTCTCCCACACCTTTCTATCCTCAGGAGGGAAAGGGAAAATAGATAGGAACCTTTTTGGCACCTGAAATCTCTTTTCTGGGTGAGCCCAGGACTGTTGAAATTTCCTATTAAGCTCTGTAGAGACAGGAAAAGTGGCAGAGGATTTTTCTCTTGTAGAGAAAAACATTAGTTCTGTCTGTTCCTCTTCCTTATCAGGAAGATTTAGGACCTCTCTAATAGCAAAGATAAGAGCATCCACCCCTTGAGAGTGAGATTCCTCAACCACCTCAGGGATATCTACCTCATCCTCATCTTGTTCCTCATCTTCAGTGTCTGTGCCAAGCAGAGCAGGCAAAGAGCGCTTTTGAGGAAGTAGCTTAGGGGGTCTCTGAGCAGCAGGTGTAGCTCTAAGATCAGCCACAGACTTCTGTAAATCATGTCTCTCCTGTCTAGCAACAGCTAATTCCGAAGAAATAGAAGACATCATTCCTTTAATGGATTCCAACCAAGCAGGCTCCTGGCTGCTAGTCCCCTGCGCAGGTGCCATACAATTCTCACACACAAGTGCCCCCTCCACCAGGGGGGTGAATTTAGCATGGCATGACTGACATACAGACTTCTTCCCTGCCATGCTGTCAGTATAGGACTAACACAATGTTATCTACCCACAGAGCAAACTCTCTCTTCCCCAGGTCGTGAGGAGGGACAGAGAGGGAGAACCAGCACACAAGCCCTTAGCTGGGCGTTAAGTAGGCACCCGGGCTAACAACAATAGCAGTATAGTCCTATAGAGGACTAAAAGGGGGGCACTAACAAGCGCCCACGGACCCCCACAACCCCACTGTGTTACCAGTCTGTTGTACGGTCCTGCTGCATCGTCGCGGTGCCCTCAGCAAGCTGTAATGGCGCCGGCTGCTGCTGCTGTTCGCGCTCTCCGGGAGGCTCCGCCTCCAATATGGCGCGGCTGTGTGTAAAGTACGCGCCGCCGCGGCTAAAGAATCCCAGAGGGAGACTTACTATAGCCGCTCTACACTGATGGGGCGGCAGGCTGATGGTGTGCTCGTCAGTCCTTTATGACTGCGGTAACATCACCGTCCGGGACCAAACCCCGGCAGCAGGACACGGACCATTAACCCTGTAAGAGGTTGGTGCCGTGATCCCTCCATCAGGACAGCAGTAAGCTCAGCTTGCTGCAAAATGAAAATTAATAAAAAAGAAAAAAGAAAAAATATCGCAAATAACTCTGGAGCTCCAGAGTGTGCTACCGGCCCGTAGGGCACTTTTTTCTAAACTGGGCTGTGGGAGGGGGCATAGAGGGGAGGAGCCAGCACACAGGATGTTAATTTTTATTAAAGTGCACCGGCTCCTTTGGACCCATCTATACCCCAATGTCTACCTGAATCCCAGTATACCCTAGGACGTTAGAGAAATTCTTATATTCTGCAAAGAACCATCTTGAGAGGTTCCGAATGCCATCGGCCATTGCAGGTAAGGTGGCTAGAGGGAGTATGGTGGCATACTGTACGGCTTAGCTCAGAGGCAGAACAACCATTGGTGCAGCAGGTGCATTGTACCTAGGCCCCTGAGGACAAAATGCACTTGGGCCAACTGCCCACAAGTTCTGCCACTGGCTTGGCTAACAACAGTTTTAAACAAAACACATAACTAAAATTGGTAAATACAATAAAAGGAACTTTTGGTTGGATTAACTCACAGAAATTAAAAATACACAATGCAAATAAGTAATAATAAAATGTGCTGAATTGAGCACATACACTGGATCAGATAAAAGTCTTGGCCTATTTTTTCATAGCAGGTAACCAGCATACCATGTAAATCAGCATAGTGATGAAGGTTAAAGCATTTGCAGCATACAGGTCACAGCATAATACAAGCACGTTTGGAAGCTCCATTGGTCCCTACCATCATAGCCCACACCCTGGCCTATCACTTGGGCAGCCAATCCACCATCAAGAGCATTTTCCTTCTGCCCTGGAAACCCTTGTATCAATAGTGCACAGTTGCTGCTGATTACACAACCTTGTTGCTGCTACTGCTCCAAAACCTGGTCTGGATCCTCCACATTACTGGCAGATATGCTGTTTATGCCACAAAAGAAAGATTAGACGTGAAGTACAGTATGCCTTGGTGAATGCTGATAATTAGAAATTAATGTATTTAAGATAATACTTTAAAAGGGGACTTATAAAGTCTGCACATGGAACGTTGTTAAAACTGGATTGCCACCCAGCCACTGCCTCCCTCTCCACCATAACGGGAGACTGCTTCAGCCACTTCTAATGGGTTCATCTGTATCTCTCTCAGCCATGGTCATAATAGCTGTTGCATGCAGCTCCCACGGGTCCAAGAATAAGGGAAATGTTGTATGTCTATAATTTAGCAACTCTTTGCATTATTCTAATCCTAATCAGAGCCAGAGCGTTTCTCCTATCTGTGCAAAACCTTTTCAACTGACTAGACACATCTGTATGTTTGTAAAGCTCAGTTAGCACAATGCATCTGTTTTCTTTCTCTTCCCCTTTTCTTCACTCAAAGTTTTGCAAGCAAACTCTCTAAGACGTGATAATAAGATCATACAACAGCTTGGGCATGTGAATGGCCAGGGATATATGACCTCACTAGAGGAAGGGCATGACATCATTCAATGGGACTGGAAGACTAGCGAAACCAAAAACACGAGCAATATCAGGTAGAAGGGTAATGGAACCAAACTCCATAAATTAGCGCAACACTAAAGAAAACAAAAAAATTATATTTAAGACAATACATTATTGTTTTTCGTTCGTCCACCAACCTCCTTTTAGTCTGTTAACTCTTATAAGTAGGGCCCTCCTTCCTCACGTACTCGCCCTACCTCCTTACCTAACCAGCGCTCCTGCCCTGTTCTTCCCTTCCTCTACTTCATCTTCAGTCTCCTCGACAATTTCGACACCTACTTCAGAACTGATGCTGATTTTAGTTCTACCAGCTATACCCCTATTTATGCTGTATTTTATCAACACACCCTGTACGTTACCTTGTAATTTGTTTTTTGTTTGCTATGTACGGCGCTGCGGACACTTTGTGGCGCCTTATAAATAAACAAACTACTACTACTACTACATTACTGTGTGCTAGGCATAATTCAGGACATCCAATTTTTGAAGTTAGAATCCATTTAAGATAATAACAGAAGGAAGAATTTTATTTTTCTTTAAGTTTTAACATCCAGAAAATAAATCCTCTTAGTCTGAATGTTTTTGCTTTTTGTTATTTATACCTTTAACAGACCAAGTTCTACATTCTGTATAAATAACACATGGCAAAAAAAAGATTTTCATCATCTATATATTGGTATCCTCATGTATTATAAATAATAAACTGCAGTCCTAGACCTGGAAACATATGTGGGTTACTGAGACTGATGGCTCGCTGTCAACATGCCAAAATAAGAATATCTGAGTGTAAACTTGGCTCAACCAATATCTCTAAGAGATTCCACAAGATGTGACACGGTGCTAGAAACATGACACCCAGGAAAACATGCTGTGTGATTACGATAAACTTACTGTTCAGTAGAAGCATCCTCAGCTCTAACTTCCGAATTGTTGACAGCTTCTGGCTGATATGTGTCATAGTCATCTAGTTCTTCATCATCAATGCTTTTTACGTCCAGCTTCCGATAGCCAAAATCCCCATTAACACATGGAGATTCATTTTTCCAAGAGTAGTCTGCATTTTCCTTGTCTTGCAAGTTTAATTCAAACTGCGGTTCAAAGAGAGGCAGTTCTGCCGAGGACCTGTCAGACTGCTCTTGTGAACTCTCAATGCCACTCTTCGGGATCTTTGAAACCTCCACCAGATGTGGATCTTCCACATCCCCGTCATCATCATCAAACGAGATGATAGTCGACACTTTTTTCTTCTTTTTTCGATCTCTTTTAGATTTGCCATCTACAGGGAAAATACACAGAATGTTTTTCCTGGCTTTTTTCCAGAAATCACTTGCCTCGAGCGAGATAAGCTTCTTATGTTTCAGTTTTTGCAGAGAGTTTGTTTGAAACCACACCAGTGATACCAGCAGTGATCAGAATTGCCGCTGTGTAATTCCGCATACTGGACTAAATGTTTTATGTAATTATCGCATTTACTTAATTTTCTATTTACATTCAACAAAAACAACAATGCAATGCAGAAAAAAAATGGGGCACAAACTACACAAAAACTCTACTAACAAAAGGAACAATTTAGGAAACTAGTCTTAATGCTTCTCGCAAGGAAACTCCATGAGCAAGTACTACACAGTATTTCTGCAATTTTTGTGGTACTTAATAGATGTGTTTTTTTACTTTTTTAATAATATTCAGTAATAAATTCCTTTGCTATATATTATGCTTTGGTTCCATTATGACTAGCATTGTTTTTAAATATTGGTCTTGTGGTAGAAGTCATCTATGGTGAGATGTAATATAGTGCAATGAAAAAAAAAAAAAAAAAAATCGCACGATATTGCACATGCCACAAAATCCCTTAAAATCGCAAATGTAATAGGGTGCAATTTTTTACTTTGCTTGTATTTTTAAGTAATAGAGATGTGCCATTTTTTTAGACATGTGTGGGTTTAATTAATGTGCAATTTTTTAGTTATCAGCCCGACACTACCCAGCCATGGGTGGCAAGGACAGCCCGGGCTTCAGCCCTGGACGGGTGGAGCACCTTTATTGACCAGCCACCGCTGACATGTTTCAGTCGAGGGACCTGGTATGAAAAGTGTCTCCCAGCTGTGTCATGACACCGCTGGCTGTTGGAATCCGATGCTGGTTCCAAAATACAGATGACCTCTACTATTGTCCCCTGTATTTGGAGAACCAGGACCGGTCCAAAAGCCTGGTGCTGGTCTTAAATATGGTGGATCCCCACTATTTTTTTTCTCCTGGATTTGGGGAACCAATGAGTCTGGGACTGGCTATGCTCAGGGGAAGACAAGTTAATGCTAACTTACACACACTTTTTTTCTTTAGACAGAACCATGCAGAGATCTCACTAATCTGTGCATGGTTCTGTCAAACTGGACCTGGTCTATTTTTTTTTGTGAATGTTGGTCATGTTCAGGGTGCGATTTGGAAAATTGCAGCGTATTACATTTGCAATTTTGATGTATTCTATGAAAAAACATCTGGATGCAATTTTTGCAGCTCAAAATTTGCAGGTCAAAATTTTACAGCAATTAGCACCCTATTACATGTGCAATTTTTGGAAACGTGCAAATTCACCCGTTTTTTTTTTTTACCTAAAAATTGCACATGTGCACAAATAGCACCCTATTACATCTCACCATAAATGTTTGTTCAATTAACTTCTGATTTTATGATGGAGTTGTGTTGCTAACTTTGAAATGATCCATATTGGATCCAAAAAAGTTGAACATTTGGTACTTGCCTAACAGCAAGGCGCCAGTTACGTAGTTAGCGCAGTGTCCCTGTCAGAATCAGCGTAGTGTTCGCGCGGCCAGTGTAGATAGCATAGTCAGTCAGAAGTAGCATAGTGTTCCTGCTAGCGTAGTCAGCGTCCCTGTCAGATGTAGTGTAGTGTTCCCGTGTCCAGCGTAGTCAGCGTCCCTGTCAGATATGTATTCCTGAAACACCCCCACTATCCACGCCAGCGAGGGTACGCTTTACGCATCCCCCCAACCTGTTCATACCCCCACTATACACGTCAGCGTGGAGTTGATTTTATAAAGTGTGGTGAGCACAGCGAGCCACCGAGCCTGAAGCGAGGTGAGCTCACGCAGAATACATGTAAAGTAATCCGTGTCCCCTCGCCACACTTTATAGAACCAACTCCACGCCGCCGTGGATAGTGGGGATATGAACAAGTCGGGTGGACACGTAACTCATCCCCTCGTGGGGCACGCTGTCTAGTTAACGGGTTCTTTATGTTTGTCGCCTGCTGAAATGTCATGTGGAGTTTGATTGGTTTAGTAATGGATCTCATTAATGAGGCGGACCCAGCGATGTGTGGCCCATCTGCTATGGAGGCCCCACATGTGCAGCAAAAGCCATTTACCGTTTTCACTTTTATGGTCACTGATCTGAACACAAAATGCCGCCGTGGATAGTGGGGATATGAACAAGTCGGGTGGACACGTAACTCATCCCCTCGTGGGGCACGCTGCGCACGCCACGCTTCGGACTGGCGTGGATAGTGAGGGTTTGAAAAGAAGGCTCTCTCTGAAGTGGACACGGGCAGGGTTGCCGTACCCTGCCGCAATAATACTGAGACGCAGGAGCGTCTGAGATGCACATGCGTCTCAGACAGATCGAGCGCCTCTCCGCCGGCGCCCGCATGATCCCCTCTCCGCCGGCGTCCACCAGTGCAGGTGGCCTGGCGGTTACCGGCGCTGTGTCAGAGGCGCTCACTAGGCTTGCCATGGATGCCGGGGACAGAGCCGGGCTGCCGCGGAGTCACTACGCTAAGTACGCTAGGCAGTCGTTGGGCTACGCTGAAAACGTAGCATAGCCGGGAGCCGTGCTATTACACAAGTGCCGAAATTTTTATTAACACTGATAGTATGTATACAATATGCTAGTACAACGTTTATACAGCTGAAAATGGCAAGTGCCCTTTGCGTTTTTTTCTTTATACAAGTAAGCACATAGCACTTTCTTAGCTTACAAAGGCTGCACCCCCAAATACTGCTGCAGTCAGTACAGGTCTCCAACAACTAATATATTATATTCACTTTGGTGAACCCCTGCTGCATGCTACTGCTCCTGATTTCCATCTTTTGATGATTCTTATCATCTTGAATCTCATTCAATTCAATTTGAGGACCAATCTTTGTCTTTCCTGAATATCGGAAGTGTACCGGACAGATATTGAAATACCCGTCTCCGGATACTTTTCTATAGGACACATATAGTTACTGTTGGTTGCAATGTCTGCCCCCGATGAAGTCATGACATGACGAAACGCGTTGGGCTCTCTGTATTGACTGAACTGATCATCTGAACTGAGCAGTTTTTACATGTGATTGTTCACCATTTGTCTATTGGTGATACCCTGATATGGGTTTTTTATTTCTGTACATTTTTTATTAAATGTTAAATGTCCATTTGTAGTGGTCAATTCATTATATAATAGCGCCCTCTGAAACTCCTTCCTTTTCCATTTCGATTATCTGGGTCTTGCCTAACAGAGGACCCTTCAGAGGTGCTGCTCTCACTTCAAAAGCGCAGGAAGGGGATCCCCCCCATCTGTATATATATATATATATATATATATATATATATATATATATATATATATATATATATATATATATATATATATATATATATATAACTGTTGTGTAAGATCTAAAACAGAAGTCCACACATGCTCATCTGTAGGACTCTCCTTTTAAAGGAGCTGCTGCACTCTTCTTCAACAGGTCATGAAATATGACGGTTTATTTCTGTTGACAATTAATAATTGAATAGTGGGCGCCCTATAGTTCCTTAAAGTTTTATTCATAAATATAATGCCAATATTCATATAACAGTCCTCATACTAAGTAGCAAATTGTGTGGACTGATTACTACATGGTTTTACTACACTCATCAGAAGGTCTACCTCCATTGCACAGTCCCCAGGCACTCACCTCACGCTGTCTGTGAAAGCCACCCCAGATAACAGAAGAGCACTTAGCAGTTTATTTACTGTGTCAGGTTGTAAAGCCCGCTACTTTTGATTGTATTTTTGCACAATATTTAAAAGAGCAATGCATTTAAAAACTCTGCCTTGCTAGTAAAAGCATTGTCCCCTTTAAAAATAGGGCTTAAAACATGATCAGAATCTCTGTAAATAAACCACATTGTTTTAAATAAACCCATACAAGGATTTTAAAGTATTTTATGTCTGTTTCCTAAATTGCTATAATACAGTGGTGCCCCGATTCTCTGGCACCCCTAGTAATGCTGTACAGCCACTCTGACGTTCAGAATGAAAACTACTGTGCCATTGTTATTTCTTACTGTAATAATTCCACTTGAATTTGCCCATTTCATTTACTTGTATTTTATTGAAATAATATTTCTACTGTAAAAATGATAATGGTAGAGATGCCTTATGGGTTATAAAATGCTCTATATATTATCTTGAAATAATTACCATTATTCCTTTTTTGAGAATATAAATCACTCAAATGTAATTCTAGACATCATGGGTTGCCAATAACATAATACGAGTCTGTAATAGGTATATGTCTAGTGAACGGGTTCTTTATGTTTGTCGCCTGCTGAAATGTCATGTGGAGTTTGATTGGTTTAGTAATGGATCTCATTAATGAGGCGGACCCAGCGATGTGTGGTCCATCTGCTATGGAGGCCCCACATGTGCAGCAAAAGCCATTTACCGTTTTCACTTTTATGATCCCTGATCTGAACACATAAATGTGGTTTCCCTGTACATCAGCTCATGCCCAGAACCATTGTTTTGTTAGCCCCTTTTAAACATTCCCATGGGCATATAGAATTCCTCTAAACCAGGGGTTCCCAACTCCAGTCCTCCGATACCACCAACCAGTCATCTTTTGTAGAATTATTTCATCATACACAGGTTTTGCTGGGTCAGACATGATCCCAGACCATGGGTCTTCAAACTGTGGCCCTCCAGATGTTGTGAAACTACAAATCCCAGCATGCCTTGCCACAGTTTTGCTATAAGGGAGTGTTAAAACTGTGGCAAGGCATACTGGGATTTGCAGTTTCACAACATCTGGGAGGGCCACAGTTTGAAGACCCATGTCCCAGACTTCTACAGAAAGAAATCCTTAAAACATGACCTGTTAGTAAAATGTAAGAGTTGGAGTAGAGAACCATTGCTGTCTAAACTGCTAAATTTAAATGTTGCAAATACTATGAGCTGCTGTGTGCTGGGCTGTGGTGGGTGTCGGGAGGCTGCTGCCACTGAGTAACAGCAATCTGCTCTGGCTGTGCAGGAGAGAAAGGTCACACACTTTGGGGGATATTCAATCTCAGGTCACGACTGTCAGGCTGGCCCCGACACTGTCCCATTCTTGGGCGGCTCGATGAAGAATCGGCAGGTGGGATTCAATGTCCCGTCTGCCAAGTGCCGAAAAGGGGGCGTGGCCACAAGATACGGCTGCGGATTGTTGTCCGCCCCCACAACACACGCACACCAGCACCTGGTGACCCTTGTTCTAACAATAATAATAACGCACACAGAAATTATTGTATCCACAATTAATAGATATCACTCATTTAGTAGAGTTCAAACATTCAGTGCTAGTATGCCAGGTGGCCCACCTGAGGTAAGACTTCTAGACAGCACAGGAAGAGGGTCAGAGTCCGGCTCTGGTTTGATTAAAATAGAGACAGCAGAGGATGAAGTGATTTCTCGAAGGAGACTGCTGACACCTTGCGTGGATTCTTTAAGTAACGAGGTGACATTCTGTGTAGACTCCTTTAGAAGATGAGAAACTGTAGGACCTGTTTTCACTTGTCCATTCAGGTCTTTGTTATCAATATTGATTGCAAACAGGATGGAGTTCAAACCTTCGGATACAAAATCATCACATAAGACGGACATTTATTCACACACCTCATTGTGAAACATACACAAAACAGAAGAATAATTCAGTAATTTGGGAACTGAATACCTACATGTACTGGCAGTACACAGTAATTTGTACTTACAGATGTGTCCTAATGTGCCTAGTCCTGCCTACAGCCCGGAGCCAGCATCCCGCTAGTAATTAGTACAGAGCCGGTCAGTATTAATCAGAACAGACACAGCTACATGTAAGCCAACATACAATGCTACTCTGATAGTTTTGTATGTCTACTCTAAAACCAATATCTGTATCTTCGTTAACTTGATGCTTTTTTATTTTAAACGCAAATCAATATACACCCATTTAAGAACAGCACTCATAGGTGCTGCAAAATACAAAATGACTGACCGAATCCCTCTTAGTTTATTGCATATACTTTATTACATTACATTTGCTATTTGTGATTTTGAAGCTGTTTGCATAATTGTTTTAATGCCTGCTGTGGCTATATAAGACCTGCATCTCTACAAGCAGCGAAACGCGTCAGGTTTTACCTGGACCAGGACAAGCTGATCCCCAATTGTGACCCTTCATTCGGACTCTCCACACCCTGGGCCGCTCATCTCCACCCCAAGAGCCCTTTCACTTTTGCACATTGCAGTAGCAGGGCACCATTTCTGGCACCACGCCAACCAGAACTTCCAGCAGGAATCAAGGTTGGTTTCACACGATTGAGATCATTGACCAGCCGGTCTTAAGCCACCAACCCTGAGGACACCTGCCTATGGTCATTCCATTCCATTTGGAGCCTCTAGCGACGTTGGAGACATCTACAGCTATCCATCAGCTATCCACCCCACCACACCCAAGGGGTTTTGGACCCTCA
Organism: Crinia signifera; assembly: GCF_055691185.1. NCBI lineage: Eukaryota > Metazoa > Chordata > Amphibia > Anura > Myobatrachidae > Crinia > Crinia signifera. Next base: position 70,518,009 of record NC_139223.1, on the reverse strand, counting down.
GAGGTCCCACAGTCGCAACAATTTGAGGACCATTACAAAATTCTTGAAATTGATGACAACGGCCACCAGTGGTAACTATCAGCCCACAGGGTTATTTCAACCTCCCACTAATCAAAATTCCTTTCCGAACTGCATTTATTGGGTCGACACGTATCCAGCTTCTGGTCCAGTTAGATTGTTTTATATTATTTTATTGTTATATGTACCTTTTCATTGCATATGTTTTAGGATAAATTTGTGTACAATTGCTGCATGCTATGTTGTTTTAAATAACATTAAATTTATTATTTTTTGATTATTTCATCAATATCAGCGCCACTTCCTTTCTTTTGCATTCTTACATTTTGGGGCTGACTACCCCTATATTAAGTGGCTGCTCTTGGCTCAGCACCCGTGGTAGCGCCTGTCCGTGCCCCTCAGGGAGCACCCCAGCACAAAATGAAGTACACTGCAGGTGGGGCAGATGTCACATGTGCAGAGAGTGTTACATTTGGGTTAGGTGTGTTCAAACTGATATCTAAATTGCAGTGTAAACATAAAGCAACCAGTATTTACCCTGCACAGGAACAAAATAACTCAAATCTAACTCTCTCGGCACAAGTTACATCTGCTCCACCTGCAGTGCACATGGTTTTACCCATTAAAGAAGTAGTTTGCATTTGCAAGCCAACCCCCATTATACAATATTTATGTGTATGAATAATGTATTTTAGACTTTCATTTATAACAGTTTTTAATGAGCTATTTATTTTATTTGGGTTATATCATGCCGTGCCCAACGCCCATTTATTTTATTTTGTACAGGTTGAGTATCCCTTACCCAAATTATTGAGAAAGTTATAGCTTCCAAAATGTACCTTTTTTTTCCGTTAAAAACCTACTGGTGCCATCTGTAACTGGCACTACTGGCGCCATCTTGTTCTGGCACAACTGGGGAAATTATATGTAACTGGCACTAAATACATTAAAGACAATGATTGCTTGGCATTCCCATTCAGTGCCCTAGATAGTACACAAACTTTGTTTCATGTTTTAAAACCTTGTTTCATGCACAAATAAAATATATTTGTGTCCATTTCATGTGTTTGATGTGTTTATATAACATAAATGCAAGATAACTCAAGATACCTCATACAAATATAAAACTATTCCAAAATATGGAATAATCAGTTATCCAAAATGCTTCTGGTCCCGAGCATTTTGGATTAGGGATACTCAACCTGTACCTACAATTACAGACCCTATACTGTAGCGCCTGATCAGTAGGGAGCACAGAACACAGCACATCACATCCACACTGTGCGAATCTGCAGCAATCCAATAGTATAATTTATTAATGTGGTATTTTTACATTAGATCTCAACGGATAGGTTTTACTTACAATAACATGGCTAACCGCATGGGTTCTAGCTGAATGACTGTGCCTATACCTATCACATGGTGAGCTTACATAGAATCACAGATGCTTCTGATAACAATTCAAAGATATTTAGTTTTTAGATGCTGTAAAATTAATTAACTATAATCTATTACTATGCCATTCAGCTACTTGTGTGTTTTCATGACTGACAGTTCCCACCACTCACAGATGCTGCTGATTCATTTAAGCGGAGATCCACAAAGCCCTGTATGCAAATGAATAATTGGATTCATAAAGAACAGTAAGCATACGCTGTACACTAAATTCACATTACATGCATTACAGGATTCTCTCAAAGTGTAATATGGTGGCAGAAAAATGTATTGCAGGGAATTTAAATATTACGCTTTAGGAAACACACTTGACATGATGCAATGTGTTCCCTCAACTAGTGTTAAATAGACAGTTTGACACTTTCTAAATGTGTACATTGCTTTCGTCATGCCTGCTTTCATGTCTTCGACGACTATTTCCCTGTGTCTACGATAGATCTCTCCTGTACCCGAAAGACAGAAGTGGTACCGAAAATGATCAGCAGATGTACTGGTCACGTCTGATCGTAGCGAGGGCCTATGCAAGGGATATCTACCAAAATCCTAAATTATGATTTGGCACTATGGGGATTATTTTGGTTCACTCCTGGCAAATTCCTTCTTAGATGGACAAAACCATGTGCACTGCAGGTGGGGCAGATGTAACATGTGCAGAGAGTTAGATTTGGGGGAGTTATTTTTGTTTCTGTGCAGGGAAAATACTGACTGCTTTATTTTTACACTGCACTATAGATCTCACTTTGAAGTAAAACGCCACCCAAATCTAACTCTCTCTGCACAAGTTATATCCTCCCCCCCTGCAGTGCACATGGTTTTGTCCATCTAAGAAGGGATTTGCCAGAAGGAGTGAACCAGGATAACCCCCTAAAAAAAAAAAATCTTACAGAAGACTTAAAGATATGATGTCTTCATAAGATGAAATTCAGCATAGCTTAAATTTAAAAGCTAATGATACTTATCAGCTATTTTCCGAGCTGAAAAGAAAGTATATTGCATCAGAGATCATTTTACTGTACCAGTATCCACATGCACAGTGATGAGACACTTATTATACAGAGAAGCTGTAGCACCTAATTTTCACTTTGCTGCTTCTGTGAAGTTTCCAGTGCCCCATTATGTTCCAAAGATGAAGAGACTTGTCGTCTCTATGCCCTGGATGATTTATTATAATTACCACATGCTCAGATAGTCTTTGTGGAAGAGATTCAGGCACATATGGCTCCTAAATTCTATGCACTTCTATCCATTCCGTTTAATGATAGGAGCTTTGTATTGTTTGAGGATTAACAGTGTAAGCTGTAATTTATGTTCTATCCAGATATCTGCCAAGATGTCGGTTTGCCCATGCGTGTCCACCAACAAGCCAGGAACGCCGTGATTTACACTGAAGTGCCTTTCTGCACCCTTTACAAATGTACACTTGAAAGCTAAACTTACCAGCTGCCATGTTGGGAAGCATGCTGGAGCGTTCCTCGTCTAATAGAAATGACCAGTCTTCATAGAAGAAACTGGAAAACAACACAAAAGGAAAAAAAAAAAAGGAAAGAAAAAACACAATTTATAGCACGTTCCAATACAGGTAATAAAATAAGCTTTAAAACATGTTCTAAACTGATAAAACAAATCCAAAATGCCAAAGGCTGTGTGTTCGTGTTGTTTTGTAACACCAGGGTCATAGGTGTTGACATAGGTGGGAGTTTCTGACCTGGAAAATTCTGCAGTGTATTACACTTGCCAAACACCGACAGTGATTAGCATCAGAACAGGTTACAGCACCCAATGGGAGTTGGTGATAGCTGTGAGATGTACTGAATATTTCAGCACCTGTCAGGAGAAGCTCCATCTCCACACTGGATGCTGTTAATTACTTTGATGACAATTCCCACCTCTGTTTGGCAAGCATAATACATTGCCGAAAGCTCCGGGTCAGTAGTTTCCAGGCATGCATGCTGATATCCCAGCATTCCGAGAAGTCACTAATGGATAATAATTCATGTGTTTGGAGTAGTATAAAACCCAGCTCAGAAATGCCTTACATACGGTATATATACACACATGTATCATCATCTATAGCAGCAGAAATGATCTGCAAATACTGTGCCTAGGTCAAAGGTTTCAATACAGAAATAAACTAAAACTAAGCTGGTATTAGTCATTGGGTACACCCATTACAAGTCGACATGCATCAAGTCGACACCTCAAATAGGTCGACATGGATGGTAGATTGACAGTGCCTCGGTCAACAGTCAAAAGGTCAAAATAGGTTTTTCACTTCCTTTTTTTGTCCGGAATGCGACATGGACACCGTATCGGTGCACCGCTGTGCTCGCTATACATCAGATACGGTGTCTCAATACGCTCAACACACTATTCTATTCTACCTCCATTCCCGAGTGGATGGTATGGCATGAAATATTGCCTGTCGGCACATGTCGGCTCAAAAAAAAGTGAAAACCCCATGTTAACCTTTTGACTGTCAACCTAGATACTATGACCTAATGCTTGTGTCGACACTCCAACCATGTCGACCTTAAACTGATACTCTGGGACAAATACAGAGTATGCATTCCTGTGAATGTTTAACATGTAGGGGTTTATTTACTAAGATGGAGTTCTATTGAAGATGGGATGTTGCTATGGACAGCCAATCAGATTCTACCTATTATCTTGTAAAAGGTGCTAAATAAATAAGTACATTCTGATTGGTTGCCCATAGCAACATCCCATCTTCAATATAACTCTCGGTACTTGTTTCCTAGCACGGCGCCCATCGCATCGCATACCATAAGGCATACGAGGGTATGCGATGCGATGTTAGCCGATGTTATACAATATTAAATTGTATACCATCAAATTGTATGACATTGTATGGCATATACATTGGTATACGATTTTAAATTGTATAAGCACCCTAATGGGTGTTTTCAATGTTAAATGTGCCCCCTATAAAATAATTAATTGTATAAGCACCGTAATAGGTGCTTACAATGTTAAAAGCACCCCCACGCCACCCGTACTATCAACGCCAACCCGAAGCGTGGCGAGCACAGCGAGTACACGTCCTCCGACCTTTTCATACCCCCACTATCCACTATCCCCCACGTCGGCATGGAGTTGACTTTATATAGTGTGGCAAGCGCAGCGAGCCACAGAGCCCGAAGCGTGGCGAGCCCCGCGAGGGGACGCAGAATACATGTGAAGTAATTTGTGTCCCCTCGCGGGGCTCGCTGCGTTCACCACACTATATAACATCAACTCCACGCCGACGTGGATAGTGGGGGTATGAAAAGGTCGGAGGACGCGTACCGCTGCCACTCGCGGCCTCGCTGCGCTCGGCACAACATCGGGTTAACGTAAATACTGGAGGTGCCGTGGGGGTGCATTTAACATTTTAAGCACCCATTAGGGTGCTTATACAATTAAAAATCGTATAGGGGCTTATACAATTTAAAATCGCATCGCATGCCATACGCCCGCATGCGATGCCATACAACTTAATATCGTGGGCCCCATGCTAGGAAAAAAGTACCGAACTCTCTAAAATCTTATTAAATAAAGACCATAATCAGTCGAAGGTTCCTTATATATGTGGAAAGAATAGATTAAGTGAGATGTGCGCCAGGGAGTTTTAAACAGGTGATCCTCCACGAGCGCCAGGTCCCATATAGTGCAATCCCCTTTGAATATATGGGGTGTCAGCTCAGTCCAGGAACAGTGGTGTGCTGTTCAAGGGGTAGTTTTGGAAAGAAAAAATTGGTATGGACTGTAATAGCGACTAGTATGCACGTATCAAGTACACATGGGACAGTATTTATAAATAAAAATTAACAATTTATTTAGCACAGAGAACAAAGGTAAGATAAAAAGCGGGGGATTTTATACATAAAAATTATTAAATGACAATATATTGTGTGCACAGTAAAAGGTGGAAGGACGGTGTTTGTCAGTACAGCAGACTGAACAAACTAAAAATATACAATAAGTGAACTAATATCTGTAGTCTAAAAGCAGGATCACTATAATAGTTCAATATAAGAATATACAAGTATTGCAGTTTAAAAAGGAGAAAAAATGAAAATCAGCTTAACTTAGAGCAGTGCGGTGAGGAGCAGGTAACCAAAGTTATCCCAACATGTTTCGTCCAACAGGACTTCGTCAGGGGTATGAGACAGAATGACTAAGGCTGTATTTATACCAGGGATAGAGTCAGGGGTGCGCCCCCCTCGTTAACACTGCTTAATTGGACATGTTGCAAATTAGCAAGAAACACTAATCTAAAGTGTATAAGAAGTGCTGATATTGGTATCTATTGTACCCACTGATATATCCTTATCCTTATATATGTTGATGATCCCATGACTGTCCATTCAATAATAAAGTCAGCAACAAAACAAGGTGGCGCCGACTATCACAGAAGCACTCGGCAGCTTGCCGCTATCAACTTTGCTATAAATGTCTGATTAACTCCATTCGCTAATAACACAGAACACATCTTTTGTGTTTGGTTTCGGTGTCTGTGCTAGACGTAGGATGTGAAGCTATTATAAGTCAGTCATGCCCAGCTCACTTTGCCCCCACTATAATGAAATGAATAGGCATATTCTAATGAAAACAAAGTGATGCCGCCATAGATATTATATCAATAAAAGCATTCTGCTGTGCGACAACAATAAAATTTGACAGACGATCGTCTTAGCCTGCAGTTTCATTTAACGGGTTTTATGAGCCAACTGCAAAACTTCTTATTCCTTATTAGAGAAATATTGAATAGTTGATTCATGAGGCTAACCGTGTGATGAATAACTCAGGCGAGAACAGATAATGGGGCTTCTTATACCTCTTGTGAGAAAAGGAGATTTAAAATAAATATTTTCTTTATGGCAGAAAAAGTTAGAAAGTTGTAAATTTCATACAATAATGAATGTTGCTATCCAATTATAGCCCGTTTGTATCATCTAAAAAGTGTCTAGGTTTTGGGGAATAACACATTGATCTGGGATGAAAGTCTGGTGCTGGTTATTGGGGATTATGCTTTGTGTGCCTCATTTTCCTCGATAAGTGCTGTCTTTCGTGGCTAACTGTATGGCCCCCAGGGGAATCCCTTGGTCGCAGTAAATTATCGCAAATAATTGGATACCGCCATTGTGTATGGGGACAAGTAATACTGGCCATACGTCAGAACAACTTTTCTCCAGCTATCCAACTACTTGGTTGGATGTAATAAAAAAAAATCTGGTACTGGACGGGAGCAAATGTAATTTTTAATTCAGTAATTTGCTCCCAAATCTGGAAACGGACAAAAGGTCCTGTAGTTGAATCAGTTTGATATATACAATATGACTGAATGTTTTTGTCCATTTTGCTGGGTTTGTGAGCAAATTCATCCAGTAGCAGATTTGCAGTCCAACCAACCAACTAGTTGGATGAAAGTTAGTTTAGTATATGGCCATCATTGGATAGGTTGCAAGTTCCTAATGTGCTAGGATTTTAAATGACATTAATAACACAGTTTTTAATAAGGTAAATCAGATTTTTTTCAAGAGAGCAGAGTGTCCTTTACTCTACAGCAAGACATGTCTGTTTGATTAATCTAGTCTCACACAAAACGCTACCTTTTACTCATTTAAGAAATTGAATGATCAGAATTACCTAAGCCTGTTTGGATCGCCAAGCAGCATATGTACGTAACGCTCAAGGGAATGTTCATTCAAAGCACAGCGCAGCCATGCTCGGCCCCTCCCTATATCCGTCATGATGTTCTTCAAAGAGTAAAATCTCTGAAGTTCGTGTTTGTTGAGAATTTCTTTCACATACACCCAAAATACAGGATCTAGGAGGAAGAGAAAAAAGAAAAAAAAAAAAGACGCAACATAAATTACTTTCATACTATCAAACACATGTAAAAAAAAATTGAAAAGCTGTCAATATATTATATATCAATATCATCTTTCAAAAATACATAATCTTAGATTTATTGCTTTTCCCCTGCTTCCTAATAACCAGCCCCCGGAGGTCACTGTCATACAGTAGCTGAGGAAACTATTTGCCAACAGACGGCAGAAGAGCAAACCCTACAGCAACCAGACGTTTCTCTGTCTAACATGTACAAAATTGACCAAACCTGTTAGTCAGTTGGTTGCCATGGGTTATAGCACATTTTCACTTAAAGCAAAACAGATAAAGTTTAACAAGAAGAATACAGATGCAATTTTGGGCGAAAAAAATGATGTCAGAAGACTTCATCTATGAATTCACTAGGAACCAGAGACTCTGTGATGTCATGGTTTCAAAGTGAACCAATAGGCCACATTATAATAAGCACACACTTTCCAAAAGTCCCCATTTTTTTTTTAAATATACCAACATACTGTAAATGTTGAGATGGTTAATAACGTAAACAGTTTGTAAATGGTCGGTTAAGAAAGAATAGTGAATGTAGTTAGGACATTAAGGAAGTAATTGAATTGCCAGTGAATTCCTTCGGCAGAGAGACAATAGACACTCTATACAGCTGTTTGATCTCGCACAAAACTGTTCACTGCCTCATAGGGTATCAAACACTTTTCTGCAAATCGAGAATCCATCTGCGAGATGGGATACTGTTGTTGGCATTAAAATGCCATGGCAATGATAATTCCCACCCTGCACCAACAATTGAATTCTCCCCAATGAATTAATCGGGATGGATCAGCGAATCATAGAGGTGCAATGTTTCATCAACACAAACTTTTCACTTTTCAATATTACATGCCGTTTGTCACTTTGGATATAGCATAGAATTTATAGTCTAACCATGACGGGCATGTGGCATTGTTGGGATAAGACCAGTTCCCACCAATGTGCCCCAAATGAGGAACAAAATTTGCTTAATCTTTAAGTATTAGTCATGACTGTATAACAGGTTAATCCCCCACAGTCTGATACCTTAGCCAAATAAGTAAATAAAAATGATTCTGCAACAAGCCTTGCAAAGTGCACACTGAGGAACTGTCAAAACATAATTAGGCAGACTGGTGATAATAGTGGGTTACCTGTCTCTGTTTTACTTGAGAATCCTGCTGCCTGTTTGATTGCTGCTGCTGTTAATGCTAATCCTCTGCTTCTTTTCAAGCCATGCTGAAGCACAGCTTCAAACTGAGCGCACAGACAAATAACTCTGCAACAAAACAAATGCAGAATTAGAAGGCTTTACACAGAGAACCCCAAACGTCTCAGATGAAGAAGGTGGCGGGGGCAAGGTGTCTCACTGCTCCGGAACACATAACCCTTATGAATCGGGTTATTAAGATGCTACCTTTAGTACAGAATTTGGTACTTATGTATAATCTGGGCTCCCATGTTAAATGCACCCCATTTTTTCATACCCCTACTATCCAACTACGCATGGAGTGCCCGAAGCGTGGCGAGCGCAGCGAGGGGACGCGGTCTCATAAGAAAAACGGAAGCCCAGATAATACATAAGTACCCAGAATTTATCATTTTCATATTTCTGTAACGAACAAAGGAAAGTGTAAACATAGAGGGACAGACCTGCATTTTCACACCAGAAAATGCAGGGACCCACCCGGGAATATGGCCCAGGAATCATGCCGGACCATTCCCGGGTTGGCCCCTTTCACACCAGAAAAGTCCCTGCATTTTCTGGTGTGTGAAGGGGGCGGGAAGGAGGCCGGCAGGAGGTGGGGAGGAGGCGGGCAGTTGGCGGGATGGCAGCGGAGGTGGGCAGGAGGTGGTGAGAATACTCACCCCGGTTGCTTGTCCTCTGTGCAGGCCTGGGATCCACACAGGCGGCGGGCTCAAATGATGGGACAGGCAGCGGATGAAGATGACCCAGCTCTCTGGCGCCCTCACTGCCAACGGAGAGCTGCGTCATCTCCATCCGCCGCCTGTCCCGTCATTTGCGTCCACCGCTTGTGTGGATCCCCGGCTGGACAGGACCGGTAACCCGGGTAAATATACCCTACCCCATTCACACAAGCCAGGTCCCCGGGTTGAACTCGGGAACAACCCTGCTCCATAGCAGGGTTGAAATCCCGACAATTTTTGCCGGGATTTTGGCCCGGGAACCTTTCACACCTGCGCTAGCCGGTGTGGCATAGGGATCGAAAGCAGAAATAGACTTGGCAGGCAAGCCTTGCCGCATTCCCCCCTCCCTCTCCCTGCGCACAATCCTCCAGTTATCCCTCCCTCCCTCCTGGCCGATGGCGGCAACCCGCCAGCTGTGGATATCGAATCGTTATCAACAGCCGCCGGGTTGGCCCGTGTGTACACCCTATAACACTGTTTATTGCTCCTAGCATTGAGCAGGGTAGATGTAAATCCATGGAAGTGATGATGAATAGAAGTAAAGCTGACATGCAAGTGGATGCCATATTAGCTGGAGAGGTGTAAAGTTTAGACTATGGGTGAATGTAGTCATATTTATATTGCACATTTCGTCGGAGCAAAATACACGTGGGAATTTAGGTACAATTTACCAATCAGTGGCTATAGCAAGTTGCCACTTCATGGAGGGTCAGTAATCAGCATCAACTGCTGCTACACAGCTTCCCACAGGTCTCTAAGTGAATAGCTCCCGGAACTTTATCCAGGAGAGGAGACCGTGCAACACAACCTGCAGGTAACTACATCTGCCCATAGGTACCGAAGTTAGGTAACAAAAGGGCAGGATTAAGGTTTGTGGGGGCCATGGACAAAAAAGGTTGATCCCACTCCCCAGGGGTTAAAGTGAGGGTGAGGAACTGAGTTCTACCAGCTGTAATTGTAGGTGGAACTAGTTACACCTCCACCATGGCCCTGCATAGTAATTCCAACAGAAAAGCATACCCAACCACCAATATCAAGAGATGATGCAGGTGGCACTAGTGTCACTAAATAGCTGGCGCCACCTCCCCCTCCTCCGGACCTGATGGCTACAAGGAACTCAAGGAGTCATAAGTTCCACCACCTCTCCAGGACCACTTTAAGACCTGGTTATAACTATCAAACCTTGATACTATTATTTATTGGGAGAATTATACTTAGATAAATATTTCTGTAAATACTGTAGTTCAAAAAAGAATACCGGCTATCGGAATCTGAAGCAATTTCCTTGCGTCCTCCAAATCTAATTTGACACTGCAATACAAGCAGAACGAAATGTTATTGTTAAACATTGTTTACTATAAAAAGAGTAAATTTACAAAAATTCATTAGTCTAAAGTAATAGGTACTATAACTAAAACAGCTTGTTATCTTTCTATTAGCATTAAGAAAATGAAAGCAAGTGATGCTATACCTACAGCACTTTCTCACTTGCACCATTGGAGTATAATCAATCTTTTCTTGCTAAATAATACAAACGCATGTGTATGGGGGTATTCAATGTCAGCGCTATTTCCGACAGGGAAAAAATCGCCCGTCGCCCATTTGATGCTGGCGTTTCCAACAGCATTAAAGGCGGATTTCGACAAAACAGATCCAACCTTAAAACTAGTCAGCTCTGTTTTGTCAGAAACGGGCATGGATTGTCCAATACACAGCCGTTTCAACAATTCATGGCCGTTTTCACCAACACTTTTCGACACTCGACAGGTGGAACATTGAATTCCGCTTGTCAAGTCTCAATCGAGCAGAGTGGAAACAGACCAGGATTCCGACTGTCGGAACATTCCAATAGTCGGAATCCAAAATTGAATACCCCCCTATGAGCTGTATTCAATGCCGTGGCGAGGGGGGTTTGCACGACGAAGAGGAGTTATTTTTCAGCGAGGAAAAGCCATCTTCACCGTCCAACCCCCCCTCACCATATTCAATGTTTCATGGAATACTCGCTCGCAGCAGGGGATGGTGAAGATCCCCTTAAACGGCGAGGTTCGCAGCAAATGCAGCAATTCCGCTGCATTTTATGGCAAGCCCTGCTGTTTAATGGGCACACTCGCTTTTTCCACCTCACTGAAAAGAACCATTGAGGTAGAAACGATGAGTGAAGGGGAGGCGGTTAAATACTCTGATGGCGAGCTATCGGTACTGCTTGTCTTCATAGCTCACCGTCAGAGCATTGAATCCCGCCCTACAGTATGTGTGAGCAAAAGGTTATACAGTTGTTAAATCCTTTTCTTAGTTATCATGGCTTTGTTCATTAGGGAATTTTGAAATGCCTGACATGTAAATAACTTTATTTAAAAAAAACATAAAAAAATTAAAACAACATCAGTTTTGGTCAGGGATCAACACTGTGGAGAGCTTTAAAAGGCTGCAACATGCAGTAAAAAGTCTATCGAGACTGCGGATTAGATGATAAGCTCACTGCACTTGTTCAATGTTCTCCATAGCGTTTATCCCTTGAAAAATGAACTTTGCTGAACAAGGCAGAGGTGAGGCATGGGAATCCTGCAGTTATAGTAATTGGCTCAATAAATAAAACAACTTTTGTTCGGTTTGTTAAATACAAAATGTACTGTAACTATGTTGCTGATCATTTGTAGAAAATAAATACAGAGATGTAACCACTCTAAAATGTGTTATAATTAATAGAAAGTAATTATACTAGATGTGAGAGTAAACACTTGCTTTGCATTGTTTTCAAAATGTTCCATTGAGAGTAATACAAATTCATTGTAAGCAAAAATTGCAAGTGACAAGAAGAAAATACTGCCTGGATTTTTAAAGTCGACAATCATTTCATATCACGCCCATTCTCCCATGTAAAGTGTCAGGAGATTGTGTAGCTATATGCAATAGATCTTTTTTGCGCTGATCATGCTCATTACGGTCAAGCTTGGCCAAATATAATGGATAAACCCGACCAAACTAATAGGCATGTTGCAAAAAGTCCTGTTTGAGCGCTCAAGCGGATTTCAGCTTGCCATCTCCAGTGAGAGATTAAATGCCAGCGCTGCTGGGCACACTCTAGGGGCTACTGACGTGAAAACAGCAGAATAATGCCCAGAGTCAGGCCAGTCTCTACCTACAATGAGAAGCCCAATGCTAATAGTGGGTAAGTACACACAATGCGATTTTGTTTGCAATTCGAATAAAATTTTAGGCAAAATGCATTCGATTTGACTATATAATACAGGTTGAGTATCCCTTATCCGAAATGCTCGGGACCACGAGCATTCCGGATAAGGGAATATTCCGGTTTTTGGAATAATTTTTTTTTTGTCATACTTACCTGCCCCTGGTGGGTCCCCGATGGTCCCACGGCGTCCATGGAGTCCTCCGGCGTCCACAGCAGGCCACCAGCACCGTCTCCGGCATCTCCAGCGGTCCCAGGAGTGCTTTGCGCAAGTTCCCAGGCGCGCCGGTGACGTCACCGGCGCGCGCACTCGCGCAAAGCACTCCTGGGACCGCTGGAGACGCCAGAGAGGATGCTGAAGGCCTGCCGTGGACGCCGGAGGACTTGGCAAGTATTAAAAGAGGGTTGGTGGGGGGGGGGGGGGGGGGGGGGACAAAAAAAAATTGAATTATTCCAAAAAAACCACGGTTTTTGGAATAATTCGGATACGGGATGCCCAGATACGGGATACCCGACCTGTATAGATCTGTACAATATAGTCTTGCCTGACTTTTATATTCGATTTACACTACACGGGAGTGCACATTGGTATCGAATCTGCATCGAATGTAGAAAAAACATTATTTTTTCTACTATATTTTCTATTCGATTTTGCTTCTATAAGCAAAATCAAATAGAAAAATAGTGCATATCTCACCGTGTGTACCCTCTATTAGTAAAGGTGAGCTAGGCAATAGGGTTTACATTATGGGAATGCTGGGTATTCTTCATGTTCGGTGATGTAAACAAATGACATTATTGTTAACAATAGGTGCCAGAAGAGGTGTGAATATGAGCCTTATTCTAGTTCACTCTTTCGGACAAAATCCTGCTAAGATGGAAAAAACCATGTGCACTGCAGGTGGGGCAGATGTAACTTGTGCAGAGAGAATTAGATTTGGGTGGGGTTTTAAATCACAGTGAGATCTATATTGCAGTGTAAAAATAAAGCAGCCAGTATTTACCCTGCACAGAAACAAAATAACTCACCCAAATCTAATTCTCTCATCACATCTGCCCCCCTGCAGTGCACATGGCTTTGTCCATCTAAGAAGGATTTTGTCAGAAAGAGTGAACTAGAATAAGGCCCCATGTGTGTGATAGGTAATGAACCAAGGGGATTATTCTGGTTCACTCGCAAAGGCACAATCACTCTCTAATGGACAAAACCATATTCAGTGCAGGTGGGGCTAATGTAACATGTGCAGAGAGAGTTAGATTTGGGTGGGCTTTGTACTACCAACTGATATCTATATTGCAGTGTAACAATAAAGCAGCCAGTATTTACCCTGCACAGAAAAACAAATAACCTATATCGAACATTCTCTGCACATTACATCAGCCCCACCTGCAGTGCATATGGTTTTGTCCAGTGTGATTCTGCCTTTGCGAGTGAACCAGAATAACCCCCATAAATGTATTTTGCAATCCTTCTCTTAAGCACCTGAAACTATTTTTAGGTTAATAACAGCAATGGATCATTTTGATTCTGGGTCTAATAGGTACACATTCAATAGAATATAGCATTTTACAGAACACAGCACAAACACATTGTATACTCTGATGTTTGATGTATATTAGTATAATGTTAGGATTCAATAGTATAGAAGCACATAGTACCTGCTTTACTGCATCTAGTAATCGCTCCATGAGAAATTGTCTTTTCAAGTCATTGTTCTGTAACCCTGCAATGGGAACACATTGCAATCAGCGAAGATTACGAACAATAGCTAGCACACAGTGACATCCTTCATGTTCCCATTTCAATATTGGTAGCCAGTGAAATTAAACCTTATATTGAGCAGGGATTCTGGAATCCTAATATACACTGTTCCACTTTAATAGCACAAGGAATTATTTTTTTTAATGGGTTTTCCACTTCTTTTTTTGAGCCGACATGTGCCGACAGGCGGCATTTCATGCCTTACAAACCCTGAGGGCATTAAGGGAGAATAGAATAGTGAGCGTAGCGAGTCACTGTGCCCGAAGCATGGCGAGTGCAGTGAGCTGTGTGAGGGGACCAGGTGCACCAATACGTTGTCCATGTTGACATCCAGGACAAATAAAGGTGAAAATCCATGCTTGTGTCGACCTTCCATCCATGTCAATCCATCCATGTCGATACAATGCATGTCAACCTTTGGATAGTCAACCCAACCACCCATACCCATGGTTTCCTCCAAGAGAACCAGTGTGTTAAACCTTAGCTCAATTACATCATCAACCTTTACCATGAAGTAAATTATCGGGCAATAAAACATAGGATCTGGGATAAATTCCCGATCCAATGTCAATTAATGGGTCTCCTGGGATTGCTTATTGGGGGATTGTGCTTTGTGTGTCTGAGGCATAATAAGCATGATCCTTGAGGAGTTTTAAAGTCCTGGGGAATCCATAAACTGCGGGATTACAGCAACTAATAAAATATCACCTTTTCTGATTGATATACTGGTCTGGCTCAGGGAACATGGCTGTGAGGGAACTAAGGGATTGATTTTAATCTGATCGGTCCCCAGCATATTCGCACTGGGGCCTGATGTTTGTGCTCTGCACATATCTGTATATACGCATGTGCAGGGCGGATGCCTTCTGCAGGGGGGAGCGGGATGGGGGCGGGCAGGGGGCATTTGCATGGGGATGCCCAGCGTTTCCTGGGAGTACTAACAAAAACCACTGGGTGTCTCCACGCGATTGCAGGCGGGCAGCTGCCTGCTAGGGGGCTGGTGGCAGACATCACAAGACCCGCACTTGGATGGTGCAAACATAGGTCAGTCTAGACTGCTGCTTTACTAATCTAGACGGCATCCATGGACACAGAATCAGAACTTCCACATTACCATTGGGCAGCTTGCAGCACGCAAGTCTCCAATCGCAGAGGCCAAGAAATCCCTGGCTTCTTCCCTCCCCCCAAAAAGCAGTGACATGTCTGTTTTCCTAAACAGGGGCCGTTGCCACCCCTCTTCGGCACATTTCTTAGTACAGTACATGTGTAAGAGGGCAGTGAGGGATAGCTATGTGCCCATGGGTGACGCACTACAGACTCTATGGGATGCACTACAGTGCGTAGAGCAGATCTTCACCTATTTTGCTCCTCTGATGAGCATATTGATTTTTACACAAATCTACTTGCCCTCCTTTTGTACACATTACAGAACACATATCTGAGGTTATGCATGATAACATTTACATATCCCAACCATACCTAGCAATATAGATCATTGTAAAAAAAAAAAAAGTGCATAGGAAGTGGCAACATGTCACAGAGTGCGTTACAAGGAATAGCTTTTAACTCAGTGGATCAAAAGCTGTGTACACACGGCAGCGATATATCGCCGAGCGATATATCGCTCAGTATCCTGTTTGCATCAGCGACCAGAGATGGTCACTGATGAAAAAGAAACTGTCGGGGGAGCCCGGCAGTGGAAATAAGCTGGTCGGAGGAGCATGTTCCTGCGACCAGCGATCACTATGGGGGAAAAAACAGGAGCGCGCACCCGGCGGTATAATAGCCGGTGCACACTCCCATCGCGGGCAATATGGTCGCTCAGCTTGCGGGGGAGGCTTGCTAGGACTCATAGTTCCACAGTATTAAACAAATAGTTTATTCCATTTTTTTTACACTGAATCAGCCCGATGGCCACCACTCCAGGGCCACCGGGGACAGCACCAGGCTTCAGCCTGGTCAGGTAAGTTCTGGAGGGGGGGGGGACCCCTTTAATGGGGGGCCCCCACTCCCCCAGGGCCCCTGGCCAGTAGGAATAAATGCTTTGGCATGGGGGATTTGTATAAAAAGTCTCCCCCCCGGCTGTGACATTACCCTGCTGGCTGGTTTGCCCTGGGGCTGGTTCTTAAAATACGGGGGGTGGGGGACCCCTAGTCATTTTGTCCCCGGTATTTTGGAACCACTTTCTATCTGATCTTAGGGATAAGTGCCTCTATACCAAGTTACTGCAAAGACCTGTGTTTCCTATATCCAATCATTCCCTATGAACGATGAAAGCAGTAGAAAAACTCTACTTAAGGGCCCCTACAATGGCCCACTGATGGAGCTTTTGAAAAAAGTATTAGAAAACCATTTCCTGTATTTTGTACAAACGCCGGGGATCACAAAGTGGTCAAATTTAGCCCCTGCATATTCTAATATATTTATGTATTTTTATGAGGAGGACCATATTCTTAGTCATTTTGGTGAGCAGATCATGTACTATAATAAGTTTATCGATTATGGTTTTTTTTATTTGGTTAGGAACTAATCAAGACCTTTGATACCATGGTTACATACCCAAATAGTCTAGCAATGGGCATAAGATTTACAGCAGCTCTAAGTGACACAGCAATTCATTTTCTGGATGTCACTATAAGGAAGGATTCCTTGGGATTACAATTTTCATTATACAGTAAATCTATGGACAGAAACACATTATTTTGGGTGACAAGCCGTCATCCTGAACATCTTGGGCCAAATGTAATAGGGTGAGAGTTTCAGAAAGTGAGAGATTTTGGGAGTTTTCCCTTTTTTTTTTTAAAGCAGCAATCATTTACGTGTCAAAATCCACCTGGTTTTGCATTGACAATGATTGCCACTTTAAAAACAATGGGAAAACTCTCACTTTCTGAAACTCACCCTATTACATTTGGCCCCTTATGTCTAATCTCTCTCAGTTTTTCCAAATATTGAGGAATAATTCTGACTGTGTTGTGGCAGAAATGCAGCTCAATGACTTTTGGGCTCGCTTCAAAGAACATGGGTATAAGCCATCAATAATTAAGATCCTCTCCATGGCCAGGAATAGGTTTGCCTTAATAAAGGCATACAGTCACTAGGTTGATAAGCATTAGTTCGACCACTGAATGTCGACATGCTTGAAGGTCAACATAAATGAAGGTCGACATGGGGAAGGTCGATAGTCAAGGAGGTCAACATGGGGTTTTTCACTTGAGCCGACGTGCCAACAGGCGGTATTTCATGCCCTACCATCCACTAGGCCGTGGTGGGAGAATAAAATATTGTGCGCAAAGTATGTTGAGCGGACGAGGTACACTTTTTTGGTATAAATGAAGTACAATGAAGTACAATGTGTTTACATGTGATACTCCATTTCAGTTATGTCGTAAAGGGCAGGATTTGCTTTTGTTTGTACACATATTTTATGATTGGCAGCCCCCAGCACTGGTTTTGACAACAAATAATTTGTATTGGTCCAGGACCACCAACCTGTGGCACGCCTGGAAGTGTCCCGAGGCACCCCAGGGAGCCACAGCTATAGAGCATTTATGAGATCGGACATTGATGCTTGGCAAGAAGCCCTGGCTTGCAATCTTTATTCCAGCTCATCCCAATGGTGTTTGATGGGGTTGAGGTCAGAGCTCTGTGTGGGCCTGTCAAGTTCTTCTATACAGAACTCATAAAAACATGTCTTTCTAGTCCTTGCTGTGTGTGCTTGGGCACAGCCATGTTGGTATAGAAAACAGCGTTCCCCAAGCTATTGCCACAAAGATGGAAGCATAGCATTGTTAAAAATGTCTTGGGATGATGAAGCATTAAATTTGCTCTTAACGGGAGATATAAGAGTCCTAGCTCAAAACCTGAAAAAATGCCCTATACCATTATCCCTCCTCCACCACCAAACTTTACACTTGGCATAATGCAGTCAGGCAGGAAAAGTTATCCTGGCATCCAGACTTGGTGCCGGAGTTGCTGTTGTTCCAAAACACTTCCACTTCTAAAAATATCACTTACAGTTGACCGTGGAGTGTCCAGCAGATATACAGTGTATAGGTAGACAGTCAATATGTCAACAACAGTATGTCAACATGCAATAGGTTGATGCAGACTCCACCCTTCTATTTTTGATGCAGACAAAAGCTCGACATGCAATAAATCGACAGTCAAAAGGTTGACACATGAAAATGTTGACAGGCGGTTTTTTAGGGTTTCTATATGGCAATGTTGGTACCTGTTGTCATGGATCTCCAATTAGCATTACGCATACTCTTGCCATGCTTCAGGCCATGTGCCTCGCTCTGCACACTTTACTGTTCCCAACTCAATGTTGAATTAATGCATGTCGACCTTTTGTCGGTGTCCACCTATTGCATGTTGACCTTTTGACTGTCTACCTAGACCAGTGGTAGCCAACTCAAGTCCTCGAGAGCTTCCAACAGTTGACGTTTTCTAGATCACCTAGCTGTGGTGAAACACCTTTACCTAGCTCTCCACAGGTGATGGCAATCATACATTACCAGGGAAGTCCAAGAACAGAGCATGTTCTCCCGCATGGAGAGGGTCAGGTAGGCAAGTATGTTATATATGCACTTTAGATGGGCACCCCACTGCTGAAAGGTTGTTTGTTTTAGGTTTGTTTTTTCCTCCCCCCCCCCCCCCCCTCTCTCTCTCTCCATACACAAACACACACACACACTACCAGTGTATTAGTAAGCTGTATTGGAGCGCACTTTTGTATTTCCATTTCTATTTTCCTTATCTCCTCTTCTAACAGAAAGGTACAATACAGGTGCTGCCATTATCTAGCACAGTGGTAGCCAACTCCAGTCCTCGAGAACTACCAACAGTTCACGTTTTCTAGATCACCTAGCTGGGGCACAGGAGTATTCATTACTCATTGACACATTATAAATGATCCACAGGTGGAGCTAATTACTTAACTTGTGATTCTGTGGGCAGTATTCAATGTGAAAAATTCTCCGTGCATGGCGAGAGATTTTTTCTCTCGCCATGCACTCGCCCTGTTCCGGAGGGCTCACTGCCACTCCTGCTCCCACTATTCAATGTGGTTAAGACTCGCCACCACTCGCGGCGTGTCTTAACCCCTGCAGCGGACGAGCGTCCACGGCAGGGAGCTGGCAGGGAGCTGGGGGACGGTGGCAGCCAGGGAGATTAAAGTCTCCCTGGCTGCCCCAGAACATATGTGGAGGGGAGGTGGGCTCCCCGGGACCCAGGCAGCACAAGCTGCCCCCCCCCCTATAGCCAGCGGGGGACCCAGTATTCACTGCACCCAATCGTGCATATGTAATGATCGGATGCATTGATATATGGGTACTCTTTACCTAGAACCGCGTCGGGGGTAAAAAATCGCGGGTACAAAAAAAACGGGTGCGACGCGATGCCCGCGATTTTCCCATAGGGATCAATGTTAAAACTGTGATTGGACGCGATTTTACTGTTAAATGCCTCAATGGCCGCGATTTGGCCATAGGAAACAATGTTAAATGGGCCACAGAGCCCTAATAGTGCCCTTGAACTGTGAAATGGCCCCCACAATTGTTAACGCCACCCCACGATCAACGTCAACCCGAAGCGTGGCGAGCGCAGCGAGCCCGCGAGGGGCGGCGGTACGCGTCCTCCGACCTTTTCATACCCCCACTACACACGTCGGCGTGGAGTTGAGAATAGAATAGTGTGGCGAGCGCAGCGAGCCACCGAGCCCGAAGCGTGGCGAGCCCCGCGAGGGGACGCGGATACCTTCACAGGTAAACGCATCCCTTCGCGGGCTTCACAGGTGTCCGCGTCGCCATGGACACCTGGGAAGCCCGCGAGGGGACGCGTATAACTGTGAAGGTATCCGCGTCCCCTTGCGGGGCTCGCCACACTATTCTATTCTCAACTCCACGCCGACGTGGATAGTGGGGGTATGAAAAGGTCGGAGGCCGCGTACCGCCGCCGCTCGCCACGCTTCGGGTTGACGTTGATCATGGGGTGGCGTTAACAATTGTGGGGGCCATTTCAGACTTCACGGTGACTATTTGGGCTCTGTGGGCCATTTAACATTGTTTCCTATGTAAAAATCGCGGGCATTGAGGCATTGAACACTAAAATCGCGTCCAATCTCACTTTTAACATTGGTCCCTATGGGAAATCACGGCCATCGCATCGCACCCGTTTTTTAGTGCATTCAATGGTCGCGATGGGCGGCGTTCTAGGTAAAGAGTACCAATATATGAATATCTAATGAGCGGTTCGAGAGCTCCGGCCCCCTGCTGGCTGCTCTGTGTAAAAAAAAAAAAAAAATTAAATATATATTCATGTGCTATAAGCTTCACAGAAAAAAAATCCTGATTTTTTTACACCAAAATCTAAAAAAAAAAACCTTTTAGTTTAAAAGTTCACATTCCAGTTCTCCATGAAAAGATGGAGAATTGCTTCACAGAGAGACACGGCGAAAATCACTTAAAAAAATGGCGAAAATATCACATTGAATAGGGTGGTTCACTTTTGGAGAGCAAAATGCTTCTTCCAACGCGAAAACAGCACAAACTCGCCATAAAACAAGGCAAATTTTTCTCATTGAATACTGGCCTGTGAGGAGAACTGGAAAACGTGAACTGCTGGTAGCTCTCGAGGAATGGAGTTGGCAACCCCTGATCTAGCACATTGTAAAGGTCTTTATGTATATCATGAATTTAAGCAATGTCTGAGCAACTTTGTTTTTTATTTTACTACACCAATACCAATTTATGTTGATAGACTAATAATGGAGCAGCTTAGTACACATATCCAAACAAGGTGGATACTATGGGGGTTATTTTGGTTCATTCTGTCTGACAAAATCCTTCTTAAGGGGCATACACACGTAGAGATCTGTGCTAAGCAATTTTGCTAAGCAATTTTGCTGGTGTCAAGATCTCCCATGGAGAGCACATACACACGCAGAGATTTGTGCTAAGCAATTTTGCTTAAGCAAAAAAAGGCCGGGTAGTGGTTCAGAATGAGAGATTGCGATCAGTATCTCTCATTCTGTACACACAGAGAGATTTGCAGTCATTTGCTAAGCAATCTAACTAGATTGTGACTGCATGCACTGACTTCGTTAGCAAGAGATATTTAATCTCTCGGAGCATACACACGGAGAGATCTGTGCTTACTTTCTAAGCAATCTAGTCAGATTGCTTAGAAAATAGCACAAATTTGCTCCATGTGTACACCCCTTTAGATGGACAAAACCATGTGCACTGCAGGTGGGGCAGATGTAACTTGTGCAGAGAGAGTTAGATTTGGGTGGGGTTTTACTTCAAAGTGAGATCTATATTGCAGTGTAAAAAAAAGCAGTCCGTGTTTTCCCTGCACAGAAACTAGGGTGACCAACTCATCCCTTTAATCCAGGACACATATTAATTACACAGGTTCTGTGGCAGTTTAAAACCATGTGAAATGGAGTCTTGAGATGTGGCAGTTTAAAACCAGGTGAAAGCCAGCCACAGAACCTGTGTAATTAATATGTGTCCCGGATTAAAGGGATGAGTTGGTCACCAGAAACAAAATAACTCACCCAAATCTAATTCTCTCTGCACATTTTACATCTGCCCCCCTGCAGTGCACATGGTTTTGTCCATCTTAGAAGGAATTGGTCAGAAAGAGTGAACCAAAAGCTGGCCATACATCTACAGATTGATTGTCAGATTGGGCTGGTTGCCAAAAACTGTCATTCAGATATTACCAGGTTTTTGTTCCAACCAGCCCAATCTGACAATCGATCTGTAGATGTATGGGCCCCCCCTATGTCTGGAAGTACAGAGTATTATAGGAATCAGTATTTCAATAGAAGAATTGTGTGTGCTGGCAAAGTATGAAAACTGTCCTGCAGCTTGGTGAGAGATCAGGTGCTGAATGAAATGCTCTAAGGGCCCCCATACACTAGCCGATTTTGGTCAGATTTCAGCCAGATCAGTCGGATCTGGCCAAAATCGGACCAAAATCGGCTAGTTTTGATGTCCCCTCAGATCCGATGCGCGGTCCCGTGCGCATCGGATCTGCGTCGGGTGGTCGGACCTGCTGCACGTCCGACCACCCGACTTGGGACCTAGTGGGGCGGCGCGGCGGTGGAGGGAGCAGGGGGGGCTGGGGACGCTGCGGGGGACACGTCTGTGTCCCCCGCTGCTGGGGACGCTGCGGGGGACATCGTCTGAGCGGCGAGAAGGTAGAGGGAGCAGGGGGGGCTGGAGACGCTGCGGGGGACACAGGCTGCATAGAGCCGGGCAGGGGAAGCCGGCCGGGAGCTGTCAGTAATGAATAAAAAAAAAAAGCCCATACAATGAATGGGCAGCCTGTGATTGGCTGAGCGCTCTCTCAGCCAGTCAGCAATTGGCTGAGAGAGCGCTCAGCAGCCAATCACAGGCTGCCCATTCATTGTATGGGCTTTTTTTTTTTATTCATTACTGACAGCTCCCGGACGGCTTCCCCTGCCCGGCTCTATGCAGCCTGTGTCCCCCGCAGCGTCTCCAGCCCCCCCTGCTCCCTCTACCTTCTCGCCGCTCAGACGATGTCCCCCGCAGCGTCCCCAGCAGCGGGGGACACAGACGTGTCCCCCGCAGCGTCCCCAGCCCCCCTGCTCCCACCAGCTCCCACCTCTTAGCGCCCCCCCCCTGCTCCCCGGGTTTTTTACATGTGATAAATCAAGACGATTTATCACATGTAAAAAATGGCACATCAAGTGCCAATCTAATCAAGCTCCCCCGGGGAGCAGCCGGGGAAGCTCAGGGGGAAGTCGGGGGCGACTTGTCCTAAGGACAAGTCGCCCTAGTGTATGGGGGCCTTAACTTAGTAATTTTTCACCCCAAATCCCAGATACAAACCATCATTTATTTTGAATCTGCATTTGACACGCAACGCTCAACACAATGTACTGGATTAGCAGTGTTCTAATTGCTTACAGTATAGTTCAGCTTTGGGCAGGACTGCAATGTTTCACGGAAAACTGCTTAACAGCTAATACTAAACTTTATATCCTTGCACTGATTAGTACCTGATGTAAAACCAAGAAAAAGTTTTGGAACCTATTTCACTGGTGTTAACAAAAAAAGTTTTGTTTTCAAATGAATTAGAATACTTTTAAAAATATACAGATATAAAAAAAAAACGCATCTAAAGATTTCATTTTGCGCAAGTAATATGTTATAGGAAGGATTACATAATTATTGGAATAACTGTGCTTCAACAATATATTTAACATGTCAGTGGTCTTTAACCCTTTCAGTGCAACATCTCAGAGCGATGTGTAAAATATCCACTAGAAATGCCAGTGTTGCTCACATTTGTTATATAAATTCAAATAAAAAAAAAAGTGTGTCAAAAAAATTATATTTTACAATATAAGGTAAACATTACAGGTAATTATGAGGAATAAAAATGTTTGCTTGGCATATTTTACACCTATTTTGACAAATTCTCTCGGCAATGAAAGGGTTAAAGCATATTCATCAGCGCACTTGCAGATGGGGGCGCTGCTGTGGGAGTTATGAGGGTACATTTCTAGGCTTTAGCCCACAAAATGCAAACTTCTGCACCGTGCTGGTGGAACGTATGCCCTGAGCTCTATGCTGTGCTACAGCTGGGTGAGTTTTGCCTGTGGAATGCAGATTTTGTTCAACCAGCACAGAACACATTTCTGAACTCAAAGGCTACAGATGTGTGAAAGCTGTAAAAGGAAGGGATAATGAATTTTGCATAGCTCTGCTTAATCACTACAGATGGGGATTATTGAATCTTAACACTTGACAACCTCCAAAATACATCAAAGCCAAAAAGGTTCAATCAACTGGCCAAGATCATTGCAACAAATAAAATGGTACCCCGGCGAGATAAAATAATATTGTGACAGTTCTCAAAAAACGTCTATACTGCCAATTTTGAACCCAGCCGTGATGTTGCACAAACCCTGCCATGACACGACACATAGATTAATCGTTAGTAATAAATGGCAGGGTTGCCATAACCCTGCAAAAATGCTCAATTTGCATGCAGCACGGCTTGCCATAATATTGCTTTAATCCGAGACACCGATGATTTACTTGTTCTGTGGCTAGCTAAATTCAAGCCTGCATTTCACCTGGTTTTAATGAGCTGCAGAGGCTGTATAAATCATAGGTGTCCTGGATTAAAGGAATATTATGGCAAGCCTAATATAGATGCACAACTGTACTTTTGCAAGAAATGTCTCTTAAAGCAGAATGCTCCTTGGAATGCACTTGGACAGAAAATCTAACAATACATTTGTATCTTTGAAAATACCAGCAGATGAGCGGCAGCCGCCGGCAATGACGCGGGATAATGCGTCAGCACTCACTGCTCATTGGTGCACCATACACACTGGGCGGCTTTTCAGCTGAAAGCGGTGCAAACGGCAAAACGGAGATGCTCTCAGCTCAAAATCGCCCAGTGTGTATTGGCCTTAACATGGACAAAACCATGTGCACTGCAGTTGGGGTAAATGTAACATGTGCAACGAGAGCGCCCAAATTGAACTCTCTCTGCACGTGTTACATTTGCCCCACTTAAAGTGGAACACGGTTTTGTCCATTTAAGAAAGCGTTTGCAATCAACTCTGAATCATGCCCAATGTACTGAATGGTATTACTGAACTAATTAAGCATCTACCACTAGCTGTACCAATGTACATAACGGTGTTAAGATTAATTTATTTACATACTCCATTCACATGTTACATTTATCCCAACTGCAGTGCACACAGTTTCTCTATGTATACAATTCCCACCTCATTCTGGCATATGCTTGTCCGTTACACAGTCTCTTGCTAATTATGCCTACTAGCGCTAGATGCAGCTTTACAGTATATCTCAAAACAGTTAACGCTACAACAGCTTCAATTTTTTTTGTACATTACTGAAAACATGGTTCGATGACACCAGTGTAAACAGAGGCACATACAGGAGACAGGATGCTGAGTCTACAGCTTGTTATCACCACTAAATGTTTTGCTTTGCCTAAATGCGGGTAGTGGCAGCAGCAGCAGACACATTACACATTAATAATTACCTTACATATATTAGGACTATAAGCTACAGTATCTTAACGGTAAAAGCCCTTGTAAAATAATGTCACCATTTCCATTAGTTGCCGAAAACACAGCAATATACTGTATTATCTGCAATGCTTTAAAAGCCAAATCTCTCCCATTTATTTTTTATTTAAACAAATGAAATTGCAAACTACATAAGGAAAGTTTCACAATGTTGGGACCCACAGGTTTGCTTTGCACAGTCAGCACCAGCATGTCACATGGACAGTCAGTGCTGCCAAGTAATGGCAGTAGCAACCTGTACCAGCTTACCGAATAGCATGTCGTAGTGTACAGACAGCACAGGGGACACCTTTTGTGCTACGTATAACAGCCGGAATCTCAGTTTCACTTTATAGTAATAGAGTGGTAAACTATGTAGTACACTGCTGTGTGCAGAGGGACAATGGCTGCAATGCTAAGTACAGCAATGGCAGTGGCTTGTGTGGGAGGTTCACACAGGGCCTTATTCTAGTTCACTCTGACAAATTCCTTCTTAGATGGACAAAACCATGTGCACAGCAGGTGGGGAATATGTAAAATGTGCAGAGAGAATTAGATTTGGGTGGGGTTTTACTTCAAAGTGAGATCTATATTGCAGTGTAGAAATAAAGCAGCCGGTATTTACCCTGCAAAGAAACAAAATAACTCACCCAAATCTAATTCTCTCTGCACATTTTACATCTGCCCCCCCCCCCCCCCCCTACAGTGCACATGGTTTTGTCCATCTAAGAAGAATTTTGTCAGAAAGAGTGAACTAGAATATGGCCCACAGTGCTGTCTAGTAATCTGGGTATCGGGATATTTATTTATTATTTATTAACAGTTTCTTATATAGCGCACACAGATATGTATGTCTTTATGCATTGTGGCTGTGACTTTTTTTTCTATTAATGTATCCATAATATGATTTCATTATAACAAAAGGATCTACAGTATTTCTCATGTTTAAACATAGGGTCATGAAAGTGCCCTAACGTTACAGAATTCTTTATCCTGCCAATATTTCTTTAAGGGGTTCTCCTCCTGTATTTTTTTATCTCGCACCTTTTTCTGGATTCCATGGTTGAGTTATAGAAAGTAGCCACATTTATCTGACAACTCCTAAGTACGGTAGTCTGCTGGCTCTTTTGTTTAAATAAAAAGTAGATCAAGATATTTGGCTTTCTAAGCATTGCAGATCATGTATCGCGGGGTTTTGAGAAACTAGTTTAAATGGTGAAATTATTTTGCAAGGGTTTATACAGTAACATAGCCTTTATATGTAATACCACTTTTCCAACAAAATCCCAGGTCACACACACAAGTTTGACCCGGGATTTTGGTGGGACCCAATGAGGCACCCTGCTTTCCTGGGTTTTCATTAGGTGGACACCGTGTGTGCGGGCGGAGGGGGCACCAGCGGCTCTGGGTAGGTGATCAGCGGCGCTGGGCACGCAGCAGGCAGGCAGTGGGAGGTGGCTGGGTAATGGCCAGCCTCCCCTGCCTGGGTCAAAAAGACCTGTGTAAGAACATTTCTTCGGGTCGTTACCTGGGTTTAACCTGCATAAAACCCTGCTCACTTCCCAGTTTAAAATTCCGAGATTTTTTTCCTTGTAGACATTTCCACTGACCTGAGTCCCAGGTCGACCCAGCAAAAACCCAGGTTTTCAGGCCGGTGGAAAAGGGGTATAAGATAATTATTATATATAATGTGGCTGCTGCTGTGGAAACCATCTGCAGTTAGGTCCATAAATATTGGGACATTGACATAATTCTCATATTTTGGGCTCTATACACCAACATAATGGGTTTGAAATGAAACAAATGCAGACTTTCAGCTTTAATTTGAGGGTATTAACATCCAAATCAGGTGAACGGTGTAGGAATTACAATGGTTTCTATACGTGCCTCACACTTTTTTAAGGGACCAAAAGTAACGGGACAATCGACTCAAAGCTATTACATGGACAGGTGTGGGCTATTCCTCGTCAATTACGCAGGTAAAAGGTCTGGAGATGATTCCAGGTGTGACATTTACATTTGGAATCTGTTGCTGTCGACTCAATATGAGATCCAAAGAACTGTCACTATCAGTGAAGCAAGCCATCATTATAATGTAAAATCAAAAGAAACCCATCAGAGAGATAGCAAAAACATTAGGTGTGGCCAAATCAACTGTTTGGACCATTCTTAAAATGAAAGAACACCCTGGAGAGCTCAGCAACACCAAAAAACCCGGAAGACCACGGAAAACAACTGTGGTGGATGTCAGAAGAATTACTTCCCTGGTGAAAAAAAAAAAAAAACATTCACAACAGATGGCCAGATCAAGAGCAATCGCCAGGAGGTAGGTGTATATGTGTCAAAGTCAACAATCAAAAGAAGACTTTACAAGAGTGAATGTAGTGGGTTCACCACAAGATGTAAATCAGATTACAGTTTGCCAAACAACATCTAACAAAAAAGCCTATACAGTTCTGAAACAACATCCTATGGACGGATGACAAAGATCAACTTGAAGCAGAGTGATGGGAAGAGAAGAGTATGGAGAAGAAATTATCCAAAACATACCACCTCATTAGTGAAGCATGGTGGTGGTAGTGTCATGGCGTGGGCATGTATGGCTGCCAATGGAACTGGCTCCCTTGTATTTATTGATATGTGACTGCTGATAAAAGCAGCAGGATGAATTCTGAAGTGTTTCAGGCAATATTATCTGCTCATATTCAGTCAAATGTTTCACAACTCATTGGATGGCGCTTCACAGTGCAGATGGACAATGACCCGAAGCATTTTTAAGGCAAATACTTTAAGTGGAATGCCATGCAATGGCCAAGTCAATTACCTGACCGGAATCCGATTGAGCATGCATTTCACTTGATGAAGACAAATCTGAAGGGAAAATGCCCCAAGAACCAGCATGAACTGAAGACATTTGCAGTAGAGGCCTGGCAGAGCATCACCAGGGATGAAACCCAGAGTCTGCTGCTGTCTGTGTGTTCCAGACTTCAGGCTGTAATTGACTGCAAAGGATTTGCAACAAAGTATTAAAAAGTCAAAGTTTGATTTAGGATTGTTTAGTTTGTCCCATTACTATTGGTCCCTTCAAAAGTGGTTGGCACGTATAGAAACCATTGTAATTCCAACACCGTTCGCCTGAATACCCTCTATTGAAGCTGCAATTCTGCAGTTAAAGCACATCTTGTTTGGTTCATTTGAAATCCATTGTGGTGGTGTATAGAGACCAAAATACAGGTCGAGTATCCCGTATCCGAATATCCGTTATCCGAATTATTCCGAAATACGGACATTCCAGAAAGTGAAAAAAAATATTTTTTTTTTGCTAAAAACTCACTGGGGACATTTGTAACAGCACTACTGGTGACATGATATGTAACTGGCACTATATATGTGCAAGACAATGATTGCTTGGCATTCAAATTCAGTGCTGAGATAGTACACACATTTTGTTTCATGTTTTGAAACCTTGTTTTTTGAACAAATAAAATATATTTGTGTGTATTTTATGTGGTAATAAAATATATTTGTGTGTATATTATGTGTTTATACAGCATAAATGCAAGATACTTCAAAATACATCATTGAAATATTAAAATATTCCGAAATACGGAATAATCCGTTATCCAAAATTCTCCTGGTCCCGAGCATTTTGGATAAGGGATACTCAACCTGTATAAGAATTGTGTCAGTGTCTCAATATTTATGGGCCTGGCTGTATATTTAGGCAACACAAAACATTTAATGTTTGCCCCACCTGTTTAATTGTAAGCCCTACAGTAAAAGATTCTGCCCCCCAAACCCCTCCCAATAAACAAAACACATCAACTCTGCTGAATAAAACAGTTGTCTAGGACACAGGTATGAGGTATATAGTGTTCATCCATCTTTGAAAACCCATGCCCCGGGATTTTGCTGTCTGCTGTGGTGTTTCTAACACAGGTCTGGTTTGCATATCAGTGCTGATATACAAACCACACTGTGCTAGAAGCACTACCCCAGATAGGGAAGGGGAACTGCATGGGGTTTTTAAAGATGGCGGGTGCTAGAATGAACACTAGGTATATAGGGCCTTATTCTAGTTCACTCTTTCTGACAAAATCCTTCTTAGATAGACAAAACCATGTGCACTTCAGGTGGGGCAGATGTTACTTGTGCAGAGAGAGTTAGATTTGGGTGGGGTTTTACTTCAAAGTGAGATCTAAATTGCAGTGTAAAAATAAAGCAGCCAGTATTTAACCTGCACAGAAACAAAATAACTCACCAAAATCTAATTCTCTCTGCACATGTTACATCTGCCCCCCTGCAGTGCACATGGTTTTGTCCATCTAAGAAGGATTTAGTCAGAAAGAGTGAACTAGAATAAGGCCCATAGTTACAGTGTTGTGTCTGCACATGATAACAGAGTTACACATGTTTCAGACACAGTGAAGAAGCCAGAATCAAAAAGTCAGAACAATTATATCCTAAAAGCCAAATATAACTGGGAAGAAGAATGGGAAGGACACAATGTCTACTGCACAAAGCAACAGAATGTAATTTACTGGTACACATTCTCACTACTGTTAAAATGTAATAGTCTAGTTATTCATAAAACAATGTGCCCTGTCACAGAAAAGCAATGCCAACCTTTAGGCTCCCCAATCATTTCAGTGTACACAAGTAGGATTGTACTATATATAATAAAACTTTGAGGAGTAGTCCAACTCATCCTAATGGTGTGTACACACGGGGGCAATATGCCGTGCTGTGCGAGTCCTGATGCAATCAGATCGCATCGGGACTCGCATCGCACTAAAAAAGCATGCGATCTGCATGCGATATGGCTTCCGATGTTCACTATATCGGCAACATCGGAAGCCATATCTTACCGTCTGTACACAATATAACACTTTAGTGTCACCAATTTGTGAAGGAACATCAGGACAGAATTACAAAAGTCACTTTTCGTTGTTATTATTACAGTGGTTGATATGCTCCAAAGAATGTGCTTTACTGCAACTGTGAATGTGCAAAGTGCGTTTCATTACAAGTATAAAGACAAGAAGTGTTTTTTAAAGAATATTTTTACATTCACGTTTTAATGAAAAAAATTGTGCTCATTAATTAATATTGTGAAATACTAATATTATAAAATATTAATATTGTGAAGCTGAATATTAGGAAACGTATTCAACGTTTTACTGCTTTCTTAAAGTAACAATGCAAAGTTACTAGGCTTTGCTCAAATTTATTTTATATGTTTAATAAAACCATTTTCAACTCCTAATTTGATTTGAAATAAACATGAAAGAGAATAAAGGCCTGAAACACACTAGGTGATATTGTTAACAATATCGCTCAGAAAAGGACATCTGAGATGCGCGCTCCCGCACGCCATTAACGGGGAATGATTTTTCTGAACATGCAGGTCAATTTGGTGATATAGTCAAAGGACCTGCATGTTCAGCAGGTCTGGTATCATCACTGAGCGGTATCGGCCATGGTCGTGTAGTGTGTATGGTGCTTAAGCCATGAGGTGGGTTTTTTTTTTGTATATTTCCCCTTTAATTTGTTGGAGTTGTTTATTCTTTAAGACTGAGGACTGCACTCGCACGGGGGACCGATGTTCTGCCTCTGTGCATGTGCAGACGCAGGGTACGAGCGGGCACAGCAAACTACATGTTCACCATCCTGCTTGCACCTGGCAGTGCGGGAAAGTGGCATGGATTGGCCGCGGGGGGTATAGCCCACGGGAACACCCAGCGTTTCATGGGCGGTCCAATGAAAATGCTGGGCATATGCATGCAATTCGCCCCGTGACGCGAACAGCTGACATCAGTGGATGTCAGCTCAGTAGATGTCAGCTGCCTGCCTGCTTCCCGCACAGGGCGCTCATAGATCAGAGACACCATAGAGGTGTCTCTCATCTGCAAGCGCTGGAGAAATCATTCGATGGTCGCCAACTATCGAACGATTTCTCCCCCACATCCAAGGGTGTGAATGGATGATTATGCAAATCATCCATTCGCAGTTGCCCAGAGGATCGCGGGTGTGAGGGTGGCGGCCGGCAGTGCGGGCAGCGTTTAGTCCACAGCAGCGTTGCATGCCGACAAGAACAAGGTCAATAGGGTGCAAAAAATGGACATTATTCACTATTTTTTTCCCAATTTAGTTTTCGGTCTGGGCTATCCGATTTGGACCCCCCAAAAAATTATGTGTGTCCAATAACACACTGCTACAGTGAAATGTGTGCTTTTGCCATAAACCAGGCATGTCCAAACTGTGGCCCTCCAGCTGTTGTAAAACTACACACCCCAGCATGCCTTTCCATAGTTTTGGCATTCCCTAATAGCAAAACTGTGGCAAGGCATGATGGGACTTGTAGTTTCACAACAGCTGGAGGGCCATAGTTTGGACATGCCTGCTATAAACAGACCCATTTTTGTCCAAAAATGGGTCTGTTTTCAGGAATTTTGCTTTGCCTGCTGTTCAGTTACCACCAATCAATGATGATGGGTATCAGAATATTAGTTTTGGTTTTCTCCTGACCTATAGGATTGTTAGGGTTGAAATTTGTGGAGTCTTTGCTGAAACTAGGCACATTTAGTACCTAGTATCAGGCACATCTCTGTGGCATGTTTTAATTTATTGCATGGGTTCAGCTCATTAAAATGAAGACCACAAACAAGAATGTGGTATACAATTAGGGGGATTCCTTTAGAATTAGAGATGTGCAGGCTCTGATTTACTCTGATTTCAAAGCAGGAACTTATTGGCTATCCCAAATCACATGACAGTTGTTGACAGTTGATAGCCAATAAGATCCTGCTTTGGAATCAGAGCCTGCACATCTCTATTTAGAATAGGCTTTTTAAGGTGTCATGTTGCTGTGCCAATAATCACAGCATAATGAGTTATTTTGAAGGTTTTATTTAAAACATGTGGCTTAAACCAACCAACCCTGGCTCATGATGTGACATTTACACCAATCTGTGCATTGAGAGTTAGGAGGGGCAGATTAAGGAAGGTTGGGCACAATACAGGTGTGTATACGCAACTGTGGTTTATACAGATCTGCAGGAACACACATATAGGCCTGTGTCTATCAGGTGGCATATCTTCTACTGTAAGGGAATGTGCAAATACATGCTGATAGCTATTTTTGTTTGGTGGAGCAGCAGTTTGCACATTCCAAAGGGAAGGGTTGGGTGGAGAGAAGGCGCACCTACTGAAATATTGATTAGGTGCACTGTCCTCCTTGTGGCCCTCGGGTCCATAATGCATATTTTAAAGAGAATTACATCTTCAAATACACTCCTAGCAATGTGATAAATACTTCAACACACTCATTATTTAATAAATACTCCCTTACTGGATTAAAGTGAATCCATAGCTAGGGCTAACCCAACCCAACCGATATTTTAGGACAAAAATGTAAGTTTATTTTACTAAAAGAACTGGATTTAAAAACAGTAGTTGGCCTTTGATGTGATTACATTTTGGCATAGTGGTAGTGTTTAAGAACTTAACACCATTCTTCAACCTTGAGGTCACACTTGTGTGACAGGTGGCAGCCCCTGAAAGCAATAGCTAACCATGCTCCTAGAAAAGTGATGAATGGACCATATGCACACAAACATGTACAACCAAGCCGCTTTATGGTCCCCCTGATAAGCGACGCGCCAAATGTGCACTGTATGGGAGTCAGTATATAAAGACACACCTGACAGGTTTATCCCTAACCCAACATGACTCTTTATAAGGCTCTGCATCCAAACTATCACATGTATTTACAGAAGCTTAACTGAAATTCATTTGGCCAAGGTAACTAAAATAGGAATTAAATGGCTTTGAGCAAAATTGGAGCCAGTTAGCGAGGGTAATGTCAGGTGGCTCAGCACTGACACCACCATCTAAAGTCTTCTCTAGATGCTGACTTCCTAAGTGCCATGGACCCAGGAAGCAGCAGACTGTGGGCACCAGTGACAGAACACAGGGTACAGCCAGCCTAGCACCAGCTACTCGCTGCATAGTGCCTAGGTGCCCGCTACCTGTCCACTGCTACTCACCACTCATTGTCACCGGCTCCTGGCACTTGCAGGTAAATAAACAGCGGTAACAGGAGACCTCACTGTGCAGCTCCGCCCCGGATAGTAAATCCCATACACAGGCACAGGGCTACAGCACCGACAGAGTAGTCCAACTGCACACAGGGGTAATCGACACACACCTGAAAATTGATTAACATTAACAACATTGCAAACACTGGTTTTAATTTATAGAATAAAGCTAACTTTTTTATTACTTAACAACTCTGTCAATGTGAAATCAAATATGTATATATACGTGTAAACTATGAAAAAATATAATGCAACGCCCCCTGACAGGAATGGTAGACTCCATAACAGACAGCGATGGAGCTGGGCGTGTCACGTGATACGCCGGCCATGTGACAGAATCAGGGAAGCCCCGGGTTGTCCTGGGGACGGCTAAGCCAATCGCTTCTGTTGCCAGGTGAGCGGTGTCTGGGTGGGCGGGGCCTGTCGGGTACTCTGTGTTCCCGCAACAATTAGCCGCAATAGGTGTTATGACAGCAGGCGTGGTCTCGCTGCGGGGACGCTAATATACCGATTAGTTTACTTTGGTGCGAATGGAAAAAGTTGGTTATTGCCCTTCACACTGACATATGTCCCTGCTTATTGCACATTTACGCACATCAACCTTTGAAATTGGTCAGTGTGAAAGGGTCCCTGTAGATTACTCCGGGTCCAGCGTTCCGGGATTTTAACCCAGGACAGGTCTTGACCAGGGATGGACCTGGAACGCTCACGGATCCAGGCACAGTGTGAACGGGTATCCCGGGATGACTGCATTGTTCACTGCATTGTAAAGGAGCCGCTGGGAGATGCTACCTCTAGTCTAGATGGTGTTATGCCGGGGGGTCGAGTCACGAGTGGCTAGTGTGAAAGTGCTTACAAACCAGCTTGCACCTGGGATTTTGTACCCAGCTTGCAAGCACTTGCGAATTTGAAAGAGGTATGAATGACGTGTTGGATCGTTCTCTGTTAAAAAGAGTATGTTGGCCAGGTAAATCTGTAAGTATACCTGCCCCTGTCATCGCTAAATCTGATGGCATGCACTTGTTTATTGATATTAAGAAAAAAAAAACTATTCAGCACAGGTTGGACACATATGTACTGTAAACAGTAAAATAATAAAATTGAAATACAGGAAAATAAAGCAGAACCATATTATTATCATACTGTGGAAAGGAGCCAGCGAACTGTTTGAATGATATTACAAAGTTTGTGGAGCCAGAAATAAAGCCCATTTCGCAAGCTAATAATTATATTAAATCAATAGGATTAATCTATTGTCAGAAAATGCAATGGGAAAATAAAGCCTTAATAATAACAATAATAACAATAGCTGCTGTTATACAAGTGAAGAAAGAACTATAATGATATAAATCGTGATAATATGCAGACCTTTGATCCTAGTGTTTAGTTATACCCCTTTCACATCGCAAATGCCGGGTCGCATGGGACACGGGTCCATCCATGGGAGCGACCTGGCATTTGCAAGGTGAGGTCCCCACAGAGATCCAGCAATAAGCCGAATCGCTGATGTCAGAAAGGGGGCGGAGATGGGCCAACAGGGGAAAGGGGAGGATGCAGCGCTTGGAGCAGATACTGCCTCCTCCTTATGGAACGGGACCCCAGTTTAACTGTTAACACAGTTTTACCCTTTCACACTGGACAGCAAACTGGGTCCGACCCAAGATTAACCCTTGTTACGCAGGCCGGTTGCTGGACCCGGGATTTTTCAAAAGGCCCTTTCACACCGCACAGTGACCCGGGTCGCCCCAGTAACAGTCTGGGATTGCGTTCTTATTGCGATGTGAAAGTGTATTACTTCAGTTAAACTTAAATTTCACAACAGAAAAATGTGTGCACAGCCACTAAAGTGTAATGCAATGAAAGGCCCCCATCCGCTAATGTGATTTGGCCACTTTTGATCTGAGTTTCTGGAACGAGGTATCGGATGGAAAGTGGCCATATCGCATGCATTTTCCTCTGACTTTGATCCGAGTCACGTTATCTTAGTCATCTTATGGGCTGCCATGAATATTTATCATAATCGGTGGTAAAAAAAAGGGGCACTTCAGAGTGCATTTGTACACCTCCAATCTGATCGCACACAATAGCTCAGAGGAGTTTCCTGACTCCAAGCTTGGACACGCCCATCCACATGCCCAGGAGCGGAGCAGCACCCATCGGCAGGCAGTTTCTTCTATTATTGATATATTCTTGGATTGTAAATAGGATTGCAAGTAGGTACCAGCACCCATCATGCCCTATGTTTGCAAACACTGACCACCAATGTATCACACTGTGCAGTATGTTTATATCACACTGGCCATCTACCACCCATATCCCTCAGACCACATGTGCATTCTTGCTTGTCCCAAAGTGGGTTAGATGCCCATTCTGATTTGCACCCTGCACCCCTAATGTGTCACATTGTTTTCTTGTGATGCTTAATGATGACACCGTGCTTTAAAATCAATCTTTATTACAAAATATTTTTTTAAAATTTCACCCAAATAAAACATAACTAAATACACATAAATACAAACATATAACATAATAAAAATATTTAACCATAACTAATACAATAACTTAAACTTTATAATAAACATAAATACTTTAGTTTTATTTCTTAATTCTCCACTTTTACTATCAACCCGGCACCCACCTCCCAGGGGTGCTGGGGATAGCCCTTGACTTCAGTCCTGGCCTGGGGGGGGACCCCTTTATTGGGGGGGTAGGCACTCCCCCAAGGGACCCTGCCAGGGCTGACCAGCCACAGAGTACTGGGAACTTGTATAAAAAGAATCCCCAGTTTGCGGCCAATTTGTATTGATGGTCTATTCATTCGTACAGCCGAATTCAGCTGACATTGCCATTCATAAATACATTAATTCAGACAAATTCGGCTGTTTGTAAATGTGCCATGATTGCGATCGAATGGGTACAAATGGGTGCATTTTCCCCAGTGAGTCCTGTGAAATAGCCAGCTAAATGTAATGATATCACAGGACTCACAATAAATGGGCCCCTCAGTCCATCACAATCTTCTCAGGCAAAGGGGAGGTTCACGGGCAACTGGTCCTTTATTCAAATATATACTGTGCTTTATACTGTGCTGCTAGTAATACCATACTAGTTTCCATGCATCAGAAGTATATACAGAGCATCCTAGTTCTGCTTTAAATGTATGATTTCTGTACAGCCTAAATTATTTTACCTCTTACTCCAAGCTTTGTAACACCTGGTAATTAAAATAATGTCAATTCATTAAGCAATTATTTAATTAAGAACAAGTGCAGTTGATAAAAACACTATAATGTCCAATTCCTATCTAAAATAAAATGGTTCATTCTGTGGTGTTTCATTGTTAAAATAATACGGCTCTTCATTACAAGAATTGATAGTCTAAATATTAGTTAAAATGGAGATTTAAATTAAGTTTAGACTAGCAGTGAATATACTGGAGTTTTAAATGAATACTAAAATTGCACCCTGTGAAACAGTAAACTTAAACCCAGTGGTGGATTTTTACCTATGGGCTGCTGGACTGCAGCCCCCCCCCCCCCCCCCCCCCCCCCCAGTGAAATTTGCTATGCCGCTCAGTGTCTGTGAAGCAGATGTAGGTCCCGACTTCACTGTGACTGGCAGTGACTTCCTATTGTGAGTCCTATCTGTCAGTGAGAGAAACTACAGGCAGTCCCAGTTGGAGGTATTTCCTCCCTCCAGGACTGCCAGTCTGGGCTCCGATAAGCAGAGATGTGGCTTCCAATAGGAATCCACTCCCTACCTGATCATCAGCCCTAGCCGGCTTCTATGGGCTGTAGTCGATGCAGCCTCCTCCACCCAGGAAGGATACACTGCAGTTTAAACATAATCATGTGAGGATGTATGGCAGGATTAAAACAACATTAAATAAATGTAATATTATTTATTGCTGCAAACCATGACACTGGAGATAATACAGATATTTCTAGCATTTAACTAAAGTTTTAATAACTACCACTGTACACAGAGTTCAATTTGTTGCTACTTAAAAATGTCCAAATATTCAGATTTTTTTGGAGCATGCCTCTGCTACTTAACATATGGCAAATGGCATCAACATTAAAGCACAGCAAGAGAGTTATCTTGATCCCTCTATGGAAGGCTGGTGCTTCTCCCTCTTTGGAACAGTGGCAGTATTTTACTAGGGGCTGAGGGCAGCCCCTCAGTAAGAATCCACCACTGCTCCCCAGTGAGTTTAGGTCCTGGCTCCATGAACACGATTGCTACTGCAAGACACACATAGCAGGGAGCAGGAGACAACCTGGACAGCAAAGCAGCCTAGTCCATCCCACCTTGTCACAGGCTCTGGTGAGCACCATTGCTGCCTTATGCCCCATACACACTAGCCGACGGGGGCCCCCGGCTGATATAGTTAACCATATGGCAGCCGATATTGTCCGCACATACTAAATGATACCAGCTGCCAATATCATTCAGTGACGTCACCCGGACCCCTAAACATGAAGGTCGCTTGGCTATATTGCCAAATAGACCTGCATGTTTGAAAGACCTCATTCATCGTTAACGACATGTGGGAGCGCGCATCGTTAATGATATTGTCTGTACACACTAGGGCCCCTTTCTGAGTGATAGTGTGTCTGAGGCTAGAGTCCACCCCTATAGAAGGTAATGTCAATATTGACAGGAAGCTGCTGATCATTATTTATTATATGCTTCTGATAAACATAATTTAGTATTTCATTTGTTTGTGTTAGTTTATACAGCATTCCTAATACCGCTTTCACACTGCCAAAACGTTTCAAAAACCGGTATTTAAAACGGGTCTGAGCCTTCACATTGCAGTAGATAACCGTTTTAAATCCTATTTAAGTACCATTCACATCAGTCAACCCGTTTAATCCCCTGAACACGTTTCAAGGCAGAATGCAGGGGACAGCCTATCACAGGTCTGTAATCTGTTGTTTTTACTAAATACCGTTTTAGAGCCATTTTCACTGCATAAAAAAACGGCTCGGAAACGTGTAGGACTCTGCTTTTTAAATGTTTTGAAATACTGGTTATCTTTAACCGGTAAATGAACTCTGGCACTTTCACACTGCAGCCTTAAACGTTTTGAAAAGTGAAAAAAAAAAAAAGGCAATATACCGTTTAACAAGTGCGGTGTGAAAGGGGTATAAATATATTCAGGGTTGTTGTGATACATGTGATGCAAAAATGTGTTTATTTTCTCATCTTTACTAAATCAGCAGAAAATCACATTGCCAATGAGTATGCAAACGAATCGATCCTTGATATGTTGGATATTATGCTTGTCATGTTAA
Organism: Crinia signifera; assembly: GCF_055691185.1. Taxonomy (NCBI): domain Eukaryota; kingdom Metazoa; phylum Chordata; class Amphibia; order Anura; family Myobatrachidae; genus Crinia; species Crinia signifera. The sequence continues at coordinate 70,479,284 of NC_139223.1, read as the reverse complement.
ATGTTTTATTATCTTCATAAAACTTCAATAAAAACGATTAATTAAAAAAAAAGAAAATCACATTGCATAAATGAAAAAAACTATAATCAACACAGGTACAGCTGGCTGACTGGAATTACTAGGTGACTAGTTATTGTGAATGCATATTTGAAATCTAATTAACATACATTTTTTTTTAGCATATGGCTTTAACTTAACAGAATTGTAAATCATCTGAATAATGACTATTTCACTGAAGTGAAACTTCTTTGGTAGCACACAAACTCGAAGTGTAACACAATAGTATCACAGAAGTGCAATTATGCAGAGATAACCAGCAGGGGGAGCAATGTCACCATCACATAGGATATTTAGATGAACAGCTTCATTTCAGAATCAGAGTCAGAATTAACTTTATTGGCCATGTATACTAGTGAATACTAGGATTTTTTTGCAGTTGCAGTGCAGCATCAAGAAAGGGTACAAGAGGGAAGACGTGACTTATAGAATAAATGTCCTTATTTAAGGAGACCATATGGGGGCTATCTATGTGTGTGATGCAGGGTTTTGTGTGCCTTTAGTGATCTATCTCTGTGTGAGCGGATGTATAGTGATCATGAATAAGAAGTATTATGGTGTTTTGTCACTGTGTCAAGTCTGGGGCATTTATTAAAACTCGTGCAGGTGTATAAAGTTCTGGAACTCACAGCAACCCATATTTTACACGCTGCTTTGTGGGCGTGCTGTACTAGCACGGATCACATTGCATTGCATTGCATGTGCATCCGTTGTGCATGCAATGCGATGCAATGTGATGAAACCTAAGTACAAAAAGTATGTGCAAGCACAAGTACAAAAAGTATGTACAAGCACATACTTTTTGTACTTAGGTTTCATCACATTGCATTGCATTGCATGCACAATGGATGCACATGCAATGCAATGTGATCCGTGCTAGTACAGCACGGAAAGCACGCCCTCATAGCAGCCTGTATGGGCATAAGCTTGGTTCACCCATTACTCCGCAGTTCTATGTAAGTCTCCTTAATATGAGCTCTCAGAGCCTGCACCACTCACCTGGAGGTTGCTGCTTGGGGGGTAACACTCACCCATCACTAAGGGCCTTATTCCAGTTCACTCTTTCTGACAAATTAGATTGACAAAACCATGTGCACTGCAGGTGGGGTAGATGTTACTTGTGCAGAGAGAATTAGATTTGGGTGGGGTTTTACTTCAAAGTGAGATCTATATTGCAGTGGAAAAATAAAGCAGTCAGTATTTACCCTGCACAGAAACAAAATAACTCACCCAAATCTAACTATACAGGTATCTGCACATTTTACATCTGCCTCCCTGCAGTGCACATGGTTTTGTGCATCTAAGAAAGATTTTGTCAGAAGGAGTGAACTAGAATAAGGCCCTAAGAGGTAATTCACTTCTGTGGGATACGCACAATCCACCATATATAGTAGGCTCAGCATTGCTGCTTCTTCTACACACAGATCCGGGGTACCAGGAAAAGGAAGCATTACTGCTGAGACAGCACATTGCAGCCTCACATTTAATGGAATCCCCCTCTAATAAGTCCCAGTCATATGGGCTTCCCAAAAAAAGTAATCACCATTTCATACACATCAGTTGTGTATGACAGAATGCCTGTACCTCCTGCATACTATGCAAAGCCGTCCTCCCCCCACCGTCTGCGCCGGGCAGGGGGAAACCCATTCAGTGTATATGCACTGAGCGGTTTTGCACCCAGCGATGAATGCGATCATCACTGTCCATACATGCTGGGCATAGTCGCCCAGTGTCTATGGACCTTTACTTACCACAACATAGGATTGTCGGAACATAAATAAATAAATATATATATATATATATATATATAGACTCCAGTAGGTTGATGGCACCCTCGGATAATGAAAGACTCAGACGCAAGTTTGCAGCTTTAAGTTTCATTTCAAAGCAGAATTTTCCTCAGAAGCAATTGACAAAACAAGATATACACGCTTAAATACCTGAATCCCGGGAGGTGATTAGCTGCACGTTCATTGCTTCCGCCTCTCACAGCGTCATCCAGAGCATCGTGGCGCCTCACTAGTGACATCACTGACTGACGGCCGGTTGCTAGGCAACCAGTATACACAAACCACGGCTGACAAATGTCAGGCTCCCGTGTGTAAACCACTTCAGTTTAAAGCTCCCGCCTGTGTCAGTATAATAGAGGGCATACTCACTAACTCAGGAATGACGTTGAAGGCGTCAGCCAGTTGCTAAGGAACCGCAGGCTGAAAGGAAAAAAATATATATATATAAATAAAGAAAAAAACAAAGGGCAATCACATGTATTACACCATAATCAACATGAAAAAATATATACACATAACCAAAAAAGGGAAAAAATCTGGAAAAATCATGTGAATCAAAAGGAAAAGCACTCTTATCAAAAAAGCTATTTAAATTAATTTGTTCATTCAGGCCATGCGGATTAACCGTGTTAAGGTTGTAAATCCAACGTGCTTCTTTTTGTAGCAGGATCCTGCCACGATCACCACCACGCATGTTGTTAGGGACACTGTCATTTATTTTGTATCTAATGGTTGATGGACCATGCTTCATTAGACGGAAATGCCTGGCTACAGGAGCTTTAATGACATTTTACAGGAACGCGGTCATTTCAATTGTCTCATTCAAGCCATTGGGGACCATTGAGTCTAGGGCAAAAATCCAATATGATTCTCGTCTAGTTAAAATTACATCCCTGTCTCCCCCCTGTTGTCCGGTTTTATATGTTCCAGAGCTATAAAGCTCAAGTTTTTAGTGTCGGAACTGTGTTTCTTCTGGAAATTACGGGGTACGCTATGATTTTGTACTTTGTTCTTTATATTGCGTAAGTGTTCTTGTATCCGTAACTTTAGACATCGTTTGGTTTTTACCACATAAAGCATGTTACAACTACATTTTAACAGGTACACTGTGTAGGTGGATTCACGGGTTACAATTTCTTCACAAACGGGTGTCTTCTCTTTTCTGTCTTTAAGCCAGCTGTACATTCTCCTATCTATAAATTTGCAGCAAATGCAGTGATTACAAGGATATAAGCCTGAGCGTTTTCCTAAAAATTGCTGGGAGGTGGAAGAAAGTTCCTTCTGCTGTTTATTCTTCAATTTACTCGGAGCCAACATGTTCTTTAGATTATTGGCTCTCCTGAATACAACTGTTGGTTTCTTGGGAAGGTGAGGACCTAAAACCGGGTCCTTTATAAGAATATGCCAATGGGCATCCAAACATTTCCTTATCTTTTGATGTTCCTGGTTATATTTAGTGATAAAAGGTCTAAATTCATGATATGATGGATGTTTGTCCTTTTTTTTCTCCAATAGTAATGGTTCTCTTGGTAAATCAGTCGCTTTGATTTGGTCCTGCTCGATTTTGTGTTTATCGTAGCCTTTCTCCAGAAATTTATTTACCAGGAGGTTAGATTGTTCCCAATATTTTTCACAACGAACAAATTGTGAAAAAGGGACAGCTGTCTTCCATCTAGTTTGGTGGCAACTGTCCATAGGGATGAAGCTGTTGGCATCGGTTGGTTTGAAATATGTTTTGGTAGAAATGTTGCTATTGCTCTTGGTCCCCAGAACTAGATCGAGATAATCTATTTCTTCCGTATGTTGTTTGTGGGTGAACTTCAAATTGTAGGCGTTGTTTTGGATTCCATTTATGAAGTCTTCCACACTATTGTGGTCTCCATTCCATACGAAGATCAAGTCGGTGATGTATCTTCTGTAGTAAAGTATGTTCGGAAATTTGTTTCCTGAGGTGGTATAAAGATGCTCCGTTTCCCAACTGTTCATGTAGATCAGGCATGTCCAACGTTGGCCCTCCAGATGTTGTGAAACTACACATCCCAGCATGCTTTGCCACAGTTTTGCTATTAGAGAATGCTAAAACTATTGCAAAGCATGCTGGGATGTGTAGTTTCACAACATCTGGAGGGCCAACTGTTACGATGCCCTGGCCTGGGCGCAGGAAACAACAACGGGTTCCAGAAGGCGAGGTAATCAGGCGTGAGCCCACAGCCAGGACCGCCGGTTAGGACGGCCACAGCGGGTCCTACACTCAATCTGTTGAGTCCCCGAGGCAAATGGCAAGCCCCTGCGGAGCTAGGCTTCACCTGAGGCCGCCGCGTCCGAAGGAGCGAGTTAAGCCCGCTCCGACCCCGATGCAGCCAGGTCTTATGTGATGACAAGGGGTAAGCGATCGCCACAGGGTATCTCAAGAGGATAAGCTGACTAATGGACCTAACTGGAAAAAGGCCCCTAACTGCTGGCACCAGGCCAAGACGGGGAGTGCGACCAAGTCGCAGACACCAGCGGGTAGAAGGGAGTCCCCAATAACACACCAGCGGGACCGTGACTCCCAAAGCAGGGATCTGGATGAAGAGGCGACACTCCTGCCTAAACAGAATACTAATGACAGACGGGGCAAGGGAACATATACCGAAAGACAGGGACAAAGAGGCAAATGAAAGATAACCAAAGATAATCCCACGGAGGGGCTCAGCCACGGAGGGCCAGGGAACCAAAAAGGAAAAGACCAGGGCTCCACTGGAGCACTTACGTGACCCACGGACGATGGAGATAGTGGGTTCGCTGCAGGCTCACAGGCTGAGGATGTAATTCAGCAGAGAAGTCCAGGGACAAGCAGGAACAATAAGATCCACAGGGGGACACAAGCTGACAGGCTGGGAGACCAAGAAGGCTGCAGTGGAGAACCACTGCCAGGGGATCTAGGACCTAGGACCTAGACCGGAGGGCACAGCAGTATGCTGGGGAGCAATAAAGCTATAACCGGCGTCTGTGCCCAGCAGACGCAGGCTATTTATTCAAACTTCGCGCCGCCTGACTAACGTCAGGCGCGCGCGTTCCCGGCCGCCGGCCGTAAGTTCGGGGACGTTGCCTAGCAACGCCCCGACGCTTAGCCTCAGAGTGAGGCTTGGGACGCTGCCCGGCAACGTCCCCCGCTGCGTCAGATGACGCTGCATCCGCCGCGTCAGTTGACGCTGCACTCGCCGTCCGTCCGGGTGCAGGGATTCCCAGACGGCGGCGTGCAACACCAACGTTGGAAATGCCTGATGTAGATGTTTGCATAAGCAGGGGCAAACTTCGTCCCCATGGCCGTTCCACATTGCTGTACGTAGTGTTATAGCTCTGGTACATATAAAACCGGACAACAGGGGGGGAGACAGGGATGTAATTTTAACGAGACGAGAATCATATTGGATTTTTGCCCTAGACTCAATGGTCCCCAATGGCTTGAATGAGACAATTGAAATGACCGCGTTCCTGTAAAATGTCATTAAAGCTCCTTCTTTACCTGTGTTCGATTAGGACTTAGGGAGGTATGACTATTATGAAAATCATAATTAGACTAGAAGTTAAAATATCATGAGGAGTATCCGTGAAATGATTTGAAGCATATTCTTCCTTAAGATGTACACTAGAATTGTGTAGGAAATGTTTGTGAAAAGATAATGGTTGGTGAATTAGAACATACGAATTACTGTTTAATTTTCCTTGTAAAGTTTGGTGGCTTGAAACGGGTATCCATTTTTTACCTACTATTAATGCTCTGTTTGGAGGTGTCTTTTATTATAAGAGCCTATGATAATCTTCAAGCTACAATATTGGTAAATTTAATGGTTTATCCATAGGGATTAAAATATCTGTGAAGGAATTATAGAACCCCAGAAACTTGGTACACTTTTCCCAGCTTGGGGGCTATGAATAAGTTTTCTAGCCTCCATTCAACACACAAATAGTTAATGCGTTTTTAATAAACGAATGGATGTTATTTAAAATACCACCCAACATACTTATTGGTAAAAATATCCCTCTGTAATTGTAGATTAACTGTTTGCAGCCACATATGTTAACGTAGAATAAAACCTGCCCATAATAAAATTGACATATATAAAAATAATAAATATAAATATAAATAAAAGTGAATTATATGAAATAAAACATCTTAATAAGGTTATGCCCCCCCCCCCCCTTATGGACGAATATAACTAGTGTTTAATAGAAGATATAATTGGCCCTTGGAACCTTATATGCAATTTACTTGGAAAGCTAGTAGACAACTAGCAATTCACGTTTAAACTAAAAGGTCCATTCCCGTAATATAACATTTATAATTAATCGTAGAACATAGAAGTATGGTTTAATATGTGGGCATTATAAAGATTCCAAAGTTGAAGTTACGCCTGAATTTAGCTATGAAAGATCCACACCCCTATAAGATGGCCACCAGTTGGAACGCATCCCAGGCTTGCGTGGAAAGCAATCCGGAAGTTACGATCTCCGGCTAACGGAGCAGTTTACCACACTACGGGGGCTCCACGGAGAATTCGGATTTCACCCCACAGGGGACCAGCCCTCCATATATTACACCAGCCAGGAAAGTAATCTACTTTTGATATAGTTGCGAAACCTAGTTAACACTAAAAACGGGGAACACATAATAACATTAAAAAGATGGCCACTATGTGGAACGCACTTCCGGCTTGTATGGAACGCAAGCCGGTAGTCTAGATGTCCGAGAAACTTAGGAGTTTACTTAGTAATAAGAACACAGGTGAAGGATCGGAGTCCACCCTATAAGTATCCAACCTTTTCTGCACTTTCCCAGTTTTAAAGCGAACTCTTAAATGCCCGAGATGCGGCCCTATGATTAATAATAGATACATACTACATTGAAGCATCATGGGTAACAGGAGGATATGACATCATCCACCACCCGCTATAAATAGAGATCAGGTAGTCTACCATTCATTCTGGTGGCTTTACCTGTAGGAGAAGGAGCTCATATAGGAGGTAAGATGTGACACTTTGATTCCTACCACCAAATTGGCTGTATCCCTGTTTGAATTGTATAGACTGTCCATTGAATATGTAACCGTTTTGTTTTTTGTTTTTTTATTGAAATTTTTTTTTATCAAATAATTCATATATATTTTTAATGAAACAAAACGTATAGTAGTGTATATATATGTATATATATTTTATGTATAAACCCTATTTTAATATACATTAGCATCTGTGTTATTATATAATGGAAACATGTCCCTTTGTGAAATGTTTATAGACCTCATCTGCTGATATCAGTACTGGACATTAATTCGATACATGTCTGCATAAAAATAATTGGTATGTGCCCTTCTTTTAGTATTTCTCACTAATTATTCACTATTAAATTTAATAAAATTAACTTAATCATTAGTCCACTATCTTCACCTATTTTTAGGTCCAGTGTTGAATACACAGGATAGCCACCGAAATAGTTTAAATTTCACTGAATCTGGTATGTAAAGACCATTTAGAGGGGTACCACCTGTTTGTTTGCCTAAATGGTATTAAAATCAGACATTTTCCAATAATAGGCTGTTACATTAAATCCTTAACCTGAAGAGTAAGGGCGGACAGTTACTCTAGCTCCAGGTTGGTGCACCTTCACTATTCACCGAATACCACTCTATTAAATTAATGATTCCTAATGAAATATTAAAAGGATTCATTTAAATTTGTAGGAATTGTCAATTTTTGCGGTAGCCTTTCAGAGGCTAAATTTACCACATCTGGAAACTTATTGGAAGGTAATAGTTCTATAACCAATCACCAGATCACCACTTAATCATAAAGTCACAATTAAAGTCACTCTTGTATAAAAAGTCTTTAAGTAGTGTTAAATATCACACATTTAAGTAAGTTCTTCACTATCACCACCACCCACTTCCTTTCTTCGGTCTTTTCCATTGTTTACCTTGGTAAAATAAATGATTATTAAAGATACTATTAGTTGATTTTGTATAGAGGAAACCCATGTTCCACTGTATATATATTGAAATATTGTCTGTATTTGTAGAGCATAAACTATTTCCCCTGATGAAGTCTTTATAAGACAAAACGCGTTGGGACATTGTTTGAACTGTAGAAGATTTGAATAAAGAACTTACTTGGAAATCCAACATTTCTGGTTTTATGAACTTCGGTGGGATACATGGTACATGGACTAATACATTAAGTTAAGGCGCTATACCACCATTTGGGAAGTGTATTGTGGTTACTGTTTCCGAGCCCTCAGGAAACCTGGTGGTTAAGCAGCCGCAACTAGAAGTGGAGTCTTATAATTTCAATTGTGCATATAAACGCGAGAGGAGTATTGGGGTTAATATATATATATATATATATATATATATATATATATATAAAAATTACCTGTGGCGCGATGCAAGGGTCTGTTCACTATATATATATATATATATATATATATATATATATATATATATATATATATATATATATATATTTATTTATTTATTTGTATAATACAGTGGCGTAACTATAAATTTTGCTTCCCAATGGCAAAAAAAAATTCTCCCCCCCCCCATTAAAAAGGTGCCCCTCCAATAGATATAAAGGAGAGAATTTGCACATTCCAAATAATTCCACCATAATGCCCAGATATAGATTAGTAATTATTAGATGATTATACTCTCCTTTTTATAATTGTGTATTAAATTGTTTAATGTACTGTTTTTTATATTGCTTTATGACTATGTATAAAAATAGTTTTTAAATTCATGTATTTTGTAGTTACATGTTGATGTAAAAAATGAGTGCTGTATCCCTGAACCTCTGACCAATGGGATTGTATTATATCACATGACCATAAACAGTGGTAGAGGTCCGCCTCTGGGGATCGGCATTTAAAGCAATTGGAGTTGTCCGCTAGGCCCATCAAAAATCTATGTTTGGGCGTATAGTAGGCCCTGTGTAAGATTTTAAAATGCATTTCAGCATAGGATGACGACACAAGCAGTTTATTTAAAGACAGTGTAGCTTTGATGATGGAGAGGATCGGTATCTCTGGGAAAACTAAGTTCCAGTGTGTCAACCCTTTTTTAACTTTAGTTAGGTCTAAGGTGGTTCGTATGTGGCTGTAGAGAGTGGAGGAAGGTATCTGTTCTCCCTTACGGTAAACGATCATAAGATCAAAAGCCCGGTTTGAACCTTCCTTGTATAATTTCGGGACGTTCTTAGAGACATAGCTCCTGGCCTGGAAGTACGCAAATAAGGGGATCTGCAACTGAGGATAACGGTCTTTTATCCTTCACCATGACACCCTCCTGGGCATTCTGGAACATGTACCCACAAGACACACATACTCCCCTGACCCGGAGCAATAAATGTCTCCTAGCTAAAATTGCAGCTGCCTCCAAAAAGACTATCCTCTCCCAGTGGATCCACTCCAACGCCATCCCCTTGCAACTCATGCTCTCGAGACTAAAACACCTGTTCCAAATGGACTGGACCGAATGTTTACTTGACACAGAATCTAGGGCATCAAAATTCTTTGGTACCTGGCTCCCATATGTACACTCCCTTCCTATTCACGAAAAAGATCGTGTTAGGCAGGCAGTTCAGCTTACCACCTGGTACAATTTGACCACTCTAGAGAGGGGACTCCCCCCCTTTTAGCATACTGATTAGTGACCGACCCACTATACTTGATGGTTGTTTTAGGTTACTACATATGATGGATGTACTCACTGCTCGGACTTTACCATACTCCATGCCTAATCTTTTACACAACCATGTCTTATATATATATATATATATGACACAAGCCCAACGGCCCGTGCCAACTCAATTTTTTGTTCGATACTTAATGCCAAAAGACATGCTCAGTAAATGTGTTATTTAGCTGTGACCAAGATGTGCCTTCTCCACAATGTATTGCTACACTCCACTTTCTGCTCTCTTTGTTATATGTTCTACTGCCAAAACCATTGTACCGTATATGAACCTTCTTGTCTTTATTGTATTAATAAAAATATAATTAAAAAAAAAAAAAAATGAGTGCTAGAAATGCCAGAAGTTAGGAACGATACTTTGAGCTAATTAGCCAGAAACTATGAGATCCATCATTAGGATTGTCAGCTGAGTTGTAGACATCCAGGATATATATACGGACCCATGAAACCAACAGACACGCCTCCTGACGAAGTCCATTGGACAAAACGCGTTGAGGGCTTGTCCATCCTGATGGTGAACCGGCTGGTCTGTGTCCTGTGCTGCGGAGAAATATCGCTGTGTTGCTGTATGCCACATGAACCGCTGAGCCAGGATCCCCGTGTGTATACACATTCGGACGCTGGTGACTTGTTTGAGCATCTTTTAAAACCCCTGTGTATGTGAGCTTTTATATTTGAGTAAATTGTGTATTACTTATCGCTTACAAGTGCGCCTCCTCCATTCTTTTTTACATGTGCTACTATTTGGAGGTCGGAAAAAGCCTTCTGTGGGAGCTGAGGCAGCGCTACACCTGGGCTGTGTACATATGTGACAGACCACATCCTGACATACAGTGGACTGAGCGCACATCAGAGTATATGTTTGTATGATATATATATACATATATAAATATATAGATAAATATATACAGTACACATAACTAGATAGGTATATACAGTACACATACACATATCTAGATAGAATAGATATAAACTTTTTGAAAACATACAGGCAGGCAGTGCTGTGCTGCCTGAACTCACTTTTTTTCATCAGGCATTCATGTTCAACTAGAGTAGGCAGTACTCTGCGGGTTGGAGAACGGATGGAGTATGGGCCTGGCAGATGGTGGAGGGAGGATGAGGAGGGGGTGTGGGCAACGGAGGGAGAGAAGAGAGACTTGCGCTGCAGTGGTGGCAGGATGATGAGGAGGGGGTGTGGGCAATGGAGGGAGAAGGGAGACTTGTGCTGCAGCGGTGGCAGGACGGCGGAGGGAGGATGAGGAGGGGGTCTGGGCAACGGAGGGAGAAGAGAGACTTGCGCTGAAGCAGCTGCAGGACGGCGGAGGAAGGATAAGGAGGGGGTGTGGGCAATGGAGGGAGAAGGGAGACTTGCGCTGCAGCAGCGGTAGGATGGCCGCGGATGGTAGAGGATGTTATGGTGGAGGAGAGGGGAGAGAGAAACTTGCGCTGACCAGTGATGGGATGGCGGAGGGAGATGGAGTTTGGATGGTGGAGAGCAGTCTCGCGCGGCACCAGTGATGTGTCTGCTCCCAGCGCAGCAGCACTCCCCACAGACCCTGCCACAGCTGGCTCCCCCCAAGCTGTCGCTGGGTCTGCAGGACCATAGTTACGCCACTGGTATAATATACACATGTACAGTATATATACATTGTGAACGTTCTGCATTTACTGTGTAAACCTTTCATACATTGCTAAGAACCCTAAATAAAGTGTTTTTGAAAGTCGCTCCTCGTGTCGTGTCCCCATTACTGCCGATGTGTGCTTTGGGGGGACTGACAAGTTAGGGCTCTGGAAGCATCGCCTCTACAGTATACATCATGGTGGGACAGTGGTGCAACATCGCTTCTCTATACAGTGTGGCCCTAGTGGGGTATTTAATTAGAAGTTGAAATGAATGAATGCCAACAGGATTCTGATGAGTAACCACAAGATGCGGGTTCTCCCGGGATAAAGGCTCTCATCCTGGCTGTATGGCAGATACATCAGTTTTCCCACTCAAGTATCCAAGTGTAAGCCACAGAAGTGTACTGTTACCTTCCCTGTTTCACAGGAGCTGGATGATCAATTGGCTGTAGCTTGGAAACATCCAAACAAGAAATTCCAGATAGCCAAGCATCTCCTGTCCATACACCATCACTTGTGGACCCTTCAGTTTTCCCATGAGAACGCAAGTGGGCCGATGCCTGCCAGGGGTGGGCAGCTTATGTCACGGGACATCACCGCCACCCCCTCTTCGGCAGACACCAAAGGAAAGAAATGTCAATTGAGACTGACTCTTATTTCCGAAGGCAGGAGAAATCGTTCGATGGTCGGCGACACATCCCCTCGGTACCATGCGGATGTGCAAGTGGATGTGTTCCATAACCATTGAAATCATGCGATAGTTAGCGAACACATCCCCTCGCATGGTACCGAGGGGATCCAGCAATAGGGGCGGGTGTTTGGTAGTACGGCGATTCAGCGATTTTTGCGGCTTACGACGTGAATCAAGCCATAAATGTGAAGCAGGTATTAAGTCTACTTGTCTTCCAATAGACCTAGGACATGATTGAGATTTGTAGGCAATGCCGATATCCATACAATGGAGCATTTATTGGTAGACTGGGCATGCGCCAAGATACTCTAGCGATGCCACCTACAACCATTCTGAATAATAGTCAGTAAATATCAGGTTGCATGAATAATACAGTAACATTATTTTGCTATGGATGGGATCGAAGAAGAATAGGATTGATCCATTTAATTAATGGTATATGGGAGAAATGATGTTCCCTTCTATGAGGTTAAATTGGCAGCTGCCTTTCTGGTGGTTCCCTTTCCTTTCCTCTGGATCAACACAGCTGTCATTCAGAATAGATAGAATATGATGGTCTTTTTCAACTCCACTAACTATGTAACTATGTAATTGTCAGTCTGTGAATTCTGTAATTCTGAGAGAATAATCACTGTAGCTGCCCAAAACCACTCACCCAGATAAGCTGTCAGAGAAGCAGCGCGCGGCTGCAAAAAATTCAATATATTTTACAGTTTGGGAAATCATTCTGACTTCTAAGTGTCAGTGATAATAGTTTCTGCAGCCAGCAGACCACTACAAATCTACCATGACAACCAGCATGTGAAGCATGAAAACATCTTGTTATTGTACGCCTGGAAGACTATTATTTTCCCCAGGATCCACATGAAGGTTAAAATATCACAGTGAAAAGTCACTTTCTTCACATTTCTGTTCTTTATTTTTTAGTTATGGCCCAAGATCATCTAAAAGTTATTTATTGCCACCTTAGGTGTTTTACACTTTTATGGGAAATTGTGAAGATGCAACAAAATAAGTCGACAATTTATTAAGATATATACTGTAAAGGTCTGTAAACTGGATAATGTGGGTACATTTCCCGTCACCAATACAGCTTACATTTGCATGTACTGTAGTGCACAATATAATGAACCGTGCACAGTCGCCCTCATTCTGGTTGGCTCGCAAAGCAGCGTGATTTCGCAGCCTTGTACGGGTGCCCAAAATCATTTGATGATCAGCGACTTTTGAATGATTTCAGAAGCGCTCGCTAATCTAAGTCCCTCCCTGGTGACTTAGATTAGCGGCGTCCTGCTCCTTGAACAGGGCGGGCAGCTGACATCCGGTGACATCAGCTGCCCACCCACAGAAGCCAGGTAGCTGCATGGGGACACTCAGCGCTTTCCTGGGTACCCTCAGGAAACACAGGGCGTTAGCATACGAACGTCCCCTGCCCGCCTCCTGTACGCCTACCCCACAGCAAGCACCTCAGTAACTGGGCGAACCGGTTACAATGAGGGCCAGTATGTGTCCATCTCTTGGGTAAAAATCTTTAAAGCTATTAGCTGTCCTTTTATTTAGAGGGTTGGCATCAATATCCCAACAGTAAGAATACCAACAGCTGCATCTCAATGTTCAAAATCTCATTGGGATTTGGTAAGTATTCGAACCCTAATCCTAAACGTTACCCAATCCTCCAATAGCCTAGCCCTAACCCACCCATCCTGCAGCCTAACCCACAACTACCACAGCTTAACCCTAATTTCCCCCTCCCACAGCCTAACCCTATCCCCCTGCAACCTAACCCACCGCTCCCACAGCAGTACCCTAAGCCAGAAATCCTACAGCCTAACCCTAACTGCCCCCTCTTGCAGCCTTACCCTAATTGTCCCCCACAGCACAACCACCCAACCTGCAGCCTAACCCACCTCTCCTTCAGCCTAACCGACAACTCCCACAGCCTAAACCTAACTATATACAGAAAGTGAATACAAAAAATAAATGCTACAGGCCCATTGCTGCACAAATTCATTTAGTATATCAGTCAGCATTAAATATTTTTCTTCAATTTGTTTACCCATCAGCCTCACGTTGAAACATATATAAAAATACAGTGCAAAGGCATGATGCAAGCTGTAACCTATAGTAACAAACTGGAAAAGAGTTTGGATCATTTTGCCCCAGAGGTGTGTCCTGAAGCTTTTGGCTCGAAAACTCCATCCCCTTGAAAGACCCGCTAATTTCAGTGTGTGCACCAGCCGCATGTGTGCGGTAACCGTTACCCGGATATATCTCCCATCCGCTACACAGTGCTGAGATTATAGTAATTGTGAGGCAGGGGGTGGGGCCATACTGCATATCATTTGCCCCACCTGGCTGTGAGTGTTTTGTGTGCAGCTGCAGTAGGGTGGGGGCAGGTGGCGGGTTTTCCTTTGGGTGTTCAGTATCATGGTTTCAATATTTTAAAGTTTTATAAATACTTATGGAGCTTTGGACAATCATTTAAGTTTCCCAATGTCTGTTGGTGTGATAAGGAATATTTTACTATAACCAGCCCACCAATCTGGAACTATAATAAATAAATTAAAACAAAGCTTTATAATAAAGATAAAATACATTTTTTTGCCAGTACAACCAGGGGTTAAAGTGAGGGGCAACGGGGTGGAACTCAATTCCACCACCTCTAATGGTGAGGGGGAACACTTTAACCTCCACATTGGCTCTGTACAGTAAAGGTGCGTACACACATACAGATTTTCTGTCTGATCTATCTGGTAGGAACAAAAACCTGGCAATGTATGGGAGCAACTGACAATCAAAAAATTCTTCCCAAACACTGTAAAACAGACAGTGATCAGTCAGACAAATTGATTAATCGTTGTGATATAACAAATTTATCAAAGCATAGATTTTTTTTTGTTTTCCTGCATTTGGGTGGACATTTTTGATTGTCAGTTGCTCCCATACATTTCCAGGTTTATGTTCCCACCAGATAGATCAGACAGGAAATCTGTACGTGTGTACGCACCTTAAATCTCACAGAAAAGCAGTCTAGTTTACAGGGGAATGCTACAAACCCTACCACTGGCCCTGTCTCTGGCCAATGGGGGAGGGGGTGTAATTAGGTGGCATAGAGAAATGAGTTCCTCCACCTCTGCATGACCACTAGGGTGGCCAATCCCGGGATCGGGATCGGCGGGATCCCGGGATTTGGCCCCCAAAACGCCGGGATTTCGGGATTAAACTGCGCATGCGCAGTTTAATGCCGGGCAGCGTCTGAGCACTCAGACGCTGCCCAGCTTCTCCCAATCCCCGCAGTGCGCAGCGTGACGAGGTCACGCTGCGAGGTCACGCTGCGCAGGGCACAGCCGCACGTCCACGGCTGCCCGCCCGCCCAGCGCTCCCGGCCACCTGCCCGCCCACCCACCCAGCGCTGACGGCCGGCAGCACTCACGGCCGGCCACCCGCCCGCTCACCCACCCAGCGCTCACGGGGACCCAGCGGCAGCGGTCCCTGTCCCTGAAACCCACCCGCCCACCCAGCGGTCCCTGCCACCCACCCGCCCACCTAGCGGTCCCTGCCACACACCCGCCCTCCCACCCAGCGGTCCCTGCCACCCACCCGCCCTCCCACCCATTTTTATTATTAGGGAAGCCAATCCCGGGATCCCGGGAATCCCGGGATTGAGCATTTTTCAATCCCGAATCCCGGGATTGAAAAAATGCCCCGGGATTGGCATCCCTAATGACCACTTTATGCCCTGACTACAACTATGGCTGTTTATCCAATATAATACCAATGAACCACAACAAAGGCAAAGTGTTACAGAAAAACATCAACGTAAATACCCAAAAAAATAAAGTAAATCATCATAACTTATAAGAAGCGTCCTAGTCTAGAATATATACTCAGCAGAAATATGTAGCAGGTTTCTTGGTTTCCTGACCACTTCCTTAGGCTGAGGAAGTCTAAACTCACTGTAGAATATACTGCTAACTTACTACAGTACATTATTAGGATCTTGTCTATCTCCATTTTGTTTTAGAGTTCTGTACCGATCTGCCTATCAGTTATCTGATTAACACGCAGCCATATGATTATTATTATTGGGAAAATGTTAAACATTACTATATATGGGGGAAATTTACTAAGATGGGAGTTCTATTTCACATGGGATGTTGCTATGGCCAACCAATCAGAGACTATTTATTATCTTCTAGATTCTCTAGAAGATGCTTAAGGTGTAGATTCTGATTGGTTGGCCATAGCAACATGCCATGTGAAATAGAACTCCCATCTTAGTAAATTTCCCCCTACTGTATGTGTTTTTTATGCTTTATTCTCTGAATAGAATAGCCTATTTGCCTTCCCCAAGCAGCCGCTCACACAGATAAGCCACTTTTAGAAGCGCTGGGACTGGTAACATTATAGTAGTCCATCCATCTTTTTGGGTAAGAATAGAGGTGGGGTTGTTGTGGGCTACATGGAGGTAGGAGCTGGCTGTGATCTCTTAGTAGAGACACAGGAAGTTGGGGGCTGCCAGGTACAGTAGGTAATGTAGGTGTGTGTCCCATTGATACACTGCTGCTGTATGCTGTAGGGACTGCTGTCTGTACCAGTGTAACAGGGGGAAGGGGGTCCCTGGAGTTATTGTCAATTTGGCATATGGTAATTTGGATCATATATGAGCATGATATTGGGTTGTCTGGGTTATATGTCTGTTAATGGCTTTGAAAAATGTCCATAATGATAATTTCTGATTGTATGAGCTTTTTTGAGGATTAATATTAGAAATATTAACACATGTGTGAAGTTATATTCTCTCTTTTTAGCCAGCATTATAGACCTGTTATTATTACTGAAAGTACAAATGTATTTTTTTTTTAATCAAGCTCAATTTGTAGGCATATACGTGCTCCTAAGTTATTCTTCTCTTGTGTAGATTCCCTGTGTCTGTATAATGTTTTTCAAAACATTTTTGGAAACCCAATTATTATTATGGTTCATATCTGCCACCGAATTCTGTGTTTCTATGTTTCTATGTTTCTAAAATAATATACTGTGTGGCATAACGTAACGTGTGGCATAATGGGGCAATACTGAGTGTCGTAAAGTGTATAAGGGTCTCTACTATGTGGCGTAACATGTATAAGGGGCTGTACTGTTTGGCATAATGTGTATAAGGGGTACAAGGGTATAATGGGTATAAAGGGTATAAGGGGCGTAACTCCCAGAGGCAATGGAGGCACAAGCCATTGGGCTCCAAGTCCTGAAGGGGCACCTGCAGGTATAGAAGCACTTGTGCAGTTCACAGTGAGAGGGATCCAAATATGACCAAAGGAGCTCTGCAGTGTAACTGCATAGTTACATTGCCCTATCCCAGGAGCCCTGCTAACAACTGCAATAGAGGACAGGATGGCTCCCACCTGGCACCACTTGACCTGTGCTGCAGCAAGTAATGGTAGACAAAGATTTTGTGATTGAGATATTAAGAAGAACTAGTTTGTTAAATACACCACAGAAACTTGGCAGCGAGTAACCTGTAAGAGAAAAAGTGTGACAAATGCTGAATCAAGAAAACCAGTTAAGATAATAGTAGGGAACAGCCCAGTAGCGGATTAAGCACGGGGCGACAGGGGCAGTCGCCCAAGGGCACCCACACCTAAGGGGCCCCCACACCAGCACTGCTGCCGGTGTGGGGCTCCTGTCGCCCCGTGCATGAGCAGTGGGATCGGGGAGCGCAGGCGGGCTGGCACAATGCAGATGGGCAGGGGGTCCCTGCAGCGGTCTGGGCGGTCAGCTACAGGGTCCCTGCCGCAAATGGGAAGTCAGTGGTGGGGTCCCTGCAGCGGATGGGAACCAGTAGCCAATACCGCTACTAGTTCCCATCTGCTGCCGGGACCCCACTGCTAACTTCCCATACACTGCAGAGACCACAGCACTGATTGCTCAGACCACTGCAGGGACCCCCAGTGCTGCCCAGGTACCAACCTACCCGGAGGGGGGATGTGTCTTCAGCGGTGGGGGGGATGTATGTGCGGGGGGATGTGTGTGTCTGTGGGGGCCCCCACAATTTTGTTGTCCAGGGCCCTCACAGACCTTAATCCTTCCCTGAAACAGTCCCATATTCCTACCTCCATTTTGAGAAGCAATACATGAGGGAGAAGGAGCATTAAATATATATATTTATTATTATGTAAAGAAAGGCGCAGTGGGGTACAGCACAAAAAGCTTGTATAGAAATAGATATTTTCTTTTTAAAATGTGACAACTAAAATCAGCAAGTCAAACTGCTTATATTTATTATAATGTTATTAACAGCACAGTGGGGTACAGCACACAGCTTGCAAATAATATTTGAGCATGTCACAAGATTGGTCACCATTAATCAATTGTATAAAATATCAAAACTTAAACACTTAAACAACCAGCTCAAAATTAGCCAAGGTTTACCTGCTACATTAGCGGGCACACGTGAATAATGAAATCGCTTTTGTTTCTGTGTTAAATACGATCTGAGCAAAACCAAGAAATTACTGAAGCGAAAATATATGCAAAGCGCAGAGTGTGAAACTTGGCTGGGGCTGTGCAGACGAGCAGCAAGCATATTACTAATGGAAAAGTTACTGTTTTTCTCTTCTGTTTAGAAATTTCCGAATATTTTACTATTTTAATTTAGTACGTCATAAAGTAGTGCTTGTTATGATATGATGGTTTTTTAACATACATATGTGATTTTGCTTATGTTGATTAAATATAATGTATTAATTCAAAGATAAATACTGTAACTGCAATGTGGGTGAAAGTGTATGGCAGCACAAAACTTATATCTATCTAAAACAGCTAACTTTGTTATAATGCATATAGTGTATGCTCATTAAAAGGACAAACACTGCATTTGGATGTTCTTGTGTTAAGAAAACCATATAAAAGGGGTAAGTTTATCAATGTCCTTATTTTGGGTGGCTCTGAAAACATCTAGGGTCACCACCTTTACTATTTCAGATTCCCAGACTGGGGGCATGACCAGGAGGTGTGGCTAGGGGTGTGGTGGGATTGCAGCCATTGTATTGATCAAATTTCAAGCCACTTTCTTGCCACTCTAATAAAGAGTCTCCTTGTGCCCTTTATATGCCATCCCGAAGCTTCTGCATTGCACTGTATATTTCTCAGGACCCTCTCATGGCCATATATGCCCAGACTATAAAGTCCCTTTACAAAACAGAGCCCCCTCATACGGGCAGCGTGGGGCAGGCATGGGGTCCCTGCGGTGGCTGGACAGTCAGCGGCGGGGTCCCTGCGGTGGATGGGAACTAGTTCCCATCTGCCGCAGGGATCCCGCCACTGCCCATCTGCCACAGCGTAGGAAGCATTGCAACAGTGCTGGGGGATAGATGCCGTGTTCTCCTACTCATCTGCCAGCCCCGCATCTCACCGTTGCCCTGCTCTCTTGTCACACTGTCTCCGCTCTCCCCGCCTGATCACCCTGTCTCCCAGGCACCATGAAGAGGCCGTGCCCATGCAGCAGCTCCAAGGGGGCCCCCACAATTTTTGTTGTCCAGGGCCCCCACAGACCTTAAACCGGCCCTGCCTTATATATTTGCACTGAGCCTGCTCGTGCCCTTGTATATCAGCCTAGAGGCCCCGTATGTCCCAATATGTCTGTCCATAACCTCTTAATGCACCCAGAGCACCCTTACCTTACCCAGAGCACCCTAACCCTACCCGGAGCACCCTTACCTTACCCAGAGCACCCTTACCTTACCCAGAGCACCCTACCCGGAGCACCCTTACCTTACCCAGAGCACCCTAACCCTACCCGGATATATATATATATATATATATATATATATATAGACACAGGGGAATCAGAAAAGCTTTTTTGGATTGCGGACGACAGGTTATAATTCAATTTTGACGCCCCTAAATCATAACTGTCGTCCTTCGGGTTTTATTAAAAAAATCTGAATTATATCGAAAAGACCAGATCCACACTAAGGTGTTTATTTACTAAGATGAGAGTTCTATTGATGATGGGATGTTGCTATGGGCAACCAATAAGAATCTACTTATTTATTTTGCACCTTCTAGAAGATAATATATATAATCTGATTGGTTGGCCATAGCAACATCCCGTCTTCAATAGATCTCCCATCCTAGTAAAAAAACACCTTAGTGTGGATCTGGCAATATAATTCTTTCTTTTTCATAAAACCCAAAGGGTGACATTTCTGATTTAGGGGCGCCAAAATTAAATTAGAACTTGCCACCCCCAATCCTAAAAACGTATGCATACCCAACAATGCCCTCTCCAGTAAGGACAGAGTGCTCTATTCCTGGATTTCCCTTTTTATTTATGATTGCCATCACCTGTGGTGAAACACCTTTCTTATCAATTAACCTGTTCAACACAGGTGATGGTAATCACACATTAAGAGGGAAGTCCAGGAGCAGAGCATTCTGGAATGGGTCATGTTGGGAGGTATGCCTTAAGGGGCAAAGGGGGAGATTCTCTAAGAATCTCCGTCCCCCTTCGCCGCCCATCGCATATTTAATTATCGCATATGCTGTAACATATGCAATAATGAAGGCAAAGGACAGCTCTTGCGTTAAGAGCTGTCCTTTGCGGTGAGAGTCGCCGGGTCCCAGCAGGTCCCGGCGGCTCTCCCCTCCCTCCCACACCCGGCGCTGCTGCTGCTGCGCCGGGCTCTCCTCCTCCCTGCACCCGGAAGAGGATCAGTGCAGGGAGGAAGAGGTCACAGGTCTGAGGAGCACAGCGCTGTGCTGCCCGGACACAGGTGAGGGGGGAGGGGGCGATGCGGGGCGGCGGGGGGTCGGCGCGGGGCGGTGGAGGGTTGCGATAGAAGCCCATTGGCTTCTATGGGGCATCGCCAGATTTTTCTGGCGATGCCCCCCGCCGCAGTAACCCGGCTGATAACTGGGTTTTACCGCATTTTTAGCTTAGAGAATCTCCCCCTGAATCATGTCTGTACACACATTTCTAGGCAGCTGTAATTTTTCAGGCTACCGAATTGCAAAGTGAAGCTGCTGCCCAGATAAGAGGATTGATGCCAACCAGCAGCACTGAATCAATAATGAGGAACATGGACACTACAAGCAGGTCTGTGATGACACAGACTGGTCACGGCTTTAGTGAAGCTGGCGTCATGTTTCTCTATGTATATGATCACAGCTAAAGAAGAATACAGGCCCTGAAAATGGCAGTGACATTATGACATCCCTGCACCGGGTGGTGTTAGTTGTTGCTGTGAATGGAGTGATCTTGAAACAGAGGTGATGGGAGACTGTGTGTGTGTGTGTGGGGGGGGGGGACTAGATGTCACAAATGGAAAGGCATGCTTACCTTAACTTACATTTGGGATTCTGGCAGCTACGATTCCGGCATCTGCATTTCTATCGATGTTGGGGTTCTGGCACTGGTGTTCTAGCTGCAAGATGGAATGTGGGTTTCTTTATTCTGACTGACAGCAGCCTGTCTGTTGGGATCTCAACTGCATCCCACCTGCATAATTCCATTTTCTCCCTCTTTAACACAGGGTTGCCTACACTCCTGGAATTGCCGGGAGGGTCCCGAAAATCGGGTCCCCCTCCCGGCCCCCCCGAAAGGTGGGCAAACCTCCCGGATGCCAGCGGACACCCGCATTTCCATTTCCATTTTTAATAAAACAATATAAAAAAAAGAGAGCACTTATAGTATAAAATGCACAGATATTTTTATTTTACATATATAAAAACAAAATATTCTATAAAGCAGCTAATAAAGCTATCTGATGGAGAGGATCAGTTCACTTCAACAGAATTGTTAGGACATGTCCATCAAAGGAATTAGTATTATAACTTTCAAGCGTTCCCTGAAAACTCACCTCTTCAGGCAAGCCTATCATATTTAAGTTCTACACGCATAACCCTCTGAGGCACTTATGTATTATATAGCTTCCCTTCTGGACTTGGAACTTGGTGGGACTTCTATGCTATTACTGATGCCTGTCCTTGTGTTTCCCTCCTATATTCCTATAGATCAGTGTTTGTATTGTATTTTATCCTGAAGACAAAAGAAATAAATTTTGAAACGTTGTAATATATACTGGCTACAGGCTGGTATCTTTGTAAGAGTCGTGAGTGCTGCACCTTGGGTCTCCATATTGCTGCTTTTTGCTGTGAAGGCACCGACCAGGTTAAAAAGGTTGTTGGGAGTGCCGGACCCTGCTACCTGCTATATATATATATATATATATATATATATATATATATATATATATATATATATAGTGGGGGATGTGGTCCTTTTTCTGCGCTAATGTGTGGGCAGCACTTCTATAGTACCCCGCTGTTAATTATGGTACTAAACAGGAAAAATGAAAAGAAGAAGGGATAGAAGTGCGCTCTATATGTTTCACCACTTTTAAATTTCAATAATAATACAAATATATATAAAAAAACTGTATTTATTCTGATTCTTTACATAAACAAAATTTATTTAATAAAGACTTGGTACATAATTATTTATTTATTTATTTACAGTTTCTTATATAGCGCAGCAGATACCGTTGCGCTTTACAATAGTAGACAGTGATAAAACAAACTGGGTAACAACAGACAGACTTAGAGGTAGGAGAGCCCTGCTGCAAGCTTACAATCTATAGGGATATAGGAGGGAAACACAAGGACAGGCACAAGTAATAGCATAGCAGTCCCACCAAGTTGCAAGTCCAGAAGAAAAGCTATATAATACATAAGTGCCTCAGGGGGTTATGCTTGTGGTACTTAAATATTATATGATATGGTAATCCAACATCTAGATACACTTTGTTCAGATGAGTATCAACTGATCCAATAGGCAATCCAACATCAAAGAGCAATTTGATTGGAACTGTCCTTGCAATACTGTTGTTGTAGTAAAAATAATGTTAGGGGATGTGTGCTTGGTACATCCCAACCTTAAAGCACTTAAACTTGCTGTACTTTAGTGCTACAGTTGAGTGACAGACCTGTGGTGGTTTTCGGAATGGAATTTGACTGACAGAGTAAAAAAATTGGGTTCGCCATTGACTCTCAGAGGACATCATCCATTCATTAACCTAAATGTAGAGTCACTCTTTGCAACATTAGTGTTTTCTGACATCCAACTAGATTTGTGCATGTTTATGGCCAAATTACTCAACACTCAGAATTCAAAACAATAGACAATATGTCACCATGTGTGAGCATTGTAGCCCTAACACAATGGTTTTAAATATTCAAAACTCTGATTTATCACTATTTGTGTAAAATGGATCAACCAAAATATTGGCCCACTATAGAGTAGAATATGCACTTTAGCAGACACAATTCCATTATTTGTATCATCTAATTGGTCCATCCAGCATTGGTCAGTCTATCTGTCCGTTGATCTGTAAATACATATAGAGTGGAGATGCACCTTTATGTGAGCTAGGGCGAGGTTGCCTGTAGCAACTTATCAGCTTTTAACATTGCATAGATTGTGCTCTCTAAATGATAGATAACAGCTGACTGGTTTTTTGATTGATTGGCTGATGTGTGAAAATACTCAGCTTTTTCTCTATAAATATATAATCAACTTATACTCAGGGGTGATCCCATTTGTAGACCTTGGGCCAGACACTGGTGCCTGCAGTGTTGCAGTATGGGCCGCACTATTGATAGAGGCTGTGTCAGGCCATGAAGTTTCCCTGGTGCATACGTATGGATTGTCCGCCCTCTCCTCCGCTGCCTGTTTTCTGAGGGCAGAGCAGCATTTGCAGTGCTCATTCAGTGTCAGCCTCAGTTACTGAATGGCTAGATACATGCTCTGATTGAAAATATGGCAGCATGCGCTTCTGCTCTTGATTTCCTCCACCCCTACTTCTGTCCCTGTCTACTGCCTCCCTTCTTTCTCCTGTACCCAGGATCTCCACTCACCTCTAATATTGGTTCCTTTCACCAGTCCCCCTCTACTACACCTGCCCTCCACTCCCCTCCATCTCTACCCATAATGCATCACTCCCCACCTCTTCCTGACCCCAGCTCCCCACTGTCCCCTCATGTCTCTGGGTCCACGTCACACTCATCAAGAAGACGAGGAGCCATAAGGAACTTTAGCCCACATACAACTTACACAGAAGAATTCACAGCTGGAATTTTTGTTCAAAGATGAGAGAAAATATCTTTTTGTTATATTTCAAATGCATTTATTTATTTGCAGTTTGATACAATACAATGATGTGATTCGGAGGCTTATTTACCAAGATGGTTCTTCATAAAATAATGCAAAAACTACAGTATATGCAGAATTGTATGTATCAGCGCTATGTAAGAACAGATTTCACAGAAATCTCCCACAAAATGTTAGCTGCCACAGCACACCGCAGTCCCCGTTACTGCAGCCTGACCCCCATGTGCCAAAGCAGTCTCATTAGTTCACTTCATCCTCATATAGTATAAAGCACTTTATGCCTATGGAGGCATTCTAACAGGATGGGGTTCTTATAATCCATTACTCACAGCCATGGATGGACTGGGCCGGTGAATCAGCCCTGGCATTTATGCATGCCCGCAACGTGAAGACGTGCACGCACCAGGCAGAGAGGGTAATAGCGCCTTGTGATGCCTGCCTCTCTCTTGGACCCGATCAGTGTGCAGAGAGAGACGGTGGACCTGCCGCTCTCTCTGTGCACCGATCGGGAGGCAGAGCCTCCACCTTGGGGTAACAAAGCAGCTTAACTGGTCATCGGCCCCTCTGGCATTTGCCAGAAGTGCCAGATGGCCGGTCAGGCCCTGCTCATAGCCTCTGCTAGGCTCCAGAAAGCAACACTGTGTGCATGTGCAGTGTCAGATTATCAGGCAAACTTTGAAAGACTCCTTTGGTGTGGTTGGGATTCAATGCGCAGGGACGGCGATTATTGCTACCACTGTCCCTGTGTGTTACACATGGTACATACAGTAGTGGGGATTGGGGAGGTAAGTGTTTTACAGGTTGAATAGGTTGGTCATTAAAAAGTAAAGCACAGAATGGGTGGTGGTCAAGCATGAATTGAATAGAATTGAACATATGAAAAACGTATTTGGGGATGGTGTTACCAGAACAGAGAGTGTTATTTTAAGGATGGGCTGCCACTCATGGGCCAGTGCTGTGTGCATGATGCCAGGGTAAAACAAACAGCTACTGTGTTCTGTATAGATTTTTTCTCTCTTTTTTTAATATAAAGGGCCGAGTGACTCTTGTAGAAAGGGATAAGGTGACAAGGTCGACTCGATTTAGGTTGACATACATTGGATCATCTACTGAAAGTCAACAAGGCTTAGGTCAACACCTGAAATAGGTCGGCATGGCTAAGGTCGATAGGGTTGGAAGGTCAACACAAGCATTAGGTCAATAATCAAAAGGTTGACATGAGTTTTTCACATTTGTTTGAGCCGACATGTCCCGACAGGCGGTATACCCTACCATCCACTATGACATGGTGGGAGAATATAATAGAGTGTCCGAAGCATGGCAAGCGGAGTGAGCCATGCGAGAGGACCAGGGACGTGTGGTGAGGTAAATGGCTGAGGAGTCCCTGGCAAGTACCAGAGCCAGATTTGCACATGTGCAACAGTATATACTGCTGGAGATTCGCTGAGTTTTGAGAAGAGATGTGCAGAAAAGTTAGCCAGGTGAGGCACTGCCTCATCTGCCATAGACTTGGTGGCAGAGGGAAATGTATTTCCCCACCTCTCCAGGACCACTTTAAGCATTACTACCTGGTAATTAGCCTTTCAACAAGGGACCTTTTCTTCTATGTTGACATTCCTGGGTCTTTGACTTGAAAATAAAGCTGGGCTGAAGGCCCAGGAATGTCGACACAGGTTAACTCTTTCATACACAAAAAGGTCCCATGTTGAAAAGCAAATTACCAGGTAGAAATGGTTGACCAAGTAATTTGCTTTGCAGCCTGAACAAGGTTTCAGACTGGAACCGGCAAAGTGACCCGGCATTCTAATGCCAGGTAAGAGCTTGAATTTTCTGATGATTCTGTCTGAAGAAGAGTTATAGGAGGAAGCAGTTATAAGTTGAAAGAAATCCATTAGTGATCATGTTTCATAATTGGCACCATTACAGCACAAATAGTCCACTTTCAGATTTGGTATCTATATTTGTTTACAATTTAGTAACAACTTTTTGCTAAGCTTTGGATGGAGATAAAGTGGAGGGAGATAAAGTACCATGCAATTAACTGGGTTGATAAATGTACTTTATCTCCATTCAAGGTTTAGTAAATAGACCCCCATACACGGCGGTGACTTCTCCCCTTACCAGGCGACATGGTCGCAATATCATGTGCAATCCCGCTGAACCTGCCCGGAGCCGGAAGCAATCCTGCAGATTGCTCTTCTGCTGGTACAACTTGGAGGATTCAGTGCAATGCACACAGGACCACATATCGTATCAGACCTGCTGTCATTCAGCTGCAATTTGGGCTAATTTTCTGCAATTGATTGCCACAATCGCAGGAAACAAGCATAAAATGCAGCTGAATTGCCCATTGTATGGGGGCCTTAAGTTACTTACAATTTGAGGTAATACAGGTTGAGTATCCCTTATCCAAAATGCTCGGGACCAGGAGGTTTTTGGATAACGGATTATTCCGTATTTTGGAATATTTTAATATTTCAATGATGTATTTTGAAGTATCTTGCATTTATGCTGTATAAACACATAATATACACACAAATATATTTTATTACCACATAAAATACACACAAATATATTTTAATTGTTCAAAAAACAAGGTTTCAAAACGTGAAACAAAGTTTGTGTACTATCTCAGCACTGAATTTGAATGCCAAGCAATCATTGTCTTGCACATATATAATGCCAGGTACATATCATGTCCCCAGTGATGCTGTTACAAATGTCCCCAGTGAGTTTTTAGCAAAAAAAATTTTTTTTTCACTTTCTGGAATGTCCGTAATTTCGGAATAATTCGGATAACGGATACTCGGATACGGGATACTCAACCTGTATATGCCAAGAACTACTTTACTTCATGGAAGCTGTGATAAATACTGTTTGTGAATTACATCCAACCTTCAAGAGAGTTAAATTAATCTGTTAGGGACAGATGTATCAAGCTTTAAAAAGTTATAAAATGGAGAGTCATAAACAATCAGCTACTACCTGTCATGTTACAGGGTGGGTTTGAAAAATGACAGGTAGCAGCTGCTTGGTTGGTTGTTTATCACTCTCCATTTTATCACGTTTTGAAGCTTAATACATCTGGCCCTAAGTGACTATCATTTATCTAGTTAAGGGGCTTTAATGTAGCGATGCTGAAGCATTCTGAGCGATCAGAACGTTCAGCAAGATCACTTAGCATGCAGCGCTGTGTGCTGAGTGATCTATCAAGGCCGAGATTAATATCCAGCATGATATGGCCCCTACACATGGAGCAATTTAGGGGCATTTTTTTAAGCGACATGTGTAGGCCCCATTGGAAGCTGATTGGTTGCTATGGGCAACTTAGAAAACTTTTTCTCTTTCTAATGTTTTATACATCTCCCTTGTGACATGATTCGAACACATTGTCACATGAACATATATATAACATTTACACAAACATAGCTTTTTCACGTCCTTGGCAGGTGTCTTGATCCAAAAAAAGCACATAAAGATGTTATGTTTCCACAAAAGCATTGCCCCTCACATCTGGGCCAAGGTTCAGGTAAGCAGATGTTTTTGTGGTGACAAGAATTGCAGCTCCTTCCTCTACCGCCGGCAAAGGAAACAAGTAGTCAGATAAAGCCTGGTCAGAAATATTGTTATACATTGGAACCACGTGTTCTTCATTTTCCGCCACTGGGATTTTTATTTCATCACACACAGCAGCCTCTAAGTCTCCATCTTTAAAATTGTTGTCAGGGTTATTCTTAATCTTGTCACCGGATTCACGAAATGAATCTGTAAACACAATTTCACATAAGTTTAAAAAAGCTTTATTCTAAAGATAGTTATTATAGGGATTTTATAGTTACAGTATAACTAAGTGAAAAAGGAGCATGGTAGATTCTATAGATTGTAAACTTGCAAGCAGGGCCCTCCTACCATTTTCACTGTCTGTAACTAACCAGCTTGTTTTATTACTATTTCAAATTATTAAGGAACAACGAAACTTGCTGCACTGTATAAGAAATAAATAATGTTTATGTTAATAAATAAATAATAAATTGGCAAAATTCTTTCTATAAACTACCCACAGCCAATTTGCACAGCGTATATTGTAATGCTCTGCTCATGATTCTCTCCACATATCGAACAGAAAGATATTGCAGGACCAGGGTTATTTAAACCCCTTTTACACCGCTGCAAAAACCCAGGTTTTTCCTTCATGGAACCGGGTCAGCGGCGGTGTAAAAGGGGTTAACCCGTGTCCCTTTACACGGGACATCTATGCAGGTCCGGACCAGGGTAGAACATGGGCAGGACCTGGGTAGAGGCCAGTGTAAACGGGTACGCCAGGTCATCCGACCCGGCTCCTGTTAAGAGCAATTGGGGAAGCCCAACCTCCGGACCGCAGCCTCCTGTGGTCAACATGGAGGTTGGGCGGGGAATGTACACAGCCTCCGCTGCTGTCAGCGAAGACAGGGAGGAGGTGAATAGATGCCTGTGTGTGGCATCCATTCACCTCGCGGACGGGGGCTGAGGGGGTGCACAGACGATCGGCAGTCCCGGTGCTTGGAGATGATGTGCCTCCCTGTTTACACTGCAGTTCGGCAGCGCAGTGTAAATGGTGCAAATCCCAGATCCGACCTGGCTTGGAACCGTGTTCCAAATTCCGGGACAGATCTGGGATTTTCAAACATTCCCACTCATCCACTAACTGTAGGTGTCCCCAAAAATGCTGTTCTTTGTCCTATTCTTTTCTTTCTCTATACATCCTCTCTGAGGGCCAGATTCTCTAAGCTTCAAAAGTGATAAAATGGAGAGTGATAAATAGCCAGCCAATTAGCTCCTGTCTGACATTTTTCAAACACAGTCTGTGGCATGGCAGGTAGGAGCTGATTGGCTGGCTGTTTATCACTCTCCATTTTATCACTTTTGAAGCTTAGAGAATCTGGCCCTGGCGACCTCATTAGGGGCCAGATGTGCAAAGCTTGAAAAGTGATAAAAATGGAGAGTGATAAACCACCAGCAAATCAGCTTCTAACAGGCCGTGTTTGAAAAATGATAGTGTGGAGCTGATTGGTTGGTGGTTTATCACTCTCTATTTTACCACATTTCAAGGCTAAGTACATCTGGCCCATATCTCTTTTGACATGCATTATCATCATCTATGCCGATGACACTCAAATCTACCTTTCCCTCACTATCCACTCATATCTTCAGCTGTTTCTCTACCATATTGTCACTCCCTTCACTCATA
This sequence comes from Crinia signifera, assembly GCF_055691185.1. NCBI lineage: Eukaryota > Metazoa > Chordata > Amphibia > Anura > Myobatrachidae > Crinia > Crinia signifera. The sequence goes on along the minus strand of NC_139223.1, from coordinate 70,449,997 downwards.
TCTCCAACTGTCTCTCTGCTATATAGTCTTGGATGTCCCAGCTTTCAAATCTCAAAAATAACCCTGGTCGATCCCGAGAAGTTGCCAGGTCAACCCGGGTCTCTGTGCTATCTGAAAAGGGCTTTTTAAATTTCATGGTTCCAGCAATTCGGCTGTGTGTGTCGCTGGCCCTGGTAAAAAAAAGATGCATGGCCATTGGGAGGGGGCGTGTCCACAACCCTGTTAAAAAAAAATAAAAAAACAGGGGATGCAGGCCGCCCCCTCAGGGAAAGAGAGGATACGCTGCAGCTGCCTCACTCCCCCACTCAGCACAGGGCTGGGCTGGGGAGAGAGGCTGTGCAGAAACAGCAGCCTGTCCTCTCTACTCTCACTGCCTGACTCTCTGCAAAGGGGGGTTGTTGCAAGACCTGGGCCTCTCCATCAGACCAGGGCCCTGACATTACAGGGGATCTAGGAGAGTCCGGAGCAAAAAATTCCCTGGAGGCAATCTTTAAAGAAAAGTAACTTGTTCAGCAAAAACAGAAACATTTGTGAAAACAAATTATTTCTTAAGTTATGCTATAAACTCATTAATACAACGGTGTGGATCCTATTCAGCGCAAAGAGTGCAATGTTCCATGGTTGTGGCGTTTTAACACCGGCAACAGCACCAGATCTCACCCCAGATCTCACCCCAGGACTTGAGATCAGCGCCACTGCACACAGAAATATTCGGAGCCCTATGGTGTCACGATGACTCACACCCGCAAGCACATTGCACCGAATGATGATCCCATTATATTCAACATTTTGTCATTAAGATAATAATCAGCGTGAGGAAATATAACCCATGTTTGTGACAGCCTCCGAAGCAAAAGATATGAAAAACCATTGAGATAGCAACTTTGGAATTTACACATTAATATTAGCATGATATGGAAGTATAATTATACATGACACATATATATATATATATATATATATATATATATATATATATAAAAAACGAAAGCAGCACTCCAGCGTATATACAGAAGATTCTTATTCGTGAGAAAAAATGTATTTACAGCAACGTTTCAACACTTGCGTGTTGTCCTCAGGCTTACAAGCCTGAGGACAACACGCAAGTGTTGAAACGTTGCTGTAAATACATTTTTTCTCACGAATAAGAATCTTCTGTATATACGCTGGAGTGCTGCTTTCGTTTTTTCTACATGTGCCGTTTGTGCTATGCGGGCACCCGCGGTTAATTGATTTGATGTGTGGATGTGCCGGACCATACCTGCTTCTCTCTCTCTCTCTATATATATATATATATATATATATAATCAGTGGACTGTGAACGTTAGTCTCTCGGTTTGCTTGTCTGTAGAACAGAAGTAATGCTTATGCAAATATTGAAAGGTTTATCATATGAGAAAATCCCAGTGCTTTCGTTTTGAGTTCCCTCAATATACATAGTACTGTTTTCTTTGCTTGCAAACATTTCTGCCTAATTCTGTGGGTACAGTAACTCCTCAGACAAGAGCAATTCAACTATTATATTTACTTTAAAGAACCAAATAATCTAAGGATATATCAGTGCATAGTTCTGGGTGTGCAGGTGATTTGCCCGCAGGCCGTACAGCCACTGCAGGAGCCGCCGGTGATTGACAGCTCCTGCAGATGTGCCCGCCCATCTGTGATGTCAGTCCCAACGGATCGGGCAACATGTATGGAGAACATGCGGCCCAACACATCTTTAGATACAGTATATCTGCAGATCAATTGATCTACAGATATATCTTCTAGTGTGTACCCAACATAAGTCATGTTGCGCATGCATCAGTGTACATTACAGTAGTTGCATGCTGTGGCTCTTTATACACAGTGTTATTGACAGACAGGGACCATTTGTGGGTGGTTAGTGAGAGTGGTGACAAAAGAGTTGCCACCATTGTTGGGGAATGTCTGCGTCTATGATCTCATAGGCAGTAATAGTGGTTCAAGCATCCTATTTCCTGCGGCCATGCAGCGTGATCATAGGGCTACTGAGAAACATCTGATCTGCAAGTGATGCATATATTGGCAAAATGTCTGTAATGTGTTGGCCAAAGTCGTAAATGATGGTTGTTTCCTACTTTGCCTAGGAATTGTTATTTGATATTGAATTGTTATTGTATATTGAATTAACTGTATATTGTATATTGAATTTATAGTACATAGGACGTTTCTAAAACTCATTTTTTAGGGGAGTTCAAAATAATGTCATTTTGTTTTGTAGGGGTGTTTGAAAATGCAACATTGGCATTAATGTTATTTAAACCATATCCACTTCATAATGATGCTGTGTACACACTTGTACAATCTGCATGAGATTTTGACTATGTATACAATTTATATATACAATTTAGACTATGTATACAATTTAGACTATCTGCATACATATAGTGCAGATCTGCACTATATAGTCTATGCAACTAATGGCGTGTACACACGGGTGCGATATGGCTTCCGATGTTGACGATATAGTGCACATCGGAAGCCATATCGTATACCGATTGTGTACTTTTCAGGGCTTACGAGCCCGATGCGCTGCCGATGCGCGCTCCCGAGTGAGCGCAAATCGGCAGCGACATAGTGAGGGCAGCCAAGACTATATAGTGCAGATCTGCACTATATAGTCTTTGTGCCTGAATACTCACCATAGCTCCGGCGGCCAGAGGGAGAGGGGCTTCTCCTGGGGCTGCGCTGCAGGGCTGATGACCCGGAAGAAGTCTGCATATAGAGGAGGGCGGGGGGTGTGGCCTGATGTCTGCACGGCGGGGGGGAAGCTGTTTGATGTGCCGCGGCCCCGGGTGTCGCAGCACGCTGACATCCCGGCACCCTGGTGACAGGTACTGTCCTCTGCTCTCCTTCATGTTCTTACATGGTCGACATGCTGCCATGCGATGCGAGTCCCGATGCCATCAGATCGCATCGGGACTCGCATCGCACGGCAGCATGTCGACCGTGTGTACACACCTTAAGACTTTCTGCATGAGATCCAGATGAGATTTTGACTATATAGTCAAAATCTCATCTGGATCTCATGCAGATTGTACAAGTGTGTACACACCCTTAGGCTGAGTGGTATGCGGTCCCTGGGTCAGTAAGGTCTAGGTCGACAGGTCATTAGGTTGACCACTAATGGTCGACAGTGACCTAAAGTTTGTGTTGTCCATCTGTCAATGTCGACCATTCTTAGGTGTCAACCTAGTCACTGTTGACCATTAGTGGTCGACCAATACATTGTCTATCATGTATACCGTAACCAAGCTGAGCACACACCTACAGATTTATCTGTCCAATCTGTCTGGTAGGAACAAAAATCTGGTAATGTATGGGGCAAATAAATAACAATCAGCCACTTACTTCCAAACACTGGAGAATGGACCATGATCAGTCATATGATATGCTGCATATCCGATGTATTGGAACAATAGTTTCTGTCCCTTTCCCAGCATTTGAGAGTAAATGGTGATTGTCATAGGCTCCCATACATCAGCATATTTTTGTTCCCATCAAATAAATCAGTATGCAGTCCTTAGATCAGTGTCTAGGTCGACAGTCATAAGGTCGAACACTATTGGTCGACTGACAAAAGGTCGACATGACAGGTCGACATGAGTTTTTTACAATATTTTGAGCCGACATTTGCAGACAGGCGGTATTTCATACCCTACCATCCACTACGGCTTGGTGGTAAAATATAATAGTGTGCCGCGCGCAGCAAGGCACCGTGCTGAAGCATGGGGAACATAGCGAGCCATGCGAGGGGTTGCGGTACACTAATGGTGTGTACACACGGTGAGATCCCCTTGCTATTTGACTTAAGATTAGAATGCTATGCAATCTTTGCTATCTTTGTACTATCTACATACAATTCATACAATCTACATTCGATTTGCATTGCTGCCCTGTCTATCTGGGTTTCGATTTTTGCTGTCACGGGAGCGCGCATCGGGATCGAAAGGTAAAAAACCTGTGCGATCTGCATACGATCTGCTTGCAATCAGCATACGATCTGCATGCGATTTTGACTATATAGTCTCTCTACACGCCTGCTGTGCACCGCTCTGCAAAAACGGTCAGCCACACTTCTTCTCTCCCCTGCAGCACGCTTCCCCCTGCAGCCTTGTCACCTCCGACCTCTTCCCCGCGCACTTTCTCAGCCATCCAATCAGGAGCATGGCAGCCTCCGTTCACGTGTGAGGGAGCTGGGGCACTGCTGGGTCTGTTAACCCCTTCTGCTCCAGTTAACCCTTCATGCCCCAGTCCATGGGCGGAAGGATCTGTTCAACATAACATTGGGGTAGAATGAAGAAAAAAAGGGGGACACCACTGCAGTGGGGTGCCACATTTGTTAGCTATAACCAGTCCCAATGTATGGTGGGGTGTAAAGTTCTTAAGATGACTGCCAGATGGCTGTGACCATGTAGCTTACTGTTGGAACCATTATTTTATGTACATTATGCTGCAGTACCAGCTGGGCAGCCTAAAGTGAAAGTCTCCTTCTCGCACCACAAGCATTAGATCCTACATGCCAGTTGTGAAACCTTCATTACATGAGTTTCCTTAGAGTCCATACACATGTATTTAGCAGCATTACAAGGGGAGCTACATGTGTATTAGCCTAGGGCACCTGAAACCTTTGATCTGGCCCTGAGCAGTAGCATCAGCCCTAATCTTGGCGCAGCTAAAATAAATACGACTCCAAATTGATGCACAGCTCAGCTGCTACACATCATTAGACCCAACCATCCACTTGTGGTCAACTCTGATTCCAGCTCTCTCTTTCTAGAAGCTTATTCTATAATATATACTCAGTGGTGCTGAGAGGGGGGGGGGGTTACTAATTCCATGGGCCCAGGTCTGATTGAGGGTCCCAGTGGGGCCCCCATTACCTGCTAGCAGTATCTGCAGAAGCTCTTCTCAATCAAACACATGCTGCTTTGTGCTGAGTGCCAATGTGGCTAGGTAGGTGCCCTAAAGTGTTTTTTTCCCCCAGTTTTTTATTCTAAAAGTGCATGACCATGCCTCCTTGTAATAGGCCACTGCCCGTGAAATGTACCCTGGCCCGGCCAGGCTCCCTACTGCCCTGCATATACTTATACAGTATATATACATTACCTCCATATAACTTCTGCTTTCTTTTCAGCATAATTGTTATAACTATTATAGTTGGTATTATCAGAGCAAACAAAGCCAACAGCATCCAATAAATGTAAGTTGTGTCATTGGCGATCACTGGGCTACTAGTATCTGAAAGAGAGAAAAACCCTTATTACATGAGTTAGTTATTATTGCATTACATTATATGAGCCACTATTTTTCTAGTACCTTATACTGCATCCAATAGTTATCAAGCCAGATAGCAATAAGGAAAGTGATTGGGCTATATTATCCAATCACAAAGCAATGTTGGTTTGGAGCGGAGGGGGTCAGTGATTTGTTTGAGTGGAGAAAGGAAATTAATGTGTTTGTTAAATGGTGTAGAGCAGGCATGTCCAACGTTGGCCCTCCAGATGTTGTGAAACTACACATCCCAGCATGCTTTGCAATAATTTTAGCATTCTCTAATAGCAAAACTGTGGCAAAGCAGGCTGGGATGTGTAGTTTCACAACATCTGGAGGGCCAATGTTGGACATGCCTGGTGTAGAGCATAGGCATTTTTTATAATGGGTGTTTGGTGCACACTGTCCCCGCACCATACACCATGCACCCTTAGTATACATACCTTGCACTGGCAAGTGAGTCCCTCCTTACAGAGTGTCATCTTCCCAGGGACATCTTCAGAAAGACAGTGCAGCACAGTGACAGCAAAGATTCTCTTGTGCACATGAGACAACTTTCCATTTTTTTCCTTTTAGCAATTCTGTAAATGTCAGCTCTATAGGCAATTGTCAACATCTTCTGCATATTTTAGGGAACGTTTACTAGAGTTATAATTTCCTCACCCCTTTCAGCAGGTAATTATGCATGCAGAGGCGAAACTACCATTGGTGCAGCAGGTGCAGTGCCCCCGAGTACTAAGGGGGCTGTTGCTGCCCCTGTCACCCTGTCCCTGTCACCCACTGTGTTTGATTGTCACACTCTGCTTCTCCATCTCACCCTCAGCCTCTCCCTGTCACCCACTGATGTGTTGGGTTAGAGGAGGGGGGCGTAGTATATTTTTGCACCTAGGCCCACAAGCCACAAGTACCCCCACTGTATGCTGTATGCATGTGCTGGAATCCCAAATCTAAGACATTTTGGAATTATCCAAAATGCTTCAATTTTTCTAATTACCTTTTGTTTCATGTGTAATCAAAACACTTGTTGGCAGGACCTGTGAGTATTTTGTTGTCTCTAAAAAAATGAAATAATAGTACAGTAAAAATCTAACATACACTACTGTATTCCACATGGCAACACAAGCTTTGCAGTTGTACCCTACACAATGTGTTTTCAAACTTAATATATTATGAACACTGGCTTTCACCTTCTGTTCCATAATTCCAAGCTGCATCTAGAGAATGATGGATACATTTACATGTAAACGTTCCCACCTCTTTATTGTACAGAAACAGAAACGTATGTAATGTACAATCTATATTCTCTCAAACAGATTTTTAGACAGAGAACGTTCCAGTCTAACCATCTGCCTCCTTCAACAATCTAAAGGATATTATACAACAAGCATTGTTTTGATTTTAAAAGAAGAAACAGGTAACCAAGCAGTGGGTGCAAAATTAAAATTAAATTAATAATAAGTTATATAAGTCATTTACTGTATATATCCAAACACAGCAGCTGGCAGATGGGGCACTGCATATAGTAACTACAGATAACATATAGGACAGGAAAAATTGCAGTAATGAGTAAAGTATTATCTATTTTATAATGTGCTAAAGGCACTTGTGGCACTTGTCCAGGTTCCATAGTACAGGACAAGACTGGAACAGTACACAGAGTACAGGACAAGACTGGAACAGTACACAGAGGTGACAAGGAACCAGGAACAGAACACAGGGCAGCAGGATTCCTTAAGAATGTCATAAGGGAGCACTGAGGCTAAAAACTAGAGCAAAGAATTGGCGCCTATACTCTCACTTTTTAGGGTGGAAATGAACTTTTTAGGTAGGAGATTAAAATTGAGTGGACTTACTGCTTTAAACAAGTCAAAGTGTGTCGCTATGGGAGCTGAGGCTGCCGGACACATAGCGGAAGTAGGTGTCAGCAGAAGTAATGCCAGCTTATACTATGTCACCATGCCGGGTGCAGATGGACCTCTGCCCAGAGTAGGACTATGGCAGCCTTAAGACCACTGGACCCGGTAAGAGAGCCCCTGGATCCGGCATGCTGTGACTATATCAATGCCTGAGCACAAACATTACTGGAGTACCATTTAAGCCCTGTGTTCAAGTATGGCTATCCTTAAAACCTGGACTGTTAGCCTGCCTTGAGGTTCACAGTGTACTATAAAAATAAAAATTTTCATGGTATACTGTATATAAACTATTTAGGCCATTTTTCCTTGCTGAGGCAGGACTGCTGGGTATGGATCATTGGGCCGACCTAAAGATGGTCGACAGTCATTAGGTCGACACAGTTGGGTCAACATACTGCAAAGTCGACAGGTGTCTAGGTCGACATGGGAAAAAGTCGACCGGTCATAAGGTCAGCATAAGCATTGTCGACCTAGACCATGTCGACCTAATGCTTGTGTTGACCTAATGACCTGTCGACCTTGTCCCATGTTGTCCTAGACCCCTGTCGACCTTGCAGTATCTAGACCTAACGGTGTTGACCTAATGATAGTCTACCATCTTTAGCTCGACCAACCAACCTTATCCTGGACTCTGAAGGGCAAAAAGAGGGCATGGTGTGCATTGCGGTCACCCCAGGGCCCCATGTGCACCACACACATTGCACCCATAATACATTCACCAATGAATTCCATTTTATTAATCTTCTACAGAAAATGAATTGGTCTGTTTATCTGCCTGGTTATACATTCGGATTCCTCTGCACCGATTGGGAAGAAACCAATGTGAGGTTGGGATCCTCGCCAGGTTTCAGAGGGGACCTTACCATTGGTGTATGCTAGCCAGAACTTTGACACAGAGAGCAGAGGTGTCATCCGATGCATTGTCACCCCCATCGTGCCTAAGGGTGCATGAAAAGGGGGTGGGGCCTATTTTGGCGAGCGTTTCCCCAATTAAACCCATTTTCATCACTCCGGGGCATAGTAAGCTTCCTTGGAGATGCTGGCTGCCCCCGGAGACGGGGCTATCTTTAGTAGCGGCACTTTGGTGTCAGCTCTTTTGACCCACAGGTGCGGGCTGCACCCCATGCACCCGGGTAGTGACACCTCTGACAGGTGGCCTGATGTGGGCCTTCCTGTGGATGGATCTGGATGAAAACTGTAATAACCATAGCAAGGGGACTTCAGCTTGTATTAAACTAAGATTTAATGTTGTCTTTTGTTATTTTAAATTTAATAACCCAATGGGAATCTTATTATTTCAGTAATAGAAATAGAAATATTAATGAAGTACTGCTAGACTAGACCATATACAGTCAGTAATATGATTAGCTAGACAGTGTTGCAGATAGTCATCAGCTTCAATACTTATTGTTGCACCAGCCCTCTGACCAGCGATGTCCTAAAGGCATATCTGCAGTGCATGCGTATGAGTCATAATGACGTAATCAAGCCCTTACGGTTCTTGCCCCACTTCTGCTTGTTCTTGCCAGCAGTATGCAAAAGGTGTAATATCAAGGTATGTTGTTAGTGCTATATACTATGGACATAATTATACAAAACAAATTAACATATGTCAAAATGTAAATGAATATAAATAACATTCAGTACTATTTTCCAAAAGCAAAAACATTATTAAGTTAAAAAAACCTCATAATCGCCCTCTTTCGCTCGTCACTGCAACAGACCTTTGGCAAGCTTTAAACCTCCATATATCTTGTGACCATAATATAATTTTTATGTTGCTATATGGGTCAAACTAATGAAACAATAATTTTACATTGTGTGTATATATATATATATATATATATATATATATATATATATATATGAGAGAGAGAGGGGGGGTAGATGTATGAAGCAGTGATAAATAAGGGAGGAGAAGTGGTGAAGTATCTGATACTTTATCACCAGCCAATTAGCTCCTGACTGTTACGTTACAGGCTGGGTTTAAAAACTGAAGCTGGATTAGGCTCAGTATACGGAGCAGAGCATAACTTGAAGCATTTCAAGTACAGATTCAGAGACTCAGTCACACGCAGATATCCAAGTGTCATGTATCAAATTAATCAGCACAGTCACTTGTGTGTCCTAGTCACATAGCATTGTGTCTAAGATGTATTTTCCTTTAAAAATTGCCTGACGCTAATGGAGTTCACTGGACTTTGCCGCTTCCTCACGCCAAACATCTCTCGCACTGCATGGCATATTGTGTTGAGATGTACAGTATGAGGACACATCTGTAATGGCTGAACTTTGTACATTGGGTGAAATACCAGCATATTCATCCATACTAGAATGCCACGTATGACAAAAGCTCATACATTAATTTATATGTATAACTTCTTTTAAAATACCATCACAAAAAAATGTAATAATATTGAGATATCCGCTATTTCGGCGCATACAGAAGTAAATCAGTAATTATATGTTCATAATAGACATAGATCTATGTTTTTTTAAGATTCTTAGGGGACCTGGTGTACCAAGAGGTGCTGTTTAGCATCACTGTAGCAAAGATGTACGTGCACACAAATTCTATATATATACATACATGGACATTTTTAAGAACGAATAGACAAGTATTGGTATAACCAATCAGCTTGGTATAACCATGGCCAACCACCATCCAAGTGTGCATAATAAGTAGTACTTTAGCATCTGTTGATATGCAATTTGTTGCAGATATTGAGTTATTGCACAAGTGCTATTACAAAACATAAAAGACCCAGAGAAGACAATGGACAATGCATAATTATTGTACCATGGTTAGCCCTTCATGTTTCAATCAGAAGAATATTAATTATAATATTCAAAAACCTGAAAAAAGTGTAAGATATTTAAGAAATTATGGTCCAGATGTATCAAGCTTCAAAAGTGATAAAATGGAGAGTGATAAAAAAACCAGCCAATCAGCTCCTGTCTGACATTTTTCAAACACAGTCTGTGACATGGCAGGTAGGGCTGATTGGCTGACTGTTTATCACTCTCCATGTTATCACTTTCAAAGCTTAGTGCATCTGGCCCAAGAAGATAATTATAGAAAGAGAAATCTGAGGTTGGAGACTTACCCGGACAGGGTTCGCGGCATGTGGATGGTAACTTTGGACAGCGTAGAAAACAAGATTTACATTCTGACACCAAATTATCATAATACTGGCTTGTGGAACAAAGGGCTGCCATTTGTAATCTAATGCTGGATCATGTCGTGAAGTGAGGAGAATTTCAAGTCCTTGACATGCAAATGACTGCATTGAGGGACGGCTGTCTCTGGGTTTGGTTCACAAGTTTCAGTGCAGAGTAAGAGAGGCATTTCCATAACTTCTGCTGATGCATCATAGAGCATACACAAGGGACCCAAGTTACTGTACGGTGCTATTCACTGTGCCCCTCTTACTGACATACAGTAACACAATATTTTCTAACAATACAAAGGTGTTTCATCTGGAAAGGAATAAACCATATGTTTTCTACAGTCATAATTATTTGCACAAATATACACAAGCAACACAAGGGTCTATTTACTAAGCATTAGGGGGATATGTACTAAGCATAATGGGGCCTACACACGTAGTGACACATTCTGATCAATGCTGGATCGCTGAGAACACTCAGCAACATCGCTCAGCATGCAGTGGTATGTCAGCGCTGTGTGCTGAGCGATCTGTCAGTGCCAGTGTTCTCTGCTGAGAACACTAATTACATATATTTTCCAAAGTAATACTTGAGTTACATGGAGAACATAGGCAAATGCAGGGGGGATTCTGGTTGCACAGAAACCCCCCTCCTCTCATACCCTCCAACATTTGAAGGGCAGAAATCAGTACACATTCCGAAAGGGGGCGTGGTCTTGTGGAAAGGGGCGTGTCATCACAAAAAGGGGCGTGGTATTACACATTATACCACACATCATAATGCCCATTACACATTTTAGTAAACGTGGTAATGCCAATTACACATAAGGCCACACACCGTAATGCCCACTACACATTGTGCCACACATCATGATGCCCATTACATACAGTATAAAAAACCATAATGCCCATTACATATTATGTAATAATTAATGCACATAAATGCTGCTTACCTACATGCTCATTGCTAGAGGGTTCTTTCTTGATGCCAGGGGCTTATGTTTGATGCCAAGGAGGCTTAGGCTTCATGCTTGTTGCTTTGAGTATACGGCAGAGGGCAGAAACTAGATCCAGCCGGGCAGCGCACAGACAGCTTACTGCCTGGCTATCAATTCGGTACATGCTTAATTTGCCCGTACAGACCGTAAAAAAATGGTACTGTACCGGCAAATTCGGTACTGTTGGAGGGTATGCTCCTCTTGGCAAGTGCCTAGCTGGGTTGGCAAAAGCAGAGCAGTCTAGGAGCATTGTAACAGAGATTAGGGATATGGGGGATGGATTAATCAGGCAAACGCCCGAAATAGCCGAAAGATTCATTCAATTTTTTAAAGAATTATATACTTCGCAACAGTGCCATACCCCCGCTGAAACCCATGCATATCTTAAGGAAATAGCACACCCCATGTTGTCAAATGAATCCAGAAACATGTTAGATAGCCCAATAATGTTGCTGGAGGTAGAATCAGCGATAACCGACATTCCTGGGGGTAAAGCCCCGGGAATAGACGGGATCCCGCAGGAATTATTTAAAACACACAGGAATTATTTTTTTTTTTAATTCCTGGAGTGATTTACTGATTTATACGCCAGACAGACCATACCTTCCTCTATGTCCGATGCATTAATTGTAGTACTTCTAAAAAAGCATAAGGACCTAAGATTAGTTGAATCATACGGCCTATTTCATTGTTAACAATTGATGTTAAGATCTTAGCCAAGATAATGGCAAAAAGACTCAACCAGGTTATAAATGAAATAATCCACCCGGACAGAACCGGCTTTATGCCGGGGTGGTCGACCACGACCAATTAAGAAGGCTATATTGCCATCTCCAGACCCCGTAAGAAAACAGGGAAGATTCAGTAGTTATCTCCCTTGATGCAGCCAAGGCTTTTGAACCCATTTGGGGTTTTTATGGGAAGCCTTGGAATGGGCAGGGATAGGTCCGGTCTTTATTAATTGAGTTAAGATGCTATATATGGCCCCGGAGGCAAGGGTCTCCGTTAACGGCTTTATCTCACCCAGATTCAGCATAGAGAGGGGTACAAGACAGGGATGCCTATTGTCGCCGGGACTATTTGCAATAGCCATAGAACCATTGGCATGCCTAATTAGGGGTAGTCCAGCAATTCAGGACTTAAAAATAGGGGCAAAAGAAGATCGTATTGCGCTTTACGCAGACGATATATTACTATATAATGATGATTACCATAAGGTAATACCAGAAGTCCTGGAAATAATTAATACTTTTGGAAGTCACTCGGGCCTTAAGATCAACTGTGCCAAATCCTGCATTCTCCCCCTAAGTGACACCCCTGTCCTGGGACAGATAATCCATACCCCTTTAAAATGGGTGGAAAGATTTCAATATTTGGGTATATGGGTTTCAAGGGAGATAACCAGGTTTGAGTCACTTAAATTAACGCCCCAAATTGATTATGTAAAATCTAGGATAGGACCATGGGGTAAATTACCTTTGTCGCTGACAGGCCGGGTTAACCTAGTCAAAATGATTCTCCAACCTAAAATAGTGTATATATTTAAGCACTCACCACTCTATCTCCCCCGAAGAATTTTTCAGTTATTAGATGGCCTAATATCTACATTTATCTAGGGCAGTAAAAGAGTCCGACTCAGAAAATATATTTTGACCAAACGTAAAGGCGAGGGAGGGTTGGCCTTACCAGACTTCTGGCTATACTACCTTTCATCCCATCTAACCCATATTAAGAACTGGGTACAGAAGGGGGGAATATGACTTGATAGATCAGTTGGTGAGATTAATATCCCCGGGACAGACCCCCCTGCAACTACTCCTAAATTGCAATTTGAAGCGGAGTAAAGCCCTGGCTAATGTAAGAACTGCCACTAATCAAGTTAGGTTCCAACAGACCCAATTGTACCTGCTACATAGGATCTATATGACACCGGAACGCATGTATAAATTCGGGGGGTAGAGCGAATGCGAATTGCCCCAAATGTAAGGATGCAGCTGGAACGTTCTGTCACCTGCTCTGGATGTGTCCAAAGGTGACTGGATTCTGGGCAGGGGTTATTGGCATAATAGTATCGAAGGGTATCCCTCCTAACAGTTGCACACCTAAAGCCTGTATTCTATCGATAATAGAGGATGGTTTAATGAATAAATATGAGAAGCAGTTTTTTATAAACCTGTGCACCTTGGCCAAGATCTGTATTGTCAGAAAATGGATGGCAGAAGAAGGGCCAGAGGTGGACATGTGGTTGGCACTGGTTGCCGAGACTATGGCCCACGAGAGAGGAACGGATAATAAATTCCACTTAATCTGGAAAATATGGTGAAACAAGTTAGAATATAACATGGATACTGGATTAGGATAATGGTATAAAGTGGATTAGATACATCGAAAGGATAGCTATTAACCTAAGAGGGGGAGGGGGGAGAGGGAAGGAAATAAAGTAATAGATGGGAATATATGTATTGGTTGTGAAATAGTTTTGCCCGAGACCCGGCGCTGCGCAATGACACCCGCTTGTACATAGTAGGTGGGGAAGAAAAGTAGAATATAGAAATTGCATGTATACATGGACTTATTTACTTAAATTATCTTATGAATCAATTAATTAAAAATAATCAACTTCACTTCTCAATAGGAAGACTAGAAAGGGGAAAGAGAAGCCACATGGATAAAGAGTTCACACTTTACACTTTATATTGCACTAGGCACTTTAGCAAGATAAACAGAACACTAAGAAAGTGACAAAAAATTTAATATAATTTCACAAAGGGTTCTGAGAAACCCCTCAGATAAGCACATAGGTGATCATTTAAAATATAACTGTTAAAGGTAAGACATATTGGACAACTAAAACATAACACTGTAATTGACAAAGTTCCCTTCTTTTTTATGAAATGTATAAATAAAAACTGAATAAAAAAAATAATATATATTTTCCAAAGTAATCCTTGAGTTACATGGAGCACATAGGCGAACGCAGGGGGGTTTCTGGTTGCACAGAAACCCCCCTCCTCTTGGTGCCTTAAATGATGACAACAATAGCTGGTATATAATATGATCAATAGAGCTGCCACCACGTCATGCAGTGTAAGAGAAAGAGCAGAGCTGCTGCACATGCCCTGTGTGCCAGCTTCTACCACATTTACTGTATGTGTGGCTCTGAGCCCTCAAATACTGCAATAGACCAGAGAGTAGCTGGCAGGAAGAAGAGACAGGAGTCTTAACATTAGGTGGGAGAATGTGAGCTTAGAAAGTGCATTACTGTTCTATGTCTCTGTGTGTATTTATTTATTATGGCATGTTTAACCTTTTCCTGACCACTTATCTTATTTAAATGTTTGAAAAAGCCTATACTATAGACCATATTTTATGTTAAATATTAATACTAGATTTAATGCTGTATCCAGTGTATCAAAATACAAATTTTCAGGACTGTTACCGCTCCACCAGTCTCCCGTACTTACTCCAATTCCCTGCAGAGCGGGAGACTTTGGATTACATTTGGAAAGCCCCCTCTAAAAATCCTGCGTTTGCCACTGGAGCACAAATGTAGCGTCATGTCATTGTTACGTGAAGCATGATGGATGACACTAAATCATATTATGAGATACAAGCTTATTTGTTAATCGTTCAAGCATAATAGTGGCAACATAGCATTTTTCTGGATCATATGATCAGTCATCATTAGTGTGCTCTCAGCTGGATGCAGCGATTCGCATAAGATGCCTGCATGCATCATAGTGAGCATGGTGTCAAGATCAATGTTCTTCTATGCAAATGTGCATGTTCTGCACATAACACACACATGGGCCTTTATTCAGGTCTGATCGCAGTACAAATTTGTTTGGAAAATGGGCAAAACCGTGTGCACTGCAGGTTTGGAAGATGTAACAAGTGCATAGAGATAAGGTGCCCATACACGTACCAATTACCCGGTACTTTGGGCCTTATTCTGATCGGTGCGGATATTCCCGAATTCTTTCGGTGCGGGCCGCACGCATCGCTGTGCGGCAATCGTCCGTAGAAACGCCCACGTGTCCTCCGCATTCGGACGGACTCACTCTGTAAGAACAGGGCGTGTGTACGGACGACATATAAACCATGCGTGTGCGGGGGAAACACTCAGATTCTACACGGTCTGTCCGCGTATGCACGGCCTTCCCGCGTCAGAACGGACGCGAACTGGCCACTACGCACAGATGCGGTGTACATCCGCATACAACAAGACTACTGTTATCAAAGTTCCCACATAGATCACATGACACACTTATGCAATTAGCAAACCACTTTGAGAACAGA
Source organism: Crinia signifera (assembly GCF_055691185.1). Classification (NCBI taxonomy): domain Eukaryota; kingdom Metazoa; phylum Chordata; class Amphibia; order Anura; family Myobatrachidae; genus Crinia; species Crinia signifera. Next base: position 70,434,319 of record NC_139223.1, on the reverse strand, counting down.
TTGTTGCTCCTGGTCATCTGTTATTTAGCTAATTGATCCTTAAACACTTACAAGCACTATACATTAACCCTAACATTCCCTATGGGGATAAAAATGTGATCTACCCTTTTGCTGTGTACATATCTAAACATCCACATGTTTGTGTGTTAAAAGCTTTTTATACTTTTAATGTTAAAGACTAAAATAACACACAGACAACTTCTTAAACAAGTGCAAACTTTTATTCAAAAATGCAAATTATTAAATAAAACAAAAAAAAAAGGACCCCTATCACTGGTCCAGCAGCAGGACACAGAGGTCCTCCACATGGGCCGTCATGCGCCTCAGGTCCTCTCTCAACCTCATGAGAGCCCCTCTCACTCCCTGGGGTGGCTCCTGGTAATCTGTGTGCATGAGAAAGGGGGTACAGCATTAATTATGCTACTAACGTACACCTTGTACAGTCAATCCTAAGTACCTACACCACAGGTCTTCAACCTGTGGCCCTCCAGATGTTGTGGAACTACATGTCCCAGCATGCCCTGAGGTTTTTTGACATGCTCTTATAGGAACAAATGTGGCAATGCATGTTGGAACATGTAGTTTCACAACATCTGGAGGGCCAAAGGTTGAAGACCCATGACCTACACCATGGGTCCTCAAACTGCGGCCCTCCAGATGTGGTGAAACTACAATTCCCAGCATGCCTTGCCACAGTTTTCCTATAAGGGAGTGTTCAAACTGTGGCAAGGCATGCTGGGAATTGTAGTTTCACCACATCTGGAGGGCCGCAGTTTGAGGACCCATGACCTACACCATGCAAAATCATACATACAAAAAAAACCTTATCCACTCTTGTATGTTATGTCATGAAATATATGATCATGATGCTGCCACCACACCCACACACTTGTGTGACATATACATTTCACAATCTCTATATCAGAAACACAACCACACTTGAGGATCACTCACACTTGTCCTGGCCAAAGACTCCTCACTCAACTCAAAACATACACCCGCTACAACATGCCACATTGACCCATACATATATACCTGCATGTTACTGCTTAATAGCTAAACTGCATGATAGCTAGATAGATAGCTAGATAGAATAGATAGAATAGATACCACAGGAAAATGCTCGGCTACTTCCTCTGCCCATTACTTCATGATTCCTTGTCACATTTGACACATAGGTGAAAGGGCAGAACTAATCCGCTTCCATCCAACTATCAATTTCTAAGCTCAATCCATCATACATAATACCTTACAAAAATACATGACAACAACACGGGCACACTGTCTAGAGGGGGGCCCATGCAAACTGTCCACATGGGACTCCAGTATAAATCAGGCCTGCCCATATTCCATAGAAGTGTTTTTGTTGCTTCTATACAAAGAGCATCCATAAATTAACACTCATCACCTACATGAGCATCCAGATTGCACGTTAGCAGCATGGGCCTATAACACCAAAGTGTGTCTGTTGTTTTCCATTTTTTGGGACTACTCTTTACTATATTATAGGAAAATTGAATCAGCTGTGCGACATAACAACCTGTACCTAACTCACTAATGAAGCATTATGTCTACTTACCCCTGGCAGGCAGCTCGACCAGGTCATCCTCCTCCACATTGGGAGGTGGTGGAACATCCTCCAGGGGTAGGGGCACCTCCTCCTCCTCCACTTCCACCTCCTGCCCGACCTCCTGTGCCTCCTCTGTGTCCTCCTCTGTGACATAGCTCAGGTCCTGTGACTCGTCGTCAATGGCCCCCGCTTGTCTGGCCTCCTCAATGGCCATCTCCTCATTGGCCACCTCCTCTGTGGCCTCCGCACTGGCCACCTCCTCTGTGGCCTCCGCACTGGCCACCTCCTGGGCCTCCTGACGGGCCTGTCTTGCTCTCTCCCGTGCTGTGGGTTAAACATACAAAATGGGTGAGTGTCATTTCACATTGAAATAACTCTAACAAGTACATCTCATAACCACAATATATATGTGTTATATATCACACATATAGTATATGGCTTTTCTATGTCATAAACTCCCAATTGACATCATGTAATATTAATATTTAATAATGTTAAAATGCAAACACTCAATGGCCTAGATGCACTAGCCTTCAAAAGTGATACAATGTAGAGTGATAAACACGCAGCCAATCAGATCCTTCCTGTCATGTCACAGACTGTAGTTGTAAAAGGCCAGGTAGGAGCTGATTGGCTGCCTGTTTGTTACTCTCCATTTTAAAAATTGTGAACCAGACCGAATCCTGCCCTCTGTCAATTATATGTATTTGCCCAAAATACTTACAGCGTTGCAGACGCCGCCTCAGAGCCTGCAGACGCTCCGGCTCCCGCCTCCGCAGGTCGGACCATCGCCTCTCCAGTTGGGCGATGGTCCTCCGCACATGTGTGCGGGCGAATATGCGGCGCCGGGCCGCAACATATGCCCGGCGCTTGTCCCTATTAGTTATGAAGGGGCCTGCCTGCCCCAGTCTCCTCTCCATCACTCCTACCAGCGCCAGTAGCTCCGCAGTGGAGAAGGGTTCTGCACGCTGGTAGGAAGCCATTTTAGGAGTGGCACTAATCAAACTATCATGTGCTGTCATTGGTTGGTTAGAGTGATATTTGGTATTAACTTTATTGTTCATTTTTACACTAACAGCGTGTATGCGCCCGAACATACGGCTAACCCATTGCATCGCACCCCCATCCTAAACACACAGTCTAAACTAAGATGTAAACACATTATATATAATCTATAACATTCCCCAAACATGGGTATAAGCACCAGGTGAAATAGTCTGCATCACTAGACACTAACACCTAACTCAACAAGGTAGTAAACAGGTATTTTATAATGAAAGCTATGCAACAGAAACATAGCAAATAGTGGCAGACCTTTTCAAAAAATTTGCCCATGCTGCCATGTGTACACTTACCTTCTACTGGCCCCTAATACAGAGGTGGAATGAAAAGTAGCTAGCATACAGCCTGAATTTGGAGTGCTTTCACATGTGATTTGGATGCTAGCACTGATTACTTGTGGCTAAGTGGTGGACTGGATTGACATATGGAATGGGTAGTGTCAGTTGTACTACATAGCAAACAAGTGCACAGTACAGAAGTACATTCAAATATACATGTCATGTCTGACCTCAGTTGTATTTGGTCATTGGTGTTGGAATCTGCATTTAGCAAATAAATCAGACTTACTGAGTTTGCCAGGTTTTTTGGGAATATTTTTCCACACCAAGGGGCGGCCCGTATGCGCCGCACGGTTGACGCTGGCGTACGGGACGCGGCCGTACGGAACGCAGCTTGCAGCTGATTAACGCCAATTACAGAAATAGTATTTAAAGTGGTCCTAGAAAGGCAAACACTTGTTGCAAACATGGCAGGGTCAGACTCAGAGGAAGAGCAGGTGGTGCATAATCTGTTGGCCCGCATGGAGGCCAACACCACCTATGTACCCCTCAACCCAGAGGACCGAGCTGGCCCGTCAACAGCAGGCCAATCAGCAGCTGGGCCATCCTCAGCAGAATCATTGGGAACACAGCAGGTGGCTTCCCAACAGAGTAGCCAGCCCAGCACTTCAGGTACAGCAACCGGTGGGCGTGGCCGTGGCAGTGGCAGTGCCCGTGCCAGTGCCCGTGGCCGCAGTGGGGCAACACGGGAACCCACAACAAGAAACATGGCATATGAACCGCGGGAGCTTGACATCCTGGTGACCCGGGCACGTGATTTAATTGAGTGTCCAGCGGTGAAGTTGACACACACAAGGAGATGGAAGATCTGGGAGGAGATAACGGCGGAGATTAATGCAGTGGCTCCACAAGTTCGACAGGCAGAGCATGTTAAGAAGAGGCAAGTACATGTGTGTTACATTAGAGTAGTACAAGTCCAGTAATGTTTACATTCAATATTAGATCTAGTTGGGCAATGGGTGTTCACGTTGCTTGGACGCACAGACATGTAGGCCATGACATTGAATTGATAGTTATTGGAGGGTGACTGTTTTTGTATCTTCTAAGGATTGGTTTGAAAAAAGAATATAATGTAAGTTTGGTGTCAGTAGCCACATGTTGTATTATGTTTCAGATTGCAATGGGTGCTACAGCAAACATGAGGAGTTACATGTATTAATATGTACACTTTGATTGCAGGTGGCACGACTTCAAAGGCAACCTCAAGAAGAAATTGACCGACCGGTGGCAACACAGCCAGACCTCTGGGGCTGGCCCCATGCCATCCAAGCTGAAGCTCACCCCCCTGGAAGAGATGGCCCAGTGCTGTATAGCAGTGGAGGAGGTCCGGGGGGTGAGCACTATAGACAGCGAGTCCCCAGCGGAAGTGATGGCTTCTACTCTAGAAGGTAATTATTTGCAAGGCCATAAGTAGATGTTTAACATTTTGCATGGAATGTGTGGTAATTTCAATTTTCTTGTTCAACAGCATCGCCACCGCTTGGTCAAGATTCTCTTGAGGAGGTTGTGGAGTCTGTGCCACCTGGCCCCAGTAGCAGGCCCGTGCAGCAGCCGCCGGGATTGTCTGCGGCTGAATTGTCCATGTGGGGCCGTGTGATGGATAGTATTGTGCAGCAGGGAGAGTCGGCATTCGAGCGGGTGCGTAGGGCCGAGGAGGTGCTGCAGGGTTTGACCACCAGCCAGCAGAGTATTGCTGAGAGCCTGCAGGCTATGAGTGCCAGCCAGCAAGCTATGGCTGGCAGCCAACAAGCTATTGCTGGTAGCCTGCAGGTGCTGGCTGATCAAGCCCTGCGGCAAAACGACCTCCTCCTCCGCCATAATGAACTTATGGTGGAGCTAGTTACCAGCAATAGGGCCCTAATGTCACCCGCTTCGGGTGCATTACCATCCTCATCACTCCCTGCTGCCAGAGGGGGAAGAAGATCCACCCCCTCACCAGCATGCGCTCCACATGAGCCACCATCAGCCTCTGGCCGTGGACGAGGCACAAGAGCTGCTGCACGTGGCAAGGAGCCTGCCAGGGCCAAACGTGCTCGCAAATGAACTTGTGTCCCCATTAATCTCCACCGTTATGTCTTCCCAAATCTTCCATTGAGCTGTGTGTGTCAGCAGCCTGTGTCCAAATCCGTGCCCAGGGTCACCACTTTTGCCCGCGGTTCAAATGTCATGTTTGGTTCCTCTGTTGCCCTGTTTCAGTGTGCTGTACTTGAAGTGTTGGTGCTGTACTTTTGTTGTGAAGCCACCTGATGTGTTCCCAATGATTCTGCTGTGGCTATTTATTCTTTATTATTTTATTTGGTCCTGGTATGGTACCATTTGTTTTGTTATGTATTTTCATTTTTTGCCTAAGTTTGTTTAACCCCTTCCCGACATTTGACGTACATTTACGTCATGGCCGGGAGGTACTTCCCGACACATGGCATAAATGTACGTCATGAGTTTAAACTGTCACTGCGTCTCGAGACGCAGTGACAGAGGGACGATGTCTGCTGTCCCTGACAGCAGACATGTCCCTGCATGCCCAGGGGGGGCTGCGATGTCACCCCCCCGTCGGCGATCGCTGTGATTGGCTGTTCAGTGTGAACAGCCATTCACAGCGTTTTCCTGTGTTACCAGCGAATCGGACGCTCGGTAACACAGGTGTCAATCACCGCCGGGCGTCAGGGGGCATGAGGGGGTCATCGGTGACGATGACACCTCACCCCACCCTCACCCCACCTGCCCCCAAGGCTGTGATTGGTCCGTGGGACCCACGGACCAATCACAGCCAAGGCGCGACATTTAAACTGACGGTGACTGCGCTGCAGACGCCATTCCGGTCTGGAATAGCGTGCAGAACGGTCACCGTGCCTGCCTGCCGTGAATACCGACCTGATCCTTGCTAATACTTACCTGATCCTTGCAAATACCTTACCTGATCACCTTATCACTGCTTGTAGCGTGCTGGACGCTTCCTGGATCTGACTTCCTGAGACTTCCTGCTGCTGCTGCAGTGTGATAGAGAGATAGAGAGATAGAGAGAGAGATAGAGAGAGATAGAGAGAGATAGAGAGATAGTGACAGAGAGAGCTATATTTTGTGTCTGCTACCCCCCCTTTTTGGGGGTGCAGGGGTTTTCTATATATATATAACTGTCAGTGCTGCTGCTGCAGTGTCATACAGTGATAGATAGTGATAGATAGTGATAGATAGTGAGAGGTAGAGAGATAGAGAGATTTGTGTCTGCTACCCCCCCTTTTTGGGGGTGCAGGGGTTTTATTTTATATATATAACTGTCAGTGCTGCTGCTGCAGTGTCATAGAGTGATAGATAGTGATAGATAGTGAGAGATAGAGAGATAGAGAGAGATAGTGACAGAGAGTGATAGAGAGTGTATATTTTGTGTCTGCTACCCCCCCTTTTTGGGGGTGCAGTTTTTTTTTATACATATAACTGTCAGTGCTGCTGCTGCAGTGTCCTAGAGTGATAGATAGTGAGAGATAGTGAGAGATAGAGAGATAGAGAGAGATAGTGACAGAGAGTGATAGAGAGTGTATATTTTGTGTCTGCTACCCCCCCTTTTGTGCTGATCAGTATATCTGTGCTGATCAGCAACTTTTTGGGGGCGCAGAGGTTTTTTTTTTATATATATACCTGTCAGTTGCTGCCAGTTGCACTGTCAGTTGCACCAAAGGTTGTGCACCTGCTGGTAATCAGTGTCGCATCACTGATCACCTTTTTTTTTTTTTGTGAGTGCTGTGGGGTCTTTTTTTAATTTTTTTTTTACACACACTGATTTTGTGGGTGTCCTGTGGCCACTGTGCGCCGATCAGTGACGTACATCACTGATCAGCTTTTTCGGCACAGGGTTGATCAATTTTTTTTTTTTTTTGATCAGATTCCTGTTGCCTTTGAGCGCTGTTCAGTGACAGACGTTACTGACCAACATCTGTGCTCAATTTTTGGCGCAGGACCTTTTTTTTTTTTTTTTAACCCCTTCAATTTTTTATTTTTAACCCCTTCATTTTTTTTTTTTTATTGGTATAAAGTATTTTTTTTTTTCTGCACCACATACACACTACATACCCCCCGGATTGAAATAAAGTTTGTACCCCCCCCTACACTATACACGTGTTGAAACATTTCACTACCAGTAACACAAAAATAAAAATGGCATCCCAAATGTCCTCCCAAATGTCCTCCCAAATGTCCTCCCAGTCATCCAGGAGAATGTATTCAGTGGAGGAGGCATATGCCATGCTTGCCTCTGACTCTGACACAGGCAGTGATGCAAGCGGGGAATTTGAAGGATTCGTCTTAAGCTCCTCTTCCTCCTCTGGTGATGAGGGACCCCCTCAAAGACGCCCCCGTAGATCAGCTGAGATTCCCCCCCCAATAATTGATCTAGTATGGACCCCACCACCAGACAATTTTGAGCCCCAGGTTCCTGAGTTTTTGGCCATGCCAGGAATCCAATTTGATTCCACAGGTCTCAGAGAAATTGACTTTTTCAAATTATTTTTCTCTGATGATTTTATAAATTTAATGGTGGACCAAACTAATTTATATGCCCAGCAGTTTATTGCTCAAAACCCCACGTCATCATTTGCTAGGTGGACCCCTGTAGATGCAGTAGAGATGATGACGTTTTGGGGTCTGGTGTTTCATATGGGCATAGTAAAAAAGCCAGAAATTAGGCAATATTGGAGTACAGATGTTCTGTACAGTACTCCATTTTACCGTATGGCCATGCCCCGGACTCGATTTGAGACAATTCTTAAATTTATACATTACACCGATAATGCACAGTGCCCACCCAGAGATGATCCCACCTTTGACCGGCTATTCAAAGTCAGGCCGGTCATTGATCATTTCAGTGCCAAATTTGAAGAGGTGTACATCCCTGAAAAATTTATTTGTATCGACGAGTCCCTTATACATTTTAAAGGAAGGGTTAAATTCCGCCAGTACCTTCCCAGTAAGAGGGCAAGGTATGGCATAAAAATGTATAAACTGTGTGAAAGCACCTCAGGGTACACCCACAGGTTTAGGGTTTATGAAGGGAAGGATTCAAGAATTCAACCGCCAGAATGCCCCCCCTCCCTCGTAGGTGTTAGTGGGAAAATTGTCTGGGATTTAGTGCACCCCTTCCTGGATAAAGGTTATCACCTCTATGTGGATAACTTTTACACTAGCATCCCCCTGTTTAAGGCCCTTGGTTCAAGAGGTACAGCAGCTTGCGGTACTGTGCGCAAGAACCAAAGAGGCCTCCCAAAAACGCACATTGCCCAAGTAATGAGAAGGGGTGAAAGCAGGGGAATATGCAACGAAAATATGTTGTTGGTCAAATATAAGGACAAGAGGGATGTCCTTATACTGACAACAATTCACGGAGACAGTACCACCTCCGTCCCTGTACGAGGTACCAGTACCCACACCTCCAAACCTAATTGTATCCTGGATTACAATAGGTACATGGGCGGAGTGGATCTTTCAGATCAGGTACTGAAGCCGTACAGTGCCCTGCGGAAAACAAAAATCTGGTACAAGAAGGTGGCCGTGTATATCATCCAGATGGCACTGTATAACGCTTACGTGCTATTCCGTTCTACCGGCCAGAGGGGGACATTTATGCACTTTCAAGAGGAAGTCATAAAGGGCCTAATATTTGGGAACCAGCAGGCTGAGGGCCCCAGTACTTCTAGTACTGGCCCCCGTATTGTACCAGGGCAGCATTTTCCTGATGAAATCCCCTCCACTGGAAAAAAGGGCAGGACACAAAAAAGGTGCAAAGTTTGCTATAAAAAGGGAATAAGAAAGCAAACTATTTTCCAGTGTGACACTTGCCCCGACAAACCCGGCCTATGTATAAAGGAGTGTTTTAAAATATACCACACATCTATGGAATATTAGGTTCATAATTTCACCGTGCTTCGGGGGTCTTGCTAATGCCACATAGCACCCACCATTCATTCCACCAGAATCTGAGCCGCAAAATCCAAAAATCACTCCTTCCCTTCTGAGTCCTGCCATGCACCCAACTGGTATTTTTTGGTCACATGTGAGGCATTGCCGTACTCGGGAGAAATTGGGGCACAGATTTTGGGGTGCTTTGTCTCCTTCATTCCTTGTGAAAATGAAAAATTTTGAGCCAGAACTGCATTTTTGTGTAAAAAAATGTAATTTTTCATGTTCACTGCCCAGTTTTATCAAAATTGGTGAAACCCCTGGGGGTTTGAAATGTACACTATACCTCTAGATGAATTCCCTGAGGGGTGTAGTTTGCAAAATGGGGTCACTTGTGGGGGGGTTCCACTGTATTGGTGCTTTGGGGGTCTTGCTAATGCGACATAGCACCCACCATCATTCCACCAGAATTTGTGCTGCAAAATCCAAATATCACTCCTTCCCTTCTGAGTCCTGCCACTTTTTGGTCACACATGAGGCATTGCCGTACTCGGGAGAAATTGGGGCACAGATTTTGGGGTGCTTTGTCTCCTTCATTCCTTCTGAAAATGAAAAATTTTGAGCCAGAACTGCATTTTTGTGTAAAAAAATGTAATTTTTCATTTTCACTGCCCACTTGTATCAAAATTGTTGAAACCCCTGGGGGTTTGAAATGTACACTATACCCCTAGATGAATTCCCTGAGGGGTGTAGTTTGCAAAATGGGGTGACTTGTGGGGGGGTTCCACTGTATTGGTGCAACATAGCACCCACCATTCATTCCACCAGAATCTGTGCTGCAAAATCCAAAAATCACTCCTTCCCTTCTGAGTCCTGCCATGCACCCAACTGGTATTTTTTGGTCACATGTGAGGCATTTCCGTACTCGGGAGAAATTGGGGCACAGATTTTGGGGTGCTTTTTCTCCTTCATACCTTCTGAAAATGAAAAATTTTGAGCCAGAACTGCATTTTTGTGTAAAAAATGTAATTTTTCATGTTCACTGCCCACTTGTATCAAAATTGGTGAAACCCCTGGGGGTTTGAAATGTACACTATACCCCTAGATGAATTCCCTGAGGGGTGTAGTTTGCAAAATGGGGTCACTTGTGGGGGGGTTCCACTGTATTGGTGCTTGGGGGGTCTTGCTAATGCGACATAGCACCCACCAAAATTCCACCAGAATCTGAGCTGCAAAATCCAAAAATCACTCCTTCCCTTTTGAGTCCTGCCATGCACCCAACTGGTATTTTTTGGTCACATGTGAGGCATTGCCGTACTCGGGAGAAATTGGGGCACAGATTTTGGGGTGCTTTTTCTCCTTCATACCTTCTGAAAATGAAAAATTTTGAGCCAGAACTGCATTTTTGTGTAAAAAATGTAATTTTTCATGTTCACTGCCCACTTGTATCAAAATTGGTGAAACCCCTGGGGGTTTGAAATGTACACTATACCCCTAGATGAATTCCCTGAGGGGTGTAGTTTGCAAAATGGGGTGACTTGTGGGGGGGTTCCACTGTATTGGTGCTTGGGGGGTCTTGCTAATGCGACATAGCACCCACCAAAATTCCACCAGAATCTGAGCTGCAAAATCCAAAAATCACTCCTTCCCTTCTGAGTCCTGCCATGCACCCAAATGGTATTTTTTGGTCACATGTGAGGCATTGCCGTACTCGGGAGAAATTGGGGCACAGATTTTGGGGTGCTTTGTCTCCTTCATACCTTCTGAAAATGAAAAATTTTGAGCCAGAACTGCATTTTTGTGTAAAAAAATGTAATTTTTCATTTTCACTGCCCACTTGTATCAAAATTGGTGAAACCCCTGGGGGTTTGAAATGTACACTATACCCCTAGATGAATTCCCTGAGGGGTGTACTTTGCAAAATGGGGTGACTTGTGGGGGGGTTCCACTGTATTGGTGCAACATAGCACCCACCATTCATTCCACCAAAATCTGTGCTGCAAAATCCAAAAATCACTCCTTCCGTTCTGAGTCCTGCCATGCACCCAACTGGTATTTTTTGGTCACATGTGAGGCATTTCCGTACTCGGGAGAAATTGGGGCACAGATTTTGGGGTGCTTTTTCTCCTTCATACCTTCTGAAAATGAAAAATTTTGAGCCAGAACTGCATTTTTGTGTAAAAAAATGTAATTTTTCATTTTCACTGCCCACTTGTATCAAAATTGGTGAAACCCCTGGGGGTTTGAAATGTACACTATACCCCTAGATGAATTCCCTGAGGGGTGTAGTTTTCAAAATGGGGTGACTTGTGGGGGGGTTCCACTGTATTGGTGCTTGGGGGGTCTTGCTAATGCGACATAGCACCCACCAAAATTCCACCAGAATCTGAGCTGCAAAATCCAAAAATCACTCCTTCCGTTCTGAGTCCTGCCATGCACCCAACTGGTATTTTTTGGTCACATGTGAGGCATTGCCGTACTCGGGAGAAATTGGGGCACAGATTTTGGGGTGCTTTTTCTCCTTCATACCTTCTGAAAATGAAAAATTTCGAGCCAGAACTGCATTTTTGTGTAAAAAATGTAATTTTTCATTTTCACTGCCCACTTGTATCAAAATTGGTGAAACCCCTGGGGGTTTGAAATGTACACTATACCCCTAGATGAATTCCCTGAGGGGTGTACTTTGCAAAATGGGGTGACTTGTGGGGGGGTTCCACTGTATTGGTGCAACATAGCACCCACCATTCATTCCACCAAAATCTGTGCTGCAAAATCCAAAAATCACTCCTTCCGTTCTGAGTCCTGCCATGCACCCAACTGGTATTTTTTGGTCACATGTGAGGCATTTCCGTACTCGGGAGAAATTGGGGCACAGATTTTGGGGTGCTTTTTCTCCTTCATACCTTCTGAAAATGAAAAATTTTGAGCCAGAACTGCATTTTTGTGTAAAAAAATGTAATTTTTCATTTTCACTGCCCACTTGTATCAAAATTGGTGAAACCCCTGGGGGTTTGAAATGTACACTATACCCCTAGATGAATTCCCTGAGGGGTGTAGTTTTCAAAATGGGGTGACTTGTGGGGGGGTTCCACTGTATTGGTGCTTGGGGGGTCTTGCTAATGCGACATAGCACCCACCAAAATTCCACCAGAATCTGAGCTGCAAAATCCAAAAATCACTCCTTCCGTTCTGAGTCCTGCCATGCACCCAACTGGTATTTTTTGGTCACATGTGAGGCATTGCCGTACTCGGGAGAAATTGGGGCACAGATTTTGGGGTGCTTTTTCTCCTTCATACCTTCTGAAAATGAAAAATTTCGAGCCAGAACTGCATTTTTGTGTAAAAAATGTAATTTTTCATTTTCACTGCCCACTTGTATCAAAATTGGTGAAACCCCTGGGGGTTTGAAATGTACACTATACCCCTAGATGAATTCCCTGAGGGGTGTAGTTTTCAAAATGGGGTGACTTGTGGGGGGGTTCCACTGTATTGGTGCTTGGGGGGTCTTGCTAATGCGACATAGCACCCACCAAAATTCCACCAGAATCTGAGCCGCAAAATCCAAAAATCACTCCTTCCGTTCTGAGTCCTGCCATGCACCCAACTGGTATTTTTTGGTCACATGTGAGGCATTTCCGTACTCGGGTGAAATTGGGGCACATATTTTGGGGTGCTTTTTCTCCTTCATACCTTCTGAAAATGAAAAATTTTGAGCCAGAACTGCATTTTTGTGTAAAAAAATTTAATTTTTCATTTTCACTGCCCACTTGTATCAAAATTGGTGAAACCCCTGGGGGTTTGAAATGTACACTATACCCCTAGATGAATTCCCTGAGGGGTGTACTTTGCAAAATGGGGTGACTTGTGGGGGGGTTCCACTGTATTGGTGCAACATAGCACCCACCATTCATTCCACCAGAATCTGTGCTGCAAAATCCAAAAATCACTCCTTCCCTTCTGAGTCCTGCCATGCACCCAACTGGTATTTTTTGGTCACATGTGAGGCATTGCCGTACTCGGGAGAAATTGGGGCACAGATTTTGGGGTGCTTTTTCTCCTTCATACCTTCTGAAAATGAAAAATTTTGAGCCAGAACTGCATTTTTGTGTAAAAAAATGTAATTTTTCATTTTCACTGCCCACTTGTATCAAAATTGGTGAAACCCCTGGGGGTTTGAAATGTACACTATACCCCTAGATGAATTCCCTGAGGGGTGTAGTTTTCAAAATGGGGTGACTTGTGGGGGGGTTCCACTGTATTGGTGCTTTGGGGGTCTTGCTAATGCGACATAGCACCCACCAAAATTCCACCAGAATCTGAGCTGCAAAATCCAAAAATCACTCCTTCCCTTCTGAGTCCTGCCATGCACCCAACTGGTATTTTTTGGTCACATGTGAGGCATTGCCGTACTCGGGAGAAATTGGGGCACAGATTTTGGGGTGCTTTGTCTCCTTCATACCTTCTGAAAATGACAAATTTGGAGCCAGAACTGTATTTTTGTGTAAAAAAAATAATTTTTCATTTTCACTGCCCAGTTGTACCACAATTGGTGAAACCCCTGGGGGTTTGAAATGTACACTATACCCCTAGATGAATTCCCTGAGGGGTGTAGTTTGCAAAATGGGGTCACTTGTGGGGGGGTTCCTAACTTTTAGCATCTTATGGTGCCTAGAAACCTACATGGTGCCTAAAAAATAATCTCATAAAAAGGAGGCTCCAAAATCAAGTAGGTGCTCCTTCTATTATGAAGCCTGTGGTTTGGTCACCGTGCACACTAGGGCCACATATAGGATATTTATGAAAACAAAAGAATTGGGGGAATCAATTTTCAGTCACATTTCTCTAGTAAAATGTACTGTGTTCCTTAGAAAAATGTATTAAAATTGCAAATCTGCAAAAAAAAAGAAATTTTGAAATTTCACCTACACTTTGTTTTAATTCCTGTGAAACACCTAAAGGGTTAACAAACTTCCAAAATGCTGTTTTGAATACTGTGAGGGGTGCAGTTTTTGAAATGGCATCATTTATGGGGGTGTCTCACATACAAGTCCCTCAAAGTCACATCAGAACTGAACTGGTCCCTAAAAAAATCAGTGTTTGAAATTTTCTTGAAAATTTGAGAATTTGCTATTCATATTGTAAGCCTCCTAGTGTCCCAAAAAATTAAAAGGAAGTTGAAATAATGATGTCAACATAAAGTAGACATATGGTCTATGTTAGTTATTCACTATTTTGAGTGGTAAGATTATTTGTCTCACAAGCAGAAAATTTAACATTTTGCAAATCGCTAAATTTTCCATTTTTTCACGATATTTTGGTATTTTTCACAAAAAAACACAGACTGTATCGACCCAAATTTACCACTAATTTGAAGTACAATGTGTCACGAAAAAACAATCTCAAAATCACTGGGATAAGTAAAAGCAAAAAAAAGTTATCCCCACTTAAGTGAGACATGTCAGATTTGAAAAAAAGGGCTCTGTCAGGAACGCAAAAACTGGCTCTGTCAGGAAGGGGTTAATAAATGTTATTTTGGCCCCACAAATGTCTGTATTAATTTAGACATGCAGAAGTGGCATGTGTATTAGTATTAATATTATTAAGTTGTGTGCATTATTTGCAATGTTAAAGTGTGTGACAAGTGCAGCATGTAATGTTCCCTTTAAGCTGCAATGCTTCCAATTGTAGCAGTGAGAAGCGTGTAATTAACAAGTAATGGGTAAAGTATGTGATTGTATTGGGTTCAGGTGACATTGGTTGAGGTGCGTCCGTCCTGATTAGGCGTTCCGATTGCCTAGCGCATGACCGAGTGGTGTCCGCAAAGCAAGAGTAACCTTTTGGACACCGCACATTTCTTCCCTTTTTGTTCGCGTGCATTCGGCGTGCTGTCCGAATGCACGCCTACCAATATATGTGTACTCCCCCGTGTCCGCCCATGTTTCCGCCCAGTTTAGCCCACTTTTAAACTACGCCCCTGTGTCATTCCGCATGACGCCCATAACACACCCCTATTGGCCGAATGTATGCGGTGCACAGTTCTGTACGGGATTAGTGAGAACAAGTACGGAGACCATGCGTGGCACATGCGCGTCGCGTTCTCCACGCATGCGCAGACGGCTAAAAAACGCCATCCGAAAGAATGCGGAAAAGTCCGCACCGATCAGAATAAGGGCCTTTGTGTGCTAAAATAGCATTGCATTGCATGCACAACGATGCTATTTTAGCACAAAAAGTACCGGGTAATTGGTACGTTTATGGGCTGCTTTAGATTTGTGTGAGTTATTTTGTTTCTGTGCAGGGTAAATACTGGCTGCATTATTTTTACACTGCAATTTAGATTTCAGTTTCAACAAATCTCACCCAAATGTAACTCTCTCTGCACATGTTGTGGTTGCATGTTCCATGTTGCAGTGCACATGGTTTTGCCCATTTTCCCAAAAAATTTGTACTGCGATCAGATCTGAATAAGGCCCATGGTCCCACCATCCTGAGTGCACTCCCTAGGCACATCCCCAGATGATGCCCATAATCTGATACATCACATTCTCCTGTGTGCGCCCATAGAACAATCCATGAACAACTACTTGAAGCATTAGCACAAGACAACTGCTTATTATGGTGCATGCGTACTATGACGATAACCGCTGCTAAAAATTGCGTACAACTGAATTGCGTCCATGGTGTGCCTGTAACTAAGAAACTTTTAAATTATAATATAGGGGAATGAGTGGAAAGCAGTGGGAAGTGTAATATTGCAGTAAATATACACTTCTGGGTTATAAGAAGTAATTCTTACTATAAATCAGCTTTTTTCAGCCTATACAGAGTTTGTAGGATGAAAATGTCTGTTTTTAGGCTTGTTACCCTATCTAACATCTGAAGTGGAAACTTTTAAGTGGATGCAAACAGAGCAAAAATATGACATCTCATAATACAAGATGTATGTAGGAGAGAGTGGAGTGATATCCATCACTGGCATTGGTCTTCACTATCTCACCATAACTCAATAATGTTCTCTCCTTCTATCCAGCACATAAAAAATGACTGCAATACTTTCTGTAAAAGTCAGCAGTTCAGAGATGACTCTTAGAAATGTATTAGATGGTAGGTAGGGCAGAAGAAAGCATATCACTATTAATGTAGCAGACTATATTTCAACATAGAAGAACAATGTTTTAAGTTTAATCTTTAAAAGCTGTCGACAACCAAAATGTATTTTCTTTAATCAAAAGAAAAGTGTAAGCAAACCCTACACTGACTCTATTGAGTACCCCGGGCAGACAACAATCCTCTGCAGGAACTAGGCTTCACCTGTGGCTGCCGCGTTTGAAGGAGAGAGTTAGGCCCGCTCCAACCTCGATGCAGCCAGGTCTTATGGATGGACAAAAGGTGAGCGATCGTCCGGGGTAACTCAAGAGGATGATCTTACTAACGGGCCTGACTAAAAGATACCCCTATCTGCCGGCACCTGGCCAATGATGGGAATGCGACCCATTCGCAGGTACAAGAGACAGAGTACGGGGAATCTCCACACAACAAAGTGACAAGGATAGAAGGCGAATCCCCAAAACAAAACCAAGACAGAATGGGGAGGCCCTGCCTATAAACTGAATATAAGGGTCAGTCAAAAGGGAAAGAACATAAATAACTGGTAACCACCAGAGAGGGGGTTGGGCTAGGCCCACGGCGGGGCAAAGTCCTGAACCCCAAAACTAAATAACGGGCTGAGCAGCCGAATAAACTCAAGGAGCTTGGCAGAACTCCAGAAAGAATAAATTGTAAAAAAACAGTCTCCACAGGAGCGCTTACGTGATCCAAGATGGTATGGTAGTAGTGGAGCTGGTCTGCACACGGGAGCTGATCACAGCGTGATGATACAAAGAGCTGAGGCAGGATACAGAGATAGAAGCTGCCAAAGGATCCAGTCCAGGGACTAGAGACAGACACCAGAACCAGGGACCGGGTGAAGCTTGCAGAAAGCTATAACCGGCGTTATGTTATGGGAGCTCAACCCTTAAAAGGGAGAGTCAGCCCAATCCATGGCTCAGCTGCCGGACCAGCCCCCTGATTAAAGATGATATTCAGGTGGCGGAGCGTGCGTCTCTCCGGTGTTCCCTGATGCTAAGCAAACGCTGAGCGTCTGCAGGGGAACGTCGGGTGCATAGAGACGCGTCCTCCCCCCGAATGGATGCGACTACACACCGCCGGGCGGAAGTGACACGTGGACGCTCGGCGGTGCCGGGCGGAAGCGCTGTGTGCGTCCTCCTGGCACCGCCCCCCTGCCGTCGAGTGTCCGCGGCGTTAACAAGCATGGTATTCTTTTAAAAAAGACTCCCGTTTTCAGAAACATGGAAACAAATCAGGGAAATTACTCTCAAAACTACTACAGGGACAACGATCTCCCTCCACTATCCACCCCCTTAGGAAATCTGATTCCACTTTAACAACTACAAATAATGAAATAGCACAGGAATTACAAAAAGTCTACCAAAATCTATATTCACACCCTATAACTGACACAACCCAAATGGCAACCTTTTGGAATAACTTACCCCTTCCCCAACTGTCACCAGAACTGGGTTTAATCCTTGTCTCAGAAATTGCACAAAAAGAAGTCCAGGAGGCAATTTCTTCTTTAAAACCTTATAAGGCGGGGGGCGTGGCCTGACCGAGACCCAGGACAGACGCTGGTCGGGGAAGCTCCGTCCAAGGCCGGGATAAAACTGTAAATTACAGACACCTGGACCCCCAGGACTCATCCCCCACTCACCCTCCTAAGCGCCCAGCCGCCGGATACACACGCCGGGTAGAGCAGCGGAGCCGGGAGACGTTACTTTGCGTCTCTGCGGGTTGCGGCCTACTCCGACGGAGCGGCCGGCAAAGCCGGGACCTGGATTTTGGAGCGGGCCGGGACGCGGACATCGCGGACGAGATCGCGGGCCGTCAAACCCGCCCCAGGTACCTATCTCCTCCCCGCCTATCTCCCACCACCCCTGGAGGCCTCCCCCAGTAAAGTGCTCCCTCTAAAAACAAATAGTGGCTGCGTCTTTGGGCATCCAAAGCACCCGACCCCCAGAGACCGGCCGCCATCTTAGGAAGGCAGCACTAGCACATAAAAGACCCTGGGCTACCTGCTTCAGCCCACAGTCTGTACACAAATCCCTGCAAACCTTCTTTATCAGACTGCCGCAGAGGCCTGGATCTGGTGAAGTAGGACCCCCAGCACACAGAAGGAAACACTGTGCCTGATATAGACACAGCGCCCACACCCCCACCCAGCTAAAGGAGCCACAGGAGAGAGGGGGAAAAATTAAAAGGCTGCAGTCACCAGGCGAGGAGTGGGTGGCCTACTGACTTCAAGCTGGTAAACAGTGAGACAAGTGACATACTGCTACAGAACCTGTGACATCTGAACTGCCAAGCACTGAATCTGCCATCAGCTTTCTGCATTGCTATATGGCATCTTTCTTCATTGTTATATGTGCAGTACATCTCAAACACTTAATTGACCTTCGTCCTATAATCTCAGTGTAATACATCACCCCATCGTGCTACATTACAGAGACTTTATTCTGAGAAAGTAACCTACAAATTGCCTGTGTGCGTGGCTTACTGCTGCAGGTCGGAGGAGCTGCGACATACAGGAGCACGAGTGGCACAGCAGCCTAATATTATCATAGCAGCTATATTTTGTCCTACATCATGGATAAATATGTAGCAAAACCACAACGGGCACAGAAAGGTGGACAACAGAGTAAAAGCAGGGGAAA
The DNA here is from genome assembly GCF_055691185.1 of Crinia signifera. NCBI lineage: Eukaryota > Metazoa > Chordata > Amphibia > Anura > Myobatrachidae > Crinia > Crinia signifera. The sequence continues at coordinate 70,415,693 of NC_139223.1, read as the reverse complement.
ACTGGTCACATCTCACTCCCCCACCTCTCCAGTGTCGGGACAAGAGGGAGATTCTGACGTACCATCATCTCCTGTCCCACAGTCCACATCCACACAAGAACTCACGGCTATATTAGCTTCATTACTGGATCAAAAGCTGGCACCTATACAGCAATCGATCGATTCAACCCTCACCCAGCTGACACAACATGCACAGAGGCTCTCGGAGGCCGAACAGAGAATCTCGGACTTAGAAGATGAACTGGCAGCCTCTAAGACACTGGTGGCAACACAGGAAAAATTGGTGGCCACTATCCACGACAAGCTTGAGGACCTGGAAAACAGGAATAGACGGAACAATATACGCATCATAGGGCTACCCGAATCCGTAAAGACCGCAGAGCTTATGCCGTTGGTGTCGAGCTGGCTTCCGAGAGAGCTGGGATGTGTACCCCAAGATGGATCATTAGTGGTTGAGAGAGTACACCGAATAGGCCCGGAAAGACAGAATGCACGTGACAGACCTAGACCGGTGATCCTAAGAATTCTTAATTATGCAGACAAGGTCCGCCTATTGGATGCATACAGAAAGCACAAAGATCTGAAATTCCAAGGCAGCAAGCTTCTGCTATTTCAAGACTTCTCTTTCCTCGTGGCTGCTCAACGGAAAGAATTTGCACCAGCATGTAAACAGCTATTTGACATGGGACAGAAATTTGCCTTACTCTATCCAGCCAAGCTGAGAGTGGTACACGAAGGGAAACCGTACTTCTTGGACACCCCACAAGCGGCAAGAAACTTCATCGACTCCTTAAAAGATGTTGCTGCTTCTCACATGTCAGACGCGGATTGAACATCTGGATCCGGTAACATTCATACACATACATCCCTTGAGGTTTTATAGGATGGGGGCCCCTAACACTGTTGAACTTGGGACTCAAAACCCTCCACTTATATACCACGCTATATTCCTATTATTCTCAATGACTCAGGGAATGCTGAGTTTAGATGTCACCGTTGTGACGCATTTTCCAGTTTGGCGGAACTCTGGTCCATATCTTCCAGAAAATGTTTGGGTAGACTTTACAGTACAGGCAGTTGCTAATGCTATGACACAGTGCTTTGGTGCTGCACTATTTTTTCTTACAAATATTCTTCATGTGAGATTGATGTATTACTTAGCTACAACGCAGCTCTCTTGGCTGCATTATTGGTTCTTGAAATTATTCAAAATAATATGGTTAATAATTACTAATGTTACTTACACAAATGACTCTATGTCCTCAGGTACAGGCTATTATAATGTTACTTATTCGGGGTACCCCGACCCGCTTGCTGGGACGGGAAGGGGACCAGGCCAAAGTTACGCATTTATTGTTATATGGTCTAGGACAGGTATCGGTTAGAAATGGCCACAGAGGCCAATAAGGTCACTAGAGTACAGTCTTCTCTTAAATTTATATCATGGAATGTAGAGGGGTTGAACACACCGATTAAGAGGAAAAAGATTCTGGCTCATTTGAAACGCTCTAAGCCAGACATTGCATTCATACAAGAGACACATTGGAATAGAAGCGACAACAATGTTCTGAGGGACAGTTGGGTCGGGGAATTTAGGGCAGCATCCTTCAATTCAAAAAAGCGGGGAGTACTGATCTTATTTCGAAAACACCTCCCCTATGATATTCGAGATGTATGGTCAGATCCAGAGGGACACTTTATCTTTATTAAAGTCAAGCTGCTTGGATCAGTTTACACACTGGCTGCAGTATACGCACCATTGAGTAGGCATAAAGTGTTTTTCACGGATGTCTATTCCAAATTACTGACGTGGGCGGAAGGTGAGATCATAGTGGGCGGTGACTTTAATTGTGTACAATCGGCTGGGCTTGACCGATCCACAGGTAGAGGAGAGGGTGGCGAGGGAAAGGAGTCCCCGCCAACAAAACTTTTAATTGAGGGATTGGGTTTATGTGATCCATGGCGATGCCGCAATCCAGTGTCCAGGGAATACACCTTTTATTCTCATCCCCACCACTCCTCCTCCAGGATTGATTACTGGTTATTATCAAAATCCCTATATTATAGAGTTCTAGACTCCGGGATAAACCCGATTACCTTATCTGATCATGCCCCAATATGGTTCACATTATCACTTAAGAACCCCCTTCTTACCTCTTACAATTGGAGATTCCCCTCTTATTTAAGTAACTCCAGTGATTTTAAGTTACATTTGAAACATGTGATTCAATCGTACATGCAAGATAACGCAGAACATGAGCAAGACATTAATTTATTTTGGGCAGCTTCTAAGCCAGTGATAAGAGGCCAGATTATGGAATATGTAGCCAGGAAGCGCAAGAAATTGGCGAGTGCTATAGCAGACTGCGGCTCTCGTTTAACGGAAGCCTATGATGCTTTACTCCAAACAGACAATATTGATACGCGTACCGCCTATAAAACAGCCAAACAGACGTATGATGCCTTATGTACTGAGAGAGCCCAGTTCACGCATAATATTCAAAGGAATAGATATTATAGAGGCTCCAATAAGGCGGGGAAATTGTTGGCCAACTTAGTCCGTACCCACACAACTCCCTCCCAAGTTCTCCAAATTGAAACATCCACGGGGCTAACCGAGGAGGATCCACTAAAAATCACGCAGACGTTTCAAAAATACTATGACCAACTATATGCATCCCAATCAGACAATCCAGAGGCAGGTACAGATTTTCTGAGGCTAGCAGACCTACCGACACTAAACCCTGAAGAAAGGGAAGCACTTACATCACCGGTCACCGATTTAGAGTTGACATCCGTCATTAAATCATTACAGAAAGGTAAATCACCGGGCCCAGATGGGTTTAGCTCAGAATATTATCAGATGGCGAAGGAACAATTACACACTCCTCTTAGGGCCTTATTCAACTCCTTAATATCGGGCAACACCTCTCCCAGGGGATTCACAGAGGCTAGGATTGTGGTCTTTCCCAAACCTGGGAAGGACCCCAAGAAGGTTCAGTCATACAGACCCATTTCCCTGTTAAATCAGGACTTAAAAATCTTTACTAAACTAATAGCGCAAAGACTCCAAGACATTTTGCCCAGGATACTACATCCAGCTCAAAATGGTTTTGTGCGGGGGCGCACATCGGTCCATAATGTACGTATGATAACTGCTGCCTTATATAAATTCCAACAACAAGCTAACAAGGAGGCCATCATAGTTAGTTGCGATGCGGACAAAGCATTTGACAGAGTCTCCTGGTCACATGTTCTGAGAGCTCTACAGATACAACAATTTGGGGAGGGATTCATAAATATTTTTAAAATGCTTTATTCTTGCCCCACTGCACAAGTAACAGTCAATGGGATAAACTCATCCTACTTCTCTCTATATAGAGGGACCCGACAAGGATGCCCACTTTCGCCACTATTTTTTAATTTAGCCCTGGACCCTTTGATTAGAGTATTCCTAAAAGAAGAAGCATGGAAGGGTGTCTCACTAGGACGCTCAGAAATAAAGGTCTCGGCCTTTGCCGATGACTTATTACTATATGTTAGTAATCCCAAACAAGCCATTCCAAAAGTGCAGCAAATCCTAACGGAATTCCACGAAATCTCAGGATTCCTAGTTAATTTTGACAAAACAGAATCACTGGCACTACACCCAGAGGCCACACAGGGGTGGACACCACCATTCCCGTTTCGATGGGCACAAAATTATTTAACTTATCTTGGCCTGCGTTTTCCCAGACAGATATCTGATTTGTACTCAGTGAATTATACCCACTTCATAGCTCAAATGAAGAAAGATTTTGATAGATGGCAGCGCCTGCCATTATCATATCTGGGAAGATGTCAACTGTTCAAGATGGTTTCCTTTCCTCGCCTTCTCTATCCGGTCCAGATGTTACCGTATCTACTACACAAGAAAGAGATCAAGTCAATAAATAAGGCAATCACAAATTTTATATGGGCAGGGAAACGCCCGCGAATTGCTTTGTTTAAGCTTCAGCAGCCCATGTCTCTGGGAGGCATTAATATACCAAATATCCAAGACTATGCATTAGCTTCAAACCTGCGTTATATTCTGGACTGGGTAGGGGGGACGAGTCACTATGCTAATTTAACACTAGACAGAGCTTTCTTATCCAACATGTCACTGGTAACACTCATACATATACCATTGTTAAGTGTGGAGCAGGAAGTACGATCTAACCCCCTACTCTTTACCCCTTATCTAGCCTGGCGAACGATACGCAGGCGCTTCAGCTTACCCCCTAATTACTCTCTCTTTTTACCGCTAATTGATAACAAAGATTTCCAAGAGGGAAGCCCAGACGGTGTGTTCGGAGAATGGTATACTGGGGGCTTAAAATATGTGTACCAATTCTTAGACACAGAACGCTCCAGCGTGCTCACACTATCAAACCTAAAGGAAAAATTCCCAAATATCAACTTCCCACTCTTTGCATATTTCCAGGCCCGAAGCTATATATCTAAGCTACTTACCACCTTACCCAAAGCTGAGTCAACTAACATATTAAATAACTTAATGATTACAGGCAAGGACCGAATAACATCCACCTCCCTGCTCTATGATCTAACACGAAAAAAATTGGACCTGTCAAAGCAAACTACTGGATTAGCTAAATGGCTAGATACAACTCCCGAGTTGAGCATTTTTGACATAGTTAAATTGACAGTAAAACTAAATAAACAATTAGTTTCAGCATCTTACGCTGAAATGCAATATAAGATACTGCATAGGGCCTATTACACCCCTAAACTAAGACAAGCTACGGGAATAGCTGACAACTCTAATTGTTTTAAATGTTCCTTACCGGGGGCAGAGATAGCTCACTGCTTGTGGCACTGTACTACTGTTCAGCTATTTTGGGACAAGATTCAGACTTACATCACCAATACTCTAAATATTACTTTTAAAATTAACCTGCCCTGGGCTTTATGGAACTTTTATCCAGTGTCTCTCACGCCTAAACTTACACAGGGAACATGCCTCCTTCTAGCGAAGGTCGCAGCTGCGGCCAAGAAAACCATATTATCACAATGGATAAAATCTGATAATATATCTCTAACCCTCTTTTTGCCTAGACTGTCCTATATGTACCAAAAGGACTGGGTGGAATGTATGTTGGATGTTGAGACGAGAGCCTTAAAATTTTTTGACATTTGGCTACCCTATGTCCATACTTTACCTACTACTGATCAAAACAAGCTCAGACAAGCTGTGAGACTCTCCACCTGGTATAATATGGCTGTCTTAGAAAAGGGAATGCCGCCCTTCTAACCAAAAATTCACCCTCCCTTTTTTTTTTTTTTTTTTACAGACTGTATTTTTTTGTGACGAACTGATACACGGCTGTTCCTGTCAATTTATACTTGTTAATTCCTGTACCTACGATGTGACATAACTTGATCTGCTAACTTGATTTGCTAAGCTGAGTCATTATGTGTACCACTCTGTTCTACATACTTTACCAATAAAAAAATATTATTAAAAAAAAAAAAAAAAAAAAAAAAAACCTTATAAGGCACTTGGACCTTATGGTCTTACCACCGAGTACTTTAAATTACTACAGTGTAAAATTATCCCTTGTCTGACTTTGGCATTTAACTCAATACTTTGCGCCCCCATCACCCCATCATGTGTTAATTTAGCCAATATCAGAGTATTGCCTAAGCCGGGCAGAGACTTATCTGATCCTGCATCATATAGGCCTATATTGCTACTTAACTTAGACTATAAGTTGCTCACTAAGATTCTGGCCGAGCGACCTAAGGTGGTAGTCCCTAGGTTGATTCACGAGGATCAGATGGGCTTTGTGATGGGAAGGCAACCAGTGATTATATTAGATGTGTCCTTTCGGTTGTGTGTGACTCCCAGTGGGCCGTGTCGAACTCTACCAAAACAATTTTATCATTAGATGCTGAAAAGGCCTTCGACATGGTACACTGGGACCACTTGTTCCATACACTAATGAATTTTGGATACAGTCTGTTTTTGTGGATTGGCTCCGGACGCTCTACACGGGTTCCTCTTCCAGAATCTTGTGCAATGGTAATATTTCCGACCCATTCCCCATTTTACGTGGTACGAGGCAAGGCTACCCCATGTCCCCGCTCCTCTTAGCTCTGGCACTGGCGCCTCTGGCGGTGGCTCTTCCTGAATCACCCCTATATCAGGGAATTAACATTAGTGGACCTGAGGGTGGCCCTGTTTGCAGACGATATGTTGCTTTTTTTTATCCCATCCTGAACATTCCCTTCCAGTGGCAATGAAAATTATACAACAATTTGGTAGTTTCTCTGGCTACAAAATTGATGTGACAAAATCTGAACTACTCATCCTTAGAGAAAAAAAGATGGAAACCGGCGCTCAATCCTGTTAACTCAAAGTGCTTATTAATTCCACTGATTAGTGGTTAATTGACATATACCAATATACGTACAGGAGAAAAATATAAAAAGATATTCAATCTAAAAAATGTGTGTCTCCTATGCGTATAGGGTTCAGGCAGTGTGGGAGGGAAATGCCAATTCCCAATATGATAACAAAAAAGAAGAATACATGTACACGCGCTAGAAACAATGTATAAAATATATTTTACAATTTATTTAGACAAATATGATTTTTCACTGGCCAGTGATACTAATCAATAAAAAAACCTAATAGGCATATATAGACAAAGAAAAAAAAAAATATTTAAAATAAATAATAAAGAAAAAAATATATAGATGGCTCAGGATTTTGTTAATGTGTGGCCTCTGTAGGTTTAATTATGTCCAGATATTATTGGATACTTCCTGTCGACAGTATGTCGGCTGTTTTTAAAGGACACTGTTTAGTGCATAGGAGAGTTCGATACAGTCCACTGTCTGGCCAGACAAGACCCAACCAAATGGTTGGTATGCGGTTATAAAAGAAAAACAAAAAGGAACATTTACTCCTTTAAAATGTATATAAAAAGATCCCAGTGTGTGCTTGCTGCTGGCTGTCAAGCTACTTGTAATTACAATGCTGATTAGAAGTTTGACAGTACATGCTTATCCTCCAGGCAGATGGGGGGGGGGGGGGGATCGTGTTGTGGAGCTCCAGAGAGGGTAGTGAGGTAGTTAGTAGTCATATGGCGCGTTTCTCCGCCTCCTGTGGGGTGTCAGCCGCTATATGCTTAGAGGACAGAAACCCAACCTAATCTAAATTCTATCAAATTTTAACAATCCCATATAAAATATTTAGGCATCCAAATTCCCCATACACCTACTGCTTTATATAAAATCAACTTCACCCCAGCCATTCTAAAAGCAAAACAGACATTAGAAGTATGGCATGACCTCCCTCTATCCTTACTAGGCCGAGTAGAAGTAATTAAGACTATTATCTTGCCGAGATTGAATTATTTATTACAACTATTACCTCTGAAACTCACCGTACAAGATGTTAGACACCTAATGCAACTGTGCACTAAATTTGTCTGGAAGTCCGGTAAGCCAAGAATATCTATGACTAAATTACAATTACCAAAATCAATGGGAGGATTGGGACTCCCAAATCTTTCCTTATATTCTAAGGCTTTACTCTCCAGATATGCCATGGATTGGATCCTACAATCCAACAAATTTACTGTATATAAATTAGACTGCGCGCTCTTCCATCCCTTTTCCCCAGGAGCTCTACTCCAAACTCCTAAATCACATATCCCAAAACACATTCTCCAACACCTACTTTTTAAAGATACGTATGCTGCATGGTGGGCTATATGTAAATCCCTTAACACACCTTCACGTAATTCCAAATGGCTTCCAATATGGGGAAACCCTATGTTCACCCCAGGAATAGACAATCCGACATTTCGAACCATCTACAACAAAGGCCTTAAATTGACATTGCAGGTATTTGATCCCGGAGGCAAAAAGTTAACCTTTGCCCAAATGAAACTCAAATATAATCTTAACGAGTCAAGTGCATTGCCCCTAATACAGCTGTTACACTATTCTAAATCCCTCTTGATCACACCCCTGACCAACAGACAAACACATACCTTACACAAAATCATAGATAAGTTTGATAAACCTGGATACAAAATAAAAACACTATGCAGCGAACTCATTCTTTTAACTGCCCCCAAGATGACAGTACAGATTAGGACACAATGGTTTAGAGATATACCTTTATTAGTTTCATGCGACACACTCTTCAAATACTATGACACAACATCACGTATTCGGAGGTCCTACCTACTGCAGGAGACACATGTGAAAATATATCCCCTGTCCAGAGACGTCATTTCGTTCCTGAAGAATCAGGATCCTGTGTGAAATGTGGTATGTCTTCGGCAACCTTCTTCCACAACGTTTGGTCCTGTGGACACATAAAAAAAATTTGGCATAAAGTGATAAATTACATCTCCACCACACTGGATACCAGAGTTCAAATACACCCCTTCCCTCTCTCTTTGCCAACTTTGATGTGTGGAAATTACAGTCGCATAATATCACAACGATTCCCTTCTTGACAATGGTAGTCACAGCAGCCAAAAAGCTTATAATAAAATCCTGGTTACTCAAATCAGCTCCTTCAATAGATTCCCTTACTCAATTTTTGACGCACACAATGTATGATGCTCAACTACAATCAACATCAATGATTAAGCTACGTGAACGCTGGAGAACTCTGTGTTAGGATCCGCCTCCAGCGGATCTGTGTTATGCGCAGATTCACATATTCTGTGTGTAGTTTTATGTTTCCCCTGGATTCTGCTCCCTGGGTTTATCCCAGCCTGTGTGTGTTTACTCGCTACTGGCCTCCAGTGGTCAGCCTGGGCCATTGCAGGTTACTTTCAGTGCTGTGTGTTCAGGACTCAGGTGTCTTGATTAGGCTCCTAGCCTGCAGTGCTCACCTATAGGCAATGTGTAATCAGCACCACATTGTGCTCACTATAAAAACCCTCTGCACACTCACTCCGGTGCCAGTTATATCATTCAGTTTCATTGTTCAGTTCACTGTGTAGTCCACTCTGTCCAGCTTCTGTCAGTTTATGTCCAGCCTGTATCCCAGTCTTGCTGTGTCCCTGCCGGTCTGTTGTGCTCCCTGGATCCTGAAGTGCTGTTCAGTGGTGTTCCTGGTCCCTGCTGGTTAACCCTCATCTCTCCAGTCTGTTTGATGTACCGTACCCAGAGTGTCATCCCCGTGATCCAGTGTACCTGTTCTGGGTTGTCCTGCAAGGCTGTGCTGCGGTGTCCCAACTTCTCGGCTGCATTACATCTCTCAGCTAAGTTGGGGATTACCCACCTGTCTACTACTTTATTTGGTTACAGTTGCTTACTACATCTCAGTGTATTGTTACACCCACACCCTGTGTTGCACGATTGGTACCGGTGCATTTATTTTGATTTTGTGTCATCTGCTGAGCATTGTTGCTCCCCTGGGGTTTCTGGGAGTTCCCCGTTTCTGGTGTTTTAGTTAGTTGTCCCCTTGCTCTCTCCTGGCCTCGGCGGACGTGTTGTCTATACATAAGACCAGTGACGTGCGGTGAGGTTAGTGGTTGGTGAGGCACTGGCTTGGTGGAGCGAGCGACAACGGGGTCTGTGGGGAGCGTTGGGTCCGGGTTGCTTCTGCGCTGACAGGCAGGTGCAGGAGCTGCCTGTCTGCAGAGACCGGCAGAGCAGCTCCTGCTTGACAGCGCAGAAGCAACCCGGACGCAGTGCTTGCCACAGACCCCGCCGTTGCTCACTCCACCAAGGCACCACAGGGTCTGCCCATTTGTCTGCCCACATACCTCTTTTCCTTAAAAGAACACTTGTGGCCAAATGTACTAGCCAGAGTTCAGTGGCTGTGTGGGCTGTGTGGGATGCCGGCTGAAGTCTGAGTTTTTTTTTAAAAGGCAATCATGGTTTTTCCTTGTAAATGTCTGCCTCTTGAAAACAACCTCTGAGTTCAGCCGGCATCTCAAACAGCCACTGAACTCCGGCTAGTACATTTGGCCCATATACTTTAATTTAGTTAGAAACTTTCAATAAAAGCACACTTATTTTACAGAAACACACAGATACAGGCACACCTATCACTTTACACATACACACACCTCTATCACTTTACACAAACCTCTGTCACTGTACACAAAATCACACGTCTGTTATGCTGCTTTCCCACTGCCAAACCTGCTTTGACCCGTTTTTTTAAACGGTTCTTTAAACGGGTCAAAGCAGGTTTAACCCCTTTCCCACTGCATGTAGTAAACGGTATATTACTGGTTAATTACCGGTTTTGTACCTTTCACACTGAACCCCTTGTGAAAGCTACAAAACGGTAATTAACCAGTAATATACCCCCCCTTCCCTGTGCCCACCCTCCCCTGATACTTACCTGCGTGGGGGATCCGGGCAGCGGGGTTCACGCACTTCTGGGGAGGCATCTGGTCCGGCATGGGCACAGTACTTGGGGTCCCTCAGGATGCTGGGCAGTGGGGACGCTCCGGGGACCATCTCACATGTACACGGTGCTGTGGGTGCTGGTGGTGCAGCAGGGTCATTTCGCGGTCCATTCGGGGTCCATAAGGCGTTGGGGCAGTCCCTGCAGCTGATGGGAACTAATAGTTCCCACTATGCGCATGTCTACTGAGCGCCGTGCATATCAATTAGCCGCTAATTACATATGCGCATATGTAATTAGCGGCTCATTGATATGCACGGTACTCATTAGATATGCGCATATTAGTTCTATTAGTTCCCATCAGCTGCAGGGACTGCCCCAACGCCTTATGGACCCCGAATGGACCGCGAAATGACCCTGCTGCACCACCAGCACCCACAGCACCGTGTACATGTGAGATGGTCCCCGGAGCGTCCCCACTGCCCAGCATCCATTCCTGAGGGACCCGAATTACAGTGTGCCCATGCCGGACTGACAGGGAGGGGTACTGTCAGTCAGGCTGACAGTACCCCTCCCCCGACACCACCTCCCGGCGCACTTACCGATCCTGATGCTTTGGTAGGGCTGCTGTGCACTCCTGTTTCTTTATTGCAGGCGGGAGGAGCGGCTAACTGAGCAGCCAGCGCCGGGGATGTGTAAGTTGCTGCCGTGCGCTGATGCTGCCGACCCCGCCGGCGGGGAGACGGGGATGGGAGGGAGCAGCAGCCGCAGACAGGGCAGTGCCCTGCCTCTGCTATGGCACGGCTCCGCTTGGTGCAGGGGGATCCTTGCTGTGCCCACGCCCCCCCCCCCCCAAATGACAGGGTGGCCTGGACCCATAGCAAGTGCACCCCCTGCACCCTTTATCGTTACAAGCGGCACCTATAGAAGAGCTTAGGCGATAGTGAGGGACGTGCTTTCTGCCTGTATGAAAGCACGCCCCTGTCACTGAGGAGGTGCCACTGTCCCCAATCACATCTGCCGCAGTGACAGGGGCGTGCTTTCATGTAGGCAGAAAGCACATCCTTTTCACTGAGGCACCGCTATAGGTGCCGTATATGCACCTTTTTTTAATGGGCTTTTGCAGCCGGGTGCTCAGCCCCTCCCACTGCCCTCTCCCTGTCTCTAATACTATACTACAGACAGCTGGAGGCACCGCACTTGGTGCCTCCTAAACTAATAAAAATAAAGAAAAATGGAGTAAAAATGATTATTATAATAATAATACAAAGCATATACTTATTTTTTGTATTATTTTATTATATTAATCATTAATGACAGGGGAGGCACTGCCTCACCTGCCTCCCCTGACTGCACGTCCCTGCATAAGACCTGCCTGTAGCGGAGTGGGGCAGACCTAATTCGCCCTTCAGCCGAGACGGGCCCAGGTGAAGCCTAGCCCTGCACACGTCCGTCGATTCCAGCCAGAGGCAACGGAGTTAGTTTGACGGGGACACTCCCAGAACCCTTACACTCTGCTGGTTAAGTGATCAGCGCAAACCCTCCTCTGACATACTACCTGGAAGATAGATGTGGGTGCTAAACACAGATTAATATAACCCCCCTGCTCATGTACAAATTTTTGTGGAATGTTGGATTGTAATTATAAATTCTACCTTTAGCTACCTCACTTCAATAAGAACTTTTGACTTGTGCCTCCCCTCCCCCTTCTTTCCTCTTCGTGTTCCTTCATCACCCCCCCCCCCCCTCACCTCCTCTTTTTATATATATGTGTATGCAAGTGTTGTTGTATTTCATATATGGGCCAGGTGATATTATGGTCTGTGAATAGCCAATTGATGACAACAGTGAGAAATGTTGACCTTGCTGCTAGTTAGCTTGGATTGTATAGTTATACATCACTTGTAATACTTGAAAACCCTAATAAATATATTTGAAGAAAAAAGAGGACATATACTTGCAGCAAATTCATTTTTGTGTCCTGGAATGTAGAAATGTATTACTCCTGCAACCAGAGAGCACACAACTAGGGTAAGATGTAATAGGGTGCGATTTTTTTAGGTGTCTAAAAAATTTCAACAAATCGCACAAGTCACATTTGTGAATTTTGGCCGAAAATCGCAAATGTAATAGGGCGCGTTTTTTTAGACAAAATCAGAATTTGCAGGCGATTTTAGTGCGATTTTTAGTAATGAAAATATTTGATTTTTAAGTAACGAAAATGTGCATTTTTTAGACATGGAAGTGTGTAAAAAAAAATACAGCGTGGGGTCCCCCCTCCTGAGCATAACCAGCCCCGGGCTCATTGAGCCGGTCCTGGTTTCAAAAATACTGGGTACAAAATGTGTAGGGATCCCCAGTATTTTTCAGAAACCAGCATCAGGCTCTTGAACCAGTCCTCGTTCAAAAAATATGGGGGACAAAAAAACAAAGGGTCCCCCATTTTTTGAAACCAGCACCGGGCTCCAACAGCCAGTGGTGTCATGACACAGCCGGGGGACACTTTTTATGCAAGGTCCCCCGGCCGTATAATGACCACAGTGGCTGGTCAGCCCTGGAGTCAGAACCCCCCCATTAAAGAGCTGAAGCCCGGGGCTGTCCCTGGCATCCCAGGGAGGTGGTTACCGGGCTGATAGAACTAAATACATTGCTTAATACAGGTGAACTACAAGACACAGCATGGGGAGCATTAATGTGCTTGCTGGGTCTTGTAGTTCACCTGTAAAAAGAATGTTTAAAGATAGAGGTAGACACCCAAAGAAGTATAATTTTAACAACACCTCTTTTCCACCAAGTTCAGACTCACACTTACCTGGTCAGTCCAGCGATGTCCTTTCTTCCGCTGCTCATTAGCTTCTGAAATCCGCTACATTGTAGCGGAGACGGAGACCTGGTGGCGTCACTGGGTCTCTGTCTCTACTACAGTGTGGCAGCTGTAGCGGCTGTGAGAAGCTAGTGAGTCTGAACTTGGTGTAAAAGGGGTGTTATTAAAATTATATTATACTTCTGTGGGTGTCTGCCTTTTTCTTGACACATTTTTTCAGGTTTACAACGAGAGCCAGCGGGCACATTAATGCCTCCCATGTTGGGACAGCCCAACGTCCACCGCACTGGGAATCCAAGGACAGTCCTGGGCTTCATCCCTAGACAGGGGACCCCCCTTTAATGGGGGGGGGGGGGGGTTTCTGACTGCCCCACGGACCCCGTCCAGGACTGACCAGCCACTGTGCGCATGATAAGGCCAGGGGACCTTGTATAAAAAGTGTCCCCGGCTGTGGCATGACACTGCTGGCTGTTGGAGACCGGTGCTGGTTCCAAAATATGGGGAAGCACCAGTTTTTTCGTCCCCTGGATTTTTGGAACCAGGACCGGTCCAAGAGCCTGATGCTGGTTTCTTAAATACGGGTGAACCCTACATATTTTGTCCACTGTATTATTTATACCAGGACCGGTTCAATGAGCCCAGGGCTGGTAATGCCCCACATTTTCACTTGGTCTATTTGTTTTGCAATTTTTGGTAATATTTACCAAAAATCGCACCCTATTATATTTGCGAGTTGTATACTTTATAATGGGAAAACATCGGGATTCAAATTGAAGTGTGACAAAAAATCAACAGGTCAAAATGAGCAAATTTCATGACAATAAGTGTGATTTTCTTTACTGCAATTCGCATCCTGTTACATGTGCAATTTTCGGAAAATGTGTGATACAGTTATTTGTGGTACCCCAAAGCCCCACTTTAATGAATATCCCCACCTGCAGCACACCAGGGGTTCATTCTGCTCCCGGGGATTTGTGCCGGGAGATGAGTGACAGGGAAGGAAGGACGTCCTGTATTGGCTGGAAGGGGACGACGAAGAGGCGGGCAGGAAGGAGTGGAGGTGGAGAAACAGGAGGAAGTAAATGGACGGAGAGACAGAGAAGGACGGTTAGCCTTGGAAAGAGGGCAGGGAGAGGCTCGAGTGTGACCGCCGGGTCCAGTGGCGCTGCCGCATGAAAAGATAGACCACAGCGGGAGGAAGCGCCACATTTCGGGTACAGAGTGATGTTATCCGCGACCGTGCAGCCGGGGAGAGAGAGGACGGAGCCACCGGGGATTGGAGAGCCTGCTGCCCAGCATAGAGAGGTCAGGGGCGCAGTGAAGAGGAGTGTGCCAACGCTGCTGACATCAGCACTATCTCCCTGTCAACGACCACCTGACACGTGGGGGTCTGGAGCCGCCGCAAGCAGGGATACAGGGCCTTATTCTGATCGGTGCGGATATTCCCGAATTCTTTCGGTGCGGGCCGCACGCATCGCTGTGCGGCAGCGTGCGGCCATCGTCCGTAGAAACGCCCACGTGTCCTCCGCATTCGGACGGACTCACTCTGTAAGAACAGGGCGTGTGTACGGACGACATATAAACCATGCGTGTGCGGGGGAAACACTCAGATTCTACACGGTCTGTCCGCGTATGCACGGCCTTCCCGCGTCAGAACGGACGCGAACCGGCCACTACGCACAGATGCGGTGTACATCCGCATACAACAAGACTACTGTTATCAAAGTTCCCACATAGATCACATGACACACTTATGCAATTAGCAAACCACTTTGAGAACAGATTGTTGCTCCTGGTCATCTGTTATTTAGCTAATTGATCCTTAAACACTTACAAGCACTATACATTAACCCTAACATTCCCTATGGGGATAAAAATGTGATCTACCCTTTTGCTGTGTACATATCTAAACATCCACATGTTTGTGTGTTAAAAGCTTTTTATACTTTTAATGTTAAAGACTAAAATAACACACAGACAACTTCTTAAACAAGTGCAAACTTTTATTCAAAAATGCAAATTATTAAATAAAACAAAAAAAAAAAGGACCCCTATCACTGGTCAAGCAGCAGGACACAGAGGTCCTCCACATGGGCCGTCATGCGCCTCAGGTCCTCTCTCAACCTCATGAGAGCCCCTCTCACTCCCTGGGGTGGCTCCTGGTAATCTGTGTGCATGAGAAAGGGGGTACAGCATTAATTATGCTACTCACGTACACCTTGTACAGTCAATCCTAAGTACCTACACCACAGGTCTTCAACCTGTGGCCCTCCAGATGTTGTGGAACTACATGTCCCAGCATGCCCTGAGGTTTTTTGACATGCTCTTATAGGAACAAATGTGGCAATGCATGTTGGAACATGTAGTTTCACAACATCTGGAGGGCCAAAGGTTGAAGACCCATGACCTACACCATGGGTCCTCAAACTGCGGCCCTCCAGATGTGGTGAAACTACAATTCCCAGCATGCCTTGCTACAGTTTTCCTATAAGGGAGTGTTAAAACTGTGGCAAGGCATGCTGGGAATTGTAGTTTCACCACATCTGGAGGGCCGCAGTTTGAGGACCCATGACCTACACCATGCAAAATCATACATACAAAAAAAACCTTATCCACTCTTGTATGTTATGTCATGAAATATATGATCATGATGCTGCCACCACACCCACACACTTGTGTGACATATACATTTCACAATCTCTATATCAGAAACACAACCACACTTGAGGATCACTCACACTTGTCCTGGCCAAAGACTCCTCACTCAACTCAAAACATACACCCGCTACAACATGCCACATTGACCCATACATATATACCTGCATGTTACTGCTTAATAGCTAAACTGCATGATAGCTAGATAGATAGCTAGATAGAATAGATAGAATAGATAGAATAGATACCACAGGAAAATGCTCGGCTACTTCCTCTGCCCATTACTTCATGATTCCTTGTCACATTTGACACATAGGTGAAAGGGCAGAACTAATCCGCTTCCATCCAACTATCAATTTCTAAGCTCAATCCATCATACATAATACCTTACAAAAATACATGACAACAACACGGGCACACTGTCTAGAGGGGGGCCCATGCAAACTGTCCACATGGGACTCCAGTATAAATCAGGCCTGCCCATATTCCATAGAAGTGTTTTTGTTGCTTCTATACAAAGAGCATCCATAAATTAACACTCATCACCTACATGAGCATCCAGATTGCACGTTAGCAGCATGGGCCTATAACACCAAAGTGTGTCTGTTGTTTTCCATTTTTTGGGACTACTCTTTACTATATTATAGGAAAATTGAATCAGCTGTGCGACATAACAACCTGTACCTAACTCACTAATGAAGCATTATGTCTACTTACCCCTGGCAGGCAGCTCGACCAGGTCATCCTCCTCCACATTGGGAGGTGGTGGAACATCCTCCAGGGGTAGGGGCACCTCCTCCTCCTCCACTTCCACCTCCTGCCCGACCTCCTGTGCCTCCTCTGTGTCCTCCTCTGTGACATAGCTCAGGTCCTGTGACTCGTCGTCAATGGCCCCCGCTTGTCTGGCCTCCTCAATGGCCATCTCCTCATTGGCCACCTCCTCTGTGGCCTCCGCACTGGCCACCTCCTCTGTGGCCTCCGCACTGGCCACCTCCTGGGCCTCCTGACGGGCCTGTCTTGCTCTCTCCCGTGCTGTGGGTTAAACATACAAAATGGGTGAGTGTCATTTCACATTGAAATAACTCTAACAAGTACATCTCATAACCACAATATATATGTGTTATATATCACACATATAGTATATGGCTTTTCTATGTCATAAACTCCCAATTGACATCATGTAATATTAATATTTAATAATGTTAAAATGCAAACACTCAATGGCCTAGATGCACTAGCCTTCAAAAGTGATACAATGTAGAGTGATAAACACGCAGCCAATCAGATCCTTCCTGTCATGTCACAGACTGTAGTTGTAAAAGGCCAGGTAGGAGCTGATTGGCTGCCTGTTTGTTACTCTCCATTTTAAAAATTGTGAACCAGACCGAATCCTGCCCTCTGTCAATTATATGTATTTGCCCAAAATACTTACAGCGTTGCAGACGCCGCCTCAGAGCCTGCAGACGCTCCGGCTCCCGCCTCCGCAGGTCGGACCATCGCCTCTCCAGTTGGGCGATGGTCCTCCGCACATGTGTGCGGGCGAATATGCGGCGCCGGGCCGCAACATATGCCCGGCGCTTGTCCCTATTAGTTATGAAGGGGCCTGCCTGCCCCAGTCTCCTCTCCATCACTCCTACCAGCGCCAGTAGCTCCGCAGTGGAGAAGGGTTCTGCACGCTGGTAGGAAGCCATTTTAGGAGTGGCACTAATCACACTATCATGTGCTGTCATTGGTTGGTTAGAGTGATATTTGGTATTAACTTTATTGTTCATTTTTACACTAACAGCGTGTATGCGCCCGAACATACGGCTAACCCATTGCATCGCACCCCCATCCTAAACACACAGTCTAAACTAAGATGTAAACACATTATATATAATCTATAACATTCCCCAAACATGGGTATAAGCACCAGGTGAAATAGTCTGCATCACTAGACACTAACACCTAACTCAACAAGGTAGTAAACAGGTATTTTATAATGAAAGCTATGCAACAGAAACATAGCAAATAGTGGCAGACCTTTTCAAAAAATTTGCCCATGCTGCCATGTGTACACTTACCTTCTACTGGCCCCTAATACAGAGGTGGAATGAAAAGTAGCTAGCATACAGCCTGAATTTGGAGTGCTTTCACATGTGATTTGGATGCTAGCACTGATTACTTGTGGCTAAGTGGTGGACTGGATTGACATATGGAATGGGTAGTGTCAGTTGTACTACATAGCAAACAAGTGCACAGTACAGCAGTACATTCAAATATACATGTCATGTCTGACCTCAGTTGTATTTGGTCATTGGTGTTGGAATCTGCATTTAGCAAATAAATCAGACTTACTGAGTTTGCCAGGTTTTTTGGGAATATTTTTCCACACCAAGGGGCGGCCCGTATGCGCCGCACGGTTGACGCTGGCGTACGGGACGCGGCCGTACGGAACGCAGCTTGCAGCTGATTAACGCCAATTACAGAAATAGTATTTAAAGTGGTCCTAGAAAGGCAAACACTTGTTGCAAACATGGCAGGGTCAGACTCAGAGGAAGAGCAGGTGGTGCATAATCTGTTGGCCCGCATGGAGGCCAACACCACCTATGTACCCCTCAACCCAGAGGACCGAGCTGGCCCGTCAACAGCAGGCCAATCAGCAGCTGGGCCATCCTCAGCAGAATCATTGGGAACACAGCAGGTGGCTTCCCAACAGAGTAGCCAGCCCAGCACTTCAGGTACAGCAACCGGTGGGCGTGGCCGTGGCAGTGGCAGTGCCCGTGCCAGTGCCCGTGGCCGCAGTGGGGCAACACGGGAACCCACAACAAGAAACATGGCATATGAACCGCGGGAGCTTGACATCCTGGTGACCCGGGCACGTGATTTAATTGAGTGTCCAGCGGTGAAGTTGACACACACAAGGAGATGGAAGATCTGGGAGGAGATAACGGCGGAGATTAATGCAGTGGCTCCCCAAGTTCGACAGGCAGAGCATGTTAAGAAGAGGCAAGTACATGTGTGTTACATTAGAGTAGTACAAGTCCAGTAATGTTTACATTCAATATTAGATCTAGTTGGGCAATGGGTGTTCACGTTGCTTGGACGCACAGACATGTAGGCCATGACATTGAATTGATAGTTATTGGAGGGTGACTGTTTTTGTATCTTCTAAGGATTGGTTTGAAAAAAGAATATAATGTAAGTTTGGTGTCAGTAGCCACATGTTGTATTATGTTTCAGATTGCAATGGGTGCTACAGCAAACATGAGGAGTTACATGTATTAATATGTACACTTTGATTGCAGGTGGCACGACTTCAAAGGCAACCTCAAGAAGAAATTGACCGACCGGTGGCAACACAGCCAGACCTCTGGGGCTGGCCCCATGCCATCCAAGCTGAAGCTCACCCCCTGGAAGAGATGGCCCAGTGCTGTATAGCAGTGGAGGAGGTCCGGGGGGTGAGCACTATAGACAGCGAGTCCCCAGCGGAAGTGATGGCTTCTACTCTAGAAGGTAATTATTTGCAAGGCCATAAGTAGATGTTTAACATTTTGCATGGAATGTGTGGTAATTTCAATTTTCTTGTTCAACAGCATCGCCACCGCTTGGTCAAGATTCTCTTGAGGAGGTTGTGGAGTCTGTGCCACCTGGCCCCAGTAGCAGGCCCGTGCAGCAGCCGCCGGGATTGTCTGCGGCTGACTTGTCCATGTGGGGCCGTGTGCTGGATAGTATTGTGCAGCAGGGAGAGTCGGCATTCGAGCGGGTGCGTAGGGCCGAGGAGGTGCTGCAGGGTTTGACCACCAGCCAGCAGAGTATTGCTGAGAGCCTGCAGGCTATGAGTGCCAGCCAGCAAGCTATGGCTGGCAGCCAACAAGCTATTGCTGGTAGCCTGCAGGTGCTGGCTGATCAAGCCCTGCGGCAAAACGACCTCCTCCTCCGCCATAATGAACTTATGGTGGAGCTAGTTACCAGCAATAGGGCCCTAATGTCACCCGCTTCGGGTGCATTACCATCCTCATCACTCCCTGCTGCCAGAGGGGGAAGAAGATCCACCCCCTCACCAGCATGCGCTCCACATGAGCCACCATCAGCCTCTGGCCGTGGACGAGGCACAAGAGCTGCTGCACGTGGCAAGGAGCCTGCCAGGGCCAAACGTGCTCGCAAATGAACTTGTGTCCCCATTAATCTCCACCGTTATGTCTTCCCAAATCTTCCATTGAGCTGTGTGTGTCAGCAGCCTGTGTCCAAATCCGTGCCCAGGGTCACCACTTTTGCCTGCGGTTCAAATGTCATGTTTGGTTCCTCTGTTGCCCTGTTTCAGTGTGCTGTACTTGAAGTGTTGGTGCTGTACTTTTGTTGTGAAGCCACCTGATGTGTTCCCAATGATTCTGCTGTGGCTATTTATTCTTTATTATTTTATTTGGTCCTGGTATGGTACCATTTGTTTTGTTATGTATTTTCATTTTTTGCCTAAGTTTGTTTAATAAATGTTATTTTGGCCCCACAAATGTCTGTATTAATTTAGACATGCAGAAGTGGCATGTGTATTAGTATTAATATTATTAAGTTGTGTGCATTATTTGCAATGTTAAAGTGTGTGACAAGTGCAGCATGTAATGTTCCCTTTAAGCTGCAATGCTTCCAATTGTAGCAGTGAGAAGCGTGTAATTAACAAGTAATGGGTAAAGTATGTGATTGTATTGGGTTCAGGTGACATTGGTTGAGGTGCGTCCGTCCTGATTAGGCGTTCCGATTGCCTAGCGCATGACCGAGTGGTGTCCGCAAAGCAAGAGTAACCTTTTGGACACCGCACATTTCTTCCCTTTTTGTTCGCGTGCATTCGGCGTGCTGTCCGAATGCACGCCTACCAATATATGTGTACTCCCCCGTGTCCGCCCATGTTTCCGCCCAGTTTAGCCCACTTTTAAACTACGCCCCTGTGTCATTCCGCATGACGCCCATAACACACCCCTATTGGCCGAATGTATGCGGTGCACAGTTCTGTACGGGATTAGTGAGAACAAGTACGGAGACCATGCGTGGCACATGCGCGTCGCGTTCTCCACGCATGCGCAGACGGCTAAAAAACGCCATCCGAAAGAATGCGGAAAAGTCCGCACCGATCAGAATAAGGGCCACAGTGAGGCACCACGTGACCCTGAAGACTGCCTCGCTGACCACCTGACCAGCCCACAGATAAGTATGGTGAAAAAGGAGCACACTGATTATGTTAATACGAGTTACACCTGGAAAAAAATATTTTGGTTAAAAATAATGTTTACACTCCTTTTGGAGTATTTTGAAAGAGTCCCTAGTTTCCTAACTTTCCCTACCTTCCGGTTGAGCCAGCGGGGCAGCACGGCGGTTGTCTGATGTTTTATCCCGCGGCTCTGTGTCACGCCGTGTCACGCCGGATTTGCAGCTTCCGAGATCAGTTTCGCCGGCGTCCCGGCGTGACACGGAGCCGCGGGATAAAACATCAGACAGCCGCCGTGCTGCCCCGCTGGCTCAACCAAAGGTAGGGAAAGTTAGGAAACTAGGGACTCTCTCAAAATACTCCAAAAGGAGTGTAAACATTATATTTAACCAAAATATTTTTTTACAGGTGTCACTCGTATTAACATAATCAGTGCGCTCCTTTTTCACCATACTTAAAAATCCCCTTTACTAGGAGCTGCCCAAACCCAGAGCACGGTCACTTCCATATTTTATATCAGCCCACAGATAAATCCAAACGCTGCACCACAATCCCTATAGCTGCTCGCCACAGCCAGCCAGGACACCTGGGTAGCAGGGATGGCCGCATTAAGAGATGAGAGCCACAAGTGCACCGCATAGTAGTACACCTGGGCCACCGTTTTGTATGTGCCGCAATCCCTGCCCTCTAATGAGACTTTTGTTACGTGACTGCAGAGAGGGGTAGTGACCCAGCAGAGATAATCCAGTTCGCAGGATACACAGAGACTTGCTCCATTGTTATACCTCCTGCTCCAAGATATAGGTACCAATAAGGGACTCATTTGGCGGTATTCAATGTGAATACCCTGCGAGGTGCAGCGAATCCTTTTTAGGATTCGCTGCACATTTGCCACGTTCCGGAGCCAGCGGGCTCCGGTATTCAACGTGTCAGGGGCTCGCTGCCCCTGACAGGCGAATATGAGCTCCTGCGGCGATTGCCGCAGGGAGCCTGAGGAGGGTGCCAGGCAGAGAGATGGAAGTCTCTCTGCCTGCCCCTGAACGTTTGTGGGGGGCAGGTGGGCTCCCCGGGTGCCAGGCAGCACAGGCTGCCCCCCCGGGGGTGCCAGCAGGGGGCCGCGTATATTCACTATACCCGATGGTAATATCGGGTGCAGTGAATATATGAATATGTAATGAGCGGCTCGGCTCCGGCTCCCCCTGCTGGCTGCTGTGTAAAAAAAAAATATATATATTTATTTTAAAATTAAATATATATTCATGTGCTTACAGCACATGAATAAAAGTAGCATGCCCCTCCTCAGAATAAAATTCCTGATTTTTAGACACCAAATGTAAAAAACAAAACACTTTATTTTAGAAGTATACATTCCACTTCACCATAAAAAGATAGCGATTGCTACTCGGTGAATCATGGCGAAAAAAAACCTGAACTGTATTCGCCATGTGGTCATTGAATAGGGTGATTCACCGTTTTTGTCAAAAATTCGCCAAACAGCACAAATTCGCCATAAAAACATGGCGAATCAGGCTCATTGAATACCGCCCATTGACTTGTGAAGAGACAGTGCCATTGTGGCAGAACTGGAGAATTCCCATGTCTGTTTGCTAAGTTAATCACTTCTTTCCACTAGCCCAGGGCTGGGCAATTGCGGCCCTCCAGATGTTGATGAACTACACATCCCAGCATGCCTTGCATCAGTTTCAGCATGGCCACATAGCAAAACTAATGCAAAGCATCCTGGGATGTGTAGTTTATCAACATCTGGAGGGCCGCAATTGCCCAGCCCTGCACTAGCCCTTCCAGGTCAATTTTCAGTTGCCATTCAGCTTCTCAAAGGAAGTGCAGGGACTTCATTGGGACCGTTACTCTCACCAGAGATTCTTACACGGTAGACGAGCATTTCCCCCCCAAAATCCCTGTGCACAGGTTGTTCGGGACTGAGTTGAATTTAGGGTGACATCACCTCAAATAGCCCTTTAGGGTATAGTACTGGTGCACCAGAGGTTAAAGTTGTTATCTAATGTTGCCGATGTTTAATATTACATGTGTACTTGAAAGTTGATCTGTGAATAACAAAGGTGTGGCCTTCAGTGTTAGCGGTACCGTCGCTACCCAAGTTGATCCAGCAGTAATAGTAAAGTGGGGGTGTTTGACCCAGAATGGGCCGCAAGGTACCTTGAACACTAGATGTGACCAACGTCCTAGTGGACTCGTAAGGAACGTTTATAGGTTGATTCATTGTTGTCACTGATAGTCATTGAATATCCATAAGTGCAAATACTTTGAACATTGAACGTGATATCGGTTATTTGTTATTGTGCCTTGCATTCACTAAGTGCCGGTATAGACCGATATTATCGGTTTATTTTTAAACCCACTGCATTGTATTGTGTAATCAGCCAAGGGGGTCAGTGGTGAGGCGGCCTACCAACCCCGTTCCTGCCGCACCCTCAATAAATCCAATTTACTTCATTGAGATACTTACCACTCACTCACCGGATTTCGAAAACCCAAAAGGACCTGATCTGCACCTGAGATTCAAGATAAGGGAAAATTCCCCATCAAGCCTCGGGTACCACACATTTTTGACCAAAAATCGCACCCCATTTCACAAAACAAAACAAAAAACCTATGTAAATTGGGTTGAAAAAAAGAATGAAGTGTGTATACTGGACACGGATTAAGAATGTGCTCTAGTCTTACACCAGATATAACAATAGGGTAGAGTTGAAGCTAACAGTGGGACTAATTCAGACTTGATCGCAGGGCAAGTTTGTTCTCAAAATGGGCAAAACCAGGTTGCACTGCATGTGGGGCTGATTTATGCAAACTGAAATCTGTATTGCAGTGTAAAAATAAAGCAGCCAGTATTTACCCTGCACAGAACCAAAATGACTCACGGTGTCCTTTAAAGCCCTGTACACACGGTGCTTCAGCATGATCGCTCAGCACACATCCATGATGCACACCGCAAATTGATATGTCCAATTTGGATATACAGTACCTGGCTGTGGGCAGACCCAGATATGGTATTTTTGGAGTGCTAACCAAATGAAAACCTGGGAGCCAGAAGCCCACACCTTTTACATCCACCAGGTGGCCACCTGTACAATATTGGAAATACATCTTTGCTGTGGTCAGGAAAACTGCAAATATTGCTGTAAAGACAAAAGATTTTGTCTTTGCATACTTGGGGAATAGGCAATTCCCTTACTTTATGCTGCTGGAACCCACTGCGCATTTATACATATATATCCAACAAGCTCATATGCACAGTGGTGTATTGGGTCTACACCTCAAACCATTTTTATAAAGACAGTGTTTCCTTAGAGTTTAGCGCTGATATTGTTTTTTGTGTTTGTTATTGCCATAAAGGATTGGTAATTATACTTCCTAGCTATCTGCATGAATAAACCCTGCTTTGTGCTCAAATCACCTTACTAACCAATGACTTTGGCTTGGCAAAATACTAACAAGTTATACCATCTTTAAAGCCTTCTTGCTTGGCAGGACTTATTCTTCAAAATCTGGCAGTGACTTTCTCTTCTCTATGCTAAATTGTATTGACTAATACTGCATTTTTGCCTGATTAACCATTAAGAGTCCTATTGGTAACATCATTTTGCTTGGCAATATCTGCCTTTTAACCCTTGTCCAGAATTGGTCACATGCTCTAAGTGCTTTCAATGTCTGTCTTCTGCTTGTTATAAATCACGGTCCATAACTGTTATGTGCTGTTAAACACAGAGGCTGAGATTTAATAGGATGAGAGATTCAGAAAGTGAGAGATTTGGTAAGAAATCTCCAGGTTTTTTAAAGAAGGCCATCATTTACACTGCAATACCAGTCTGATTTTGCAGTGTAAATGGTCGCCGCTTAAAAAAAACTGGAGATTTCTTACCAAATCTCTCACTTTCTGAATCTCTCATCCTATAAAATCTCACCCACATTGTTTTATTGATTATCCAGGTCCCATCAATTGTTATTGATTAATTTTTATTACATATTTTCATATTATTCATATTTTTATTGAAAACCATTTTCCATTATAGCGCAGTGTCTAGTGTTCTGGTTGTATAACATAAGGTTTGATGTTGTTGATGTATCAAGTTATGACTACACTTTAGAATTTTAATTATCCAGTATAATGTAAATTGTTAATGCAGTTTACCCAGAGTGTTAACTTACTTGATTTCTGTACCATATCTTACTGTACTTACATTTATGGACAATAGGCAAATTACCACAGTGAGATTCCCATAACTACGGGACATTTTGGTATATTACAGGTCTTAATAATTCATTTTGCAGTATATTTTGCCACATGCAATAGTGTCAGAGAATAACTCTCTATTCATTAGGGTACTTCAGACAATACTTCTCATTTTCTTCTGTTCTATTCAATTTATCTATAAAAATACATTTTGCTAAGCTATTTAGGGTGGGCGATTTCCCTGTGTCTAGATCGCCCATACACATGCAGCGATGTTGCTAAGCGATTTTACCAAAGCAAAAATAGAAGGCCGGGTAGTGGTTCAGGATGTCTTAGATCGCGATCACTATCGCTCATTCTGTACATGCAGAGCGATATGCAGTCACTTTCTAAGCAATTTGACTCCATTTTGACACCATGCACTGACTTTTATCCAGCAGGCGATAGCGACGTGCGGGGCTGCACATCGCCATCGCTTGGGGGCATACACATGGACCCTCTGTGTATGCCCCTTTACACCTCTCATCATTCTGCTAGTGTACCCCTAAAGGTGGGGATCCCCCTTGTTCCTTCCACTGATCTCTGCATACTGCTGCCCTCACACTGCAGTCTCTCTTTGTAGCAACACCTACACACTGCTCAATAATAACAGGGAACATGGAACCCAATTTGGTCTATTCCATGGCCCCACGGGTCTTTTCCTTGGGACACAAGCCTGTGTCCTGCATCTCTCTCAACTGTATGTCCTTTTTCCTAGGGATGGCCATCGACAGTTGCCGAATTGCCATCGATGCCAACCATCGATGGCAATGGCAACGATGGACATCCCTACTTTGTCCTTTATCCCCCCCCCTCACTTCCTGTCCTACTCCCTACTGTATGTGTGGCAGGGACTGGATGGCCTGCTACAGGCTAGAATCTCCCCTATTCAACGATAAGATTCAAATGGATTTTAGAACTTTAAATCTGCCTTTCCAGTACTATTGTCTCCTACCATTCCAGAATGCTACACATGTACAGATGACAGAAACCCTCATTAATGACCCGTGGAAGCATGCATCGTTCGTTGTTCGTTGCTTACATATTGTTCAAAATATCACCCAGTGTGTACGCACCTAGAGTCTGTCCCAGTGACTATACCTCCAGGATGATTAGATGTGAAGCCTTTTACCAAGGAGTTTGAGTTCATAGGGTACTTAGGGTACCAATGGAAATATCTGTGATATTTCAGGTATTATAGCGGTAATACAGATGGAGCGCCTGTCAGCCAGCCTTTAGATCTCCTGAGCTGGCGCAGACTGGCGGACAGGAGCTCCATCTGATGAGGACGCGCAAGCTGCTCACACACTCCTGTGTCCCCATCAGCATGGTATCGGGGAGTGGCTTCCCTGCCCCTCTCTGCTTCAGGGAGACAGGCAGGGTGAGTGGGAGGTGTGGGGGCTACAGGAGAGGACAGGTAAGCAGCGGGGAGCAGGTGGGCGGGCAGTGGTGGGCTCAGACAGAAGGGGGCGCGCAAGTGCCCCCTTCTGTCGGATGGCGCACAACAGTGGTTGGCGATTCTATCGCCAGGAGAAGCTCCATTGAGAGCTGCTCCATCTTTAAGCAGCAATATATAATATGGCCCTAATACTGCAAACATGTGGATATATAGTTCAGAAACCTATAGGTTTTAAATGGTAGATGTAAAAAGTCATTTTATAACCAGTATCACATAAAAAAAATGCTGACCTTGTAAGCGATAAGGCATTCAGTTGATATTATCAGAGCAGCTCTTTCATAGATTGAGCAATAATGCACAATATGCTTCATAAACAGGGGCATTGGCGCACATAAAAAAATTACACCATAATGCCCATTACATGTTAAGCTACACACCATAATGTCCATTACTTATTATGCCAAACACCATAATGCCTATTAAAAATTATGCTACATAAGTGCTGCTTAACTACATGCTCATTGCCAGGCGTTACATGCTCATTGCCATGTGGGATTACATGCTCATTGCCAGGGGTTCCATGCTAGTTGCCATGTGGGATTACATGCTCATTGCCAAGGGGGAATACATGCTTGCGGTAACTGGGAGACAGCCGCCGCTGGGCAGAAATGAAAGCCAGTGACAGCTGGGCAGAGAGCAGCGGGCTGCCCGGCTGTATTCAGAGCACTGCAGGTCCCAGCTATTTTAAATAATACCCCTTTCAAACCAGAAAATGTAGGGACTGGCCCCTTTTACACCAGCCTAGTCCCTGCATTTTCTGGTGTGAGGGGGAGAGAAAACCACCCCCCCCCCCCCTTTAAACAACCAGCTATATCTTCAGAACCAGCTGACCCATTTACATGTGGGCTTCGAATGATTTTGGTCCCGTGAAACTGGGCCGTTTGGTTCCAGAGAAATCTATCCTCAAACAACATGAACAGCCATGAAATTACATTTCAGAAATTTAAAAATCGGTTTACTTGCAATATCTCTAGAGCAATGAACCCATATGGACCAGCCTAGTATCAGATTGAAGGCCCAGCGATTTGGGTTATCAGTCGAGCTTCCGTGGTGCCGGAGGGGGAACTGGCAGCCGTTGGAACCGGATGGGGGTCGGAATTACCGGATCCCATGTTATCCTATGGGGGAAACGTTCCAGCTTTGCCTGGTGGTATTTCCGGTTACCGGGGGGCTAGCGAAGCGGTGCCAGGCTCGTTGGAAAGCTCTGGCCCTCAGCTACTAAATGCCTATTTGATACAGCTCCAGCTCCATCAGGCCCATTATTAATCCGGCCCTGCCTGCAGATAACCAATAGACTTTCCCAAACTGCTGAGCTTAATTTCTTCTGCACCAGTAGGACATGGAAATGTTCTGTTTCTATCTGAGAGCAAGTAAGGAGAAGATCAGCGACTGAGCTGGATATGAAGAATTGAGAGACGAATTGCCACTTTACAATACTAATGATAAAGTACGTATTGTAAGCCAACTGTGCTAATTCTAATTGAGGGTAGTCAGTATACAAAGCTGTATCATACAAAAAAAGTTTAAATAAATATTTAAGCATATTATTTTTGGCAATCAAATATATCCACATATCTTGCAGGAGCCAGTGTTGCAGATGTGGAGGAATTTAATTTAAAATAACACTTGTTTCCAACACCTTTATAAAACAAATGTATACTGTATGTCTATTGCTGATTGCTGCCCAGATAAGATAAGAAAACCCTCCGATGGTAACTTATACCATTTTTATGAACCCCAGAAGCTGGGTTGCACTTGAGATTTTTTACACTGATTCAACCTGGGTGTGACAAAGCTTGTGACCCATTCCACTTGTCTCCCTACCCAGCATAATACCTGGCAGGTAATGGCAGCGGAGGTGGGTCGCTGCACTCGCCACCTGTTCTATTCTCCCTCTAGGGGAGTCATGGACCCCCCTAGAGGGAGAATACCCCTGTAAGTCAGGATCCCAACTGTTGGGCATTTAACAGTCAGGATTCTTAAGTTGGTATATTGAACACCGGAATCCCACCGTTGGTATAATGACCATCGGAATTCTGACTGTCAGGAGGGGCACCCTTTTAGACTACACAAGATGCGTATTATGGTACAGGTGATATACACATTTACTTGATCTGTTTTGTTTTACTGTCAGTAAATGCACTAAGAATTTTGCTCAGCAGAAAAAAATGGGCAAACCCATTTCAGACATGTTTGCACTTCTAGATTTAATATATATAATATTCCTTTCTACTCTATAATATACCTAAAATCAGAATAAAACTCAGAGAGGGCATTTCAATTGTTTATTGTGCATTATCTTTTGAATCAAGCTAATTGCACCCAGACAGAGAGGGTTTAGCCGAGTAAAACAACAATATCTGACTAAAGTGCTGAAAAGTGACATTTTGGCACCCAAATTTGTCACTTTAGGTACATTTCAGCTCGCAAGCTTGGGGGCCTGTGAGCTGAATGTGTCTCTCCACGCCTCAGCGCGCCTGAAATGAGCAGCAATTGAATGGTCTGTTGGGTGCCATCTAGTGGCAGCCATAGTGAGAAACAATTGAATTCACCCCCAAAAAATGTTTATTCAAGGGACCTTAATTCTGAAAAGTCATTCTGTTTTTTTTTTATTAAACACCCTTACAATATATTGGAAAAAAACAACTCCTTTATAAAGAGTGAAGATGCGTGTGGACCTTATTCTGGTCCACATGTAATGCTGAGAATTTTGCACAGTTGCGTGTGGACCAAACCCCCCCCCCATCCCCCGCCAGCCGCAGTGTCACCCCCCACACCCGCAATCCCCCCTTACGGCTGCAAATGGATGATTTGCATAATCCTTCAGTGATATAAGACGCTATAGTGGTTATCTTCTTCCTGAAGAGCTATGTGGCCAGATTGATGTTCTCATCACAATATATTTTCAGATACAAAAAGAAGATATATTTCCTACTGCATTCATATTGTTAGGCGCCGAGCACCAGCGGCATATGGAGGGGGTCTGCGGCGCATCCCGGCCGCACGTCCTGACGTCACGCCGTCCGGTTGCTTGGCAACCAGGGACGCCAGGAGACGCCATGGCCGGGCGCAGCTCCCGTCCCCCACGACGTCACGCCCGGGGTTGGCCGGAAGTCTGCAGGACCCGGCACCCGGCAGCAGCATTCAGCGTCGCCGTTGCCTAGCAACGGACGCCGTCACCGGCGCAATGAGGCCGGCAATAGGGCAGACCAGCGCGTCCAGTCCCTTATTGGGCAATGGAGGTTGGGATGGACGCCCACTTCCTATTTAAGGGCTCCCATCCCTCACAGCCCCGCCGGTGATAGCCCTTGTTACAGTGGTTTCACTTGCCTGCCCTTCCGTTCTGGCTCCTGGGAATTGCCATCTTGGAGTTCCCAGTAGTGGTTCCGTTCTGCCTGCTGATTCCTGGTCTCCGTGAGTACCCCTTTTTAGGGGCTGGTTCTGTTTCTTATATCCTTGGCCCATCCCTGGGCATTTGGTTTGTTGGTGCTAGAATTGTCCTCAGTAGTCACTGGGAAGTACCTCCAGCGGTCCGCTGGCATTTCAGTTGCTTGTTTTAGTGTCGCTTTACCGGCACCTTTTTCTGTGTTCAGTGTTTAGTCCGTCTCGTTAGTGGTGTGCCTTTTGCGTGGTGTTTATTATTGTGTATGCGACTCGGTCGCTGGTGGTTGGCGACTAGGTCGCTGGCGCTTAGCGGCGTAGTTAGCTGGGCAAGTTGCCATTTTTCTGTTAACCTGTTAGTTAGCCCCTTAGCCAGATCTCCTTTTGACCGTACCCTTTGGAGGTCCCAGTTCCTTGTACCACCATAACTCCTGGCTGCACCGGTGTTAGGGCGGGCTTAACTCGCCCTTCCAAACGTGGCGGCTACAGGCGAAGCCTAGTTTTAGCAGGAACTGGTCACCTAACTTTGGGGGGTCAACAGAGGCAGAGTAGGGTCTCGCTGTGGCTGTTCTAAACAGCAGTCCTGGCTGCGGGTTCACTCCCGAAACCATAACATTATCACCGGCCATATTAAAACCAGGAAGGGAGTACAGTGTGTCAGGGGTTAATTTTTTGTAGGACTTACTATGAACCCTACTACGCCCAATCCAGCTCAGGCTTTTGCCAACCAATTACAAAGCCTCACCCAGATGGTACAAGATTTGTCCTTGCGTGTGAAATCCCAGGAGGAGGTGTCCCGAGCTCCCTCAGCTGTGACCCCCGAGCCTAAGATGAACCTCCCGGACCGGTTTTCCGGTAATCGCAAAGATTTTTACAACTTCCGAGAAAGTTGTAAACTATACTTCCGTCTGAAGCCCGGGTCCTCTGGGTCTGAGCAAATAGGGTTAGTAATCTCCTTACTCCAGGGGGATCCCCAAACCTGGGCCTTCAGCCTCAAACCGGACGATCCAGCATTCCGGTCGGTTGACGCCTTCTTTAAATCACTAGGATTATTGTATGACGATCCCGATAGAGAGGCCTCAGCCGAAAGTCATTTACGGGCCTTAAAACAGGGGAGGAATCCGGCAGAGGCATACTGCACGGAGTTCCGCCGTTGGTCCAACGACTGTGGTTGGAACGACCCGGCCTTACGCAGTCAGTTTCGGCAGGGGTTAGCAGAGGCAATCAAGGATAGCCTC
Source organism: Crinia signifera (assembly GCF_055691185.1). Lineage (NCBI taxonomy): Eukaryota > Metazoa > Chordata > Amphibia > Anura > Myobatrachidae > Crinia > Crinia signifera. The sequence continues at coordinate 70,384,327 of NC_139223.1, read as the reverse complement.
ATCCAATACCCTGCACCGGAGACTTTAGATAAACTTATGGAGCTTTCTATAAAAATTGATCGTCGGCTCCGCGAGCGGAAGTCCGAGAGAGGCTCCGTGCTTCGACCAACCTCGATTGGTTACATCCCGTCCGAGGAGGAAGAAGAACCCATGCAGTTGGGGGCTTTTAGGATTACTCCTGACGAGAGAGCCCGTAGGATGTCCGCTGGTCTTTGTCTCTATTGTGGCAGTAAGGGTCATGTGGTGCGCACTTGCCCGAACAAGTCGGGAAACGCACGGACCAAGTGAATTGTGAGGGGGTTCATCTTGGTCTTCAGCTTATCTCCTCTCGTAACGCACTACTAGTACCGGCCAGTATCAAGGTAGACGAGACTGAGACCCCTGTTTCCGCCTTCATCGATAGCGGGGCAGCTGGGAATTTTTTGGATGTCTCTTTTGCCAGTAAGTTGGGTATTCCTAAATTAAACCTGGATAAAATGCTTATCATGCGAGGGCTGGATGGGGATCCTCTCCCCAGTGGTATAATCACGTGTCAGACGCCTCCGTTATTGTTTCGAGTAGGGATCTTGCATGAGGAGATGATCTCTTTTTATTTAACCTCCTGCTCCTTAGTGCCAGTTGTTTTAGGATATCCCTGGCTTAAGAACCACAATCCTCAGATTGATTGGCAGGCTGGAGAGATCACTCGTTGGAGTGATCAGTGTTCTGGGTCTTGTATAAAATGTCCTATTCAGTTGGCAGCCGTCTCTCTGGAAGGGATTCCTGCCAGTTACTCAGACTTTGCCGACGTGTTTTCCAAGGGTCAGGCGGACGTGTTACCACCTCACCGTCCATAAGACTGTGCCATTGAGCTAATGCCGGAGGTTCAATACCCTAAGGCCAGACTCTATTCCCTGTCTGGTCCTGAGACCCGTTCCATGAATGAGTACATTCAGGAGAATTTGGCCAAGGGGTTTATCAGACCGTCTAAATCCCCTTTGAGCGCAGGGGTTTTTTTTGTGTCCAAAAAGGATGGATCCCTTAGGCCCTGTATAGATTACAGGGCTCTCAACAAAATTACGATCAAGAATACATACCCGCTCCCATTAATTTCGGTCCTATTTGACCAGTTAAGTTCGGCGAAGATCTTCTCCAAAGTTGATCTCCGGGGGGCGTATAATCTTATACGCATAAGAGCCGGGGACGAATGGAAGACAGCCTTCAGCACCCAAACAGGACATTATGAATACCTGGTGATGCCCTTCGGGTTATCTAATGCACCGGCTGTCTTTCAAGACTTTATTAATGATGTCCTCAGGGACTTTCTGGGGAAGTTCGCGGTTGTCTACCTAGATGACATTATGATTTATTCCAGTACCCTAGAAGAACATCGTTTTCAGGTGCGACAAGTCCTGCAAAAGCTCCGTGAAAACCATCTCTTCGCCAAACTGGAGAAATGCGAATTCGAAGTCCCCGAGGTATCTTTCCTTGGATATGTCATTTCTGCAGATGGTTTCCGCATGGAACCAAAAAAATTGCAGTCAGTCTTGGAGTGGGTGCGACCCTCTAACCTCAAAGCCATCCAGAGATTTTTAGGGTTCGCAAATTATTATAGATGGTTTATTCGGTCCTTTTCTGATGTGGTCGCCCCCATCGTGGCCCTTACCAAGAAGGGAGCAGATCCCACCAACTGGTCTCCACAAGCTGAGTGGGCCTTTGAGGCACTTAAACAAGCTTTTTCTACAGCTCCAATTCTTAGGCATCCTGATCCGGAGCAACCCTTCGTTGTTGAGGTAGATGCCTCAGAAGTAGGGGCAGGAGCTGTTCTATCGCAGAGGGATTCCAATTCCTCGTTTCTCTTCCCATGTGCCTACATGTCCAGAAAATTTTCTTCGGCAGAGGCCAACTACGATGTGGGTAATCGGGAGTTGCTGGCCATCAAGTGGGCCTTCGAGGAGTGGAGACACTGGCTGGAGGGGGCGAGCCACCAGATACTGGTGATTACCGACCACAAAAACCTGCAATATCTCGAATCTGCCAAACGTTTAAATGCCCGTCAGGCTAGGTGGGCGTTATTTTTTACGCGCTTTAATTTTATCATCTCTTATAGACCAGGACCCAAGAATGTCCGAGCGGATGCCCTCTCCCGCAGTTTTTTGCCCAGGCAGGAGATACGGGTTCCTTCGGTACCCATTCTTCCACCCTCCGTAATTCATTCCGGTCTTACACGGACGCTTAAAGACTTGCTTCTCCAAGTTTAGGAGGAAGCGCCCAGTCAAAAACCCGCCGGGCGCCTGTTTGTTCCACAGGCCTTGAGAAAAGAGGTATTGGCTGAATTCCATGAAAGTAGAATTGCGGGACATCCGGGTGTTAAAAGGACGTTGCAACTCCTTTCTCGTAGTGTCTGGTGGCCCGATATTTCCACAGACACTAAGGACTTCGTCTTGTCTTGCCCCGAGTGTGCTAGACATAAAGTTCCCAGGATTGCTCCGGCAGGGCAATTAATGCCATTGGCAATTCCATCCAGGCCATGGTCTCATATTGCCATGGATTTTGTGGTAGACCTACCCATGTCCCACGGGTTCCAGGTCATCTGGGTGGTTATTGACCGTTTTAGTAAAATGGCTCATTTTGTTCCATTACCGCAATTACCAACAGCCAATGGTTTAGCCAATCTGTTCTTACTTCACATCTTCAGACTCCATGGGCTGCCCTCTGACATTGTATCGGACCGGGGTCCCCAATTCATTGCACGCTTCTGGAAGCTCTTTTGTGCAGCACTTAAAATTAAGCTTAGTCTGACTTCAGCTTACCATCCCCAATCGAATGGTCAGACTGAGCGGCTCAATCAATCCTTAAAGCAGTATTTACGCTTGTTTGTTTCCAAGACACAAAATGATTGGGCAGATTTTCTGCCTATCGCCGAGTTTGCATATAACAATGCTCATCACTCTGCTACTAAGACGTCTCCCTTTTTTGCCGTCTATGGAGTTCACCCCAAGGCCAATGCCCTCGGTCCAGAAACCTCGGTAATCAGATCTTCCACGACGGCTCGGCTTAGAGAGATCTGGAAGCAAGTTCATTTAGCGCTCAAAGGTGCTATATTTCGTGAAAAGGTCTTTTCAGACCGTTCGAGGCGGCCTTGTAACTTCAAGGTGGGCGATAGAGTCTGGTTGTCAACCCGAAACATTAAACTTCGACAGCCGTCTGCCAAGTTTGGGCCGAAGTTTATTGGTCCGTATGTCATCTTAAAAAAGGTCAATCTGGTTGCCTTTCGGTTACAAATTCCCAGGTCTCTTAAAATCGCCAATACGTTCCACTCTTCCCTCCTTAAGCCGGACATTTTTTCCAAAAAATTTCCGCGAAGGATACCTTAGAGGAGATCTCCAGTGGATGTCCAAGGGCATTCTGAATTCCTGGTGGAGAAAATTTGGGATTGCAAAAGATCGCGCGGCTCTATACGTTTCCTCATCCATTGGAAGGGTTACGGACCAGAGGAAAGATCCTGGGTCGCTGACAGAGACTTGCATGCTCCCAAATTAAAAGCGGAATTCTTCCAGAATTTTCCCCATAAAGCAGGTTATAAGGGTTTGTTAACCCTTCCTCGAGGGGGGGGTACTGTTAGGCGCCGAGCGCCGGCGGCATATGGAGGGGGTCTGCGGCGCATCCCGGCCGCACGTCCTGACGTCACGCCGTCCGGTTGCTTGGCAACCAGGGACGCCAGGAGACGCCACGGCCGGGCGCAGCTCCCGTCCCCCACGACGTCACGCCCGGGGTTGGCCGGAAGTCTGCAGGACCCGGCACCCGGCAGCAGCATTCAGCGTCGCCGTTGCCTAGCAACGGACGCCGTCGCCGGCGCAATGAGGCCGGCAATAGGGCAGACCAGCGCATCCAGTCCCTTATTGGGCAATGGAGGTTGGGATGGACGCCCACTTCCTATTTAAGGGCTCCCATCCCTCACAGCCCCGCCAGTGATAGCCCTTGTTACAGTGGGCCTAGTCCTGCATTGGGCATAACTGGTCCCAGCCCAGTAACGAACCCAGTCCAGCATAACCGGCGTCATGCCTAGCCAGTCCAAGTCAGACATCCAGCACACCCGGACCCAGTTTAGTCGGCTCTGATCCAGTTTAGTTCCTGTATCCTCTCATTCGCATTGTATCTGCTCCCCCATTGGCCATTCCCTTTAGATGCGGATTGTGGGCTAGTTTTTCAGCTCAGACATCAACTGCGAGAACATAAAACCCTACAGATCTGACAACCTTGAAATACACTTTTTAAAGCATTCAGCTGCATGATATTGCAAACAGATTTCAGTTTTATCAAATTAACTGTGCAGAAACAAATACATCAGCATGTTTATACGTCTGCCAGGATTTCGTTGTTCCAAATGTGATTTCTTGATTTCAGATACTTTGCTTGTTAACTTGTAAAGTTGTTCTGATACTTTTAAAAGAGGAACTGTGCCTATTTGGTTTCTAGGTCTCCTATTTTTATATGTTGTCGCAAGATACCTATTTCTGAAAAAGGTGCTGACCACTATAGGGGTTATGTGCTAAGTCTTGGATTAGTATAACACTAATATATTGTACATACACACATAATGGGCCGAATTCAATTTGTGGCAAAATCACAGTCATGACCATGATTGTCATTTTTATGGCTTTCTTGCAGTGAAATTGGGCTTTTTATAGGTATGTGCTGAACTAACATCGATAACAGAATAGAAGTTTATTACTAGTTATGATAGAAGTATTCTGGTACTTATACATATAACAACCAGATACAGTTTATTTATTTTTTTCAAATGATAGATGCTAAAAAAATGATTATAAGTATATATTTGCATAATATATATTATACTAGTTATCCAACATGCATTGACATTTCGGTCCTTTGAATATGGACCTTTCAAGGAGCTTGGTTTGGTTGGAGTATCAGCAATCAACGTAGTGAAGGTATGAACCTCATTAATGATAGAATCAGCACTGATTCCATCCACCATGAGGTTCATACCTTCACTACGTTGATTGCTGATACTCCAACCAAACCAAGCTCCTTCATAAAGGTCCATATTGAAAGGACCGAAATGTCGGGGCATGTTGGATAACTTATTGTCTCCAAGGGGGTTATTCTAATCCACTCTTTCTGACAAAATCCTTCTTAGGCGGACAAAACCATGTGCACTGCAGGGGGGCAGATGTAACATGTGCAGAGAGAATTAGATTTGGGTGAGTTATTTTGTTTCTGTGCAGGGTAAATACTGACTGCTTTATTTTTACACTGCAATATAGATCTCACTTTGAAGTAAAACCCCACCCAAATCTAATTATCTCTGCACAAGTAACATCTGCCCCACCTGCAGTGCACATGGTTTTGCCCATCTAAGAAGGATTTTGTCAGAAAGAGTGGATTAGAATAAGGCCCCAAATTACTTAAACTCTCGACTGGAATAAAGGAAACATCTGATTTTATAACAAAGTCGTATCACTTGTTATATTGGCGAGTGCTCCAGATCCCGCACCTGTTGGTATGGGAATTTAAAGACTATTTTTGGGCATACATGTACTTTGCCGGGCACCCCACCATTAAGTGTGAGTGCGGTCTCACAACGGGACTATATATAGATATATCTATCTGTTTATACATTAGATAGATAGATAGATAGATAGATAGATAGATTAGATTATTGTATAAATCTATTAGCAAATTGTGAATTTATGGTCATTTAACAATGGATTATGCCCATTCTCTTCTGATCTTGGAAGATAAGCAGTGTTGGGCGGAGTTAGTACTTGGATGGAAAACCACCAGGTGCTGTACCTCATTAACTATTGCTGTACTAACACATTATATACTCTTGGAGCATTAAATCAAGAACAAACTCACCACAATCTACTAAACCAATTGACCTATAATTTAAACCATGGATACACATTTTTCCCATTTCAGAAATACAATGGGGTACCCAAAATAATTAAAAATTAATTTCTAAAAAATAGTTTATTTATCTGTACCATTTTAACTTCACTCACCTTCCAAGTACTTTCCACTTGAATCAATACATTTGTCCAACCTTTTTTTACATTCCTCAAAACATTTTATAAACTCGCCTTTATTAATGCCTTTTATTACTTTTGCCATTTTTTTTCAACCTCTTCAGTATCAGAAAAACATTTTCTTTTAAGGCAGATGCATCGCCATCACCACAAATCGGAATGTTTTCTTTCCAAATCTTTCAAATAAAAACTTTGGTTAACGGTATGATCCTGGGGTACAAATTCTGAGTGCACAATGGTCCACAGCAATATTCCAGACTGTCTTGCCAAATTTTCATCACATTTTCATCAAATGGGGTGGTCGAAGGACATCCGTCGATTGACATTTCAACCCATATGAAACCAGAGAACCATTTGTAAACTTGTGTTTTAATCATGGCAGCTTCCTTGCAAGCTGTTTGTAGCAAACAACCATTTCCAACACATTTTTTCCCAAAAGGAAACAAAACATCACAGCAGCACATTGTGTAAATCAGCCATCACAAAAATAGGCAAAAGATTGCATAACTCAAAAAAAAAAAAAATCACTGGTCAATCACTACCTTCCCCCCGCAACGTCAGCGGGCATACTGACTCAGAAGGGTTCCCCAAATATTCATCTAGAAGGGGAAGCTAGTACTACAAGTGCCCTGACCTACAGAACATGATTTAGTTTTCACTTATTTTTATTTAAGTCTGAACAAAGGTTGAGTATCCCTTATCCAAATATCCATTATCTAAATTATTCCGAGAACCATGCATTGCCCTTTGTGTTTGACATAATCTAGCACACAAAGGAGTAATTTGGTCCGTTGAGTGGTCTCTACTGATCAGTGGTGGTACATCCACTACTACTATATCGAGAGAGAGAGAGAGGATATATAAAGAGAGAGAGAGGATATATAAATAGAGAGAGAGAGAGAGGATATATATAAATAGAGATGCCCCCACTAGGCAAGGTTAGGCATTTGCCTAGGGCGCCGGCCACTGGAGGGCGGTAGTGAGCTGGCCTGGCCAGCAGCAGCAGCAGGAGAAAGCTGCTACGCACGTCGACGCTACCGCAGAGGAGAGAGCCGGAGGAGGAACAAGAAGGCAGCAGCTGGACTCCACACAGGCTGAGGGCGAGGCTCAGCAACAACTGCACAGCTGAGCTTGTAAGTATAACGGACTACCCCCGTCCCCCCCGCCCGTGTACATGGCTGCTGCCGGCCTGCCACCAGCGCTGACAGACAGTAGTCAGTCAGTCGCTGACGCCCGGACGGTCATCAGGCCGCGGCGCCAGCAGCCAGCGGGAAACTTCGGCGGCGGCCGGCGGCAGCTCCTGCCCCTGCCCCTGCTGGCAACTTAGCCGCAGCTCCTGCCCCCCCCCCACCCCGGTGCCGTGCCCGTGCCGACACACTCGCCCACCCGCCCGCAGACACGCTCGCCCACCTGCCCGCAGACACGCTTGCCTGCAGCCATGCTCTGTATGTACTGCTGGCTGTGGGAGGCACACAGGCGCGGCCACCACTGCTGCTACGCTTGCTGATGGTATTCAGCAGGAGTCAGGACAGAGCAGTCCGGCCTCCTTACAGCATTAAAGTGAGGACTGGACCATCCTGGTAGAGCCAATGGGGACCGCAGCTAGCACATGGGGACAGAAAGTTGGGACTCGGGAGAGGACAGAGGAGCAAACCGTGGCCCCTGCACTGTGTGCACTCTGCCAGTGCAGTTGAAGAAAAAAAAGTAAGACAAACTTTAAATAATTAAATAGGCATGTGTATATACAGTATTACACACACATTTGCACATTTTTATGAGGGGGGGGGGGGGGGGGCGGGCGGGCAGCAGTTGGCAGACTTTTTGCCTAGGGTGTCACGAAACCTTGCACCGGCCCTGGATATAAATATAGAGAGAGAATGTATAAAGAGAGAGAGGATATATAAATAGAGAGAGAGAATATATATATAAAGAGAATATATAAATAGAGAGAGAGTCGAGAATATATAAATATATATATATATATTGTGACAGATTGGATAAAGGCTGTAGCGACTACAAATACCTATGCAGGAGACGTGTCTTTTTATAATATACAAAAGATTTTATTAAGGTACAAAATTGTGCACAATAGCACTACTTAAAAGAACAAACAGTGAGTCTATATAGAAAACACACAATCTACAAAAAATATGCGAATTACTATAAAAATGGCCTACATAAGATATCGCTATAAAAAAGGGAGATATATATAAAAAAAGTTTTTTAAAAAGATGATATAGAGTATAACTTATCTATTTGGGAGGAGTCAGCAGGCAGTACCCAACACGTTTCGTCGCAGAGACTTCATCAAGGGGTGAGGGAGATAGGTGCCTGGTGCTCTATTTATACTGTATGGGTCTATTAGTCATAATTATGAGGTCACATCCTGTGGGATGCGGCTACCGTTTCTAAATTGAAAAGAGTCGTAGATCACTACCATAATTCTATATAGGTACTTTAGTGACAGTTCCCTGATGCAAAATCTGTAAAGCATTGTGAATAAAACATAGTGAAGATAACAGAAAACACATTTAATAAAAAACGTGGGTGCGATGCCCCACTTCCTGCGGGCGGGCGGACGTCACTTCCGCCCCGCTTCCTGTGTTCATATATGTGGTCAGAGATCGTTACTTCCGCCACTCGTCGGCGGAAGTATAGGCATGCCTCGCTTCCTTCTTGCTGTGGGCTGCTTTTCATTGGTTGCAACATTTAGCGCAACATATTTAGAACTTAACACTTGAAATCAATTAATAAATATATAATTATATAAAGGTAAAAAAATAGGTAGCAGCATTTTTTTGACACTTTAAATCGATAGTGTGAGAGACGATGGTGCATAGCAGCAGTGACGCAACCATCAATATTATATAGCAGCAATATTATAGCAGCATGTGCATCGTTGTGAATAATGAGTGCATCGGTATTTGCATAGCAGTGGCGCATACATATAGCAGCAGTGATAATATATTAGAAATGTGAAAATAAATAAATTGAATAAGGATCTCTGTTATCCGTGAAAAAAAAAATATTTTTATTTTGTGAGACAGTGATTATCTATATGGATTTACACGTGGGTCTGTGGTGATTATATAGGTGAGAGTAATATAGGGAGGAGAAATAAATGAGAAAATACAATAATAGTAAGAGAGAGAAGAAGACAAGAGAGAGAAAGGATGAGCATCGGTGTCAATAGTTGTCCTTATCATGAGGTTTTTCTTTCTTTCTTTGTACTGTCTGTACATTACAGAACCTGTTCTTCTCAGGTAGTCGCCCGCCCTGGTACTGGACAGGCCCAGACACTGCTTGGCTGCCAAGATCGGACGGGGTTGGGCATTGCCAGCGTGGTATGACTGTAATGTCTTTTTCATGTGCCCAGAACCTCTCGGACCTGAGTGCCTTACTGCTCAGAAAAAGAAATAGAGGTACTCTTTACTTAGAAGGGCGCCCATCGCGACCATCGCGACCATCGAATGCACTAAAAATCGGGTGCGACGCGATGCCCGCGATTTCCCATAGGGACCAATGTTAAAAATGAGATTGGACCCGATTTTAGTGTTCAATGCCTCAATGCCCGCGATTTTTACATAGGAAACAATGTTAAATGGGCCACAGAGCCCTAATAGTCACCGTGAACTCTGAAATGGCCCCCACAATTGTTAACGCCACCCCACGATCAACGTGAACCCGAAGCGTGGCGAGCGCAGCGAGCCCGCGAGGGGCGGCGGTACGCGTCCTCCGACCTTTTCATGCCCTACTATCCACGTCGGCGTGGAGTTGAGAATAGTGTGGCGAGCGCAGCGAGCCACCGAGGCCCGAAGCGTGGCAAGCGCAGCGAGCCCCGCGAGGGGACGCGGATACCTTCACAGTTATACGCGTCCCCTCGCGGGCTTCACAGGTGTCCGTGGCGAAAAGCGGACACCTGTGAAGCCCGCGAGGGGACGCGTTTACCTGTGAAGGTATCCACGTCCGCTCGCCACGCTTCGGGCCTCGGTAGCTCGCTGCGCTCGCCACACTATTCTATTCTCAACTCCACGCCGACGTGGATAGTAGGGCATGAAAAGGTCGGAGGACGCGTACCGCCGCCCCTCGCGGGCTCGCTGCGCTCGCCACGCTTCGGGTTCACGTTGATCGTGGGGTGGCGTTAACAATTGTGGGGGCCATTTCAGAGTTCACGGTGACTATTAGGGCTCTGTGGCCCATTTAACATTGATTCCTATGGCCAAATCGCGGGCATTGAGGCACTTAACATTAAAATCGCGGTCAATCACCGTTTTTAACATTGATCCCTATGGGAAAATCGCGGTCATCGCGGGCACCCGTTTTTAATGTACCCGCGATTTACCCGCGATGCCCGCGATTTTTTACCCCCGACGCCCGCGATTCCAATCGCGGGCGCCCTTCTAGGTAAAGAGTACCGAAATAGAAGAAGAACAAGAAAAGGGGAAAAAGGGGAAGAGAAGACAAAGAAAAAGGGAAAAGGAAGGGGGTGGGGGGGTGGGGGGGATTGAAAGGAGTTTTTTGAGAGAGGAGAGAAAATTCTAACACATAAAGGACATGATGGAGTGTAGTTTACAGGACCTTTACAGGAATGGTGCGATTTCGTATCCCTCGTTTAGACCATTTGGGTGCAACGTCTGGAGCTGGAATATCCAGTACATCTCCCTTTGAGATAGCTTTCTTGCCAAGTCACCTCCTCTTTCTCCCAAATACACATGTTCGATAGCTTTGAAAGTAAGGTCTTCGGGATTCGATGCGTGTGCCAAAGTAAAGTGTCTGGGGATTGCATGATTGTCCAATTTATTCTTAATGCTTCTCACATGTTCTTGTATTCTTATCTTCAGGGGGCGCTTAGTCTTGCCTACATACTTCTTCCCGCAGGTGCATTCTAACAGGTAGATAATAGAGGTCGAGTTGCAGTTCATAAAGTCCTTAATTTGGAACTCCTGGTTGTTCCCTGTATCGGTATTTGGATGGAGATACTTACAGATGACGCATTTACCACATTTGTATGATCCTTTGCACTGTGGTAACTTTGTAGAGGGTTTAATGGTCTTTAGCATGCTGGGTGCAAGTATGTCCTTCAGGTTTTTTTATTTTCTGTAGACAATATCAGGTTTGGGCTGTAAGATCTCTTTAAGTATGGGATCCATCAGAAGTATTCCCCAATGCTTCTGTATGGACTTTCTGATGGTATCTTCATGCCTGTTGTATGTGGTGATGAATGATACATTTTCTTTCTTCTCCTCTTCTTTATTCTTGTACGTGAGTAGTGTGGTGCGACTTGTGATTCTTGTTCTCTCTGCTGCTTTTTCAATGAGGTTGGTCGGATATTGCTTCTCCGCGAATCTTTGTCCATACAGAGATAGTTGTTCTACATCTTCCGGTCTACTGCAGTTGCGTTTAATTCTGTGAAATTGGGAATATGGAATATTGTTTTTCCATCTTGTTAGGTGATTACTCTTGTGGTGCATATAGCTATTTTTGTCCACGCTCTTGACAAAGTTCTTGGTTACTACTTTGTTATTTTCATTCATCAGGATTAAATCAAGGAATTCTATTGTTTCTTTTTGTATGTTTGATGTAACTTTTAAGTTCATATTGTTGTTATCCAGATCTTTAAAAAAATTCATAAAACCGTGACTCTGCTCCGTCCCATACAATTAAAATGTCATCTATATAACGTTTGTACATTAATATGGCACTTTTAAATTTTTGGTTGTTGTAGATGTACATATTTTCCCAGTGTCCCATAAAAAGATTTGCGAAACTGGGCGCAAAGATAGTCCCCATTGCTGTTCCGCACTGCTGTAGGTAAAACTGATCCTGGAATTTAAAATAGTTGTGGTGTAGGATAAAAAACATAACATCACAAATAAAATTTCTATGTTCAAGTGTAAGGGAGGCATCTCCTTCCAACTAACTTCTATAGGCTTCCACTCCTTTGCTGTGTTCGATGCAAGTGTACAATGACTGTACGTCTATGGTTACCCATTGGTATGTCTCCTTCCATTCAAAATTCTCCATTATGTTTAATACTGCTGTTGTGTCCTTTAAGTATGAGGGTAGGCATTTCACATACTTGTTGAGAAAGATATCCACATATTGTGACAAATTAGAAGTTAGTGAGTCTATGCCCGCCACAATAGGTCTTCCGTGCGGGTTCTCCAGGCACTTATGGACTTTTGGTAGAAAGTAAAATATTGGGGTGATGGGGTCTGATCTTAATAAATACTGGTACTCATCTTTTGTTAAGATGTCAGTTCTGAGACCTTTTAATAGTAGAATATGTAATTCCTCAATGTACGCGTCTTTCGGATCATTAGAGAGTACGCTATATGATTTCTCATCATTCAGGAGCCTCTGTGCTTCTTTGACGTAGGCCTCCCGGTCCATGATGACCAGCCCCCCCCCCCCCCCCCTTTGTCAGCCGGTTTTAATACTATGTCTTTGTCCTTTTGTAGTTTTTTGAGTGCTTCTCGTTCAGATTGTTATTTTTTATTGATCCTTGTTCTGTGTCAAAGAGATCTTTTTTCACAAGATCATGGAAGATGCTGATATTGGATCCCTTTGATTCTAATGGGTAGTACTTTGATGTGGGTTTCAGGCCGGATTTGGATTTGTTGTCGAAATTTGATATTATGGCATCATCTTTCTTTAGAAAATGCCTCTTTAGTGTTAATTTTCGTACAAACTTATTTAGATCAATGTAGGTTTCAAATCTGTTCAGACCACTTGTGGGTGCGAAGGAGAGTCCCTTGCCCAAAAGGGAAACCTCTGGTGTCGTGAGTACATGTTTTGAAAGGTTGAAGATGCCATTGTTAGTTGCCTTATCTGTGATATCCTGTTGTGTTGTCATGCTGGTCTTTTTTTGTTGTGATGTGTTCCTCCCCCTGCCCCGTTTTCTTCTTCGTCTGTAAGTTTTCTTTTTAGTGGGGAAGCTTGTTTCACATTCTCTTTCAAGATCACCCTTAGATCCTCTTTTCTTCTTGTTCCTGTACTTGGGGATAAAAAAGAGGCTGAGGAAGAGGAATCTTGTTCTCCACTGGATCTCAGTCGGTGTAAGGCTGTGAATCTGTTGTTGGTCCTCACAGGTGCATTGTTTGGTGAATCGTAACTTTTATGTCTTATTGATGGTTTCTTGTGTGGAATATGTTTCCATTTGTTTCTGTTATCATGTGGTGGTATATGTTCAGGGTTGTTGAATCTGTTCCAATTCTTGACCTTGCCTTGGTCATAGTCCATTTTGTCCCTCAGGAATTTATTTTCTTTGCCTTTGATGACGTCCTCCTCTATTCTTTCTAATTTCATATTAAGTACTTTTTCATTTGCTCTGTAGTCCTCTGTGTCTTTGTAGATTTCCAAAACTACTTCCTGTGCTTTTATGTCTGTATCTAGTTCTGAGAGAGTTTTTTGTTTTTCTTCAATTAGTAGTTTCATCAAGCTCAGGGAACATGCGTGAAGAGTGGCATCCCATTTTTCCCATCGCACCCACGTTTTTTATTAAATGTGTTTTCTGTTATCTTCACTATGTTTTATTCACAATGCTTTACAGATTTTGCATCAGGGAACTGTCACTAAAGTACCTATATAGAATTATGGTAGTTTTCTACGACTCTTTTCAATTTAGAAACGATAGCCGCATCCCACAGGATGTGACCTCATAATTATGACTAATAGACCCATACAGTATAAATAGAGCACCAGGCACCTATCTCCCTCACCCCTTGATGAAGTCTCTGCGACGAAACGGGTTGGGTACTGCCTGCTGACTTCTTCCAAATAGATAAGTTATACTCTATATCATCTTTTAAAAAAATGTTTTTTATATATATCTCCCTTTTTTATAGCGATATCTTATGTAGGCCATTTTTATAGTAATTCGCATATTTTTAGTACATTGTGTTTTTTCTATATATACTCACTGTTTGTTCTTTTAAGTAGTGCTATTGTGCACAATTTTGTACCTTAATAAAATCTTTTGTATATTATAAAAAGACACGTCTCCTGCATAGGTATTTGTAGTCGCTACAGCCTTTATCCAATCTGTCGCAATCTTTTTATACACCCCTTACCAAGGTGTTTATTCTTAAAGGCCAGCTGACACCCTTTTTCTAAAAAAGGTTACCTATCTAAACCCGATTACTAGGGTGCATATTAGTCCAGGACACGGGTGGTGCCATACATCCCCTCTCTCTGGATATATATATATATATATAGAGAGAGAGAGAGAGAGAGAGAGAGAGGACATGTATAAATAGAGAGAGAGAGGAGATATATAAATAGAGAATAGAGAGAGAGAGAGAGAGAGAGAGAGAGAGAGAGAGAGAGAGAGGAGATATATAAATAGAGGGAGAGAGAGAGAGGAGATATATAAATAGAGAGAGAGGAGATATATAAATAGAGAGAGAGAGAGGAGATATATAAATAGAGAGCGTCTGCGGGTGCAGCTTCCAGGTGCCCTGGCTCAGCCCACCTGTGACGCGTGGCCGCTGCCATGGCTACCCGGGAAGCCAGAGTTCCGTGTCTGTCTGGAGTGCGTCTTTGCTAGAAAAACAATAAGACCAACAAAATTATTAGTTGGAAAATGTGTGATAACAAAACTTTACTTTAAACCAAAGTGATAAGCTACTAAGTGATGTGTTTATCTAATTATGGTAGGATACGTATGTAGGAAAATGAAAAATCAAAAATCATAATACTCTATAGGCTATGCACTATGTGGACTCGTCAGCACGTGCATACACAACATATTTCATAGTGTTCTATGCACTAAGTTCAAACCATTGTTATATTGACTCACAGTAGAAAGATAGCCATTCATTTTAAAGGGACATTGTTAAAATGTCAGACTACTATTAAATAAAAGCATTCCAAGCTATCATCTCATTAAGTCCCCTAGGGGCTAGCGTTTCTTCCTCTTAACGGAGGACTTTTGAAAAAGTCCTCCGTTAAGAGGAAGAAACGCGTTGGTGTTTATGCATATGGATTGATGAGACGGACTGAAACCCGGGAGATCGTGACAGGACCTGGAGCCCAGCTGATATACTCCATAGGACTGTACACACAAGCTGTTTTGGAACTGTTCACCTATCAGTTCCCACTTACCCGGTAATTCTCAGTACCTACTCATTAAGGATTCTGCCCATGCACTTTAAAGCAGTGCTGTGTGTTTTGTGTATTTGAGATACTTTTTACATGTTTTTATGTCGTGTTTTAATGAGAAATGTATTCAATTAAGGAGTGCTTTAAAAAAACGTACTTCACTATTGCATGCATTTTTTCTCATTTCTATGTGAACTATCACCGGAGAGATCCAGGTGAAATCAGGATTCCAAGCGCCGGATAAGTCTGATTCCTATTTTTCTTTTTTGTGGTGTTGGTGAAGGTTTAGAGGGACCTTATTTGGAATATTAGGCTACCGGCTGCTGGATGCGTGATATACCATTCTATTAACCCATCCAATACCCCGGTTTCTTGGTCTGAATATTAAACAGTAAGGGTGCTGGTTTTGGTGTTATGTTGGTCCTGCCCCTCTTGTAGCTGGGCATAATGGATTTATTTGTGAAGCCCGGTAGTTGTCTGTCGGATGTGACCAGTGGCCAAACCGCTTTTACTGCTCTAGGTAGCACTCTGGTAGCTGGACCGTATGTCGTCACAAACGGTATTTTCTCGGGTGATGCTTTGGTTGTTTTACTTTGTAGTAATTCTGAGCGGGTCCTTTGTAGCACTTGGGTTTTTTGTTGTATCCCCTAGCTGAAAATTTAGAGATCATACTGTCCAGTTCTTGAGTTAATCTGGTATTGTCGCTATTAATTCGGGCTGCTCTCAACATTTGTGATTTTGGGAGACTCCGTTTCAAAGCCGGAGGGTGATTACTGCTGTATTTCAAGAAGGTATTTCGGTCTGTGTCTTTATGGTATACCGATGTTACCAATTGTTGATTAATCCATTCGATCGTAACATCCAGATAATGGACCTTGTGGTTGTCCATACTGTATGTGAATTGTATGGGGTGATTGTACAAATTGATGTTATTGATCACGTTGGTAAGTTCTTCTTTTGTCCACGTCCAAATAATCAGCAGATCATCTATGTAGCGTGTACATGATGATTTTTTTGGCTAATGGCTATGTCTGTGAAAAAGAATTTCGTTCCTGTTCGAACATATAGATGTTCACCAATGAAGGGGAGACATTAGACTCCATTGAGCAGCCAGATAGTTGAAGATAATAAGCGCAGTTGTGGATTAAGTAATTCTTTGTTAGTGTTAATTCTAACAGTTCCAAAAAAAGGGGTACATCCAATGCCGAAAAGTTCACTCTGTATAAAAACAGGTACTTATGTATTATCTGGGCTCCCATGTTAAATGCACCCTATTTTTTCCCCCGCGAGGGGACGCGGTCTCATAAGAAAAACGGGAGCCCAGATATTACATAAGTACCGTGCATTAAGGCCCTTATTCTAGTTCGTGCGGTACGGCCCGCGTGCGGCCGTACCGCCGATGTTTTTACACTGCACATGCGCAGAGGTCAATCTGCGCATGTGCAGCCCCCTTCGCCGCAGACGTATTTCGTCCGCCGCAAAGGGGGCGTATAGGGGCGTGAGAGGCATCATGCCCTCATTTCCCTATGTGTACGCCCCGCGTTTCATGGGCGTTCCCATGCAAACGCGGGGCGTATGCATGGTAATGAGGCCATGACGCAACTCATGGGGGCGGAAAGCTGACGTCGCCGGATGTCAGCTTTCAGCCCCCATACAAGCTACCACACGGACGATTGTCCGTGTGGTCTCAGCTTGCGGGAGCTGCCGCGGCGTGCGGACCTGCCTTCGATGGTCGACGACCATCGAATGCAGGGGGCAGCTCCCACCATGGTGGAGGCGTTGCCTCCACCATTTTTATGCGGATCGCCAGCCGTCCGTGTACGGACGGCCGTGGCGATCCGTAGGGTGGGCGGGGATTGGTTTGTGCGGCCGGAGCCCCGTGTGCGGCTCTGGCCGCACCAACCAGAATAAGGGCCTAAGTGATTTGTTGAGGTAGATCCTGTAATTCATTGATTTTTAATAGCATTTGGGTGGTATCTTTGAGGAAAGTCTTTTGCATCACAATGTACGGTTGTATTAGGCAGTCCAAGAATTGTGATATGGGTTGAAACAGCGACCCCCGGGCAGATATGATGGATCTGCCCGGGGGGTTCACCGGGTCCTTATGCACTTTTGGAATGGTGTAAATTACTGGGCTGATAGCGTGATCCGTGGTCAGTGTTTTAAGCACTTTCTTGTTGATATGACCCTGTTGTTGTGCTTGTATCAGAACTGCATCTAGCATCTGGTTCCTTCTTGAAGACAGATCCTTGTAGGATCTCCAGAGAGTTTTCTATACGTGCCGGTATCTGCTAGTATTGTATCCAAGTGTTTTATATATATTTCAGTGTCCTGTAATACTATCGCCCCACCCTTGTCAGCGGGGCGTATAGTGATGTTAGAATTTGTTGCCAGGCTTTTTAAAGCTTGTGTTTCACATTTGTTCATATTGGACCAGTGTTTCGGAGAATTCGCACTAAATCTCTGGACCGATTCATCAATTATTTTAACAAACATTTTTATGGACGCATTGGTTGACGGCGGGTGAAACGATGAATGAGCATGTCTTTTAATAAATTCTTCATGGAGATCGCTCTGTTGGTTAGTTGCCTGCTGAAAAAATTCAATTGGCAGTATTCAATGAAAATATTCACGGCGTGCAGCGAATCCTGTTTAGGATTCGCTGAACAGTCGCCGTGTTCCGGAGCCTCGCTGTCCCCCTGCTATCCCCCTATTCAATGAGGCAGGGGCTCGCTGCCCCTGACCGCGAATGTGAACCCCTGCGGCGGACACTGCAGGGAGCCTGAGGACAGTGGCAGGTAGGGAGATGAAAAGTCTCCCTGCCTGCCCCAGAACATATGTGGGGGGAGTTGGGCTCCCCGGGAGCCAGGCAGCACGAGCTGCCCCCCGGGAGAGCCAACAGGGGACCGGGTATTCACTGCCCCCGATCGTGTATATGTATATGTAATGATCGGGAGCAGTGAATATATGAATATCTAATGAGCGGCTCTCAGCTCCCGGCCCCCTGCTGGCTGCTATGTGTAAAAAAATATATATATTTTTGGTACTCTTTACCTAGCACGGCGGCCATCGCGGGCATTGAATGCACTTAAAAATCGTGTGCGACGCGAGACGCGATGCCCGCGATTTCCCATAGGGAACAATGTTAAATTTCTCAATTGACCCGATTTTTCTGTTCAATGCCTCAATTGACCCGATTTTTCCATAGGAAACAATGTTAAATGGCCCACAGAGGCCAAATAGGCACCCTAAAGTGTGAAATGGCCCCCACAATTGTTAACGCCACCCCACGATCAACGTGAACCCGAAGCGTGGCGAGCGCAGCGAGCCCGCGAGGGGCGGCGGTACGCGAGGGGCGGCGGTACGCGTCCTACAACCTTTTCATACCCCCACTATCCACGTCGGCGTGGAGTTGAGAATAGAATAGTGTGGCGAGCGCAGCGAGCCACCGAGCCCGAAGCGTGGCGAGCGCAGCGAGCCCCGCGAGGTACTAATTATTTTGTTGGTCTTATTGTTTTTCTAGCAGAGACGCACTCCAGGCAGACACGGAACACTGGCTTCCCGGGTAGCCATGGCAACGGCCGCACATCACAGGTGGGCTGAGTCAGGGCACCCGGAAGCGGCACCCGCAGACGCTGGAGCAGCGTGTGAAGCTAGGCACAGTTCAGCTACTTAAAGGTAAGATGTTTTACTTACTCACACACGCACTATATGCACTTTGGACGCATCCAGATGAAAATGGCGACCATGCCTTGAAACGTCGATGATGATGCCACTTGTAGCACTTGAAAATTAAACAGTGATTTTTTTCTTCAAATCCGTTGAGTGCCGCTCTCTATTCTATCAGGGTCAGACAAAGGCGTCAGTGAACATTGGACTGTGTAAATATATATATATTTATATAGAGAGAGAGAGAGGAGATATATAAATAGAGAGAGAGAGAGAGGAGATATATAAATAGAGAGAGAGGCGATATATAAATAGAGAGAGAGAGAATATAGATATAGAAAGAGAGAGAGAGATACAGTATATACAGTAGATAGATAGACATAAGAGGCAGCGCTGGGTAAAAGGATAATTAAGGATACAGAACTCTCTGTACTATAGATTGGTATGCAGTCGATAGGTTGACAGTAATTAGGTCAACACAGTCAATAGGTCAACCACTATTGATCGACAGGCAAAATGTTGACACATGAGAAGGGACGACATGCATTAAGTCGGCATGGTGAAAACGATCGAAGCAAGTCAGCATGCGTTTTTCATGTTTTTTTTAAAAGATAGTTTTCCTACTTAACTATCCAAGTCGACACAGAGAGAGCATATAATAGTGTGCCGAGCGTGAGGGGACACCATGTAGACTTAAATCGTCATAGACACCATAAATACCTGAAAACCTCTTCAAAAACATTTGACCATGTCGACTTAAAGCATGTTGACCTTTTTCATGTGTCAACCTTTTGCCAATCGTGGTCGACCTATTGGCTAAAGACCTAATTACTGTCAACCCTAAGACCCATACCCCATAGTTTGTGTAACCTATTTTACCCAATGACCCAGTGCTGTGCTATACATATATATATATATATATATATATATATATATATATATATATATATATATATATATATATATATATATATATATATATATTCCAAGCCTGAATATATTAAGATAGTCAGACAGAATACTTGGGTAACATATTATAATAACCATGGTTAGAAAAAGATGGAAAGGGTATTTAGACTTTTCTAGAAATGTTTCCCTGTTGCTAGCAGTACAAAAGAAAGTCTGACATCTAGTGGGGATATTGTGAAGTGAAATATGCATTTGACATTAAGGTGGAAATTTACTAAGAATACGAATACAAAAAATTGTATTCGTATTCTTGCTACGAATGAATAGGACTGCATACGTCATATGCAAAGTCATGTTCCGGAGGGGAATTTACAAAGCAGTCAAATACGATTGCTTTGTAACCCTCCGATGTCGTATTATTTCGTATTAACGGCCGTATATACGGCCGCTAATAGGAATATCTACAGGCAGTCTGCATGGATCAGTCAGATCCGTGCAGGCTGCAAGGTGTAAAAAAAAAAAGAGAAATAAATAAAGGTAAAAAAAAACGGCGTGGGGTCCCCCTCCCCACAGCCGAAACCAGCACAAGGCGGAAAGAGCCGGGCCGGTAATAAAATATCAGGAAACCCGACAAATAGTGGTTCCACGATTTTTTAAAACCAGCCCCAGGCTCCAGGTCCGGGGCTGGTTCCCAAAATATGGGGGGACAAAATGACTAGGGGTCCCCCGTATTTTATGAACCAGCCCCAGGCCATACCAGCCAGCAGGGTAATGTCACAACTGGGGGACACCTATTATAATAAGGTCCCGCGGCCAAAACATCACCCTACCGACCTGTCAGCCTGGCCAGAGGGCCAGGGGGAGTGAGGACCACCTCAATAAAGGGGTCCCCCCTCCTGGACTTACCTGACCAGGCTGAAGCCTGGTGCTGTCCCCGATGCCCCTGGGCGGTGGGCATCGAGCTGATTGAGTGTAAAAAAATAGAAATAAACTATTGTTTAATACTGTGGAACTATGAGTCCCAGCAAGCCTCCCCCGCAAGCTGGGACTTGGAGAACCACAAGTCCCAGCCTGCGGGGCATTAAAGGGCCCGCTGGCACTTGTAGTTCCACAGTAATAAAAATAGTGCAATAAACACACACTGACACACAATAAAAATAAAACTTTAATACATCCAAAGCCCACACATACTGATACTTACCTATCTTGAGCCCGTAGGTAGGTCCCGGGGTCTTGGTCCAGTGTCCTGTCCTGGTCCGGATCCATGCCGGCATTCGGCTCCATGTCGATGTACATGTCGGTGGCGTCTGTCGGCGTCCGGTCCGGGTCCGAAGAAATCCATGGGGGACCTGTGGAAGGAAATCCAACTCACCCAGGTCCTCCTGTGAAGATCTGTCGTCTTGATGCACTGTAGTCCTGGTCTTCTGGCACCTGCCGGCGATTCTGCAGCTCCCCGCATCGGACTGTGGAGAGGCGCAGAGATCTTTCATCTTCCGCGCCTCTCCACTGAATGATTCTATTGGCCGCCTAGCGGCCAATCAGGAGCCGAGAAAGTCGGCGATGCGACCAATACGATGCCGTACGATGGAAATCTTGGGCGCCGTGATAATACACAAGTACCTCCTGTTGACCCCACTGGCCTTTTTGCATGTCTTCCCACCAGAGATCCCTAGTACATATAAATACCTACTAGGACAAATACTTATAGCAGCTAGAACATCTACTGCACAATTATGGAAACAAGAGAAAGTACCAGACACATTTCAACCCATTAAAAATAATAATTTATAGCTTTAAAATGGAAACTCTGGCTACTGGTCACTCAGCTAAGATTAGGAGGAAATGGGAGGGATAGGAGGAATTAGTTGGGGGAAGACAAAATAACTATTGGAAGGAGATACTGTATGGTCAAAAATAGAAAGTGGAGCTGTGTCCCAAAACCGAAACGTACTAATTAAAATTGACTAAATAAAAATTGACAAGAAACATTGTGTATAGAGTTATAAATAACTGCCCATTCCTGTCTGTGTGTGTGTATATATATATATATATATATATATATATATATATATAGATATAGATATCCTGGAGATCCTGTGATTCCTGGCTCCTGGAGACCCTGTGACTCCTTTCACTGATAATTTTTAGAGACTGTATGTGCTAACCGGGAACTAACAGCTACCGGGTCTGAATTAACATCCCCTTTGGATTTAGAGATATCTGCTTTCTATCCTGAGACTGTATGTACTAACCGGGGACAAACAGCCACCTGGTCTCTGAATATGCATCTCCTTTGGATTTAAAGATATTTGCTTTCTATCCTGTGGCTGCCCACTGTATATATTTCCGTTTGAACGGAGTGACATCAAACTGAAGTTACGGGTGATCACTAGTCAGCTATACCTGATACTGGGACCTTATACACACCATAATTGGTCACATCTACCCACCACTGCGAACTCCAGAACATACCTATTTTTCTATAAGGAAACCATTTTATACAAAGAAGCCTAACGAGGTTGATTATCTATTCTCTCTCACCCATTTCGATTGGGTCATCGCCCCTGATGAAGTCCTAAGGGACGAAACGCGTCGGGCCACAAATCTATATACAACATAAATGAAAACCTCTAAACAGTGAAAAGAAAAATGCATTACTGAATAACCTTCAATAAATGCTTATTTGTTTTTATGAAATTATTGACTTATTATATATGTAATTTTGTAGTGGTATCTCTAGCTCACCCCTATTCTTTCCCTATATCTTTACTCTATTTGTACCTCAACTAACAGCAAGGTACTATAGTGGTGCTGCTCATCTAAGGGCATTCTTGGGGCCACAACCACCTTCTTATATATATATATATATATATTTGCAAAAAAACAGAGAAGAGACGCAACCATGAGCATATAATTCAAGACAAAATTTACTGCACAATAAGGCTCACGTACAATGAAAGTTTAAATGAATATGCTTGCCAGCCTAGTAGAAGCCTAATCTCGGTGGACCTCCTCGGTATGTACCAAAGCACTGCCACTCAGCCGCAGACCCAGGGATCTTTGAACCAAGCCACAGGAACCTCGGCGCACACGATCAGGAGCACCGGGACCACAAGTGGAAGACAGGACGTCACTCCGTCAGCAGGAATAAGCCACGCCCAACACGTTTCGACTACGGTCTTCGTCAGAGGGTGTGGTTAACTCAGGTACGTATCCGGCTTTTATACTCTATCCACAGCGATCCCTACCCTGAGTAGTGGGAGGTGCTAGAGTGGAAATTCACGCAGTAAATTTCCACTCTAGCACCTCCCACTACTCAGGGTAGGGATCCTCCAGGTCGGCGTGGAGTTGAGAACAGAATAGTGTGGCGAGCGCAGCGAGCCACCGAGCCCGAAGCGTAGCGAGCCCCGCGAGGGGACGCGGATACCTGTGAAGCCCGCGAGGGGACGCGTATAGCTGTGAAGGTATCCGCGTCCCCTTGCGGGGCTCGCTGCGCTCGCCATGCTTTGCTCGCCACTATTCTATTCACAACTCCACGCCGACGTGGATAGTGGGGGTATGAAAAGGTCGTAGGACGCGTACCGCCGCCGCTCGCCACGCTTCGGGTTGACGTTGATAGTGGGGGGTGGTGCACTATGAAAAATGGCATTTGGGGGCATTTCACAAGTTTAATACACATTTCAATTCATTCTGATGCATTTCAGTGCAAAATCGGGTGCCATCGCATCGGATGCCATCGTATGGCATCCGATGCGATCGCATACGATTTTGAGCTAAAATGATCAAAAATCGGTAAAACATCGTATCGCATCGTATGCCATCGTATGCCACTACATATGGCATACGATGCCATTCGATGGCATACGATTTTTGAGCAAAAATCGTCAAAAATCGGTAAAACATCGCATCGTATGCCATCGTATGCCACTACATATGGCATACGATGCCATTCGATGGCATACGATTTTTGAGCAAAAATCGTCAAAAATCGGTAAAACATCGCATCGCATCGTATGCCACATGCGATGCGATGCGATTTTTAGCATACGATCTGCATACGATGCAGATCGTGGGAGCCGTGATACTCCACAAGTACTATAAACTTTTTACTAAAAAGGTGAATCAAGCTCACATACATGTAAGTAAACAGTAATCTGCTTGCCAGAGTAAACCCCCGCACCACGCCAACAGCTTCGGACCGGGACCAGCCGTAAACCGCCTGTGGAGCTTCAGTGGGTCAGTAACACGATAGCACAGCGTTGTAGATGAGGCCACGCCCCTGAGGTGGTTTACGGCTGGTCCCGGTCCGAAGCTGTTGGCGTGGTGCGGGGGTTTACTCTGGCAAGCAGATTACTGTTTACTTACATGTATGTGAGCTTGATTCACCTTTTTAGTAAAAAGTTTATTATTATGCTCATATTGCGCTCCCTCTCCATTTCTTTTTACATGTTTGTGGGACACTGAACCGTGGTCTGGTTCTTTTGGAGAAAGCTGCAAATACTGTTGGAAAAGGAGGACGCACCCATATCTTTACTGGCTGTGCACGGTCTGGACTTCCATTTATTTATATATATATATATATATATATATATATATATATATATATATATATATATATAAAGTGTCTGATGACAATGAAGTAAAATCATTGAAACGTTGCTTACACCCGAGGGTCAGCGTGTTTCTTACTGGAGTAAGCCTGAGAGTGCTATCACATTGGTTGCTATATATATAAATATATATATATTCCATAGCTTATGTTAACTATTTCCCTAGATGATTAGTGACAGGTGTGTTGGTAGCTGCTCACCTATAAAAGCAAAGTGTGCTGTGAGCTTCAAACCAGATAGCATGCCTGGAATCAAACATTGATGTGATAGCTATGTGTATTGTAGCCATTTTCAGCGATAGTGTTAGGACCTGCAGAAAAGTGGGGTCCCGTGAAGGGGGCTGCAGGCTTAAATGCATTGATCAATTCATGAACCAAATCTCCACTATTTATTATCAGTTAATTTAGTGTGTGCAGAGCCCCTACAATGTCTGTTTAAACCAGGGGTGGGGAACCTCCGGCCCGCGGGCCGGATACGGCCCCCGCACCCAGTATGTCCGGCCCGCCTGCCTATGTTACAGCCGCCCGGCCGCCTATATTAAAGAAGTATCATCCGCCCGGCCGCCTATATTTCATACCAGCCACCGGGGATAGCTGCTGCTGCTGCCACCGGGGGGATGTGCATAAGACGCGCCAGCCAATCACTGCCGGCGCATCCCCTCCACAGCCACTGTGATTGGCGGGCGCGTCTTCTACACATCTCCCCGGCGGCAGCAGCCATCCCCGGCGCCTGGTATGTAATATAGGAGGGAGGGCGGGCGGATGATAATACATCAATAATATAGGGGCGGGCGGGCGGCTGATAATACATCAGTTATATAGGTGGGCGGGCAGCTGATTAATCAGTAATATAGCAGGGCGGGTGGCGGGGAAGATGTGCGCCCGCCAATGCTGCTTCTCTCACCCTCCCTTCCCCAGTGACTGACACATCCAGGGGTTGTCATTTACCCCTGGATTCACCCCCAAACAGGTTAATGTGATTATGTCTGATTCTCATAATCAGACATAATCTCATTAACCTGTTTGGGGGTGACACCCCCCCTTCTTCCACACTGTCACTTTTTATGGTGTCTCTGCCCACATGTATATGCCACTGCCCGTGTGTATAATGCCCACATGTATATGCCGCTGCCCTGTGTATAATGCCCACATGTATATGCCGCTGCCAGTGTGTATAAGCGCACATGTATATGCCGCTGCCAGTGTGTATAATGCCCACATGTATATGTCGCTGCCCGTGTGTATAATGCCCACATGTATATGTCGCTGCCCGTGTGTATAATGCCCACATGTATATGTCGCTGTCAGTGTGTATAATGCCCACATGTATATGCCGCTGCCAGTGTGTATAAGCCCACATGTATATGCCGCTGTCAGTGTGTATAATGCCCACATGTATATGCCGCTGCACTGTGTATAATGCCCACATGTATATGCCGCTGCCCTGTGTATAATGCCCACACGTATATGCCGCTGCCCTGTGTATAATGCCCACATGTATATGCCGCTGCCCTTGTGTATTATGCCCACATGTATATGCCGGTGCCCTGTGTATAATGCCCACATGTATATGCCGCTGCCCTTGTGTATTATGCCCACATGTATATGCCGGTGCCCTGTGTATAATGCCCACATGTATATGCCGCTGCCAGTGTGTATAATGCCCACATGTATTTGCCGCTGCCCTTGTGTATTATGCCCACATGTATATGCCGCTGCCCTGTGTATAATGCCCACATGTATATGCCGCTGCCAGTGTGTATAATGCCCACATGTATATGCTGGTGCCCTTGTGTATTATGCAAACATGTATATGCCGGTGCCCTTGTGTATTATGCCCACATGTATATGCCGCTGCCAGTGTGTATAATGCCCACATGTATATGCCGCTGCCCTTGTGTATTATGCCCACATGTATATGCCGCTGCCCTGTGTATAATGCCCACATGTATATGCCGGTGCCCTGTGTATAATGCCCACATGTATATGCCGCTGCCCTTGTGTATTATGCCCACATGTATATGCCGGTGCCCTGTGTATAATGCCCACATGTATATGCCGCTGCCAGTGTGTATAATGCCCACATGTATATGCCGCTGCCCTGTGTATAATGCCCACATGTATATGCCGCTGCCAGTGTGTATAAGCCCACATGTATATGCCGCTGCCCTGTGTATAATGCCCACATGTATATGCCGCTGCCAGTGTGTATAAGCCCACATGTATATGCCGCTGCCCTGTGTATAATGCCCACGCGTATATGCCGATAATTGATCATTTTTATATGGCCCCCGAAGGGTTTTCAAATTTTCCAAATGGCCCTCGGTAGAAAAAAGGTTCCCCACCCCTGGTTTAAACAATGTGGTCACAAGCCACAGGGCACCCCAAAACTAGGAAAGGTGAGTGCCGATTTCAAGTGTATATATTGTTTATTAGATTAATTTTTGAAATTAGTCTTATTGTGGTCACATTCTATCATGCACCATGTTTTAACTAAGATTCCATAGCTTATGTTAACCATTTCCCTATATGATTAGTGACAGGTGTGTTGGTAGCTGCTCACCTATAAAAGCAAAGTGTGCTGTGAGCTACAGACCAGATAGCATGCCTGGAATCAAACATTGATGTGATAGCTATGTGTATTGTAGCCATTTTCAGCGATAGTGTTAGGACCTGCAGAAAAGTGGGATCCCGTAAAGGGGGCTGCAGGCTTAAATGCATTGATCAATTCATGAACCAAATCTCCACTATTTATTATCAGTTAATTTAGTGTGTGCAGAGCCCCTACAATGTCTGTTTAAACAATGTGGTCACAAGCCATAGGGCACCCCAAAACTAGGAAAGGTGAGTGCCGATGTCAAGTGTATATATTGTTTATTAGATTAATTTTTGAAATTAGTCTTATTGTGGTCACATTCTATCATGCACCATGTTTTAACTAAGATTTCATAGCTTATGTTAACCATTTCCCTATATGATTAGTGACAGGTGTGTTGGTAGCTGCTCCCCTATAAAAGCAAAGTGTGTTGTGAGCTACAGACCAGATAGCATGCCTGGAATCAAACATTGATGTGATAGCTATGTGTATTGTAGCCATTTTCAGCGATAGTGTTAGGACCTGCAGAAAAGTGGGGTCCCGTGAAGGGGGCTGCAGGCTTAAATGCATTGATCAATTCATGAACCAAATCTCCACTATTTATTATCAGTTAATTTAGTGTGTGCAGAGCCCCTACAATGTCTGTTTAAACAATGTGGTCACAAGCCATAGGGCACCCCAAAACTAGGAAAGGTGAGTGCCGATGTCAAGTGTATATATTGTTTATTAGATTAATTTTTGAAATTAGTCTTATTGTGGTCACATTCTATCATGCACCATGTTTTAACTAAGATTCCATAGCTTATGTTAACCATTTCCCTATATGATTAGTGACAGGTGTGTTGGTAGCTGCTCCCCTATAAAAGCAAAGTGTGCTGTGAGCTACAGACCAGATAGCATGCCTGGAATCAAACATTGATGTGATAGCTATGTGTATTGTAGCCATTTTCAGCGATAGTGTTAGGACCTGCAGAAAAGTGGGGTCCCGTAAAGGGGGCTGCAGGCTTAAATGAATTGATCAATTCATGAACCAAATCTCCACTATTTGTTATCAGTTAATTTAGTGTGTGCAGAGCCCCTACAATGTCTGTTTAAACAATGTGGTCACAAGCTATAGGGCACCCCAAAACTAGGAAAAGTGAATGCCGATGTTAAATGTATATATTGTTTATTAGATTAATTTTTTTTTTTTTTTTTTTATTGTTTAAAAATTTCATATAACAGTCCAAGGGGGTACACAATCCCCTTAAAAATACACAAAACATACACATTACAAGGACTCACACTTTAACACTAACAGGACAAGACATTTTATCATTTTACTCTATGGTTTGTATTTCATGATTTCATGATTTTATAGTTTTGATGGGTAGATTAATTAATTAGGCGACACTCGGAACTCTGATCCTTTATTCAACTACCACTATATAGTCCTTCTCGATATATTTCCCACTCTCTCCATAATTTAACTATTCTAGAACTACCATTTTTCCCCAGAGTTTCCATCTTATAGCTGAGATCTATTTTATGTATTACCGTCTGAGAGGTTGGGGGCTGCTCTTGTTTCCATTATTGAGCTATGGCAGTTATCGTAGCGCTAATTATTTGGTTTAGCACATATTTTTTTGCACTATTTAGATTTAGATTTGATAGGACTATATGTAGTAGTATCATCTGTGGTGTCAGTTGAATTCTAAGTCCCAAGATCTCTAAAAGGAACTTTTCCATATCTAGCCAGAAGTTCTCTAGTTTTTTACAGGCCCAGAAAATATGTATAAGATCCCCTCTTTCTACACATCTCCAACATACATCTGGTTGCTGAGGGAAGAATCTATTAATTTTTGCTGGTGTATAGTACATCTGATAGAAAATTTTTAAGTATCTTTCAATGTGTGTCGTGGATTTGGACATTTGATGAACTGACTTGAACAATTGTGTCCATTGCGTCATTTCCAGGGAGAAATTCAGCTCGCCTTCCCATTTCTCTTGCCAGCTGGTTTTGGCTTCCTCTCTCTCTTGTAA
This sequence comes from Crinia signifera, assembly GCF_055691185.1. Lineage (NCBI taxonomy): Eukaryota > Metazoa > Chordata > Amphibia > Anura > Myobatrachidae > Crinia > Crinia signifera. The sequence continues at coordinate 70,355,385 of NC_139223.1, read as the reverse complement.
CAATTTCTTGTACCAATAAGTAATTCCTCCCTTTCAACTGACCCTAGAGATATGGTTCATCATTTCCCTTGGCAATATGGCCATTTCCTTTATAATATAGGCATTGGATTGTATCCAATGCCTGATTTGAAGATACTTATGAAATTCAGTGTTTGGGATCCCATATTTACTTTTAATCTGTTCAAACGACATGAGTTGCCTGTTTTCATAAAGATCCGCTAATGTTTCTATAGCAAAGTTTCTCCATCTATCCAAATTCAAGTTTGGGATCACCTTGGCTACTGCTTCGGTACTTCTTTACTTTCACGGTGCCAGCATGGCGGGTTACGCTCGCCACAAACTAAGTAAAATAAACAAAGTTAACGCCATGCCAACATGGATAGTTCATACCTCCACTATCCATGTTGGCATGGAGTTGATTTCTAATTAGCGTGGCGAGCGTAGCGAGCCACCGAGCCCGCAGCGTGGGCGAGCGAAGCGAGCCCCGCAAGGGGACTCTGACGCGCGGCGCCATGCTGGCGCCGTGAACGTAAAGAAGTACCACTGCTTCTAATGAGAGGTGCCCTATTGGGGCCCCCAGTAACCCCTGTTTGTCTAATAATTTATACCATTCTTTCAGAATTACTTCTATAAATTTTGGTTGTGCCTTACTTCTTTCCCAACTTTGGGGCGGGAGCCATATTATATCCCCTAAAGGTATGCCGCTGGCACAATTATCCTCCGGGTCCAGGCCCCAGTTATCTTTATTGGGTCCTCTCCACTGTTTGATCTGATCTATCAGGGTAGCTGCTTGATATAATTCCAGGTTTGGGAAGCCTAGGCCTCCTCTATCTTTAGGGAGCATTAGATATTATTTAGCTATTCTTGCACGTTTGTTTCTCCAAATATATCTGTTCAGTACCGCGTTAAATCTGGCAATCCAGTACTTAGGCAACAATCTTGGAATTGCACGGTACAAATATACAATTTTTGGCAATAAGAACATTTTGGCCATTGCCACTCTACCCATTAAGGATGCTTCTATATTCATCCATTTATTCATTTTCATATTTAAATGGTGGAGCAGAGGGCCATAGTTAAACTCTATCAAGTTCTTTTCCTTAGATACCAGATGGATGCCTAGATACTGCATTGCCCTCTCCTTCCATCTGAACTTAAATTCTTCTTTCAACTCAGCTAAATCGCTAGGGTCAATATTTAATGGGAGAGCCTCAGACTTACTTGTGTTTAATTTATAATATGAGACTTTTGAAAAGTCTCTAATTATATTTAGCACTCTTCTCAGGGACTCTTGAGGTTCTGATAGAAAAAGAAGTACATCATCAGCGTAAAGTAGTGTTTTATGATGGGTTTTATTTACTTTCAGGCCTTTCACTTCTGCTGTTTGTCTAATAAGCTCCGCTAGTGGTTCTATCGCCAGAACGTATATGATAGGAGACAAAGGGCACCCCTGTCTCGTTCCATTTGTAATGAGAAATTTCTCTGATACAAAACCATTACAGTACACATGTGCCGAAGGAGATGAATACAAGGTCAAAATGGCTTTCAAAAAGCTCCCTTCCAGACCATATTTTTGGAGAACTCTTTCCATGTATCCCCAATGCAATCGGTCAAATGCTTTTTCTCCGTCTAGCGATAGAACCACCAGCGGAAACTCTTCTCTAGATGCATATTCCATTATATGGATTGCTTTATATATATTGTCTGGGCCTTGTCTATTTTTTATAAAGCCTGCCTGGTCTACCCTAATTAGATCTTCCAAAGCTGGAGCCAGCCTATTTACTATCATCTTGGCATATATTTTAATGTCACTATTTAGCAAAGCGATTGGCCTATAGTTTTGAGGTATAGTCAGATCTTTCCCTTCCTTGCCTATCAGGACCACTCTTGCCTCAAGCATCTCCCGTGGGAATTCACCCGCTTGCCTCCCCTCTTGGAAGGCCTGAAGCAAGATTGGGGCAATCTCCTTTTGATATGTAATAAAGAAATTATTTATAAAGCCATCCGGCCCCGGTGTTTTATTTAATTTCAGGCTCTTAATTGCCTCTAAAACTTCTTGTAGGCTCCAGGGAGCATTGAGGATCTCTCCCTGTTGCTGAGTTATCTTAGGGAGGTTTATTTTACCCAAAAAGGCGTCTATGTCCTCTAAGGAAGGTTGCGGCGTGCCCTCGTCTCCTTTTAAGTTATAAAGTTTTTTCAAATATTCAGCAAAGACATTCGAAATATCTGCAGGGTTGGTTATTTTTTCCCCTTTCTTATTATATAGGGCTTTAACTGAATTTCTTAGTCTAGCTCCTTTGATCTTTCTTGCCATAAATCTTGAAGCTTTATTTCCTTCCCCATAGCATTTTTGCTTAAATTTCTCCATTTCTCTATTTATTTGTTTGATGTTTAATGTTTCTAATTCTGCTCTTACTTTAGCAAGCTCCTGTATTATTTGTTCATTAGCAGGGTGGGTTTTATGATTTTGCTTGAGTTTTTTAATCTTCTCTTCAAGATCTGTTAAAGATTTTAGTTCTTGTTTTTTTAATCTTGATACAATCTGAATGATTTTACCCCGAATTCCGGCCTTTAATGCACACCATAGATTGAGTGCGTTAGTTTGTTGCGCATTATTAAATACTAAGTATTCTTCCAGTGCCCCTTTTATCAGCTTTCTGGTATCTAATGAAGAGAAAATATGGTTCGGGCATCTCCATATCCTCGGGGTTCTATTAATGGCACTTTCTTCCCATTTGATCATTACTGGAGCATGATCAGAGCATGTTTTAGGTAAGATATCTGCCCCTTTTATATTTTGCAGAGTTATTCTGTCTGTAAAAATAAAGTCTCTGCGTGAATAAGTTCTATGTACACTTGAAAAGAAGGTATAATCTTTTGTTGTTGGGTGCTTAACTCTCCATATATCATATAATTCTGCTTTGTGTAACATTTCATTAAATTCTTCCGCGGTTCTGTATATCTGTCGGGCTGATTTCAACTTTTTATATTCTGATTTATCTAGTCGAACGTCTCTTACTAGGTTGAAATCTCCCAACACAAACATTGTCCCCTCTGCTAGTTGCTGAAATTTTTTCCAGAAAGATTTTAAAAAGCTAATTTGCGAGCTGTTGGGCGCATATACTTAGGCAACTGTAATTTTTTTATTATTGAGCCTTCCTTTTAATATTATATATCTTCCCTCTTTATCTGTAACTTGTACTTCCAGCTCAAATTTGCTCTCTTTCTGAAACAAAATAGCTACTCCTCCTTTCTTTTTTAATGCGCTTGAGAAGTATACTTTTGTATATTTACTGTCTAGCATGAGGGGCTGTGCTACCCTAGAAAAATGTGTTTCCTGTAAGGCTGCTATTTCTACCCCTTGATCATGGAGATATTTCAGGACTCTTTTCCTCTTTTGTGGGGAGTTCAGCCCTTTTACATTCATTGACATTAGTTTAATCACTTAACCCATCTTAATACAATCTTTTTTCTCATAAAAATAACGTTTGTCTTGTCACCACACATATAACATATATTATCAAACACATATTTACCACTAACAAATACACATAGGGCCCTAACACTAGGACCTTTATACCCTCCATTTAGGGAAGGTTGCATGTCATTTATTATGGGGATGGCGACTTCTATTTTCCCCTCTTCTAAATCCTCATTTATCTCTCTTTTCTAATCCCGAATCTCTCACACAGAAATAGTTATTTTACTTATCCAATTATTCATGCCCATGGGGGACAGTGCGCCTAGAGGCGGATGGGAAGGGGGAAAGAGAGGAGAAGAGAAGATACCTAGAGAGGGCGGGGGAAGAGAGAGAGAGAGAAAGAGAAAAAAAAAAAGGGGAGGGGTGGCATTTCCAAAAGGCCTCTATATATGTACATGCGCCTTAGATTACACACTGTCACACCAGGGGGCTTAGTCGACGAGACTGAGACCTCTGGTGGGGACCTGGACCGGGGAGGTTGGAGAGGACCCTTGCGCATGGAGTGCGCGACAGTGCACCCAGAGCCAATAAGCAGTCAGAGGTAAAATACAACCGGAGTTTATTTGCAGATGGTTGTAATATAAACAGACAGTAAAGTATGCAGGAGAAATAACAGAGTTCATGCAGATTGCAATACTTTACAGATGTGATGTGATGTGGGATCGATGGTGGAACATCGGATGTGAAGACTGTGGGTCCGGAATGACGGACGGAAGACTTGAGCTTGACTGTGGGACCGGAATGACGGACGGAAGCTTGGCTTGGAGATCCGGAATATCGGACTATCGATGATGATGTGGGAACATCAGATTCGGGTATCGGATATGGAAGGAGACTGTGGGTCCGGAATGACGGACGGGAGATGACTGTGGGTCCGGAATGATGGACGGAAGCAGGAGATCCGGAATATCGGACTAGCGATGAAACATCGATGGTGGATGATGCTGGAGCATCGGAAGGACCAGAGTCCCGGAGCTAGGCTTGGTCGCTGGGCTGAGAGGCAGGATCACAGGCGGTGGAATAACCTGGACTTCACAGGAGATGGAACAACCTGGAACACACTGCAGCATGGAAGACAACACCAGCAGAGAATACACTTGTACAGAGACAAGGACAGCTGACCATACACTGGAGACAACTGAAGCACTAGCAATGGTTCTGAGAGCTCCCAGCATACTTATCCCCACTGGGTGGCCAGGATTGGCCGAGGAAGTATGACAGGGAGATCAGAACCAACAGGATTGGACAGCACAGACATGTGACTGGAAAGAACATGGCAGCCCCCATGTCTGCTATGGCGGGAAAGTGTGTTTGTGCACACCATGCTGGATACTGGGAGCAATGGCGGTGGACAGGTGGATTGCCGTGCACTGGGGACTGTCACTGGGAGACAGGAGGCCGGCAGAGATGACGTCTGGACCGCAAGCTGAACCTGCGGAGGCACTTAGCCGGTAAGAAAGTCTGTCTGACAGCTCGGATCGTGACAGCACCCCCCCCCTTTAAGGGTGGCCCCAGGACACCTTTTAGGCTTGCGGGGAAACTTGGAGTGGAACGCCCGGATGAGTCTGGGAGCATGGACATCGATGGCATTGGTCCATGATCGCTCTTCGGGGCCGTAGCCCTTCCAATCGATCAGATATTGCAGACGACCATATCGGATGCGAGAGTCCAAGATTTTACTGACCTCATATTCTGTTCCACGCTGGGTGCAAACCTTAGGAGCCTTGGGGAGCTTGGAATGAAAGCGATTCAGAACCAGCGGCTTGAGCAGCGAAATGTGGAATGTAGCTGGCACTTTCAAATAGGGCGGCAACTTGAGCTTGTAAGCTACTGGATTGACGACTCGCTCAACTGGGAAAGGACCAATATATCGGGGAGCGAACTTCATCGATGGCACTCTCAATCGAAGATTCTTGGTTGACAACCAGACACGATCTCCTGGACGGAGGGCTGGCACAGCTCTGCGTTTCCTGTCGGCAAATTTTTTGTACCTGCTTGAAGCCTTCAGAAGTGAAGAACGAATGAGCTTCCAGGATTTGACGAATTGCCGGATGGTCGTGTCGACCGCTGGAACAGAGGACACAGGTTGCAGAGTGAAGTCAGGAACTCGAGGATGAAACCCATAATTGGCAAGGAATGGAGTGACATTTGATAAAGAATGATATTGGTTATTATGGCAGAACTCTGCCCATGGAAGGAGTTGAGCCCAGTCATCTTGGGAAGAAGAGACATATGTGCGGAGAAATGCTTCAAGGTCCTGATTCACCCTCTCCGTTTGGCCATTGGTTTGAGGGTGGTAGGCTGTGGAAAACTTTAACTTGATTTGAAGCAAGGAGCACAGGCTTCGCCAGAACTTGGCTACGAATTGGACTCCTCTATCGGAGATGATTTCAAGAGGCAGCCCATGAAGCTTGAATATCTCTTTGATGAAGAGCTGGGACAGCTTGGAAGCTGACGGAAGACCGGTGAGGGGAACGAAGTGAGCCATCTTGGTGAACCGGTCAACAATCACCCAGATGGTGGTGAACTTGTCAGACTCTGGAAGATCAGTTACAAAGTCCATAGAGATATGCGTCCAAGGACGATGTGGCACTGACAGTGGCATCAATTGCCCAGGAGGAGACTGACTACTGGTCTTGTGCTGAGCACATTTAGCACAAGAGGAAACAAAGTCCTGTACATCCTGTTTGAGGGACGGCCACCAGTAGGACCTGGTGATAAACTCGTAAGTTTTCTGAATGCCTGCATGGCCAGCAAATTTTGAAGAATGCGCCCAACAGAGCAACTTCTTTCTTAGAGCTGGCTTTACATATCTTTTCCCTGTAGGGGGCGTGAGATTTGAAACTCTCGTTGCGGAGAAGGCCACTGGATCAATAATGAAATGTTGATGTGTGGACTTGGACTCACTTTCTTGCTCCCATGAGCGGGAAAGGGCATCAGCTTTTCGGTTTTGTGTCCCTGGACAGAACGACAGCTTGAAACGGAACCTGGAAAAGAAAAGTGTCCATCTGGCTTGACGGGGATTTAAACATTGAGCAGACTTGAGATACAGAAGATTCTTGTGGTCTGTGATAATTGTGATCTCATGAACAGCGCCCTCTAGAAGATATCTCCATTCTTCTAATGCCAACTTGATGGCGAGAAGCTCTTGGTCACCGATGGCATAGTTACGCTCTGCAGGCAGGAACTTACGGGAGTAGAACCCACAGGGATGAAGACGACCATCGGGCGCTTTCTGCGAGAGGACTGCCCCAACACCCACGGAGGAGGCATCAACCTCGAGAATAAAGGGCAAGGTGGTATCAGGTTGTCTTAAAACAGGAGCGGAAGTAAACCTCTGTTTCAACAGATGGAAGGCTTCGATGGCTTCTGCCGGCCACTTCGCTGGATTAGACCCCTTTTTCGTTAAGGCAGTGATGGGAGCCACAATAGATGAGAAATTACGAATGAATTTTCTGTAATAATTGGCAAAACCCAGGAAACGTTGAATACCTTTCAGCGAAGAGGGAATTGGCCAATCTTGGATGGCCTGCAGTTTTCCTGGATCCATTTGAAGACCAGAACCGGAGACAATGTACCCTAGGAAGGGTATAGACTTCACCTCGAAGACACACTTCTCCAGTTTACAGTAGAGATGATTAGCTCGCAGCCGGGACAGAACCTCTTTGACCCAATAACGATGTTCTGTGATGTTATTGGCATAGATTAAAATGTCATCGAGATATACAACTACATGACGATACAGAATGTCCCGAAAAATCTCATTGACATAGTGCTGGAACACGGCTGGGGCATTGCTGAGCCCGAAGGGCATGACGAGGTACTCATAGTGGCCGTCTCTGGTATTAAACGCCATCTTCCACTCGTCGCCCTCTCGTATGCGGATGAGATTATATGCACCCCTCAGGTCGAGTTTCGTGAAGATGGTTGCACCGCTGACACGGTCAAACAGCTCGGTGATGAGGGGCAACGGATATCGGTTCTTTACTGTAATGTCATTGAGGCCGCGATAATCAATGCAGGGACGTAGGCCTCCATCCTTCTTCTTGACGAAGAAGAATCCTGCGCCAGCAGGAGAAGTCGAAGGACGGATGAATCCCTTTGCCAGATTTTCCTTGATGTAATTGGTCATGGCTTGAGTCTTGAGTCACGGTCTGTGAGGAGGTAGGACATCAGCGCCAGACTTGCTGAATACATCTGAGTACTCTTGGTAGGGAAGAGGCGGAAGGTCTGCTGCATCGGCTGAAGAATGACGAGCTGGGAGTACCTTTTGGAGACAGGTACCAGAGCAGGAAGGATCCCAGGAAAGGATTTCCGATGTCTTCCAATCAAGATGAGGATTGTGAAGACGGAGCCAGGGTAAACCCAGAACCAGAGCATGAGTGGCTCGGGGTAAAACCAGGAAGGACAAAAGTTCAGTGTGCAGGACTCCCACTTTTACTGTAAGTGGCAAAGTTCTGCGGGAGACTGTCGCATCAGGAATCCTACTGCCATCCACAGCAGTAAGGAAGACAGTCTTGGAAAGACTTTCAGTGGGCAACCCCCACTTGCGGACCAGTTCTGCAGTAACAAAGTTGCCAGCGGCACCGGAATCAAGAAGTGCGGAGACAGTCTTGAAATGCTGACCAACTTGTAGGGAAACTGGAAGGACACAATCAGTTGCTGATGGAGAGGACTTAATTACTCCTAGCCTACCCTCTCCTTGACGGGCTAGGAGGAGGAGTTTTCCTGACGCTTTGGGCATGCAGAAATTTGATGTGCAGGATCGGCACAATACAGGCAGAGCTGTGCCAACCGACGACGTCGACGTTCTCCGGGAGACAAACGGAAGCGGTTTATCTCCATTGGTTCTTCTTTGGAATGGACTGCGGGAGCAGTGGGTAAAGAAGGTGGAGGAGTTGGCACTTTAACTGGAGCGCTCTTGTGACGTTCTATAGCCCTTTCTCGGAAGCGTAGGTCTACTTTGATACACAATGATATAAGGTCATTTAGACCTGAGGGTAAGTCTCTGGTAGCGAGTTCATCCTTAATACGATCGGATAGGCCATGCCAGAAAGCTGCGTATAAGGACCCATCACACCAGGAGAGTTCAGACGCCAGAATCTGGAACTGGACCAGATATTGCCCGACGGAGCGGGATCCCTGTCTGAGACGGAGGAGTTCAGTGGAGGCAGATGCTGATCGCCCAGGCTCATCGAAGATACGCCGGAATGTTGACACGAAGTCCTTGTAATTGGACAGGATGGCATCAGATCTTTCCCATAAGGGAGACGCCCATTCTAACGCTGCTCCACACAGGAGGGAGATGATGTAGGCGATCTTGACCCTTTCAGTAGGGAAGTTGCTGGGTTGCAGCTCGAAGTGAATCTCACACTGATTGAGAAAACCTCGACAGGTCTTGGGGTTCCCATCATACTTGGTGGGGACAGACAGATGAAGGCGAGGTGCAGCAGCCATTACAGGAGGATGAACTGGACTTGGAAGTTCTCTGACAGGCTCAGGGCCACTGAGAGTGGTCTGTAGCTTATACAGCCGGGAAGACAGATCTTGCAGACAATGAATCACTTGGCTCTGCGCAGCCTCTTGCTGATCCAAGCGAACAGCCAGTTGCTGTACAGGGCTGGGTGGAGATGCTTGGTTTGCGGCTGGATCCATTTTGCTAGTGCTTACTGTCACACCAGGGGGCTTAGTCGACGAGACTGAGACCTCTGGTGCGGACCTGGACCGGGGAGGTTGGAGAGGACCCTTGCGCATGGAGTGCGCGACAGTGCACCCAGAGCCAATAAGCAGTCAGAGGTAAAATACAACCGGAGTTTATTTGCAGATGGTTGTAATATAAACAGACAGTAAAGTATGCAGGAGAAATAACAGAGTTCATGCAGATTGCAATACTTTACAGATGTGATGTGATGTGGGATCGATGGTGGAACATCGGATGTGAAGACTGTGGGTCCGGAATGACGGACGGAAGACTTGAGCTTGACTGTGGGTCCGGAATGACGGACGGAAGCTTGGCTTGGAGATCCGGAATATCGGACTATCGATGATGATGTGGGAACATCGGATTCGGGTATCGGATATGGAAGGAGACTGTGGGTCCGGAATGACGGACGGGAGATGACTGTGGGTCCGGAATGACGGACGGAAGCAGGAGATCCGGAATATCGGACTAGCGATGAAACATCGATGGTGGATGATGCTGGAGCATCGGAAGGACCAGAGTCCCGGAGCTAGGCTTGGTCGCTGGGCTGAGAGGCAGGATCACAGGCGGTGGAATAACCTGGACTTCATAGGAGATGGAACAACCTGGAACACACTACAGCATGGAAGACAACACCAGCAGAGAATACACTTGTACAGAGACAAGGACAGCTGACCATACACTGGAGACAACTGAAGCACTAGCAATGGTTCTGAGAGCTCCCAGCATACTTATCCCCACTGTGTGGCCAGGATTGGCCGAGGAAGTATGACAGGGAGATCAGAACCAACAGGATTGGACAGCACAGACATGTGACTGGAAAGAACATGGCAGCCCCCATGTCTGCTATGGCGGGAAAGTGTGTTTGTGCACACCATGCTGGATACTGGGAGCAATGGCGGCGGACAGGTGGATTGCCGTGCACTGGGGACTGTCACTGGGAGACAGGAGGCCGGCAGAGATGACGTCTGGACCGCAAGCTGAACCTGCGGAGGCACTTAGCCGGTAAGAAAGTCTGTCTGACAGTTCGGATCGTGACACACATTTCTTTAACTCTTCTCTACCTCTTTAGTTTTAGTTTTATCTTCTCCTTTATCGCCATATAGACTCCGATATTTGCTTATCTGAGTAAGTATCTGAGATACTAATTATGCCTTACTCCACCTGATATTCCACTAATTCCGGCACACACTATACATCTATATATCCATTACATCCTTTATATTTCTTTCATAATCCAATCAAAATATGTTGTCACATGGGGTAATTCAGTCTCAAATGTTACATAAAGCTCTATCTTCGTTATGTGGTCTCAAGGGCTATCTTATTCCTATACCTTTATATAGCGACCCTTTATGCCTTTATATAGTCATCCCAGGTACCCCTCAGGAGAAGCATTCTCCGAGGTACCATGGTTAAAATGGCTATATAGTGTGCCGACTTATACAGTACTAAGATATTACTTTATGTATTTTTATATATCTATTGACCCCTCGGGGTTTTTAAATTACTTCCCCCTACCAACTCATATACATGGCTTCTTATAGCTCTTATTATTCCTCCTTCAAATGGACAGAAGATAGCGGAAGAAGAAGCAAAAAAGGGCGGAGAGAGAAAAAAAAATTAATACTGATAATAATAATCATGCTACGATTATGCATATTAATACATACATATACCAGGAGTCCAAAAAAAATAAAATTAATAATAATAATAATAATAATTAATAATAATAATAAAAAAAGATATATCTATATATATATATATATATATATATATATATATATATATATATATATGCTAAACCCTCCAATCTACAGTGGTTAGATATTATCCATTCTTTTCTGCGTGTCTTAGTGCTCACAGAACCTTCCCCATATCGAGTCTCTTAAGTGCGTGCTCGTGTTTATACTTGGTCCTTAATCCATGTATTTTATTCTAGTGTATTTTCATATATTTATATCTCTACCTTTTGTGCTTTGTGTTAACAGCTTGCAACCTGAAATAGCTTGTGATAAAAATACCCCCCCCCCAAGAAAAAAGTTCTCAGCGGTACCATTATTAAGTGTTTATACCATGTACGTACTATACCTATGCAGTGCTTAAATATTATTTCATATCTTTTTATGCATCTATTGGCCCCTAGGGGTTTTTACGTTACTTCCCCCTCCCAGCTCACATGCGTGGCCTCTTGCGACTATAAATGGTCCTCCTAAGCAAAAACTAAATAAATACATAAACAAATAAATAAAGAGAGAGGAAGAAAAGAAAGAGAAAAAAAAATACAATATGCTTACACCTATAATTACATCAATAAACCAGGTATTCACTCAAAAATATATGTCTGTGCTCCATAATCAAATCTATAGTGCTTAAATATTAGATTGTAACTTATTTTGTACATATATTAGTGCTAACGGGCTTTTATACTTCCCCTATATCCCCACTCTTAGCTGCCTCCTCGTGTTTCTAATTGGCCCTTAATCCAGCTATTTCATTTCAGTGTATTATCATATCTTTATATCTCTACATTTTGTGCTTTGTGCTAACAAATTTCAACCTAGAAGCTTGTGCTCTAACACTTAGAGAAAAGAAAAAAAAAATCCCCTTTCCCTCTCCCTCCTCCCTCCCCAAATCCCTCCCTCAGAACCTCCCCCCCCCCCAAGAAAAAGCAGTACTTGTTATTTAGAGTCTCCCCCCACTCCCTCACCCCCCCCCCCTCATTTCGCTAATTATGGACTACAATGTCCCATTCCTGTTGGAGAGGTCTCAGTTCTTCTCCTTCCTTTGCTGGGAGATCCAGGTTTAATTGCGTTAGTCCTTTCCTTGCTTCATCCTCCGTTTTCCAGACTTTTATCCCTCCTTCATGCAACACTATTAGTTTAACAGGGAAGCCCCATTTATATTTTATTTTAGCTTGGCGGAGAGTAGCTGTAACTTTAGAAAATGTCCGTCTTTTAGCCAAGGTTGTTCCAGATAAGTCTCCATAAATCTGGAGATTCCCCATTATTTCAGTCATTTTTACATCGTCTCTAGTCACCCTCAGGATTTGTTCTTTCGTCTGATAATAGTGCATCTTTAGGATCACATCTCGTGGTACGTCTGCTTGGACCGTTTTCGGTTTTAGCAACCTGTGAATCCTATTTAGATTGAGGAGATCTTTTGGGTGGTCTGGAAGTAGTTTGTGAAATAATTCCGACACATATTGGTTGAGCTGGTGTTCAAGAACCTTTTCTGGAATCCCTCTGATTTTAAGATTTTTTCTTCTTGCTTGATCTTCCATGCTTATTACTTTCTCTCTTAAATTAGTCACATCTATCTGCAAGTTCCCATGCGCTTCTCTTAATTCATTATACGCTTTTACTGTATTTTCCAGTTTTTCCTCCAATTGATCAGTCCTCTCTCCCAGCTTAACAACTTCCTTTGTTAACTCCTGAGCTCTGTTTTTAAATTCGGCTGATAAGTCTGTTTTTAATTCAGTCATCAGTTGTAGCATTTTACGTAAGGTTATAGGCTCATCCAAGCTTTCCTCCTCCGATGATAGGGAAGTGTCTCCAGACTTAGGCCCTTATTCAGATCGGTGCGGATATTCCCGCATTCTTACGGAGCGGTCCGCACGCCACGGTGTTTTGCCGCATGCGGCCATCGTCCGTAGAAACGCCCACGTGTCCTCCGCATTCGGACGGACTCACTCTTTAAGAACAGGGCGTGTTTACGGACGACATACAAACCATGCGTGTGCGGGAGAAACACTCCGATTCTGCACGGTATTACAGAGTATTACAGAGTATGCACGGGAATACCGCATCCGAACGGGAGCCAAGCGGTGCTACCGCCCGTAAGCGGAGTATTTACGCCAAACAACCCACTATTAAGTATCTTCTGCAATACATCACATGACCCACTTATTCAATTACCTATCCTCATAAAAAACTGCTTATTTGGAATTGGAATCAATTAGATGCCAATATATCCTTACAAGCATGCCTAACACATGCATTGCACACATTAACCCTTACAGCAATTTAAGTGCAATGGTTTGTATTAGACCCTGTGTAAAAGATTATAAACAATCTACACATATACTGTTTAATGTGCAAAGAAAACCAACAACTGTGAACTTGCATAAACAATTTATTTGAAAACAGAAATAACATATAAATAAAAAAATATCAAATCATAAATTAAAGCAGGAGATCTCTGAGGTCCTGCAGGTCGGCTAGCAGGAGCCTCAAATGGTGCTCCGCCCGCAGGAGGGCCCCACGCACCCCCTCATCTTCCGGTGTGGTGTCATCTGTGGGCATGTCAAAGGGGCAAAAATTAGTCATGTTATTCATGCATACATTTCACATACTGCGACATAAATTGCACAAATGCTAGGTGACATGTGTGTGTATATATATATATATATATATATCTATCTATGTAGAGAGATAGAGACACACATAGATAAATAGATATGACACATACATATATACATACATGCAAACTTATTTACTACATACTGTCTTTTTTTGCCTCTACCCTTTACTCTGCAGAAGACATAACAGTCATAGTGTTTCTTCTCAGTCACAACCCACCCATGACTAACCAATGACAAGCATGTCATGGCCTCCGTCAATAAGAACTTGTCACAATCTGCTCAGTCAAAGTTCAGTGATGGTTCGTGGCATGGGAGTTATGCAAATGTCAGGAATGCACAGTACACATCCTCAAAATCATAATTCTGTCTAAACCAACCTACAATTCTGTGAGGGCAAAAAAACAATCTGAACTACAGGGGGTGTTTAGGTAGAGGAGGCTCCTGGGACACTGGCAACTTGTGACTCCATTCCAAGGTAGGCCGGCCCATACTCCATTTATAGCATACATCCTAGAGTTTATAAATAACATTCACCAACAATATAGATTCCACTATTTGATGAGTCATAATCTACGATTGCAGCAGGTGAATTTAATCCACAAATGAGCATCCCTCATCCCTTTACTCCAGGATCCTGTTTAACTACAATGGTTATGTGGCAGTCAAAATGGAGCTCCAACCCATCCCACAAACCTGTGTAATTGAGAGGTGTCCTGGATGAAAGGGATGCCTTGGACACCCCATCTAACCCGTACCTGTATCTGTAGCTACCCACTTTGGGCTCTATATGAATAGTATTGGAACAAAATTTTTAATCACCAGTGCTACATAACAAATACCAGTACAACTACTTCATGAATGATGCATTATGTAAACATACCGATCTGCTGGGACTCCGGGGCTTGGCACGCCTCCTCCCCCTCGGAATCTGAATCCTCTGGGGCAACCGTGGCCTCCTCAGCCCCCTCCTCCGCCAGCTCCTCTGCCACCATGACCACGTCCACCTCCTCCGCCACAAGCACCTCCTCCTCCACCTCCTCCTCCTCCTCCACCTCCTCCTCCTCCACCTCCTCCTCCACCACCACCACCTCCTCCTCCACCTCCTCCTCCGCCACCAACACCTCCTCCTCTGCCACCAACTCCTCTTCCACCTCCTCCACCACCACCTCCTCAGGCACCTCCTCCTCCTCCACCACCTCCTCCACCATCTCCTCCACCATCTCCTCCAACATTTCCTCCTCCTCCACTTCCTCCTCCTCCACCCTTGCCGCCACCTCCTCCTCAGGGTCTTGGGCCTCCTCCTGGGCCAGGGCTGCCTCGGCATCTTCACGGGCCTGTCGGGCTCGGGCTCGTGCTGTGTGGTAGAAAAAAAAATCATGGTCAATGTCGGGTCATTGGGGCACATGTATTAATCCATAACAAGACATACATGGAAGGGTGATAATGATGGCAAACGATGCAGGCAAGTAGCTCATTACTGTTAATGGACTCAAAAATGTGACATTTAAATTATTATGTGATTGTTAGTAATTTGTTCAAACATTACAACCCTGGCATTTATCAATGTGTAACACATATTAGATCTGGCACATTGTATGCATCAGAATCCTCAATGCTATGTCATTACATATAAAAGCCACATGACTGCATGTTAACCAGGAAGAAGCACACATAACAGTCTATGGACTTTTAAACCCATGGACACCCACTTATCATGAGACACATGTTATTGTTTATATATGCTATGTTGTAAGTGCGAAATTTCATAGCGAAAATACTCACAATCAGCAATTTCGCCCCTGATTTGCTGCAACATCTGGGGCTGGCGCCTGCGGAGGTCCGACCACCGCCTCTCGAGCTGCCCGAGGGACCTCCGCACCCGAGTGCGGGCGTAAATACGGCGCCCTGCCGCAGCATAGGCCCTCCGCTTATGGCGGTTAGTGATAAAGGGCCCCGCACGGCCCAGCCTTGTCTCCATGACGGAGACCAGAACCCTCAGCTCCGCATGTGTAAAGGGGTCTGCCCTTCGTGTCTCCGCCATGTTAACAATGGCATCTATCAACCAATCAGGTGGTGTCATTGGTTGATCACAGTTATTTGTGTTAATAACTTTATTGTTCATCTTTACATGAACAGCGTCTCTGCGCCAACACAAATGGTGACAAATTCGCATGCCTTAAAAACAGTAGTGCTGATGTATGGCAATGAACAAATCTGATATATATAAAACACAGTGTGTATGCACTTAGCAAATCCAATGACGCCTCGCTCCGCCAAGCAACGCGTGCTATAGCTTAGCAACGCATAGCTGTAGTTAGCATTACTTACTCTATGCATCTATGTGTATGCGTACATTTATGTGTAAAAGACACATACACATACTTGCAGGTATCCTGAGACCAGCATTATACACCAGCCCTGCCTGGCTGCCTGCCTGCCTGCCTGCCTGCCTGGGTGCCTGCTCCTTGAAATGTTGAAACATGTGAATAAATTCAAATATCATATATATATATATATATATATATATATATATATATATATATATATATCTGCAAACAAATCATACATCAACACAGGAAAAAATCCCCAACACATTAGAGAATAAATCAATGTACTCACCAGTCATCAGGGATAGTATCAACTACAATAATGAAGATATAACAAACACATAAGATCCCTTGTACAAGGTATAATAATTAGCACCTATATTGAACTTCCCCCAAAACTAAGCACATATGATAAATATCTCCTATTTCTTTGCCATTAGGAGGGCAGGCTGGCTAATTTTAGTTTTGTAACACTGACAACTAACACACTGTACTTATTTGAAGGGCTGATTTTGACTAAAATTGGTGTGTTCTGTCAACTCGATAACATGTACCTGAAGTATCTTTGCGCCACAGAGTCCCGCAGCTGGTATCCCCTCCGGCATTCAGGGGCGCGGGATGGGCGCATGGGCGGATCTTGCGGCTCAGATGGTACCTCCCACTCATCAAAGGGTATCTCACGCCGCACAGCAATGTTGTGGAAAAATATACACAGGCCCACGATCCTCGACACCATTTGAGGCGCATATTGTAAGTCACCACCAGTGCGGTGGAGCACTCTAAATGGACCTTTTAAAAGGCCAATTGAGCGCTCCACCACTTGCCTGGTGGCAACATGCGCCCGATTGAATGCCTCCTGTGGGCCCGGTGCTGGGTAGCTGTACGGCGTAAGTAGCCAGGGCGTACATGGGTAACCGGAGTCACCCAGAACCCACGCATCACGGCCTTCCAGCTCTTGGAGTCTTTGCCATATCCCGGTTTGTCGGATGACATGAGAGTCATGGGCACTTCCGGGAAACTTCGAGTTGAAGGCGAGAATTTCCATGGATGGGCCACATACCACCATCACGTTCAGTGAGTGGAACAATTTGCGGTTCCTATATATCTTCTCACTTCGAGATGGAGGCACAAATGGTACATGGGTGCCATCCACAGCCCCTATCACATTAGGGAAGCCAGCAATTTGATGGAAGGCCTGCTGGCTTCTGCGCAGGGTCTCGGTGGCAAATGTCATGGCCATGAAGTGCCCCTTGCGCCTGAACATGGCCGACGTCACACGCCTCAGGATTCGGCAGAAGGCCGGCTGAGATATTCCAGCAAGTACTGCCACTACTTGTTGGAATGATCCTGAGGCGCAGAAATGCAACACCGCCAGCAGCTGTGTGTGAGGCGGAATTGCTGTCGTGATCCCGTGTAGAGGTTCCAGATCGCTCTGAATTAAGGTGAGCAGATCAAGAATTACATGTGGCGGTAACCGGTACCTAGTAAGTACCTCATCATCGGGCATAGCAAACAGAGTCACCCGTGTGCGATAGATTCTAGCACGTCCTGGCCTCCTTGGCCGACGAGTGGGGAGAGCCGCAAGTGCCCTTAGCCTCCTCTCCATGTAGCGCATCATTGCTTCAGCAACCTATAAAGAAATGAACATAAATACTGATGCACCTATGCACATAATGGCCATATCCCACTACAAATAGATTTGTAGCCTTCAATACGTACAATAGATGGCCGCCCCGTGAAATCCCTCAGATCCATTTGACTCTATAATGATGACACAATAATATGAACTCAATACACACCGTCCCAAACACTCAGATAAAGGTGTCAGCATTTTTTGCCGACATCATGTACTATGAGACATTTCATCTATTGCTGGGACATGTTGTCCTGCAATAGATGAACCCACACAGGTTTAAGACCTGTGAGTGAAATAGTGAACATGTGACATGTTGCAATAATGCTACACGCACTTTGCTGGCCCAACAATCTGTAGTCAGTGAGGCAATGGTGCATACATTCATACACTTACATTGTTAATGGATATCATATCTACAAGGAGCATGGAAGAGCTTACCTTAGACCCTGACAAGTCCAGATCTGGAGACAAATGATTCTAGCAGCAAGTCACTATTTATAGGCCTCTCACATGTGTGGTCTATAACAGTAGAGATGAGTATTGCATGACTTGTGGCCTGGATTATCGAAGGGATTGGGCTACTTTTAGCTTGCAATCAAACGCCACAATACCACAGTAGTCATGAATCAAATGTCATGTCATGCTAGCAAATAGCATGTGTATTGTGCAATAGTCACAGGTGTATCAGAAGATTCTATGCAATGTTAGCATTGGTGCCCAGTATTTCATGTAGAACTTTCGCCAGGTTTTACACAATGGAATTTCCGCCACCGTATGCGGCGCGAAAA
Organism: Crinia signifera; assembly: GCF_055691185.1. Lineage (NCBI taxonomy): Eukaryota > Metazoa > Chordata > Amphibia > Anura > Myobatrachidae > Crinia > Crinia signifera. The sequence continues at coordinate 70,337,089 of NC_139223.1, read as the reverse complement.
AACAGCGACGTACGCTCACGCACGGAACGCAGCTGCCGCTGATGTCCGCCAAACAGGATACACAAACAGTATATAAAGGTGTATTAGAAGGTGACCATGTTGTTGCTAACATGTCTGGATCACAACCAGAGGTGGACCCAGATCTGCAGCAACTATTTGACCAGATGGACTCCAGCACCACCTATGTGCCACTGCACATGCGGGCAGTGGGTAATGAGGAGGCTGCTGGCCCTTCTACAGCAGGGCAACCTGCACCTGACCATTCTACAGCAGGGCAACCTACACCTGGCCCTTCTGCAGCAGGCCAACCTGCAGCTGGCTCATATGCACCATCAGCAGAATTGATTGGAACACAACCGGGGACTTCACAAGGTAGTACCATGGCCAGCACTTCAAGTGCAGCGACACGTGACAGGGGGCGTGGCCAAGGACGTGGCAAGGGGAGAGCCAGGGCAACAGAGGAACCACCCAAAAAAAATAAGGCATATGAAGCACAGGAGCTTGCCATCCTGGTTCCCCGAGCACGTGATTGGATTGAGTGTCCATCGGAGAAGCTGACACACACACGCAGATGGAAGATTTGGGAACAGATAACGGCAGAGATTAATGAAGTAGCGCCACAAGTTCGTGAGACGGACCATGTGAAGAAGAGGCAAGTTGTTTTGTGATACATGTGCCCAGTAATAGCCAAGTAATGATTGAATTGATGCTTAGATGGATTTTGCAAATGGCCCGTGAGGTTGTTACGATACACATACATTATTGCCATGTTATTTCGGTGAGAGTTAGAGTAGGGTGATTGTGAATGTGTATTGTAACGGTGGATATCATAGTTGCATGTAATATTATCTTTAGGACATTAATCACATGTCGTAATATGTAGCACAGAGCAATGGCTGCAACAGCTAACATCTGGAGTGACATGTATTAATATGTCAACTTACATTGCAGGTGGCAGGACTTCAAAACCAACCTGAAGAGGAAGATGACCAAGCGGTGGGAACACAGCCAGACATCTGGGGCCGGGCCCATGCCATCAGGGCTAGAGCTCACCCCCCTGGAGTTGATGGCCGAGAGCTGTATATCAGTTGAGGAGATCAGGGGGGTGAGCACGATGGATAGCGAGGCCCCAGCTGAAGTGTTTGCGTCTTTTCTGGAAGGTAAATATTGGTCATGCCATAAACTTGTGCAAGTAATTATCTTAGAATGTCTCCTAATTGTGTTTATCTTTTTCCACAGACACCCCACCGCTTGGTGACGACTCTGCTCAGGAGGTGGAGGAGTCCGTGCCACCTGGCCCCAGTGGTAGGCCTGTGCAGCAGCAGCCATCGGCCCAAGCCGATTTGGCCGCCTTGGCCCAGATGCTTGGGGACATCAACCAGCAGGGAGACTTGGCATCAGAACGGATGCATAGGACCGAGGAGATCCTGGCGAGCTTGGTCAGCACCCAGCAGGCCATCGCTGCGAGCATGCAGGCCATGGCTGAGTCACATCAGGCCATGGCTGCAAGTGCTCAGGTGCTGGCCGAGCAAGCCACCCGCCAAAATGATCTCCTCCTCCACCATAATGAGCTTATGGTGGAGCTGGTTACCAGCAACAGGGTCCTAATGTCATCCGTTTCTGGTGCATTACCACCGGCAACACTCCCTGCTGGCAGGAGGGGTAGACCAGCCAACCCCTCAACATCATCTGCTCCACCTGCCCCAGCATCTGGCCATCCCCGAAGAGCTGCTGCACAGGCCAAGGAGCCTACCAAGGCCAAACGTGGTCGCAAATGAACTTGTGGCTGCATTAATCTCCACCGTTATGTGGTCCCAAATCTTCCATTGTGCTGTGTGTGTCAGCTTCTTGTGTCCAATCACATGCTGAGGGTAACCAGATGAGCCCTTGCTTCATATGTCCTTTTTGGTTCCCCTGTTGCCCTCTTTTGCCTGCCATTACTGTCAGCTGTACTTGAAGTGATGGCCATGGTACTATCTTGTGAAGTCCCCGGTTATGTTCCAAATGATTCTGCTGATGGTGCATATGAGCCAGCTGCAGGTTGGCCTGCTGCAGAAGGGCCAGGTGTAGGTTGCCCTGCTGTAGAATGGTCAGGTGCAGGTTGCCCTGCTGTAGAAGGGCCAGCAGCATCCTCATTTCCCACTGGCTGCATGTGCAGTGGCACATAGGAGGTGCTGGAGTCCATCTGTGTGCAATTATATTTGTTTTGTATTATTATTTATTTTGCTACATTCCTGCCATGTTGTTTCTTTTTTGGATTTTGTATTTTTGGGTCATTGCATCACAGTGGCATTGACTGTGACATGTATAGAAATAAATTTGTTTACTTTACCCAAAAATGTGTGGTTTCATGAGTACATGTCGAATACACATGTGTATTGATAGTATTAAGATTCAGTCATGTCCATTGTTAGCAGTTTTTAAGTGTGGGACAAGTACAGCATATGTGGGGGATTACTAAGGTTTCCTTGAAGCAGCAATGGTTTCAATTAAAGCACTGACAAGCGGCCTATTAGTGAGTAATGAGTAAAGGAGTAGATTCTATTGGGTTCAGGTGTTAATGCTTGTAGTCATTAGGCGGTCCGTTCGCCTACCGCATGAACGAGTGGTGTCCGCAAAGCAATAGTACACTTGTGGACACCGCACATTTCTGCCCTTTTTGATCGCGTGCATTCGGAGTGCTATCCGAATGTACGCCCCCCAACATAAGTGTACTCCCCCGTGTCCGCCCATGTTTCCGCCCCGTTTTGCCCACTTTGAAACTACGCCCATGTGACATTCCGCATGACGCCCATAATACGCCCATATTTCCCGACTGATTGCGGGGAACAGTTTTGGACGGGATTTGGCCGAACTGGTACGGAGTCAAGGCGTGGCACATGCGCGTTGCGTTCTCCACGCATGCGCAGACGCCGAAAAGACGCGATCCGAAAGTATGCGGTAAAGTCCGCGTCAATCAGAATAAGGGCCTTAGTCTGGGATGCATTTATTTGTACATTTGAGGATATAGATGTTCTATCCTTTAATTTATTCATGGAGGTTTGCGCTGTTTTAAAAATGCTTGCTGGTGCATTTGCAGCATTTTTTGTTTTTTTAGTGGCCATTTTACTTGTCACCACTATCAAGCTGTGGGGTGTTGACGTTTAATTTTATGGCTAGACTTTTATTGCACTTCTCTCTCCACCCGGAAATTTATCCCCTAGGGAAGAAAAGGAAAGGGATTTTTGAGGATTTTTAGAAAGGGTAGAAGCGACACATTTTAAGTTAAGTTTTCATGTTTCCCTTGGGGCATTAGGTAACAAGTCCCCCTTAGCCCCATTGTATATGTGGGGAGGGGCAGGAACTCCGTTCTCCCTTTACCTGCACCAGACCTCTGCAGTTTTAACTATTTCACCCCTTTGCTGACAACGACAGTTCTTGCTCAATTATATATTTCTGTCCCCGGGTACCTTAACAGGCTGATGCCCAGTTCTTTTCTGGAGTATCCCGCTCTCCGGCACTTGGCAGGGGTCTCTGCCCACAAGTCTCTCCTCTGTGCTCGTTGCTGCGCTCACCAATCTTCCAGCCGGCCAGGTGCGACAACGCCGTGCGCCTCCCCGCCTGCACGGCGAGTCAAGCCTTGGCGTGGCAGCTCCAATCACTCCTCTCCGGGGGTATAGCACCCGTAGCGCCGGGAGCCGCGATCCCCACCACTCCGGTGCGTCTCTCCCTGCCCAGGCACAGTTGAGCTCTGATAGCTCGGGGTGTTCTGTCGGTGCCTGCGTTCTCCCACTCTCACAGGGGAGCTGCAGCGTCTGGGGCTATTTGCGCCGCGCTCGCCACGGTTCCCCGTGCTCTCAGACGCGGCTCTGGCTTTCGGCGTCCTCCTGCTCCCTCCTCTCCACGTCGTGACGCTTCAGTCACGTCCCCCAAGATGCAGACATTTCTCCTAAAACATAGTTTCTCAGAGATTCATTTTTTTAATTAGTCTTATTGTGGTCACATTCTCTCATGCACCATGTTTTAACTAAGATTCCATAGCTTATGTTAACCATTTCCCTAGATGATTAGTGACAGGTGTGTTGGTAGCTGCTCACCTATAAAAGCAAAGTGTGCTGTGAGCTTCAGACCAGATAGCATGCCTGGAATCAAACATTGATGTGATAGCTATGTGTATTGTAGCCATTTTCAGCGATAGTGTTAGGACCTGCAGAAAAGTGAGGTCCCGTGAAGGGGGCTGCAGGCTTAAATGCATTGATCAATTCATGAACCAAATCTCCACTATTTATTATCAGTTAATTTAGTGTGTGCAGAGCCCCTACAATGTCTGTTTAAACAATGTGGTCACAAGCCATAGGGCACCCCAAAACTAGGAAAGGTGAATGCCGATGTTAAATGTATATATTGTTTATTAGATTAATTTTTTTAATTAGTCTTATTGTGGTCACATTCTCTCATGCCCCATGTTTTAACTAAGATTCCATAGCTTATGTTAACCATTTCCCTAGATGATTAGTGACAGGTGTGTTGGTAGCTGCTCACCTATAAAAGCAAAGTGTGCTGTGAGCTTCAGACCAGATAGCATGCCTGGAATCAAACATTGATGTAATAGCTATGTGTATTGTAGCCATTTTCAGCGATAGTGTTAGAACCTGCAGAAAAGTGGGGTCCCGTGAAGGGGGCTGCAGGCTTAAATGCATTGATCAATTCATGAACCAAATCTCCACTATTTATTATCAGTTAATTTAGTGTGTGCAGAGCCCCTACAATGTCTGTTTAAACAATGTGGTCACAAGCCACAGGGCACCCCAAAACTAGGAAAGGTGAGTGCCGATGTTAAGTGTATATATTGTTTATTAGATTAATTTTTTAAATTAGTCTTATTGTGGTCACATTCTCTCATGCACCATGTTTTAACTAAGATTCCATAGCTTATGTTAACCATTTCCCTAGATGATTAGTGACAGGTGTGTTGGTAGCTGCTCACCTATAAAAGCAAAGTGTGCTGTGAGCTTCAGACCAGATAGCATGCCTGGAATCAAACATTGATGTGATAGCTATGTGTATTGTAGCCATTTTCAGCGATAGTGTTAGGACCTGCAGAAAAGTGGAGTCCCGTGAAGGGGGCTGCAGGCTTAAATGCATTGATCAATTCATGAACCAAATCTCCACTATTTATTATCAGTTAATTTAGTGTGTGCAGAGCCCCTACAATGTCTGTTTAAACAATGTGGTCACAAGCCATAGGGCACCCCAAAATTAGGAAAGGTGAGTGCCGATGTTAAGTGTATATATTGTTTATTAGATTAATTTTTTAAATTAGTCTTATTGTGGTCACATTCTCTCATGCACCATGTTTTAACTAAGATTCCATAGCTTATGTTAACCATTTCCCTAGATGATTAGTGACAGGTGTGTTGGTAGCTGCTCACCTATAAAAGCAAAGTGTGCTGTGAGCTTCAGACCAGATAGCATGCCTGGAATCAAACATTGATGCGATAGCTATGTGTATTGTAGCCATTTCCAGCGATAGTGTTAGGACCTGCAGAAAAGTGGGGTCCCGTGAAGGGGGCTGCAGGCTTAAATGAATTGATCAATTCATGAGCCAAATCTCCACTATTTATTATCAGTTAATTTAGTGTGTGCAGAGCCCCTACAATGTCTATATATATATATATATATATATATATATATATATATATATATATATATATATATATATATATATATATATATATATACATATATATATATAGAGAGAGAGAGAGAAGACAGCCGTGGCACTGGGGACTTGATTCAATGAAGGAAACAAACAGCCATGCTCATTTTATAATTGACGTTTCAGCCTTTACTTCCGGCTTTTTTCAAAATAGCTTACATGATGTAAGCTATTTTGAAAAAAGCCGGAAGTAAAGGCTGAAACGTCAATTATGAAATGAGCATGGCTGTTTGTTTCCTTCATTGAATCAAGTCCCCAGTGCCGCGGCTGTCTTCTCTCTATATATTGGACCTGGCACAGCAGGTCATTACCGAGGGCACGGGGCCCAAGAAGCCTTTCAGGAGCTGAGTGCCGGCATCCCGTTTGTTTATATATATATATATATATATATATATATATATATTTGGAAGAAATATCTGTGTGAGCAGCGCTCAATCTTAAGTCCAATATTGGTCCAGCAATATAACCCTTAAATAGGGATATTTGAGAAAGTCACCAAAGTCCACAATCAGAACAGGATGAATCAAAATCTAGAAAACACAGAGAACAAAGGGGCGCTCCATGGTGCATGTAAAAGACATTTAATATAGAGTACAAAATCCAATACAGATAAAAGCTGTTGCTCGTACCAATAAAAAAACTGCTGTGGGCTGGTTACCACAAGATGTTATAAATAGCCGGGGCACACCACCACCGATGGGAGGAAAGCCCCACACACTGGATTGCGCTGCCGGGACTCCAAACCACACGCCAGGCGCCCCTTTGTTCTCTGTGTATATATATATATATATATATATATATATATAATATAGTCCAGGAATCCACACACAAGGTGTAGAAAGGAGAGCACTCTCCAATCACAAATATAATTTTGTGAAAATCCAAATGAGTTAAATAATGAAATAAAGAGACATCACAATCCTTGGAGGTAAAGGTGATATAATAGTATGATAGCCCCGACGTTTCGGTCCAAATCAAGGACCATTATCAAGGAGCCTAAGGCATACAGAAAAACATAGGTCATATACACATTAACATTACAGCAGAAATGTGCATGAATACAGCAAAGTAAAGGTAAAGTCTTACATTGTCATCAAAGTATACAGGTAGTCAGCGATGAGGTAATCTCTGCCTTGTAGGACAGGACAAGATCAGCTACCTAGTGAGTGCAGTCCGGGTCCCGCTATATATACCCATAGGAAGGGGTTAAGGAGCAGGAGATCGCGCCATAATAGCCTGCGTGTCAGGCTGCTGGAGCGCAAGGCGATTTCCGGAAATACCGGAAGTCAAGTGGTCGGTGGAACGCACTTGACCCGCACAGCTTCCGGGTAGCCGGGAGCTGTGTCATAGTTACATGAGTACGGAGCGGCGAATGAAAATACTGCGCTAATGGGGACTTGTTAAACAATGCAAACGGATGATCAAGGGTCAATCAGGACCCATTAGAGAGACAATTAGTCAAATGGGATTAGGAGGGATCGCGCATGGCAGGGTAAATAGCGAGAGCCGGAGCCAGAAGCAGGAAAGTGCTGGGGAGGCAGATAAGACGGCGAATGGTTACAGATAATACTGAAGGGTCAAAGTTAGTGCCAGAGGGCACTGTATAGTAGTCTAACGAGTAACCAGGCAAAACTGGGTGGAAATTAAATGAAAATAAATCATAAATGTCCGGGAGTGCTAAAGGTGAGAGAGATAAAATTGTGAAAGTTACTTAAAAACTGAACAAGAGGAGATGGTAGTGTGCAAAAGAGGGGTACAATGGGGCTGACATGATATTGCAAAGGTGAATAATTACACAAACAAAAGGGCGTGGCTACACATATGGAAAAATGCTGAAGACAATTATGCGGTGAATACAGAGCATACATATGGATGGGATAGAGCATAAATGCATGTTGGTCCAGCGGCATCGACAATGTATACATGGGTGTCACAAGAGCAACAGATAATATATATAGACATATAGGTAGAGGATGGATACATCAACATGGTCTCAGAAAAATGGACAGGGGGTTGTTTTCATTAAGACCCCTGGGTGCGATTGTGTCAAGTCTATGAATCCAGCGGCTCTCAAGTTTTTTAAGTCTCAGGCCCCTGTCACCTCCACGGGGTGATGGGGGTACCCAGTCAATGAGTCGGCATCGGAGGTTGGCGTTCTGATGACCTGCTGCAAGGAAATGTCTAGGGATGGGCAAATCTGCTTTCTTAGATTCAAGTGCACTACGGATGGAATTCCTGTGGTTCGCCATCCTCTCTCTAAATTTCCTGGAGGTCATGCCAACATAGGCCAGTCCACAAGGGCAGTTCAGGAGATAAATAATATGGTCCATTTGGCAATGGAGGCGGTATTTGATTTTTATTGGTTTACCCGAGTGGGGGTGCGGGAAGGTAGGGCCCGGGGTCATGCTGCTGCAAGTTGTGCATCCAGTGCATCGGAAACATCCGGGGCGTTTAGTGTGTAGCCAAGTAATGCTGCTGTCGGGTGTGGGGTTCACCATCGGGCGCATAAGTAATTGTTTCAGGTTGGGTCCTCTCTTGTGGGCAATCATTGGAGGTCCATATTGTTGTAGTTTGAGGTTTTTATCGGTGGCGATGATGGGCCAATGCTTTCTTAGGCTCTTCTGGACGTTGGAAGATACGTGGTCGTACTGGTTTACAAACACCATTCTTGGGGGTTTTTTAGGTGTCGTCAGGGCGTTAGGCTGTGGTTGCAGTAAGTTGGATCTGGCTTTGACGAGGCAGCGTTTCAGGGTGCTGGATGAGTAACCTCGTTCAGAGAAACGATGGGTCATTTCTTGGAGTTGAACCTCCATTGTGGCTTGGTCTGAATTGTTTCGGATGACCCGCATGTATTGGGAGATGGGTAGGTGTTCTTTGAGGGCTGGAGGGTGTTGACTGGTTGTTGAGAGTAATGTGTTGCGGTCTGTTGGTTTCCTGAATAGGCAGGTATGCAGAGTGCCATCCGTGATGGAGATGTTGATGTCCAGGAAGTTTATGGACTGCTGGTCACTGAGATGAGTGAATTTTATGGGACAGTTGAGATCATTTAAGGATTGAACCATCAGATTAAATGCTTCTGTTGTGTCTGACCAGATTAAGAACACATCGTCGATGTAGCGCTTGTAGAAGAGTATCTGCGGGCCATATTGTGGCATGATGTGGGTCTCCTCGAAGTCGGCCATGTACAGGCAGGCGTATGACGGGGCCAAATTTGACCCCATCGCAGTCCCAGACACCTGTATGTAGTACTTGCGTTGGTAAAGAAAGTGATTGCATTTAAGAATTGCTTCAGATAGGTCGACCAAAAAATTGGTAGGTGGTTCAAGGGTGGGTCGGGCATCCAGCTTGGATTTCAGTACCCGTAGCCCGTCTGTATGTGGGATCACTGTGTACAGTGAGCACACGTCCATAGTGGCCAATAGTATCGGGTTTGGTGGGAATTCGATGGATTTTAATTTTCCAATAAAGTCAGTGGTATCACGGACATATGTATTGCCGGAGGTCACCAGGGGTTGCAAAAAATGGTCCACATAGATGGCTAGCGGTTGTAGTAGAGAGAGTCTGGCGGAAATAATGGGTCTTCCAGGTGGGTGAGAGTGGGATTTATGGATCTTGGGTAGGGTGTATATGATGGGGCACACAGGGAAGTCTACTGTTAAGTATTCAAAGGTCTCTTTGGTGATCCACTGTTGAGTCAAGCCGTCGGTGAGCAGTCTGTCAATACGTTTTTTGAATTCAGGAATTGGGTTCTGTGGTACAGTTTGGTAGGTGTTGTTGTCAGCCAATTGGCGCTGTATTTCGGTGTGATAGTCAGACCAGTTTTGTACCACCACCGCCCCACCTTTGTCAGCTGGGCGGATGACCAGGTTAGGGTCATCTCTCAGGGCTTTGAGGGCCGTACGTTCAGTTAGGGTTAGATTGTCAAATCTAGGTTTAGGTGATGTTTGTAGAATATCGTTCTCGACCAGTCGTGTAAAAGTTTTGATGCTGGGGTTGAGTGAGATGGGATCAAACATTGAGGGTTTATGGAAACTAGAACGGGGAGCAGTGTTGGTAGCACCAGCAAACTGTTCTTGTAGTCGTAATTTTCGGCTGAACTTATAAACATCTACGGCGGTATTGAAGTTGTCGTGTGGACAAGTGGGTACAAAGGACAACCCCTTGGCTAGAAGCGAATTCATTGCCGGGGTGAGGGGTGTGTTGGACAAATTGAATACTAGGTCAGTACTGGTTTCCTGACCCTTTTTCCTAGTTCGGCCACACCGAGGGTGTGGTCTATGCCCCGTCCTCGCCCTCTTGGTGGTTTTCTGGCTTTGGAACTGTTGCCAGGGTCTGATCCTAAAAAATCAGATTGTGGCCCTGATTGCTCGTTATCTGATGCTGATGTGGAAGATCCAGTATTGAGGCGATAAGGGTTGGGTTGGCGCCTAGGTCTATATGGCCTCAGAGTACGGCCGCTACCAGAGTCACCTGCCAGCCACCTGTATGACACCCATGTATACATTGTCGATGCCGCTGGACCAACATGCATTTATGCTCTATCCCATCCATATGTATGCTCTGTATTCACCGCATAATTGTCTTCAGCATTTTTCCATATGTGTAGCCACGCCCTTTTGTTTGTGTAATTATTCACCTTTGCAATATCATGTCAGCCCCATTGTACCCCTCTTTTGCACACTACCATCTCCTCTTGTTCAGTTTTTAAGTAACTTTCACAATTTTATCTCTCTCACCTTTAGCACTCCCGGACATTTATGATTTATTTTCATTTAATTTCCACCCAGTTTTGCCTGGTTACTCGTTAGACTACTATACAGTGCCCTCTGGCACTAACTTTGACCCTTCAGTATTATCTGTAACCATTCGCCGTCTTATCTGCCTCCCCAGCACTTTCCTGCTTCTGGCTCCGGCTCTCGCTATTTACCCTGCCATGCGCGATCCCTCCTAATCCCATTTGACTAATTGTCTCTCTAATGGGTCCTGATTGACCCTTGATCATCCGTTTGCATTGTTTAACAAGTCCCCATTAGCGCAGTATTTTCATTCGCCGCTCCGTACTCATGTAACTATGACACAGCTCCCGGCTACCCGGAAGCTGTGCGGGTCAAGTGCGTTCCACCGACCACTTGACTTCCGGTATTTCCGGAAATCGCCTTGCGCTCCAGCAGCCTGACACGCAGGCTATTATGACGCGATCTCCTGCTCCTTAACCCCTTCCTATGGGTATATATAGCGGGACCCGGACTGCACTCACTAGGTAGCTGATCTTGTCCTGTCCTACAAGGCAGAGATTACCTCATCGCTGACTACCTGTATACTTTGATGACAATGTAAGACTTTACCTTTACTTTGCTGTATTCATGCACATTTCTGCTGTAATGTTAATGTGTATATGACCTATGTTTTTCTGTATGCCTTAGGCTCCTTGATAATGGTCCTTGATTTGGACCGAAACGTCGGGGCTATCATACTATTATATCACCTTTACCTCCAAGGATTGTGATGTCTCTTTATTTCATTATTTAACTCATTTGGATTTTCACAAAATTATATTTGTGATTGGAGAGTGCTCTCCTTTCTACACCTTGTGTGTGGATTCCTGGACTATTTTTGAGTACCAGCCTTTTGGCCGGTGCTTTTGGTTGGGCACCCCACTGTTGCTACTTTGGGTGAGAGTGCGGTCATTTGTATCTGTATATATATAATATATATATACAAATACATACACACACACATATATATACAGAATAGAGGTGCGCTATATCACCTATACCAGTTTATTTTTTTAAGTGACTCTTAGATTCCATAAAAAAACAGTAATTGATAAAAAAACAAATGAACATTTATTAAGAGTTTTCCAGCAAGTGTAACTTCATCCACATTTTTAAGGTCTCACAAATAAGATCTAATTCGCAACCCAACGCGTTTCATCTTTCAGGACTTCATAAATCTCTAGAGGTAGTGCATCCTCTAGAACAAGTGGAGATGGTATGTCCTTTACAGTAATCAAGTGGAGATGGTATGTCCATTATAGCAATTATTAGTGCAATAAAAGTGGTAGTTGTCACACTTGAGGACTGACTTGACATTGAGGCTGAGGTAAAATGAAAACTTGGTTGTTTAATGAATTTTACACACATAGACAGGTAAGTAACATCAGACGACTGGAGATAAGCAAAACATCACTGGGATGATGAGGACTGGACTGGAGCCAGCAACACAGTAACTAGAAATGTTCAATAACACAATATCACAGTGATCTGGATTCTGGAGATTCACTTGGCAGAAACCGATGTTGACCATCGATGGCGTGTTGGGGACAACAATGGAGCACTGCAGGTAAGTATGTAGCTTGGGATAGTACCAATAACACCGTCACTGAAAGAAAGTACACCAATGATGATAGCTGTTCGATGTTAGGTCACCGATGGTGGTTGTAATCGATGATGACTCTCTGAAGGGTGTCTGGTAATAGAAGATGGTACCGGGTAGTAGAGTTGTAGGTGGATGGGAAGCGCAGTGGTCGATGACAACATTGGTGAGCCGATGGAAAACCGATGGTGAACCAGATAGACACTGTGGTAACTGCAAGAGCAGAACTGACTGGAATCAGCAGGAGAGAATGCAGCAGAACTGCTAGGAGTCAAGCTGTGCTGGAGATGACAATAGCACTGGTCTGGAGGCTGAATAACACAGGAGCAGATCCTTAGATGCTACTTAGGCTGTAGACACCATTGCACTGACAACTCCAGACCATTTCCCCAGAATACTTATAGTAATCAGGGGGCGGTGCTGATTGGACCCAGCTGGATGATGTCAGAATCAGGCAGACAGGTTCTGGTTTCTGAATGTCATGTGAGAGAAAGCAAGATGGCCGCGCCCATGTCAGGGAACCAGAGGAAATCCTGGCGTGCTGTGAGTATGGCTGCGGCCTACGGGCATGACGGATCGTGACAGTACCCGCCCCCCCCCCCCCCTTTACGGGTGGCCCCAGGACTCCTATGAGGTTTTCGAGGAAAATTGCGATGAAACTCACGTATCAATCTTGGAGCGTGAACCTCAGAAGCATCAGTCCAGGAACGCTCTTCAGGACCATATCCCTTCCAATCAATGAGATACTGAAGGCGATTGTACTGGAGTTGTGAATCAATAATTGTGGCATATGTGGCAGACCCTGTGTTGGCTTGGGGGAGCGGTGCCAGCGGGGTCTGTGGTAGGCGCCGCTGGCTGAACTGACAGACAACCAAGGCAGCAGTGAGCGCTGAGCTGGTCCTGCCCTGAACATATCTAGTGAGCGGGGACCCAGTGCAGTGCATATTGAATGAGCGCGTCCCTGCCCCATGCATAGGTAATGAGTGGGTCTCACTCATTACATATGCACAGGGGGGGGACCTGCTCATTAAATATACACTGCAATGGGTCCCCGCTCACTAGATATGTTCAGGGCGGGACCAGCTCAGCGCTCACTGCTGCCTGGATTGCCTGTCAGCTCAGCCAGTGGCGCCCATTGCCTCGCCCTTTCTGGGGGAGGGGGGGGGGCATTGGTGCCGGAATTTTTTGGGCAGGGGGGAGAAAAATTTCTAGCTACGCCACTGCCCCATAGTGAGCTGTCAGGTCCACCAGTCTGCACATAGCAAGCAGAAAAGTCCTTGTTATGTTTATTCTTACACATTTGTAAGATATATTCTCACCCTATGTACTGACTTGGGCACCAGCTTTCACCATATCTGTTCTTATGCTGCCATACGTGACAGAAATGCCAAGATTGATGCTGAAATGCCTCTCTGTTCCCTCCAGCTGATCAGAAGTGCGAATGGCTGATAAACAGGAAGGCCGGTAGATTTGTATTTTACCCTTTTCAGACAGATTTGTATATAAGTCCCGGCTTTAACTCAGCATTTGAGTGCTGGCTTTTTTGACAGTCCCAGTCTGACCCACCTTTTCAAATAAAAGCAAATTAACAGGTCAAGCATTTCTACCTGGTAATTTGCTGATCAACACTGGTATTTCTTCTGCGTGGAAGGGTCAACCAGGGTCCGGTTTGACTCACATAAGAAAAGGACCTGTGTTGAACGTCAAATTAGTGGGCAGAAATGTTTGGCCTGGTAATTTTCTTTTCTGTGTGAAAGGGGTATTAGTGATACACATTAATTACTAGAGCAAAAAAATATCCTAACAATAGGAGTATCCACTGTTACACACAACTCCGCTCTTCCTGCCCACACAGGTCCCTAATCTCTGACCACGTGTAAATGCTCAAAGGGCCAGTTAGGCACCTTGGGACACAATTGGTAACACGACTGTGGGGCATATAACTCAGCATTGCCTATGGTTGTGTGCTGTTGCTTGACTCTAGAAAATGCGCAGTACAAAAGCACATATGATCCTCCAGCACACCAGTCTCTGCATTGGCTCAAAAGTACTGTCTGAATCTCTACCCCATGTATAAACACTTGCATATATCCCAACATTACCCTCTCCAGGAGGGACACCATGCTCTGCTCCTGCACTTCCCTCTTAATGTATGATGGCCATCACCTGTGTTAAACAGATTAATAAGAAAGGTGCTTCAACACAGGTGATGGCCATCATACATTAAGAGGGAAGTCCAGGAGCAGAGCATGGTGTCCCAGGACTATGTAAAAACTGGACCCGGACAATAACCCAGACTGCCGGACATCAAAATCTGTAGTCCGGAGTTTGTACTGTCAGGTCCGGGGGGTGTCCCGTCTGGGGGGGGTGTCTTGTCCGGGGGGATGCCTGTGATAGCTTTCACCAAGGACATGTGGAAGGGGAGATTACAGACTCCCCGAGTGGTCCGGACTGTTCCGGTTTTTGCTACATGCCCGAACCATACAGGGAGGCTTTATTCTCCCCCTCCTCCACTCCATGGTGACAGCTGTCACGTGAAGCCCCCCCCCCGGACCGGACACTACAAGCTCCGGACTGCATATTCTGATGTCCGGGCCGGGGTGTTGTCTGGGTTCGGTTTTTACCAATAGCCTGGCCGCCCTCCTGGAGAGGGTCATGTTGGGAGTTAGCACTTCTTACCTCCCAACATGACCCACTCCAGGAGGGAGACTTTGCGCTGTTTCTGGACTTCCCTCTTAATGTATGATTGCTGTCACCTCTTCCAAGCAGGTAAATGGGTAAGAAAGGCGTTTCCACACAGGAAACATTGAGGAAAGTCCAGAAACAGAGCATTCTGTCCCTCCTGGTCATGTTGGGAGGTATGGCACTTGTGTAGAGAACATCTGTTCAGAATTCTGCACTCAGGCTTCACAGAATACCAGTGGAAA
Organism: Crinia signifera; assembly: GCF_055691185.1. Taxonomy (NCBI): domain Eukaryota; kingdom Metazoa; phylum Chordata; class Amphibia; order Anura; family Myobatrachidae; genus Crinia; species Crinia signifera. The sequence continues at coordinate 70,322,089 of NC_139223.1, read as the reverse complement.
TAACAAATGTCCAGTGCATGAATAGAGCTTTCATAGACTATTGCTATGTGTACAAGTCACACCCGTACTCGATGCATAGTCAGTACTTGAAGAGGGAAAAGTACTACATTTCCCAGCAACCCTATCCGGGCGCGTCAGAGAAGGTAAATGGCTAGTCTTCCGCTTCTACGCGCGCTATGGTTTGTGGAGGTTGTAGTGTAGAAGGCGAGGCGCGCCCCATGTCAGGGAATGGAGAAGGCGGTGTGACGGAACTACCACTCTGCGCCCTCTGCGTCGCGTCCCGTGCGCCGGCTTACGTCTGTCACGTCGCGGCAACACACGAGGAGCCGTTGAGTGAGTGCTGAGTCGGGTTAGTGCCGCCGCCGACGCTGCAGCCAGCGGGTTCAGAAGCCGGGTCTTCTTCCTCACAGCTGCCGCGTCCCATCATTCCGAGCGGGAAGCTCGTCCGCCTCCGCCCCGCGGTGTTCTCCGTCACTGCCGCCAGCAGCTTCCCGGAAACCATGGACCCTAGCGACACAGCCCCGGATTCCTGGGATCAGGCGGACGTGGACGGCCCGGAGGCCCAGCTCAACTCATCCCTGGCCTCGCTCAACGTGAACGCCAGGCCGTTCGTCCCCAATGTCCACGCTGCGGAGTTCGTGCCTTCCTTCCTGGTTCAGGGCAGCGTGTCTGCGGACGGGCTAGAGGAGGAGGGTAAAGAGCGGGGCAAGGGCTTGTGGAGGCCGGGGAAAGGGAAGTGGGAGGCGGGTGGGCGCCTGATGGTTTGTATAGGGGGTGCTGTACCGGTAAGGAGCCCGGGCCTGGATCTCGATGCCCCCGCCCTGGTCTCCTTGCCTGGGAGGGAGGTGCCTGCGGTGTGATGGGAGACACCGTGATGGCTCCGGCCGGCACTTTCCCACTCACCCCCGGCATGTCGGTATTGCAGCATGGGTGGTATGCCGGTAAAGGGAGGAGGGGGGGAAGCTGTCATTGCTGCTGCGTAGGATTGAAATAACTGCTATGGATAGTCACACTGGCTCATCTTATGGTAAGTGAGCTTCTAGTGGCAGGTCTGATCAGGTTGTGATGTACCCCAGCGTTAGATGGGGAGTACTGGGCACCGCACTTGTATATTAACCATTTTTTATATATATATATATATATATATATATATATATATATATATTTTTTTTTTTTAAATGGCATGTCTAGCAATGTACCAGCTTTAAAAGTCTGTAGTGTGCTGCAGATTTACTTGCTGTTGGTCAGGCATGTCCAAACTATTCCCCTCCAGCTGTTGTGAAACTACAAGTACCATCATGCCTTGCCATAGTTTTAGCATTCCCTAATAGCAAAACTGTGGCAAGGCATGATGGGACTTGTAGTTTCACAACAGCTGGAGGGCCATAGTTTGAACATGCCTGGTGTAGGTGTTTCCAACAGTGTACCTGGTCCTGCCCAACAGTGTACCTTGTAATGCCATGTTTCAGGGATGTTGACAATGTGCTAGCATGTATTTACATTATTATTCTTCAACTCTATAGGCACCCATCCACAAGGGTGAGGTATTGCATGTAGTGCAGATTTGAAAACCCATGTAGTTTCTGTTCCCTGCCTGGGGTGTCGCTGTCTGCTGTAGTGTTTCTAGCACAGGCCTGGTTTGCATATCAGTGCTGATATACAGAACACACTGTGCTAGAAGCACTACAGCAGACAGCAACACCCCAGGCAGGGAAAAGGAACTGCATGGGTTTTCAAAGATAGCGGGTGCTAAAATGAACACTACATTGAATGCATTCCTTTTGCATACAATACAGCTAGATCTCTATGGGCTACTACGAATATTCATAGCAGCCTGTAGGATCTGCGATGCGAGGTGCACGGGAAGTTCCTCACATCGCAGTCACCGGTAAATAACATGCAATGTGTCACTTTTCATGCGATGCGTGGGAATCGCATAAAAAGAGGCCTGATCACATTGGTGGATGTGGCTTTAAACTCAATCAGCTGTTCTTAATCTGTTTCATCTTTCCCAAATAACCAAATAGGGATTTCATTGAGGATATACCTTTACACGGTATTCATTCTGTGCAACAGGATAGTCCACTTACACGGCTTGTGGTGGATGAAAGTAAACTGAGCGGGCAACCTTGCAATATCTGCTGCTAATGGGTACCGGGGGAAAGGAACCGATGGGCCTTAGTTTCCTACCATTACAATGCATGCATTCTTGCCTGCTTGTACCCAGTGCCTGATTAACCAATAGGATGATCAGGCTGCAGCCTAGGGTGCCAGGACTGAGGGGAGGGGGTTATTTATTCTATTCTTCTTAGCTATCATCCATCCCAATGTACTGTAGGGAATTTCTTAAGGTGGCTTCCAGATGGCTGTGCCCATGTAACTTACTAATGGAACCATTACTTTATGTACATTGTGGTACGGTCCCAGCTGGGCAGTCGGATGGTGTGTACACACGGTCAGATGTGCCTTCAGATACTATCGACCATCCGATCGGATGGTGGATAGTATCTGAAGGCACATCTGATTTGCATAAAAGTCTGACTATATAGTACAGATCTGCACTATATAGTCATGGCAGGTAAGACTTTCTGCCTTGCGATACGTGAACGCGCATCGGAATCGATTCATGATCTGAAGGGTTAAAACCCTTGCGATCTGCATCCGATTCCGATTGAGGCAAAAAGTACCGTGTGTACACACCATAAAGCCAAACTCTCCATCACACACCACAAGCATTAGATCCTACATGCCAGTTGTATAACCTTCATTAAATATACATGGGCAGTATGACTGGCGAGTCCCTGAGTACCCATACATGTGTGTTGAGCAGTGTTACAAAGGGAGCTACATGTGTATTAGCCTAGGGCACATGGGACCTTTAAATCAGGTCCTACTTGTACTAATGTTTAAGCAAAATAGTGTTTGATACATTTTGTATCAAGTGGAACAAAACATTGGTACAAGAAAGCTAAAATGGATTCATATGTAAGCAGCTTTATCCGTTATTTGCTTGTGAACATAAATGTATAAAATTCCTTCAGTTGTACAAAAAAAATAATGCTGCTGCTGTGGCTCCAAGTGAAATATATAGGCGTACAGTAGAACTAATTGGCTACACAATAAAAAATATGTACAATAAAATGACATCATATTTCTGGTACTGAAAAAAATAAAATAAACAGAACTATTTTAAGCAAGTAAATGTATGTACTACTGTGTACCTGTTGATATAGACATACAGATGGAGCGGCTCCCTGCATGACTATCAACATGCTATAGGTCCGCCAAGAATGGGGTTTGCGCGCCCTGTTTTAGGCAATGGGATGTCCAAGCGTGTGAGATGCTCTTGTGTCCCCCAGCTTTTCTGATATGGCGAGCTGGCATCCTGAAAGAGGCTCCATCTGTACTATTTACAATATAATATTAAATAGCAAATCTAATAACAGCAAGCATATGAAAATGTCAGTGTTTTAGAAGTGTTTACTCTTAAGGTCCATATACACTGGACAGCATACACACTTGAGCAATTTTCGCCCTTGCGAGCAAAATAGGACACTATGGAAACCTGTCTACCCCATCAATCGGATTCAGTATGAAATACCGGCGTCCGAAATCCCGACAAGGGGGGGACGTGGATCGCCCCCCCTTGCGGGCAGCTGCGTTCGCCACGCAGCGGGCCTGGTGCCTCGCTACGCTCGGCACACTAATTTATTGTCCCTCCAGGGGTGTCGTGGATACCCACGGAGGGACACAAAGTGTCTGGATTTCGGCGGAGGGGATTCTGAACACCGGGATCCCGACCGCCGGGATTTAAACCGCAGGTTAGCGGCGGCTGGCAGTGATGAGGGATCACACATCCGCACTTACTACTGGGCCGAACACACTGGGCAGCTTTTGAGCTGAAAGCAGATTAAATTACACAACTGAGCTGCTTTCAGCCCAAAGTCACACAGTGTGTATGGGCCTTAAGAGATTGAACACAAGTGTGATTATCACTGGCGGGGGGACGACACTTGTTTTTACCAGCAGCTGTCTGTGCCAGGAACCCAATAGAGGATTTCACTGGAGGTAGTGAGCTGAAATATGCCTTAAGTAAAGGCCCCCTTACACTAGGGCGATATACATGCAGTTTGGGCAATTTACGTGCGATTTCAGCAAGAAATCGCATGTACAGTGCCCAGATTACATGACAGGAGGTGCGATGCAATGTGCGTTCCTGTACGCATTGCATCGCACCTCCTTGGTCGTACCTTCTGCCTGTGAAATCTTTAGATGGGTCATCAGGAGCGCAAGCCCCTGCCTACGAGTCATCGCAGCAGGGCTCGCCTCTTCTCCCTCCTGCGGCACAGAGAAGCCTGCATGAATCTGACTGATCCATGCAGGCTTCAACCAAATACGCCTGGAAAATTTGTATTTTCCGATTGTATTTTTTTGCTGAATTACTGGTCAAATTCAGCAGTACTAATTAGGGCCCCCCCCCCCCAGCACCCTTGTTATATCTTGTAACGTGTATGGGCACCGTAAGGCCCCCTTAAGTTGTTTGGGTGGCTATAGTTTTTCACATTGTTGGGTTTATCAGGTTCATACAGCTTAATGCAATCTGGCTGTGTGCACCAGCACGTTGAAAAAATAATTTAATTGTGTCCTATCTCCTTTCACTTTAACTAGTGAATGGGTGTGTAAAACAATTGAATTTTCCCATATGTCCAGAGCAGTAGATAAAAATCGAACTTTCCCTCTGCATGTGTAGTTAACTTAAGTCCCCGCGATGTGCCACTGATGGGTCCAATCCGACAGATTCAGCTTGCGCACTGGGTATCGGCTCAGATAAGGTGTCAAACACATCTGATTTGGACGATTTCTCTGCCAGATCCGACTGGAACTGGCGAAATCATCCCAAATCGGACAAGTGTATGGGCACCTTCAGCCTGTACCAAGGTAGAGGTGTCATCATACATCTAGGACAGGGGTTCCCAAATGCAGTGCTCAGTGTTTTTTTTTTTTTTTTTTAAGGATATCTATGCTTGGCCTCAGGTGATTTACAATTTAGATAACATTTTTTTAGAGGTTCTGTACACAAACCATACAGGTATTTTATATTATCTCTATTTTAGTTAAAAAAAATTTTTAATTCTGCCGCCACTGTGCAAGTGTCCGCTCAGCACTTTCTGGACACTGCGGACTGCCTGCAACACGGCACCCACACCCCCCAGGCTCAGATTTATTTTTTTATTCTCCTGCCCCTGCAGCTCCCCAGGAATTTACATGGGTAAATTGCATGCAATTTATCCCATGTAAAAAATGGCACATCAAGTGCTAAATCTTCAGTGGGAGTTGCCGGTGGAGCTCAGGGGAAATTAGGTCCTATATTACTCTATATCCAATTGACTAAAAATGTTAAGGATGTATTTGATTTAACCATCTGCGCTGAGCCTTGGCTATACTTAAAACTCAGAATGTTGCAGTGCCTTGATGATGATGATAAAAATATATTTTATTTAATTCAACATCGATGTTTTGTTTAGGGTATTAGACTCACATTTACTAGCAGGATGTTTTTGATGTTTTCCTTAAATAACAAATCTTAAGACCAGTATTTAAAAATAGCATTTTTAGATTTAGACCCTGAAAAACACAGCATTGGGGCTGTTTCAATTCGGCACAGTTAGTATCACCCGAAGTGGGCTTCTGGAGCTATTCAAATCAGCACGCTGTTACGTCGGAGAATGCCCGTAATTGCGGGTGTTTAGCATGGCACAAACAGCGATGCTGTTTGTGCCATGCAAAAGCACAAAACAACATTGCCGACCTAGTTTTGTTGGATTTCTGCTCTCACTACAGGAGGGGTTCAAGCAGAAATCCTCCAGCTGGACTTCACTGTGCACTGATTTGAATAGCTCCAGGAGTTACCTTCTGCCGCTAATCACAGCATGCTGAATTGAATAGATCGTTGACCTGTCTTTGGTAAGTTTACCCTCTGTGGCATGAGATGGATGGCGTAACTGAGTCTCCAGGTTCAGGTTATGCCAAGTGTGTTAATTTGAATCTTGGTTGCAAAGCGCTGCAACAAAACAGAATTGTTCCTGCATTATAGAACTTTTGTGTACAGATTCGGTCACACTAATTCTGCGTACACCAGAACCATTTGGCCTCAATCCCCTCAATTTCGATGTAAATTTGGCATGTTTTAGATCCAGGTCCGATCCCATGTGTGTCCCCGCTGGACATTTTGAAGATCCTACCTGCTGCATTCAGGATTTGTAAAAGATCCCTTCAACTGGGTACAGATTGTGAGCAGATCGTGTGCTCCAACAGGTCGTGCGACCTTTGTAGGATCGTCTCGCGATCATAATCATTTTGGTATGTACCTTACATTAGGTATACAAAGGTCACATCAAATTAATGAACGCCAGTTGTGGAGTTGTGTTGTCGCGTTCAACTAGATTCAACTGTCCAAACGAGGGCTGTTTGGGCTGCTGCATATGGGAACCGTGAAGTTTGTGACCTCACTAGAGCATTCTGTATAATATTGGCAATGGCAACAGGGAGCATGTTCCTGTCAGTGTACTGATAACAGATTTGTAAGTATTATTTATACCTTTTATATGACTCCACAAGGGATCTGCAGCTCCCGGCTACAGAGCCCATAAATGAATAAGGGAAACCGTAACGTACAGTGGACTACAATACGGGACAAGTACAGGGTACATGACATGGCTGTATCGGCACACAACACTGAAATAAGTATCAGGGTTATACAGAACTGCAGTATTTGAGGAAAGAGGGCCATGCCTAGGAGAGCTTACATTCTAGTACTGGAATTGTCCATAGTGCACCCCTGCTGTGGGAAGGTGGCCTTCAGTTCCATTTGCTGAATATGAACAGCTGCAAGCTCCAGACAAAGATGCTTGATCTAAGCCACTCTATGTAGCGGTTGGCATTGTGTGCGAGTTTAGTGCATGTAAAGCTGCACTTTCAGGTAGGCTTCAAAAAATAACCAGTAGCTTTACCAAATGCTCCTTCTCCTGGGGCTACCACTCATCATTTTTCTTTTTTTGTATGAAAAGGTCAGGAAATATGCTGTCTGCTAGAATTTGTATACATACATTCTATGTATTGATTCTTTCTCATGTGACTGTCACACAAGGCTTTTCAATTTTGTCTTAAGGCCCGTACATGTCGCCTGCAGGTATAGTCGCACAGCGCGGTTGTGCTGAGCGGTCCGTTAAGCATGTCGCTCAGCATCGGTTCCCCTATCAGCCTGTGTATATGGGGCTTAAAGGCCCCCATACACTAGGGCGACTTGTCCTTAGGACAAGTCGCCCCCGACTTCCCCCTGAGCTTCCCCGGCTGCTCCCCGGGGGAGCTTGATTAGATTGGCACTTGATGTGCCATTTTTTACATGTGATAAATCGTCTCGATTTATCACATGTAAAAAACCAGGGGAGGGGGGGCTACAGAGGTGGGAGCTGGGGACGCTGCGGGGGACAGCGTCTGTGTCCCCCGCTGCTGGGGACACAGACGCTGCGGGGGACACAGGCGGCATAGAGCCGGGCAGGGGGAGCCGGCGGGCAGCCTGTGATTGGATGAGCGCTCTCTCAGCCAATTGCTGACTGGCTTGGAGAGCGCTCAGCCAATCACAGGCCGCCCATGCATTGTATGGGCTTTTTTTTTTTTTATTCAATACTGACAGCTCCCGCCGGCTCCCCCTGCCCGGCTCTATGCCGCCTGTGTCCCCCGCAGCGTCCCCAGCCCCCCCTGCTCCCTCTACCGCCTCGCCGCCCCACTAGGTCCCAAGTCGGGTGGTCGGACGTGCAGCAGGTCCGACCACCCGACGCAGATCCGATGCGCACGGGACCGCGCATCGGATCTAAGGGGGCATCAAAACTAGCCGATTTTGGTCCGATTTCGGCCAGATCCGACTGATCTGGCTGAAATCTGACCAAAATCGGTTAGTGTATGGGGGCCTTTAGTCTTACTTTAAAGTGTAGTTAAGTCACATTTTAGTCTTTTGCTCAATTTTAGTCCATGTTTAGTCATACCTTTTGGTATTTTAATGATACTGTAATTGATTTTGCTAAAGATCTAATCGGTCTAGTCTGAGAATGCATTGCATATGGCATCTGACTTAAGGGGCATACACGCTGGGCAATTTCAGCTCCATTTCGAAGTGATCGGACTAGAAATGGAGCAGGGATTGCTCCGTGTGTATGCCCTATGGCGATGCGTGGTGTCGCTTTAGCCCATACGGAAAGCCAGGGCTTTGACGATTAAATATAGGCAAAGCCCGACTTGGCACAATCGCTGAGTGATTTCCTTGATCAGTCCCATAAAGAAAGTGTGTATGTAGCAGCCTCCTGCTTAGTACCTTTTGTGGACATTTTGCAAAGGCACTTTTCAAAACTAATATGGGGACTACAATTGTTTTCTGATGGGAACATTTTATAAAATATTGTGTCTTGGTGCAGTACTTTACGTGTTTAACATATTCTGTTGTACACAGCTATTGTATCAGTCTACTGAATATTCCTAAAGAGACAAAAGTGCAGATTTAGTAATGGCTTTGTATTCAATCCTGTAAAGCCCATTTATCACTGCATATGGTGTAAATGCTGTGTACTCCCTGGAACATTGCCGCAAGAGAACCCCATCTCACCACATAGTAAAAAACGGTTTCATAATCAAAGTCTGGACATTTGAGTTCTAGTGATATTGCATACACACAAGTATAAAATAATTTGTTGTCTTTTGTCATAATTGGTGTTTCAGCTGACATTCGGGATCCGCAGAGTGCATAAACCATGCCTTGTAAGCGAATGCCCCTTTAAAAAATAAATAATTATATTTATATCTTCTGAGTTTGGCCGGCATTCTGCATGGCCATTAAATTCTGAGGCTATAACTTCTGGCCCAATGTTAACGGTATTGTGCATTTTGTCTGCCTTTATCAGTGTGTTCAGGGCTTTACAGTTCAGTACAATAGAGGACAAGTATAGAGTACATAAATGTCATCTGCTGATACAGCTATACTTTGCTCATACCCTTTGCGGAATGTGTCCTCTGTGTAAAGAATATTGAGGGCTACTTGCTATAGTCTTACGGTCTAGGGCCCCATCCAGTATCTCTGTTGTGAAACACACAGGTGGATGACAATCTTAATAAACCATGATCATTTTGGAAGTCCACATTAGTGTCCACTCTAGGATTTTACAGGCATGCTCCTAATCAGACGAGGGTATGTTATGTTGATTGACAAATGGGGAGAGCTGTATCACTACAGCTTTGTGGCTAATTTCAAGCACTAATATGTAGCAATGTAACTTAATCTTCCTACTTTGGCCCCCATATTTATTTATTTTTTTGCAATGCCCCTCAGACCACCGCACATGCACCTTTGGTGACCATGAACTGTACATGCATTATTCAGTACCCACAGAAGCCCACACATATATCCAGTGACTCATACATACCTTATACTCAGTACCCTACATTTAGCATACCTTCAAACTTAGTTGGTGTAGTGATAACTTAAGTTGCAGGCTGCTGATCAGTGAGGAGGGTGTGTTTTTATTTAGGCATGGTGTATAATTAAATCTACTGACTGAAGTATGAGTGTTTACAATACCAATGTTGCATATCAAAGTGCAGTGATGTTTCTGCTTTGCGATTCGTAGCCGTGTTGAGATTGTGAATGATATAGGGTGCCCACACTGAACGATATCTTTCTATGATGTAATCGGTCCCCTGCCCCATACACACAGTCATTGATGATTTGCCAAATTTAGCTGCATGTACAGATGACTGGGGGAGGTTGTATTTTAAGCTGTATCGCTCAGAAGGGCAACAACCATACCCTGTATAAAATATCTCCTAGTATGTACACATCAGTCGCATTCGGATAAAAAAACGCGCCGCGTCTGGCTTTTCACACTGCTAGGAATATTGATGCTAGATGTAGGAGGATACATTCTATTGAAAACCCAGTTTACTGTAAATATCAGAGCCTGAATGTGTTTGACCAATGTTTTTAAAGACCATTTAGTTTACGCTTGGTTAGCATTGCTGCCTCACAGCACTGAGGTCATGGGTTCGATTCCCACCATGGCCCTAACTGTGCAGAGTTTGTATATTCTCCCCGTACTTGCGTGTGTTTCCTCCCACAATCCAATATTATACTGGAAGATTTATTGGCTCACAGCCAAGATTAACCCTAGAATGAATGTGTGTGTGTGTGTGTGTGTGTGTACATGTGGTAGGGAATATATATTGTAAACTTAACTGGGACAGGGACTGATGTGAATGTTCAACTATTCTCTGTAAAGCGCTGCGGAATATGTGTGCGCTATATATATATATATATATATCTGGTAATTGTAACTTACAAAAAAAGATTTTAATTTGCTTAAATGAAACGAACTTGCTCTCCTGCTTTCATTATGTGTCAGTGTTAACAAGACAGGGTATCCGGTCGACTACTATTGGTTGACCGGCAGTAAGTTGACGTGAAAAAGGTCAACATGTCAATGGTCCACACATGAAGAGTCACTTCAGATAGACTTGTTTGTGTTCTTACTTCACGATCCAAGTAGGCATAGAGGGAGAATATAATAGTACTTGAAGCATAGCGAGCCATGTGAGGGGACGCGGTACGCTTATGTGGTGTCTGACAACCTAGTCAGAGCTGGCTATATTCAGCTGATTGCTCAGCAATTCCAGTGTACTTATTGGGGCAGATGTATTAAGCCTTAACAAGAGATAAGTGTGATAAGGAGAGATAAACGTCCAGCCAATCACCTGCTAACTGCCATGTTACAGGCGGTGTTTAAAAAAAGTCAGTAAGGAGCTGATTGGCTGGACGTTTATCTCTCCTTATCACACTTGCATTTATATCTTGTTAAAGCTTAATACATCTGCCCCATTGTTATCTTGGTCAGACTACTGTCAGTGGTGATATGTGAGCACAGCACTAGATAATGCATACACCCATCTAGTGAGAGCTGATTATCTATACATGTTTCACAAGCAGGCTACTTTTATAGCATATTGAAAGTATGAGGTAAAAAAACAAACAACTCTGTTTGGGCAGCATAAAGCCCCGTACACACGGGGCAACCCTGCTTTTTGTACTGAGTGGGGCTTTGCCTATTTTTATAATGGGGAAAGCCATTGCCAGCCGGCAGGACCGTGCTTTTGCAGAGCATTCTGTGCTCCTGTTCTAAGCGATCTAATAAGATTGCTTAGAAAAGGGGATGAAATTGCCCCATGTGTATGCCCCTTTAGAGTGGGGCTCCAAATTAAGTGGTTTTTCTCTCTCATGCAGCAGGAGACACTGGAGATTACATCGGGTTTAGAGCTGGGAATGCTGGGAGCTAGGCACACTAAATTTGTTTCAGGGCAGGCTGGCTCCTCCCCTCTAAGACCCATCATACCCCCAGTTAGAAAATTGTGCCACGGGAGCTGGTCACAGTTTTTACACTGCTCCAGAACTGAAGATATTTAAAAGAGAGGAACCCTTCCCTGCTTCACTTAAAAGTGTGGGTCCGGGTGTCCTGCGCCCTTGGTTATACCAAGCAGCCTGTCAGAGCCTCACTAAAGGCATCTGCCAGACTCTCCAGTGTTCCTGCGGCCGCCTACGAAGGGACCGTCAGACACAGTGAGTACCGCTGCATCGCGACCGCGCGCTTTCCCTCAGGCGGCAGCGGGGGTCAGAGCCGCGCTCCCCCGGTCTCCGGCGGTGCACGCAGAGGTGCTTGTCGGAGGTTTAGTGACAGGTGCGCGGCTGGAGCCCTCAGCAGCGCGTCGGAGGGAGCGCGGGAAGCCGCCATTTTGGGTGAGGGTGCAGGCGGGAAGAAGCCTGAGGCTGTTTGTAAGCGGCATGGCGCGGCCATAACACACACGCAAGAGCCCTGTTAATGTCTGCTTCTCCCTATAGGTGTTCAGCAGCATCGGGCTACACAGCGCAGTAGTGTGGGGAAAATTATTTGTCCTAGTGAGGACAGTAAGGGCCAATAGGTGTAAGTTTCTAACCTCCAGGACCCAACACCCCAGTAACATATCTGTACTGTGTGTCATTTTGGTGTGTGTGTGAGTGCAGGTATCTGTATAACTATCAGACCGGGTTTGGGCTGAAATCATGACCAGCAAATCAAGCACCAAGGCTTCACAGAAGCTATATGTCTGTACTGTGTGTAATGCTAGATTTACACAGCACTCGGCTGATGGAAAGACTAATTTATGTAAAGCCTGCACTGTTTCTCCACCGTCTTCCCAGGCAGGTGATTCAGGGGAGGCACCCACACCAAAATGGGTATCTCTGTTGTCAGGTACCATGGAAAGGTTATCTGCAGAATTAGCAGAAAACCGTAGTGCTGAGCCTCCATGGGTGACTACTTTAGCTAGATCTGTAGACACCCTGGCTACATCCATGCAAAATCCCCAAAGAACAGCACCTGTGAGACAAAAGCGTCCTTTACAGGTTGTGTACTCTGAAGGGGAGGGTGATTCTGAGGAGGATCATGCTCCTTATAATGAAATGGAGGAGGGAGAATGGGAAGATGTACAGGAGGTTCTCCCAGAACCTGAGCCTGAACCCACTCACATGGGAGTGGAAGCTCTTATTGTGGCGGTAAAACAAGTGTTAAAATTACCAGACGATCCAACTCCAGAACCACAGGAGTTTGACCTGTTTGGACAAACAAAGAAATCCTCCATAGTTTTTCCCTGTCCAAACCAGGATAAATTGTTAGCTGCATGGAAGCAGCCTGACAAACGTTTCCAAATTCCAAAACGTTTTCCAGTAGTCTATCCCTTTGAAGTGTCTGCCCTAGGAAAATGGGAGACCCCGCCTCCAGTGGATGCATCGGTGTCCAGATTATCAAAAAAGACCACTCTACCGGTCCCTGGCGCATGCTCCTTAAAGGACCCGTCAGACCGTAAGTTAGAGTCCACCCTAAAAACTATTTACATGGCTGCTGGGGCTCAACTCAGACCAGCCATTGTCTCTGCCTGGGTAAACAAGGCCAATGCCAAGTGGGCGGACATGATTATTGAAGGACTAGACTCAGGTATACCTCCAGAAGAAATTAGACAACTGGCAGAACACATAAAAGAGTCAGCTAACTATTTAGGGGAAGCGGCCAGAGATATCTCTTTGATATCTGCACGCATTTCAGCTAACGCAATATCCGCCAGAAGAGCTTTAGGGCTCCGCTCATGGCAGGCCGATGCTGAATCTAAGAGGGCTGTAGAAGGGCTCCCGTTCGCGGGAGAGGTCCTCTTTGGCCCAGAATTGGACAAGTGGATAGCCCAAGCAACAGGTGGCAAATCTGCGTTCCTGCCAACAGCACCTCCACCTGCTAGACGCCAATACACGGGGCCATCGTTCCAGTCATTTAATTCCTTTCGCCCACAGAATTCCTTTCGAGGAAGGGGAAGAGGTTTCCACTCCACTAGAGGTACTCGTGCCAGAAGTAGACCTCAGGCCTCTGTCACCCGTACTGAGCCCAAACAAGCTCAGAAACCAGTGGCATGACAATTTGCCAGCTTTCTTAGGAGAATCTATAGTGGGGGCAAGGCTACTGGACTTCAGAACCCAGTGGTTCTCTCTAACAGAGGACCCTTGAGTTCGCAGCCTAATTTCAGAGGGTTATCGGATTCAGTTCGATTCTCCTCCCCCCACTCGATTCTTCACTACAGCTCTCCCCACTGCACAAGACAAGAGGATGGCACTGCAGAGTGCAGTAGACACCTTACTTGCGGCTCAGGTAATCATCCCAGTGCCTTCTACTCAAAGGAGCAAGGGATACTACTCCAATCTCTTTGTAGTGCCCAAGCCGGATGGGTCAGTACGACCCATCTTAAACCTCAAATCTCTAAATCTGATGGTGGCCTACCAACCCTTCAAGATGGAGTCTATTCACTCCGTAATAGCATCCTTGGAACACAACGAGTACATGCTCTCGCTGGACATCAAGGATGCCTATCTTCATATACCAATATGGAGGCCTCATCAAGCGTATCTGAGATTTGCTATAGGCAAGGAACATTTTCAGTTCAGGGCCCTGCCCTTCGGATTATCATCGGCACCCAGGGTCTTCACAAAGACACTGTCGATCATTATAGCGTACCTCCGGAACCAAGGGGTCACTATAATACCATATTTAGACGATTTACTCGTCAAAGCACCATCTCCAGCAGTACTGGAACGGCATGCTCTGTTGACAGTCCAGACCCTGACCAAGCTGGGCTGGATCATCAACTTCAAGAAGTCATCACTCCAACCAACACAGAGGATCCTGTTCCTGGGACTCTGGCTGGACACAAGAGAGAGGAGAGTATTTCTGCCGGACGACAAAATCAGCGACATACAGAGGCTCATTCGACAGACCCTGAGTCACCGTCGAGTACAACTACACCTGTGCTTAAAGCTTCTTGGGAAGATGGTGGCAGCATTCCCAGCCATAACGTGGGGGCGCTTCCACTCAAGGCCTTTCCAGTTAGACCTACTAAGGAAAGGAGCGGGATCGCATCTGTTGCTATACAGACAGATCCAATTATCCACTCGAGCCCGCCACGCCCTATTGTGGTGGCTCCACTCCGACCATCTCAGGCAGGGGCGCCGATTTGCAATATGGGATTGGATCCTACTGACAACGGATGCCAGTCTTCGAGGGTGGGGTGCAGTGGTACTTCACCTTCGACTTCAAGGGCGATGGAGTGCAGAAGAAAGTCTATTGTCAATCAACGTCCTAGAACTAAGGGCAATCTACAACGCTCTGATAGAAGCACAGGATCTCCTACAAGGGAGGTCTGTAAAGATCCAATCAGACAACGCAACAGCAGTAGCGTATGTAAATCGACAGGGCGGCACAAAGAGCCGACAAGCAATGATAGAGGTCACCAGAATCCTCCAGTGGGCGGAGAATTGGCAGGTACATCTGATAGCCATATTCATCCCGGGAGTAGAAAATCTAGAAGCAGATTTCCTCAGCAGGGAGGATCTACACCCGGGGGAGTGGTCACTACACCCCGAGGTTTTTCTGGAACTCACAGAGAGATGGGGAACTCCCGAAGTCGACCTAATGGCGTCAAGAAAAAATCACCTCCTGCCAAGGTACGTAGCAAGAACAAGAGATCCAGGGGCCATAGCAACAGACGCATTGGCAATTCCGTGGACGTTCAACCTGGTGTATCTATTCCCACCTCTGCCCTTATTGGGACAGGTGCTAAAGAAGCTAAAGAGGGAAAGAATACAGGCAATTCTAATCGCTCCGTTTTGGCCACGGAGAAGTTGGTTCTCGGACATCCAACAAATGCTAGCCGATCAACCATACCCTCTACCGCAGAGACACGACCTTCTGATACAAGGACCTTTCCATCATCAACACCTAGCCTCCCTCCATTTGACGGCGTGGCTATTGAATCCGACGTCCTAAAGGAAAAGGGGATTCCAAGGACAGTCATCCCCACTATGTTAAAGGCGCGCAAACCATCTTCAGCTGCTCACTACCATCGCATTTGGAGATCGTATGCTGAGTGGTGCACAAGCAAGAGGTGGCCGTTTCGGATATTCAAATTATCCAGGCTCTTACTATTCCTTCAAAGAGGCCTAGACGGTGGCCTCCGCCTAGGGTCACTTAAAGTACAGATCTCTGCACTGTCGATACTATTCCAAAGGAGGTTGGCCCTCATTCCAGAGATTCAAACTTTCTTACAGGGGGTTCTTAGGATACAACCTCCCTTCGTCCCACCGGCTCCGCCGTGGGACTTAAATTTAGTCCTGGCATTCCTACAATCAGAGGTGTTCGAACCTCTGGAAGAGGTTCCTTTAAAATCTCTAGTCTGGAAAACTGTACTCTTGCTCGCCCTGGCATCAGCACGGCGTGTATCCGAGCTGAGTGCACTATCTTACAAAGCACCATATTTAGTATTCCACGAAGACAGAGCAGAATTGAGGACTAAACCGTCTTTTCTACCTAAGGTAGTGTCCTCTTACCACATAAATCAACCGATAGTAGTCCCTTCTTTTCAAGGTGCTCCTACGTCTCAATCTTCCTTGGACGTAGTTAGAGCTCTTAAGATTTATGTCAAAAGAACTGCACAGATCAGAAAATCGGATTGTTTGTTCGTTCTATACGATGCTTTCCGCAGAGGATGGCCAGCGTCAAAGCAGACACTGGCCAGATGGATTCGGCTGACCATTCGGCAGGCATACATCCATGCAGGAAAGACTCCGCCGTCAGTGGTGACAGCACATTCAACCAGGTCAGTAAGTACATCTTGGGCTGCCAGGCGAGGGGCTTCTGCATCTCAGCTTTGCAGGGCAGCCACATGGTCATCAGTGAACACGTTCGTTCGCTTTTACAAATTTGACACCTTTGCAACACCGGCGACAAATTTTGGTCGGTTGGTGTTACAGGATCCACAGAGCTCACCCGCCCGGGGAACGGTCTTTGGTACCTCCCCGATGTAATCTCCAGTGTCTCCTGCTGCATGAGAGAGAAAAGAGGATTTTGGTACTCACCGATAAATCCATTTCTCTGAATCAGCAGGAGACACTGGACGCCCTCCCAGCTCTTGATCCTGTTGGTTGTGGGGCCAGTTCAGGCCCGGTCTGTTCATAAGGTTAAATATGACTGTTGTATGCAAGTTGTTATATTCTAGTTGTATAATTATGTTTTTTCGTTACCATCTCCTCGAGTAGGACAATTTCCTAACTGGGGGTATGATGGGTCTTAGAGGGGAGGAGCCAGCCTGCCCTGAAACAAATTTAGTGTGCCTAGCTCCCAGCATTCCCAGCTCTAAACCCGATGTAATCTCCAGTGTCTCCTGCTGATTCAGAGAAATGGATTTATCGGTGAGTACCAAAATCCTCTTATTTTCCAACAATATTCTCTATTTTGCTTGTTTAGTTTTACTGAACACAGCACCTTATATTCTCAGTAACCAGGACCTCCCGGGGACTCGAACATGTTTGCAAACATTTAACTTGGCGAATAATGGCTGACTTAGCCAATTGCAGTAGATTGCGTTTATATTTGAATTTCATTTGGTTTGAAAAGGCTTTAGCTTTCATCTTTTTGTATATTGATTTAATGATAATTTAGTAATGAGCCCATTATTTAAGTGTGTGCTTCGGGGGAAAAAAAAATACTTTCAAAAGAACGCTAGCACTGAGTGTGATGGTATGTAATCAAATTTATTAGTCTGCGGTTTTTCCATTTAAAAAAAACATTTGTAGGGCATCTAAGTGCTTAATCTATGCTCTATACAGTGCTGCAGTTCTGTTCTAAAAGCACAGCATAAGATGACCTTATTGGCCCTACAGCAGTTAGTTTCAGATTAGCGAGCACATATGAGTCAAGTTGACCTTTCAATTGTTTGTCTGATATTCTGATCGGTAGTGTTTTGTACTTACTGCTGTCTACTGACTGTTTTGTTGGTGTTTTTTCTTTTTTTTCTTTTTTTTTCTTTTTGTGTAGTTGTAATAACTATTGGATTCTGTTATGGAGAAACTTGTAGATACTTTACAAAAATAAATTTGGTTGAACTAAAAGATTCTTTAGCATATGGACAAGCAAATTCTGAGGGCTGTATTCAATGCTGGCGGCGAGGGGGCTAAACGACTAGCATCGGCGAAAAGAAGACACCCTTGCCGTTTATCCCACGCGCCGGCCTCTTATTCAGCGCTCCGTAGAAATCCTCGCTTTTTTGGCTGCCGCATATGCCGTTTCCATCTTGCTGTAAAACTGGCGTGGGGAGGGGGATGGGGTCAGTTGGGTACTTGTGTGTCATCACGGCGCCCATCGCATTGCATACCATAAGCCTTAATATGGTATGTGATGAGATGCGATGGGACCCAATCTTATACAATTTAAAATTGTATACCATTGTATATGGCATACAATGAGATGAGATACAATTTTTAATTGTATAAGCACCCTAATGGTTGCTTACAATGTTAAATGCACCCCCACTATCAACGCCAACCCGAAGCGAGGGGCGGCGGTACGTGTCCTCCGACCTTTTCATACCCCCACTATCCATGCTGGCGTGGAGTTGATTTTATATAGTGTGGCGAGCCCCGCAATACATGTGAAGTAAAACGCGGGACTCGCCACGCTTCGGGCTCGGCTGCTCGCTGCGCTCGCCACACTATATAAAATCAACTCCACGCCGACATGGATAGTGGGGGGTATGAAAAGGTCTGAGGACGCGTACCGCTGGCTCGCTGCGCTCGCCACGCTTCGGGTTGGCGTTGATAGTGGGGGTGCATTTAACATTGTAAGCACCCATTAGAGTGCTTATACAGTTAAAAATCTTAAAGGGGGGCCAATTTACATTGAAAGCACCCATTAGTGTGCTTATACAATTTAAAATCTCATCTCATTGTATGCCATATACAATGGTATACAATTTTAAATTGTATAAGATGGAAATCGTGGGCGCCATGCTAGGAAACAAGTACAGTCAGTTGAATACTGACCCGCGAGCTGTGGAAACGAGCAATCGGCACTGCTCACCATCACAGCCCACAAAAGAGCATTGAATATGGCCCTGAGAGTGCTTAAAGATTGTGGTCTAAGGAAAGGTAGCCTTTTGCTCTTGAAACTGCTAAAAAGCAAGGTTTATGGTCATCTTAATATATGACGTGTAATCTTAATTCTATTTTACTTTCAGGTGCAGCTTTGTTAAAGCACATTTAACCTCAAAATATGCACATTCCTCTAATGTTGCTTTTGAAGGACAAAAAAGTGAAAGTGAAACGATGCCCCAAACCTATACAAAGCTGTTCTCATATTTTGGAGATTTCAGACCCAAAGTACCTCTGTGCTACTCCACACATTGTACTCCATATTTGGTCTTGACAAACTATTTAGTTTTTTAGTATCTATATACTGGTGATTTCATTCAGTTTGTAGCCTTGACAAATTCAGACTGTAAAGCAAACCGGGTTAAGATTACATTTTTGCATTGTGCTGCTGTTTGTCAGAAATCTGCATACAGTATGTTTGGAAGTACTGTAGGCGACTATGCTTCTAATAAAAATGCTGTTTTTTTGGTTAATTTTTTTTTTTTTTACCAGAAATGTATAGCCAATATAAACCATATATAACGCTTAACCTTTTATTACCCCAATAGTAAATGGAAACTGAATATGCTGCGCTATATAAGAAACTAAATAAATTACAAAGTTTGTTTGGTAAAAACATAAACAGTATAATATATTCTTTGGTGAGGGGCGTACACACACAGCAATGATGGCGAATAAACCAGCCATCATCCCTGGCATGCTGGTAAAACCAGCAGATGGGAGACTTTGCTAGCGATGATGTGGCAGCGCGTATCATCGCTAGTTTACCATCGGTGGCCCGAACACACTGGGCGATTTTCAGCTGAAAATCGCTTAAAACAGCCAAAATGAGCAAATTTCAGCTGAAATTAATCTAGTGCATATGGGCCTTTTCAGAATGTAGTGTATTCTAATTTTAGAATATATTTAAGGGGGTAACAATTGAAATGTGAGACAGATCACATTGACCACTAGGGTAGTTAGTGTTCACTCTTTTTCTAGGGCAGGGTGCTGACCTCCCACCGTGCACTTATTTGAACTGTAGGCACACAGCCCTAAAAGTTATCATATATAATGGGCCACTATAGGACTTGCTCACCAACATAGGAGACAGTCTCTTGCCACGAGTCCTCACTGCTGTGGCTCCTGTTACTGCCTTTCCTTGCATAAAGGCGATTTACGGACGATTACGACCAATCGTCCATTAAATCGGACCAAATTGGCTGTCCCTGACATGTCGTCGGGTGCGATGCGTCTGACCACCTGTCCTGGAGGCGAGACTGGTGGGAAGCAGGGACGCATGCCATCCATCACATTGAATTGTGATGGATGGCATGCGTCCCTGCCGAGCGGCTCGCAGGGTATCTGGTGTCCGTACACTTAAGTCTCCCCTTCAGATGCATGCAGCGGTAGAGCAGGCTGCCTTTGACTCCAGCTGCCCACTCACCGCTCCAAATAGAATGGCCATCATCCTGCCACCGCACACATTGCGAATGATGTAATGAGGAGCGGCATCTTGAGATCCCGGGCAGCTGCTCATTACACATGCATAGGAGTGGTAGCTGCCCACATTCATGGAGCAGGCGGACTGTGTTCACTGCTGCTGTTGATCTAATCTGACAGTGATACTGGAGGAGACACCCGAAAGCTGTGTCGGCAGTAACAGGCTGCTTTCAGCTCCTGGGTCACTCAGCGGCATCTCGGTACGGATGGGGGCAGGGCGCGTTTAGAAGTTTTTAAAAAAGAAACGGGCAGGGCGCTGTGCCTTGCAAAAGCAGCTTAGCGGGGACACTAGGTAGTGCTGATCTTGCAGGTCTTCCTTGGTGATAGGGTGTATGGGGATCATTCTGGAACGACACATACGCCTGTCACTTTGAATGTGTGCCCCACACATTAAACAACCTAAAAGCTATATGGGTAATGAAAGGGCTCTATACACATCTTTGTGTGTATGTATCTTACTAGCATAGGTCAAGTTCCAACTAATAGTTTTGTTTTTGTTTTTTTCAAGCAGATGCTACAGATAATTCTGCACAAGAAGAAAAGTCCCAGTCTTCTGAAGGTATGTGGTTCTTCTATAGTTTTCATTCTATTCCTTCTTTTTTTGTTGCCAACGAATTCGCATCATTAGCAAAAGCTCGTCTCCAAGTGATGCTGAAGACTCCTAAATGTGGATTACTGTATAATTATGCTAAATAATATTAAATGTGAGCATGAATAAGAAATATATTGGGGTAAGAGACCTGCACAAGGTCAAAGGTTGAGTTAACATGGATAAGAACCACTTTTCCAATCTAGTCTGTCCTTAACCACAATGTACACACTAGGGTTCAATTTGTCGCCACTTAACATACCTGTATGCTTTTGGACTATGGAGGAGAATTGGCATCTTTGCTGACCTTTTTGACAGCAGGCATCCTCCAAAAATCTTTGCCTCACACTGTGTGTGCAGATGCACCCACACCTGCCTGCTGCCATTCCTGAGCAAGCTCTGTACTGGTGTTTTGCCCAATATAACCGCTAAACAGCACCTCAAAGACACCCTGAAGTCTACGCAGCTATTGAACCGCCTTCTTTGAAGTTATTTAAGATCCAATAAATGGTTGCTGGAGATGCAATCCTACTAGCAGCACTGTCCGTGCATGTAAAGCCCCTTTTTTTTTGCAAAGCAATGATGACTGCATGTGTTTCCTTTTTTAGTTACCATGGATAACAGGAAATACATTGATTTCAAGCACCACACTCCTTTTTTAAAGCTTCCAGTGTGTCCGAACTCTAGCTGGGTACACACTAGTAGATATATCTGCAGATCAATCTATGTCAATGGCATCGTCTCTGTTGCACAGCCAACTCGATATATCTGTGAACACCGTTCACAGATAGATCACTCTTACACACTGGCCTATGGTGCATTGATATATCAGCCAGTGTGTACGCATCCTCAGTCAGCATGACTGTGATCTCCAGCTCCTTGTCTACAATCACCTGTGTTAATGCGAGAATAACTGTATGTCACCCGGTCCATTTGTAGCAGTGCTGAAATGCAGTGGCATGTTTTTTTTGGGATTCATTTTATATTCAATGTAGTAAGGGACAATTAATTGCAATTCATCTGTTCACACTTCATAATATTCTGCAGTATGTGAAAAATTCCATCATAAAAACTAAGGCAGCAGACTTTGTAAAAATGTAATATTTGTCCGATTCTAAAGATGTTTGGACATGGCTGTATTGTATTTTTCATCATAGAGAATGTTTTAGAACTTGTGGAAAACACAATGTACTGTATTGGTCTTGTTAGCATTTGTAAAATATTGTCATATTTTAGATAACAAATGTATTCAATATTTAGTCTTGACAAAAGTTTTTAGTGGGCAATTCAATTGTTTTATGTGGCATGATAATTGATAGGCGTCGATGATGCAATTCAGTTATGTGCTTGTAATGCCTTAATAGATGAGATTCCTCTAAATGCCTGGTTATTGCCATACCAAACCACCGTGTCTTCCCACATTTTTACGGGCCTCCTCATGAGGCTGATTAGAGAGGATTTCTCATCCATAACATCATACCCAAAGAAAACACCAATAAAAAGGTGCTGATTAACAAAGGTATTAAGATTTATAAGTGCGGATCAACTCATTTCCCTGTACTCCCAATTTTTTCCCCTTTTTCAAAAAAGGATTTCTCCTGCATCATGCCTAGCTAAACAGAGCAACAATCTAGTTCCTCTGTAGTGGGCCCACTAGTAACTGTTGCCAGCGAAAATGATTAAATCGCCCCCTTAACGTTTGAACATTATTTTGCCTAAGCATCAGGTTTTTTGATTATTTATAGGTTCCAATGCTGTTGTTGGCATGGAGATTTCTGAACCCGTTGGTGAGTAACATGAATTTGAATCTTCATACTCTTGCACCCTGTAGTAGACGAAAAATTACTATTATATTTGAACTACAGTATAGTTAAATAACTTAATGTGGTTTCAAAACATGATATATTCATGTACAGATAAGGGTTCCCTTCTCTTTGCTGCAGTGATGCCAAACAGCCCTTTATAGCACGCCAAGTATCGTGAGTTTTGTAGCTCTTTTTTTTTTTTTTCGCCAATGCAACTAAGACGCATGAGGAGGCTGCTGCTTTATTTGATATGACACAGGTTCATAGACGCAGAGTTCTACAATGCAGCGGCTACAGCAAACTTTCCAGTACACGTTCTGTTATGCTCATATGCAGACTGAGTCACACACCATATACAGTTACAGCTAAGACACATTTTTGACTCCTGTTGAGTTGTACCGGACCTGGTGGCTCAAACACACCAGGTATCTCATCCTGTTGAGGCTGGATGTAGGAGTACACATCTGTTTGACAGTAACAAATTGATGTTCGGCAGTGATGGTTTATACCTCTTATTGAGGGAAAGGTTTATAACCTAAACAATGTCCCTTGCTAGCTTTATTTTTTTTTTTTATATAATTTTTTATTGAAGCATTGAAAAAATTTGACATTGCATAACAGGTTCAATAAACATCTCATCACGGGTACACTTCACATAAAAAAACATCGGCATTAGGGTTAACATGGACCACAGTACAAAGTTATAAATAATAATCTGAAGACAATTTTAAACAGTAGTGGCCTTCCTCTTAAGTTTCATTTGGTATATTGCACAAGCAGACCTAGGTCTGCCCCACCAGTTTTTACAGCTACTGATCAGGGTAGTTAGGACACCTTGCTAAAACCTTACAGTTCAAGGATATCAAGGAAGTAGAATCAGTGGGTCGGAGAAAAAAATATAAAAACCGATGCGGATACGACAAGCCATGGCAGTTTCCGACAATAGACTCGCCTCCAAAGGGAAGCTGGTCTGTAGCAGGCGAATCCTGGCCAGAATTGAATACTAAACTGCTGATATTTCCACTGTCAGAAATATAGGCAGAGATTGAATCTACTCCCTCCCCTTCACTTGCCGTGGCTTTTCCTTGCCAAAACTAAGCCATCCTCGCCATACAAACCCCCCCTAAGGCAGTGGTTCCCAAACTGTGCACCTAGGCTCCCTGGGGTGCCTCGGGACACTTGCAGGGGTGCCTCGGGTGGGTCGCCCAGGACCAATTAAAATTATTTATGATCAATTATTTCTGGACAAAACCAGTGCAGGTGGCTGCCAATCATAAAATGTGTACAATCAGAACCAAATACTGCCCTTTACCACATAACTGAACCGAAGAAGCACATATAAACACAATCAACTTAATTTGATATAGATATTTGGGGGCCTAGCGGTGCCGTGGGAAAATTATGATTTTCTAAGGTGCCATGATTAGAAAGTTTGGGAACCCCTGCCCTAAGGCATTGAATGCACCTGTTAGTGTACGCAATTCTACATTCTAAGAGGTAGATTTATTAAGCTCGTGAAGTAAGAGTCTGTTTTTTTTTTTTTTTTTTTTAATCGCCGGCCAGCTCCTAACTGAAGTTACTGGCTTGGTTTAAAAAATGACAGGTAGGAGCTGATTGGCCAGTGATAAAAACCAGACACTTTATCACTTCACCGAGCTTAATAAATCTATCCCTATAGGGGAAATTTACTGTTTAAATCCTTATTAGAATTTCTGGAAGTAAATGGGCTGAGGTTGCTGCGGCTTCCATTCCTGCTTGACATTTTCTGTACATTGACTAGTCAGAGACTGCAAAAGCACAGTTTTCATCAAAAATATCAGCACTCTTATTTACTTCATTTTAAAATTTACTCACAAATTTTATAAAGCAAACAGTCAAAGTAAAGGCCAAAGACTGCCTAACGTCATTGATTCATTTTATAAAATATTTATTCTGAGCTTCCTGACCGTTTTATTCTTAAAATTTGCTGTCTGCTGGTTTTGAGATGTTCTGAAAGCTACGACTCTGTTGATAAAACACCTGATCTAAGCAGCTCCTTGTCTACAATTAAATACTGCCTGTATATTGATTTGTTTATATTTTGTGACTTAGATATCAGTATATTTACTGTAGCTCTGTATCTGAACTGCATCTGCAGAGCCAAGAATAAATTAATAAGGGAAAAGTTCATTTGTTTTATTTTTTTGAGGGGAGGGTGTTGAAGCTGCATCGGTGAAAATTGAGTAACTATGCAAAAATGTCCACAATATCGGCAAAAACATGTGGCTTAGCGAGTCATTCATTTATTCACGACATTATTATTATTATATTTTTTGGGTGGGGGGGGCTTTGTTCCGAGTTAAAGGATTAGAACACAGTTATTAAAGATACATTTTAACAGGCAATGGTGGTTTGGAGGGGTTCATATATCCGCCTCATATTTTTTTAATGCATATCAAATAACTTCCCTTACCTTTTTTTTTTTATTGTGTATTTTTTAAATCTGTGTTTTTACTATATCTTTATTTTGGGCAAATCTAGCTGAAAATATTTCTCCAAATAGCCCTGGAAAGTTGTCTAAACACCCAGTGGTGGTAATGGTGTGTACACACGGTCAGATGTGCCTTCAGATACTATCCACGATCGGATCGTGGATAGTATCTGAAGGCACATCCGATTTGCATACAAGTCTGACTATATAGTGCAGATCTGCACTATATAGTCAAGGCAGAAAAGACGTTCTGCCTTGCGATACGTGAACGCGCATCGGAATCGAATTGTGATCTGAAGGGTTAAAACCCTTGCGATCTGCATCCGATTCCGATCCGATGTTGACTATCGTCAACATCGGAAGGCAAAAAGTACCGTGTGTACACACCATTAATGTAACACAAATGAGTTTTACATTAATTGAAAGCGGTTTATGTTAACAGAGGGATATTAATAAAAGTAATTGAAATGAGTATGAATGGTGATACTACAGTATTTGGAACATAAGGCTGTGTCCTCACTGCAAACAGCCCCTCCCTGTACTCCTTCTTTTTTTTTTTTTTTTTTTTTAAATGCTTCTTGGTCTCAGTGCAATGCAGCTTATGATGCAGGGACAAGGAAGCAGTGGAGCCTGAGGTGGGCAGCTTTCAGTAGCTGCTCAGTGGGTGTTTATAATTGGTTGCATGTCACCGAAAGCCCAGCATCTGATGCAACCATGCCAGGCAAGCTGCTCTAATAACAATTGGAATATTGTAGTTCTATCCATTGGAAGAATTCCTACCTTCTCTCTGGGTCTAGGTTACGTAGACAAAATCTCCTAATGAAGTCTCTTCTCGGTGCTGTTTTATCCTGGAGTTCTTTGCACTTTCTGAACCAGTTGGTTTCTTTCATTTGCTGAGAAGTGCGGTATTATGTTTTACCCTGTATTACAGATGTATAAAAATGAGGTTTTGGTTTTACTTGGTTCTGAAATCCAGATTTTATTGGCTTATCGTCTGTTGCATGTTTTGGATAGCCAATAAGATCCGGATTTGATAACAGGGTAAAACTGAAGCCGCACATATCTAATAAAAAAAAAAAAACATTTTTTTTTAGTGTTCTGCATTTGGTTGTGCATTGTAAGTTTTCTGTAAATAACGTGTTCTATCTTGTACAGTAGAAAATGGAGAGACTGAGATGTCGCCTGAAGAGTCCTGGGACCACAAAGATGAACCGAGCGAAGCGGAACCAGGAGGTGGCTTCTTGGGAGATGGCAGGTCCACTGATGAAGTAGCACAGGAATTAATGGAAGAAGATGAGGAGATTCCAAAACCCAAAACTATTGTTATCCCTCCAGACGCACCCAAAAAAGAACATGTTAATGTAGTGTTTATCGGGCATGTAGGTATGTTGGCTTGAGTTCATTGATGTCACTTTTCTTTTTTTATTGTTAAAATCTAGTCAATATATCTAAATGGCTAATCACTCCTCACCTGTGAGGTAAAGTACAGCTCCTGACCACTAGAGGTCACTTGACTGTCATAGATTACAATGGAAGTACGGTACAGAAGCTGTCATTTTTTTTTTTTTTTATGGCCTTTTAACTAGTTGTGTATAATAAACCTCTAGATGTAATATTTGCTCATTTTATTTATATTTATTGAACAGATAAATCAATTTATTGTCACTACAACATCTATAAGTGAAATTACATAGCAGAATACTCACAATTCACACAATGATGTTCAAAATTCAAACTTAAGATAACAATGGGATAGAAACTATTCCAGCTAGTACACCAATATTGTTGTGCTTTAGGTTTGTAGGTGATGGAAATCTGGAAGAGACTTTTTACTCTATTCATATGCAATGTAGTTAAATAACATTATTGGTTATAATTATCTGACCTAAGTATTTTCATAATTGTGTTCTAATTCGTATAATTTGGTATTTTTAGATGCAGGAAAATCAACTATCGGCGGACAAATTATGTAAGTAAACTAATCCCGAATGCATGAAGCCAGTTGATTTGTGCTATTTGTATTAACCACTTGGGTTGCATATCAATGCGGTAGCTCTGGTTTACAGTGGCTGTTTTTATTTTTTGGGGAGGGGGGGGGGAGGGTTGGGGATAATAGCCAGTTGTATAGCACAATACAGCATGACTGTCCTTCAGATAGTTTATATACTGCCCAGGATAACCGGTGCAAGGACTTTCAGGCCCTGCTTTCAGTGTCTGCTTTCACTTTTCAGGTATTTAACTGGCATGGTGGACAAAAGAACACTTGAGAAATATGAAAGGGAAGCAAAAGAGAAAAACAGAGAAACCTGGTAAGTGGTGCATTAGGTTGTAATAGCTTCATTATAAACAGTCCTCTGTTTCAGCTTTGTGTACAAAACAAAACTTGGCGGTTTTAGCAGAAAGTATAAGGTTTGTTTTTTGTGTGAACATCTGACCATCAGGTGCTAAAATATTCTCTATTTGCAGGTATCTTTCATGGGCTTTAGACACAAACCAGGAAGAGCGAGATAAGGGAAAGACTGTAGAGGTCGGCCGTGCGTACTTTGAAACGGAGAAGAAGCATTTCACCATCCTTGATGCCCCTGGCCATAAAAGCTTTGTTCCCAATATGATTGGGGGAGCCTCCCAAGCAGATTTAGCTGTGCTGGTAAGATCCTTTGAAACACTATATGCAGGAACCGTCACCATTCATAGACTTGGTTTATAATTTGTCTCCAAAATGAATTTATTTTTTTGAAAGGATTGTAAACTTGTATTCTCTATTAGATGACCCCAGTTCTCAAGGCTCTCCAACAGCCCAGGCATTAAGGATTCTATGCTTAGGCCCAGCTGACTTAATGAATTAGTACCTCAGTCAGTATGATTATACAGTCTATGCAGTCACAGGGATATTCCTAAAACCTGGACTTTTGGGGTGCCTTGAGGACTGTTTGAGAACCACTGGACTACACAATTCACTATTCATCAATTGGTTGACCATGCAACGCCATGTGCTATATTTAGGAAGATGTATTAAGCCTTAACAAGAGATAAACACAAAATTGAAAGATTGATAAGCATCCAGCCAGTTAGCTTGTATCTGTCATGTTGCAGGATGGGTTTAAAAAATGATTGGCTTGGCGTTTATTTCTTATCAAGGCAGTTTAAATTTAAGTTTACATTTTTATAAGCCTGGAAAGAAACAAATATTTAGCTATCAACCGTGGAGAGAGAGTGTAAAAAAAAACACCTTGCCATCTCAGGATGACTCTAGAATGTTGTGCCGCTTAGACAAGTGTGTAATACCCTTGCCTGGCTGAGCTTGCCCAAAGTTGCACCACAAGATGTGATCCTAGTGCAAAATATCATAGCTCCATCGGCACTAAGCACAAATTCTACATCCTTGGTTCCCTCTGGTGGCAGTCATGGCACTAATGAGAAGACACTGCTTGCCTTCTGGGGCCTCCATTTTTACATAATTTGATAGCCTGTTTTGCGTTAACATTTTCTAGACTAAATTTTTTTATGTTTTTTCTTTTTTAGGTAATCTCAGCGCGAAAAGGAGAATTTGAAACTGGATTTGAAAAAGGGGGACAAACGAGAGAGCATGCCATGTTGGCAAAAACAGCTGGTGTAAAACATTTAATAGTTCTTGTGAATAAAATGGACGATCCAACAGTAAACTGGAGCAACGACAGGTATATCTAGAGAATCGGTCTTGAATTACTGTATATTCTGCATGCTCAAGGATTTCTTATTTATTTTTTTCTTGGGCGCTTAAAATGGTCAAACACTGCCAATATGCTCACTCCTTAACTGGTTGCATACTTACAGTAGTCTTATGTAGTTTATGTTGTAAGTTCTGCTCCAATAGTGTTATCTGAATAGCATTAAAGTATAGCATGGAATTGACGGTAGGTCTCTGCACAGGCTCAGACAAACTAGCATTTCAAATTAAAATGGGTATGTATTGTACGTGAATATGTGCTACAGTTATTAAGCAGTACACAAATATGACTGATGGTGCTCCCATACGTCTTGGGAAAGGGGGAGAAAATAAATTGTTGAAGGCACTCTTGTTGAGCACATGAGTGTTCTTATTCTTGAGGGGCCTACTTTGCGGCATCCTATTGTCTTCTCAGTGTCTCCCATGGCTAGGGAAAAGGGTGTTTTTTTATTAACAAAGTCAAAAAACATCCAAAACACATTACCGCAATTGAACATATACCATGGCACGTGCAGATAAATGCATAAAAAAATAACATAAAAACAATACGCAAAAATACGCATATAAAGTCACTATAGCGCTATTAGATTCATATGATAAAATACCCAAACCATGCCATATAGAATACATAGCTTTAATAAAAATGCTATCCTATGATGCTCAAAATAAGTCATTAGACATAGACGACAATGAAAAACAAATCAATTTAATTTATAAAGGGGGTTATTTCGTACCCCTCATTAAGACCTCTGGTGTCCAATGTATGTAATCTAAGAATCCAAGTGGTCTCATGTTTTAATAAAAATTTATCATGATCCCCACCTTTTTCCATTTTGGACCAGTTCGATCCCCTTGAATGTTAAAGTCCTGGGGTCACAATTATGAACCTCCTTGAAGTGTCTTGAAACACTATGGTTCATAATACCATGTGTGGCCTACGACGCTCTGTTGTCCCACCCTTGGCCTCCTGGACCTGATACGTTCCTGCACGCCTCATTGCAAACCAGCCCTGCGGCGTTCGTTTGGAGTTATCCGGCATCCATCCAGGCGTTGTGGGGCAGATGTATTAAGCTTTAATAAGAGATAAATGCAAGGGTGATAAGGAGAGATAAATGTCTAGCCAATCAGCTCCTTACTGACTTTTTTCAAACACGGGCTGTAACATGGCAGTTAGCAGGTGATTGGCTGGACGTTTATCTCTCCTTATCCTTATGCATTTATCTCTTGTTAAGGCTTAATACATCTGCCCCTCTGTGAGCAGTTGTGCCTTATGTTCATTTATGATACTGTGCGGTACCCAGTCCACAGTGTTCTCTTATATGGTACGAGTCCATGTTTATTTTTACCATGGATATTTTTTTATGGGCTAATATATTTTTATTCCCAATTTGACCGTGCTCATCCAAGTAATTTAGACAGTATCCCAGGACGGATGTCACTCAGAAAAAAAGAGGCAGATGCTTACATTGCCTCTCTTTTTGTTCCGAGTGACATCTGTCCTGGGATACTAGTGTGTGTGTGTGTAAATTATATATATATATATATATATATATATATATATATATATATATATATATATATATATATATATATATATATATATATATATATATATATATATATATATATATATATTAGGGAGATGCTTGAGACCTGTAACAGGATCCACAAGTAAGAGGCGGCACTCCAAAGGGCTCCTGGTTTTTAAACCATATTTATTGGTGCAGAAAAGCAAAAAGGTCTACAGCGTCATCTGTCGACGTTTCAAGGCCATGTCGGCCTTTTCATCAGGACGTGGGCTTGAGAAAGTGCAAAGTGCTGTGAGTAAGAAGAAAGAAGTAGAGCTGTGCGCTCTTACCTTTTATTCAGCAGTGTCTGTGTACCTGTGTCGGACGCCGGTGTCCGTGCGTGCGGCTTCCGGGTTGGTAGGCTCCGCCCCCGTGATGACGCGTTGCCTAGTTACCTGGACGCTCGCTCCCTCAGACCTCCGGCTCCGTTACAGGCTGTGTCAATAGGACCAGCAGCGCACTGCTGGAAATATAGTGCAAAAATAGTGGTTAAAAACATGTAAAAAGGTGTTTTAAACAATACTGCTGAATATACTGAGTGGACAATAAGGTTAAAAACATGTGCAAATTGGAGTATTCTTTTAGGTTAATGTAAACGGAAGGACGTAACGATTTATCTGTGCGTCTATATGGGCTGTCTCATCTCTTTGCACTTCTCTTACATTGCCCCATGTGTACACAGATACGAATGCATGCAATAATGTTACAATCTTGTTTACAAATTTTAACACATTATCAGGTTATTAGATAAATGCATTCCATGCTATTTTTTCATTTAACCCCTCTGGTGCCATAGTATTTAATTTAAATATCCATTGAGATTCCCTTTGGGACAGTATTTTTTGTCTGTCCCCTCCTCTCGGTAGAGGGGGTACATGGTCTATGATTTTACTGCGTAGACTATTTACTGAATGGTTGCAAGTTTTAAAATGTTTGGCCACCGGTTGTTCTATTTTTTTCTCCGGCTAGGCAGGCATTGATGGCCGACCTGTGAAGAGCCATACGTTCTCTGAACGTCCTTATTGTTTGGCCCACATACCATTTGCCGCATGGGCATATTATGGTATATATAATGTACTGAGATTTGCAGGTGACAACGTGGTTTATTTTGAATTTTTGACCCGTTTGTGGGTGTACAAAATCTGCACCTGTGATCATAGTTTTACAGGTTGTACATGAAGGGCATTTGTAACAGCCTGGTTTTTTCTTTTGTACATTAAATAAGGTTGCTTGGGGTTTAGGAAGAATATTTGTTTTTACCAACATGTCTTTTAGATTTTTACCCCGTTTGTAGCTGGGCATAATGTTTTTCTGTTTGAAACAAGGTAAGGACGGGTCACTCTTCACTAGTGGCCACACAACATGTAAGGCTCTAGGTAAAACTTGACTTGCAGGGGTGTACGTTGTTACAAAGGGAATTCTGTCGAATGTTTTAACTTTTTTATTCTGTAATAAGGTATTGCGTGGAATTTGCATTACTTGCATTTTTTGTTGTTGGAGTATGGTAGCATCATAGCCTCTTTCAATAAATTTTTGGACCATGAGGTCAAGGCAGGTTTCTAGCTTGCTTGGGTCACTGTTAATACGGGCCACCCGAATCATTTGGGATTTCGGTAGCCCCTTTTTTAAAGGTGGGGCATGGTTGCTACTGTATTTTAATTACGTGTTTCGGTCTGTGTTTTTTTTGAAACACAGAAGTAGTAATGCTATGATTCGCAATAGTTAACGTTACATCTAGATAATTGATGGTTATATCATCTATGATGTATGTCAATTTTATCGGGCCATCAGAATGGTTGATGTCGGATATGATATTGATGAGTGTTTCTGGTCCACCTGCCCATATCATTAGCAAATCATCTATGTATCTAGTGTACATGATGATATTTGAACTGATACTAGTGTCTGAAAAGAAAAAGTTATTCTCCTGTTCAAACATAAACACATTTGCAAGTGACGGTGACACATTTGAACCCATTGAACACCCAGTGAGCTGTAAAAAATAAGAACCATGGTGCAAAAAATAATTCCGGGTAAGAGTTAAATTAAGTAATTCCAAAAACAATGGGATGTACAGTGCGTTGAATTTTACTTTATACAAAAATCTTCTCATGGTTGTTATTGCTTGGGAGTGTGGAATCACGGTATACAGATTTTTTACGTCCATGGTGCACAGTTGAATTCCGGATGGTAAGTCTTGAAGAGTTGCCAGTTTATTTAGCAATTGTGTGGTGTCCTTAAAAAAGGATTTTTGTTGCATGATATATGGCTGAATCAATGGGCGGTATTCAATGAGCCGGAATCGCCAAGTTTTATGGCGATTCCGGGGTTTTTTCGTGGCTGACGGTGATTTTTGGAGCTCCAAATGCGAATCACCGTATTCAATGAGCTAGAATCGCCGTTGACGACCGGTGAATGAAGCTGCAATCGCCAAATGTTTTCCTGTACAAATCGCCGTTTTTTGTGTATAGGATTTTTCATGGGGAATCGACGGTAGTTGAGGGGAATCGCCAAAAGTGTATTCAATGTGAAGTTGGCGATTCCTTTTTCTTCTTTCATATCGCCGTTCCTCTCCGAGTGCCCCTCGTCATCTTTTTATGGTGAACTTTTATAGGAACATGTCAAATAATTGGTTTTAAGTGCTCTATTTAACTATGCAAGTCTAATGTATTATTATTTGCTGCCCTTGTGTGATGTCATGGTCGTAGAAGTGCTATACAAATATATATTTAATTTTTTCAGGTATTTTTTTTTTCTCCCACAAAGCACTGTTCTTACCCATGGTGCACCTCACTTACCCATGATTCTCCTCCCCACCTCACTCCTTCGTTTGCCCTTTGACCAGATTTCCCAGCGTTTGCCGTCTGCTGTATGGGAAGCGTTTGTCCAGGGTAATTTGCTTGTTTCTAGCATTTATCTGCGATTTTTTAAACAACTGACTACATTAATGAGGCTGTGTAGGGAAACGCCGGTATGGCTGAGAATCGCCGTTAGGGCCGGCGATTCTCAGCCACGTTGAATAGGGTGACTTGGCGACTCCCCACGAATCCCCATGCATGGCGATTCACTGCTAAAAACCGGCGATTGGCAGGCGAATGTTAAATCTGAATCACTGTAACCAGCGATTCAGGACATTGAATACCGCCCAATGTGTCCAAAAATTGTGAAACCGGTTGAAATAAAGAGTTGCGGGCAGATATGATGGGACGGCAAGGTGGATTAACTGGATCTTTATGTATTTTGGGGATTGTGTAAATGACAGGGGTGACGGGATGGTCCTGGGTAAGAGTAGTATACACTTTTTTGCTGAACAGTCCTTCTTGATAAGCATGCTTGAGGATGACATCTAATTCTTTTTTTAAGGAAACTGTAGGGTCCCCCTGTAATTTTTTATATGTGGTGGTATCCGCAAGCAGTGTGTCCAGATTCTCGATATACTTGTCTGTGTCCTGGATTACTATGCCTCCGCCTTTATCGGCGGGGCGAATTGTAATTTTTGTGTTTTCTGACAAGTTTTTTAATGCTTTAATTTCTTGTTTGTTCATATTGTTATGTTTCTTTGGGGCATTTATATCGAATCTTTCCACTGCGTCATCTACCACTCTGATGAGCGTTTTAATCTATGAATTATGGCTTTGGGGGTCCAAAGTAGAATGTGCATGTTTCCTTAAGAAATGGTCGTGTGGATCCGGCTGATTCTGTGGGATGGCTTGGAAATATTCTTTGACTCGTAGAGATCTACCAAAACGGTGTAGGTCGACGTTCCAATTGAACTTGTGGTGTTTATTAGTGGGGACGAACGATAATCCGCGATTGAGAACTTGTGTCTCATCGGTGGTCAGATTGTGTGCTGAGAGGTTAAAGATTAGGCTCTCTTTTTGCTGGTGCCTTTTGGCGGTTTTGAGGATGCGTTTGTACTGCCCTCCCCTTCTTGTGGGTCTATTTTCTTGGGGCCGGCTCTGGCCCTTGTTAGTCGGCCTAAAGGGATGGCCGTATTAGTGGTGTCATCTGAGTCTTCAACAGCGAAATCGTTGTCGCTGGTATACCGGCTTTGGTCCCTTCTCGGTCGATCTCTCCATTGCTGCTTGTTTTGAAATCGATTTCTAGAACGGGGGGGGCTGTTCCGCTAAGCCATCTATATACGCGGCCATCGTCATAATCCGCTGTTACTGTGGCCCATTTCTTTCTTTTGAAAGTTTCTAGATCTTTTTTATGCTGTTCCAGTTGTGCTGTCAGCTTATCCCAAAGTGGTTGGTTCTTTTTATCTTGTATATGGGGTATCTGATCTTGGCGGGTTTCGGATATTTTTGCTCTGGTTGTCTGTAATATATTGGCTGATTCTTCTATAACCAGGACCATCAGATCCTGGCTACATTTATTTAAGATCGAAATCCACTTTAAGCAAAATTGTGGATTGTTGCGGCCAATTGTGGGGCTGTTATTGATCCTGAATCCGCGGGGGATCATGTGGGCTCTGTAATAGTCGGATAAGGTGGATCCGTGGAGTTGAAAGTCTATTTCCTTTTTTTGTAATTTTAATAAAGCGTGATAAATATCATCTGCTGATTTTGATGTTTGAATTGAAATTGCATCCTCCTTGAATAGAATCGTTTCCACAGTTTCTGGGGTGTAAGAGAAGGTTTCGTTGAGGCGTTTCTGTATTTCCACAAAAGAAATGCCCTCTTTAGTTAATGGCTCCATTTTTTGAAGTAAAGTGCTAGTGTCCAGTGACAAAGTGCAAGGAAAGTGCTCAGCGTCTGCGACTTTATCTGTCATACAACAAGGAATAAAAGTAGTAAAGATGGTATAATAATAAACGTTGGGTGCCTCAACACGTGTGGAATATTGCAAAAGCAATTGTCCACTAGGTATATTTGTTGGGTTGTTTGGCACTCCTGTTGCCTGGTGCAGCTTGCCCGGTGCCTTCCTAAACAATGAATAATAGGGAGATGCTTGAGACCTGTAACAGGATCCACAAGTAAGAGGCGGCACTCCAAAGGGCTCCTGGTTTTTAAACCATATTTATTGGTGCAGAAAAGCAAAAAGGTCTACAGCGTCATCTGTCAACGTTTCAAGGCCATGTCGGCCTTTTCATCAGGACGTGGGCTTGAGAGTGCAAAGTGCTGTGAGTAAGAAGAAAGAAGTAGAGCTGTGCGCTCTCTTACCTTTTATTCAGCAGTGTCTGTGTACCTGTCGGACGCCGGTGTCCGTGCGTGCGGCTTCCGGGTTGGTAGGCTCCGCCCCCGTGATGACGCGTTGCCTAGTTACCTGGACGCTCGCTCCCTCAGACCTCCGGCTCCGTTACAGGCTGTGTCAATAGGACCAGCAGCGCACTGCTGGAAATATAGTGCAAAAATAGTGGTTAAAAACATGTAAAAAGGTGCGCTGCTGGTCCTATTGACACAGCCTGTAACGGAGCCGGAGGTCTGAGGGAGCTAACGTCCAGGTAACTAGGCAACGGCAGCGCGTCATCACGGGGGCGGAGCCTACCAACCCGGAAGCCGCACGCACGGACACCGACGTCCGACACAGGTACACAGACACTGCTGAATAAAAGGTAAGAGAGCGCACAGCTCTACTTCTTTCTTCTTACTCACAGCACTTTGCACTTTCTCAAGCCCACGTCCTGATGAAAAGGCCGACATGGCCTTGAAACGTTGACAGATGACGCTGTAGACCTTTTTGCTTTTCTGCACCAATAAATATGGTTTAAAAACCAGGAGCCCTTTGGAGTGCCGCCTCTTACTTGTGGATCCTGTTACAGGTCTCAAGCATCTCCCTATTATTCATTGTTTAGGAAGGCACCGGGCAAGCTGCACCAGGCAACAGGAGTGCCAAACAACCCAACAAATATAAATATATATATATATATATATATATATATATATATTTATTATTTTTTTTTTTTTTTTTTTTTTTTGAGGTCCATCCAAATTTGAACAAAGCACACGGACCAGCACACCACCGTTTTTAAATGCTAAAAGGTTTTTTTAGTGAATGAAAAGAATCACAAGCATGAATCCAATCAGATCAATTTAGGTGCCATGAATACTTATCGGAGTTTTCAGAGGGAGCTGTGTGTGTATAGAAGGCAGCGTATCCCTGTCATGGCCCTTTGTTGCCCGACGACCGTTTCGGAGTACAACCTCCTTCAAGGGCACAAGGACATTGGTATATTGCCTTGAATGCTTATTGGTAAAAAGGAGATGCTCTCTGAGGTTTTATCGACAGCACTACATGATTAATAAAAGGATATGGACACCACCCTTTATTTGGGTCTAATCTATAGTTGTACTGATAGGGGAATGTGGGTGCCTACCAGGCGGCATACCGCATCAAAATGAACATATCAGTGTAATGGCTTACTTGTGGAATCTTGCTAAGTGGTACCCGAATTAGCGCACTCCGAAAACCCCGTTTTTGCTTTACATATATTGTACTTTGTATATTGTACATACTGTATTGTTTATCTTACCTAAGAAATATAATCTTTTAACACAACTTTTTTTATTTGTATTTATATAACAAATGTGAACGACGCTGGCATTTTTAGCGGATATTTTGCACCTCTCTGGTCTTGGCATAGAGAGGTGCAAAATAGGGTTAATCTCAATTCCCAAGTTGCATCAGATGGGATTTCAACTATTTTAGTGTTAAAAATATTTTCTAAGATGTAAAGGTTTATACAATGTTTCAC
This sequence comes from Crinia signifera, assembly GCF_055691185.1. Lineage (NCBI taxonomy): Eukaryota > Metazoa > Chordata > Amphibia > Anura > Myobatrachidae > Crinia > Crinia signifera. Next base: position 70,285,180 of record NC_139223.1, on the reverse strand, counting down.
TCTTGGTGATCTGTGAAACTATAGCGTTCAAACTGCATCCAACAGAGTATAATGTATAATAAAACTACTTCTCTATAGTTAGATGTCATTTCTCCCTGTCTACTCCTAACCTGGCTCATTACCAACTAATCCTGTCCCTTTAGCCTCTCTAACATCTGTTCTAATGTTGTTTTCCATTATTCACATGGGAATCTGATCATACATCAGCTGATTTTGTGTACTATGACACCATTTGCAGATTATAGACTGTTGGATCTCCAGAATTCCTGAAAAGTTTTTACAAGGCTTTCTGTGGCATTGATTAGACGCTAGTGTTACACCAGGTAGAAAGGACATAACCCAGGGCTGGGCAACACCGGCCCTCCAGATGTTGATGAACTATACATCCCAGCATGCCTTGCATCAGTTTCAGAATGGCCACATAGCAAAACTAATGCAAAGCATCCTGGGATGTGTAGTTCACTAACATCTGGAGGGCCGGTGTTGCCCAGCCCTGACATAACCGGTCGTCTGCTGTTGCATGCAGTCCTCCTCCAATGTTATTTATACAGCCGCACACAAACAAGTCCTGAGTCACTGTATGTGTGTATTAGGTGCCGTGGCAACCTGGCATTATGTATGTCATTCTTACATCTGTAGTTCAGATGAGTTCACTGAACATAGTAAATATTTTTCTGCTTGTGTTTTTTTAATTTTTTATTACATTAGCTTTGTTTGATATGTGTATGTCAGACAATTCTCCCTACAAATTTTATATGCTGTCTTTCAGATATGAAGAATGTAAAGAGAAGCTTGTACCCTTCTTAAAGAAAGTTGGTTTCAACCCTAAAAAAGACATTCACTTTATGCCATGTTCTGGTCTGGCTGGATCTAACTTGAAGGAGCCAGTAGAATCATGCACATGGTACAAGTAAGTACTGAATGCCATCTCCGTGTGTGTGTGTGTGTGTAATGCATGGAAGAATTAAGCATTAATATTAGTCCTGCTGAAGTACTGTTAGAGGTGCACAGTGGTTTGTAGACCAGTTTAAATTGTGGCCTTGCAAGATAAAAAGCTGTTCATAGTGTGGCCTGTCACATCTGTTCTAGCAGAATATTCGCTCTTAAGCCTGTTACTGAAACTTACAATCCAGAAAGTGACGTGTGTGTGTGTGTGTGTGTGTGTGTGTGTGTGTGTGTGTGTAAATATGTGTGGATGGTACTGTGTATTTCTTGCTGTATTTCCAAAAATTAATATTAGTTTTTTTTTTCTGTTTCCTTTTTAGTGGGTTACCATTTATCCCATATCTTGATAACTTGCCAACTTTTCACAGATCATTTGATGGACCTGTTCGACTTCCAATTGTGGATAAATACAAGGTTAACATTTTCCTAATGCTTTTTATTTGTCAAACAGAAAAAAGCTCTGGACAAGTCATTCTTGGATTATTCCTTAAGTATTCTATTAGTTGGTCCTGAGTCAAGGTGGACCATTAGAAAGGATCCATCTGTCTTCCTTTCACTGTGAAATGTCTCCAAGTGCTCACTTTCCCACGCTCCTAGTTCATGTCTATAGTACAGTTCTGTTTGTTATTGAGGAATGTGGTAGGGATGGTGGTGTTCACATGGGAATCCATATGCACGCTATTTAAACTACATACACACCTTTGTAAAACAAGCATATTTGGCAACCCGCAAGTCCTATATTGCTATCTCTCACTGGATGGTTACCTTCCAGCAGTAAGAGTAATGTTTGTCTTATCTCAGTCAGGATGAAGGTTTCAGTTTGAGGCATTGGCACACGGAGAGTTTCTCACTCCAATCAAAGTCTACCATACTTAATCACAAGCCCCTTTTTGTAAGCTACAGACAGAACTGGTTTTACAATTATGGCTTTTAAAGCAACGATTCATAAACAGTCTTGCAGACCCAATCACAGTCCATGCTGCATTAGAAGAATCTGCTTTATTTTCTGTTATTTGTTCATCCGTCCAAATGAATGTAGTACCTGGTTTTCATACGGTTAGATGGGTATGGTTTTAGTCCCCGACAGTCGGGATTCCGACATCGGAATGATGATTGTCGGTAGCCTGACAATGGGGCGAGGTGGTAACCTGTGCTCGCCATCTTTGTTGTTCTCCCTTTATGGGGGTTGTGGATCCCCACAAGTGAAAATAGCCGTGGGATTCTGACTGTCTGGGTCCTGACAGTCAGGACTCTTGTTGAAAAGCCACCATCGTAATGCTATCGGTGAGTCATCCGGCACCCTGTTATATTTGTGCCACCTCTGTGTCATCCCCCTTAAGTTTTCTAGGAGGTTGTGTGTCCTTATGGCATTGAAGATACTTGCAGATGATACCCTGATCATGGGTATAGAAGGACGTAATTGACACAGGAGGGAGGGAGTGGGGAGTTTTTGTATGCAGGAGTGAGTGGGGAGGAATAACCCCAGTGTTTCTTACCTACAGACTCTAAAAGACAATAACTCATGGTAAAAAAAAAAAAAAAATAACGTACTGCGTATCTTCTGAATAGCCTGTTCTGGATCTAACCAGTTATTTCTGCCTTGTAGGATATGGGAACTGTGATTTTGGGAAAGCTGGAGTCCGGTTCAATATGTAAAGGACAGCAGCTTGTCATGATGCCAAACAAGGTAAGTTAGGCAATTGTCTTGTCACTACATAGTTGCTGGAACAATGTCATCAGGAATGTAGTGTCATTATTCTGATGCAAGGGAAACTTGGCATCTCTGGCAATGGTCCACGCTGTAGTTTAAAACATCTGAAATTGTGTGCATTTTGCAATAAATGAGCATGCATAGTACAGAGAAACTTCTGTGCTTAACTGTTAACCCTACCTCCTCCCCTTAACCCTACTACCTGCCGCCTAAGCCTTCCCATGCCTAAAGCTGGCTACACACCTATAGCTGTGTCTGTCTGCTGGAAACTAAAATTTGGTTATGTATGTGAGAAAAGGACAATCGCGCATTTTCACCCAAATGCTGATGAATAAAAAATATTTTTTGTGTCCCTGACCATTGTTTGTTTTTCCAGAATTTGGAAGCAATGGGTGGTCATTTCCTCCCCCATATGTCACCAGGTTTTTGTTTCCACCAAACAGAGAAATCTTTAGGTGTGTACACGGCCTTAACTTTACAACCTCACCTTACCCCTCCTATCCATGGTAGCCTTAACTGTACTTTTGAGGTCGAGCCCTCCATCTAGTGCCTGCACCTAACCCTCCCCGCATACTTATCGGGATGCAGATACTTGCTTACAATGCCAACGCTAGAATCTCAATGTCTAGATCCCATCATCTGTCTTCTGACCAATGTTGGGGTTTCGACATCTGTATTCTAGAACTGCCGGCATCCCAGTGGCCAGTATGTTAACCGGATCCCGTACATAGTAGGTTCTGCTTAGGATAGGAGTCTACAGCACATAGTAGATGTGTAACCATTAATGGGGAGAAGCCCACTTATGATGATTGGGATCACAAGTGGGCTTCTCCCCATTAATGGTTATACACATATTCTAAGCAAAACCTACTCTGCTGTGCTGCTCAGTTTTGTAAATCGGTAAATATATAGGTCTGCTTTTCAGTTTCCCATCCTAGTCAAGCACGTCCAATGAAATATTGCAATTCCTATAGTTTTAACAGTCATGAATAGAATGTTGTATATGTTTGAATGGTTTAAGATTTTGTATGTGTGGAACAATAAACCAAATTATTGGGTAAACTCTGGACCTAAAATAAGGTTCTCCTTTTCACACTTGCAGAAATGAAGGTAAGATTCAATCATGGCCATCTATACACCAATATATTTAGCAATCTCTAGGGAAACTGAGGGGAGGGTAACAACCGTTTTCAGTGTGGTTTAATGCAGCACTTGCTAAAAATGATCACACACACTATATCTATATCTCCAGTAGAATATTGCCCAGCACTCGCACCAAAAACAGTTTGCGCGGTGCACTCTTTCCTGAACAGAGGAATCTAAACTTACAATGTAACAAGAGGCGGCACCGCAACTTCCAACAAATCAGCCGCAAAAAGAACTAGAGACCCACGAAGGTGTAGGTACTGTTGTCAACGTTTCAGGTGACAAATCCTTTATCAAGACATGTCATGATGAAGGGTTTTGTCACCCGAAACATTGACAACAGAACCTACCTTTTGTGGATCTCGAATATTCACTTATTATGCAATATTGCGTAACCTTTTGTATCATTGTTTCCCCTAAGCACACTGTTGAAGTTCTCAGCCTACTTTCTGATGAAGTAGAGACAGAGCTTGTAGCGTCGGGAGAAAACTTGAAGCTCAGACTGAAAGGTATAGAAGAGGAGGAAATTCTTCCAGGATTTATACTCTGCGACCCAAACAACCTGTGCCATTCTGGCCGCACCTTTGATGCCCAGGTACAATTTTATTTTTGGTTTGTTGATTCTTTGTTATTTAGAGACCATGAGGACCACTGGGAAGACTAGGTCAGAAATAACATCCCCTTAGCAACCAGAAGGATTTTGGCTGTCTTTGTAAGGAATGAACTTTTTAATGTGTTTGTTTTTCCTTTCTCAGATTGTGATTATCGAGCACAAGTCAATTATTTGTCCTGGCTACAACGCAGTGCTGCATATTCATACATGTATTGAAGAAGTTGAGATAACGGTGCGTTTTTTTTGCTTTTGTGTATACATTTACATACGTACAATTCTTATTTAGCTATCGTTTCGCTTTTGATGTCCATTGATTTAATCTGCTACAATTGGTTTCTGACTTCAATGTTTTTTTTTGTTTTGTTTTTTATTAGGCCTTAATCTGTTTGGTAGACAAAAAATCAGGGGAAAAAAGTAAGATACGGCCCCGCTTTGTAAAACAAGATCAAGTATGCATTGCCCGCTTAAGGGCAGCAGGGACTATCTGCCTTGAAACATTCAAAGATTTCCCTCAGATGGGTCGATTTACCTTACGAGACGAAGGTAAGAACCAGCGTTATTATGCTTTGGCTGTGACTTTTGGGCCTTTATTCTAGTTCACTCTTAGAGGCAAATTCATTCTCAGATGCACAAACCCATGTGCACTGCAGGGGGGGCAGATGTAACAGGTGCAGAGAGAATTAGATTTGGGTGAGTTTTGTTTCTGTGCAGGGAAAATACTGACTGCCTTATTTTTACACCGCAATATAGATCTCGCTTTGAAGAAAAACCCCACCCAGATCTAACTCTCTGCACATGTTACATCTGCCCCACCTGCAGTGCACATGGCTTTGTCCATTTGAGAAGGAATTTGCCTCTAAGAGTGAACTAGAATAAGGCCCTTTGCACGTAAATCCTCTTTGAGTACTTGCTGCCTTTTCTATACATATCTAATCTTTCTACAGTCTTTCTCCTTGGGCAGGCAGGGTTCAGGGAATCATTGTTCCGCTTCTATGAAACCCCACTTAGTAATTTGTGTGCCCTTACATTCCTTGAACTGTTCTAATTTGCACACCTGTTACTTTAACCTGGTGTGCGGGCACTGCGATAGATTTTATAACATGTCTTCTATGATCAAAACAACTAGGGAGGTGCAAGCTCCTGTGTTGCGTACATTCAGAACTTGTTCTGCTGGTCTTTTCCCACAGGATCCAGTTCAGGATGGTCTCTGTATTCAGTGCTTCACAGATAGTCTGAGGTGCCACCCACAGCTTCTGGCCTGGGGTGCCTCTCCATCACAGGTTATGTTGCAGCTGGTTGATCATCTAACAAGCCACTCTGTCCATTCCCCCTACTACAGGTGGCCAGCTTGCCGTGGTTATGGAGTCTACTCTGCATGGACCATCTTTGGAACCGCCGTTGAGTTGTTTAAAATCCCATACTATAGCACAGGTGTCTGCCTCATTTCAGCAGATGCTGGATAGGGACCGTGTTTCCAAACGCAAACTATACAAAGAGTGAACATTCTATTCCCAATCTGGTTCTGCACCAGACACACCAGTTTACTACAGCCATAAGGAAGATGCGTCTGTTAATTCCGACATGGTCCAGGAGGAATCCCTATCTCGGGTAGTGGTTAAATTGGTCCTTTTAGGACGAGGAGAAGGCCCTTAAATCCAAAGCCCTGATTTTTCAAATGTCCGAAATTGGTTTCGATGGAATTCCCTAAGTCTGCACAATTTGCAGAACTTTTAGTGGACTAAAAGTGACGGATTAGAAGTTGGATTCCCACGCAAGTGCTATTGCACATCCAGTGCTGGGGCCCGATTGGGTGGTAAAGATAATCGGTAGCTGGGGGTATACATTGAAAGTGATACGCTTTTATGGTTCCCAAAATAACCCATAGCACATTTAATGGTAGTGGCCCCCTACTTGGGTAATGCTGCTCTGGACACCAGTATCCTAAAATCCAATGTATTGGCTTCCTCTGGCTTTGTTCCTGGCACGTATACTGTCCAAGAAAGCCCTTGAAGATCTTTATTGTTGGGAGATGTTTTTTGACCCTGAACGGATCATAGCCACTGTAGCTATGTCTGCATTTCTTTCTTTAGCAGCATTTCCTAAGTAACAAGCGTCTTTTCATAAGGAAAAGCCCTAAGGCCAGCCTTTCTCCATGTTCCAGGGAACTTCCCCCAAGAGCTCCAAACCCTGAGCTAAGGTGCCCTGATGTACTAGATGCCCGGTTGACATGCCTGCCACCTGACAAGGCAGCCCTCCACCTGGGATCCCAGTGTGGGAGGCCAGACTGCATCGATGTCTGATGCTGTGGTACACTGACTTCTAAGTCAACTTTTTCTTGGTACAAAAGCCAAACCTTTCTTTTTGAATAATCTTCAACAGATACTTAAGGGTCACTATATTTCACATGGAATGTCTTACTTTGATTATTTTGGTTTACAATCCCTAGACATCCAGAATGCCTGCTTACATGTTTCTATCTGGTCCAGTAACCAGTGCTTCCTTTGGTTTGGGTCCCAGGTAGACCACTTCCAATTTTAGGCATTGTCGTTTTTGGTCTTTCCACAGCTCTTTGTCTTCAAGTAGGCCATAGCAGTCCAATTGAGGCGCAAAGAAGAAAGGAAAAGTGGGGGGAGATTGCGCAAAATTGATGACAGAGCCAAGGTTTTGTAAAAATGTAACTAACAATTTCTACATGTAACACTCTAAAAAACGGTGCAATTGCATAGGGGGGATTAAAATGGAAATAACGGGAAATTGAAAAGGCTGAGTCCAGTAATGGATAATGTCACCTTATTTTGAGGCAGATGGGAGATGGGGACGGTGGAATTGTCCTCCAGACACTGGGACAGGGATCCCTTTGCAGAGTTTCCTCCAAATCGGAATTGATGTAGTATTTATCCTTTGATTTGGATTCTCTGTAGTGTTGAAATTCCACTTGTAACCATGTGTAGGTACCTTAGATATGTGGCATTCCTTCAGAGGTGGTACCACAGTGGAATGATTGGTGGGTAGGTGCCCTGGTCTGGTTTCTCCACTAATGAGATGGAAATTGTAGTTTTCCTGGCCAAAGGTGATGTCTGGAACAGCAGCAATGATGGAAGGGGGTGGCTGGTGTGCCTGTGCCAACACGTTTTACTGCTTAAGAGCAGCTTTTTCAAGGTAGCTTTATCAGGCTGAGGGTGGGGGTATATATACCCATATTGATTAACAAAGCATGTACACCTGTGTAAAAACAATAATCTTTCTAATAAAACAATTATATACAGACCTTGATAGGAGCAGGAGACAGATTTCATTTAAAATATGGTTATAGCCATAAAAAACGAGCAGTGCTTCCCTATAAAAACATGTTAGTTTCATACTCACACAGCCGGCATCTTCTGACTTCCGGCTGTGTACTTCCGGGATCTCCAGTGGAACGCACGTGAGACGCATAGCGCTGTCTCATACAGCGCTTTCGGGACAAAGAATAAGTGTATTTAGAAACTTATTAAGCATAAATAAATGTCAATGTTGTGGGGCGGCTGTTTTGGAAACCGCTCGGCAGAGATGAGTGTTTTAATGAAATACAATGTCAGGTGGTGTAACCACGTACGGCTATTAATTGATTCCCCAGATTTTGGGGAGAAGTAATTTAATATAAATAAAATATACAAGTAGACATTTTAGACATATTAAATACATTTGTATTTAATATGTCTAATATGTCTAGTGTTAACAAAAGCATCCGTTTTTAGCCATTACTTGTATATTTTATTTATATTAAATTACTTTATAGCTTTGTATACTTCCCTCTACACTATATACAATAAGTAATAGTGTGGAGCACAAAATGTGAACAAATAATGATTTACAAGTTTATTTGAACAGACATGTCCTACTTCCGGGTTCCCCCTATGGACCGCATGTGTGTGCGTGCGTGCCAAACAACGTATCCGTTAAGTTCAGATAGGCACCATATATTAATGCACCTTCTCCCAAAAATCTGGGGAATCAATTAATAGCCGTACGTGGTTACACCACCTGACATTGTATTTCATTAAAACACTCATCTCTGCCGAGCGGTTTCCAAAACAGCCGCCCCACAACATTAATATATTTATTTATGCTTAATAAGTTTCTAAATACACTTATTCTTTGTCCCGATAGCGCTGTATGAGACAGCGCTATGCGTCTCACGTGCGTTCCACTGGAGATCCCGGAAGTACACAGCCGGAAGTCAGAAGACGCCGGCTGTGTGAGTATGAAACTAACATGTTTTTATAGGGAAGCACTGCTCGTTTTTTATGGCTATAACCATATTTTAAATGAAATCTGTCTCCTGCTCCTATCAAGGTCTGTATATAATTGTTTTGTTTTATTAGAAAGATTATTGTTTTTACACAGGTGTACATGCTTTGTTAATCAATATGGGTATATATACCCCCACCCTCAGCCTGATAAAGCTACCTTGAAAAAGCTGCTCTTAAGCAGTGAAATGTGTTGGCACAGGCACACCAGCCACCCCCTTCCATCATTGCTGCTGTTCCAGACATCACCTTTGGCCAGGAAAACTACAATTTCCATCTCATTAGTGGAGAAACCAGACCGGGGCACCTACCCACCAATCATTCCACTGTGGTACCACCTCTGAAGGAATGCCACATATCTAAGGTACCTACACATGGTTACAAGTGGAATTTCAACACTACAGAGAATCCAAATCAAAGGATAAATACTACATCAATTCCGATTTGGAGGAAACTCTGCAAAGCGATCCCTGTCCCAGTGTCTGGAGGACAATTCCACCGTCCCCATCTGCCTAAGAATAAGGTGACATTATCCATTACTGGACTCAGCCTTTTCAATTTCCCGTTATTTCCATTTTAATCCCCCCTATGCAATTGCACCGTTTTTTAGAGTGTTACATGTAGAAATTGTTATTGTTACATTTTTACAAAACCTTGGTTCTGTCATCAATTTTGCGCAATCTCCCCCCCACTTTTCCTTTGTTATATAGGGACTGACAATCCCTGTTTTTGATTGCTGCAGGCCTAACCACTCATACAGGAGCCCTTAACAGATACCCAGGTATCTGTGCTTTTTCTGCAAAGAAGAAAGGGACAGATTCTCTTAGCTTCAAAAGTGATAAAATGGAGAATGATAAATAGCCAGCCAATCAGCTACCTTCCATGTCACAGACTGTGTTTAAAAAATATCAGACAGGAGCTGACTGTTTATCACTCCATTTTATCGCTTTGAAGCTTAGAGAATATGGCCCTAAGGCTATCTTTTCATCCTGTCCAGTCTCTGGAAGTCCACAGGGAATACCCTAGTCTTGTGATAGAGCTTCATTGTCATGCACTATCTATTGGAAGAAAGCTCCACCTGGGTGCTTTGCTGAGCACTAGAGTTCAGCAGGGTGTTCCTCTTTGATGACCAGCTTTGTGATATTATAGACCAGATATGCAGGTTCTTGCCTTTACCGCCAAGTGTCTATAGGTTACTGCATGCAGATTGAGAGAGTGCTGGTTTCCACCATAAACGTGATATGCTCAGTTTCACTCATGGTCGCTTTAGATGGAAGTTCTGACCCGATGCAACAAATCCATCAGAAAATCTGCAAACAGTCTGCCCCTCTCATGAGATACAGGTCTCCTTTTTAGTGGCACCAGAGGTTGCACTTGAACAGGGGCTGCCCTTTTGGATTCAGAAGTTGGTGCTCTCACCACACACACCAGTCTACATAAATGTGGGGCAGTAACGTCACAGTGGACTTTGCAGTGATGGATGGTTCTAGAGAGCTGCCTTTTGATAAATATTCTGGAATTCCCAAGTAGTTTAATTGTGCTTTCTGTTGAGCAGTCGCTCCACCAGCATCATCCGGTCCAAATACAGTCCCGCAATGTAACAACTGTTGCTCAACCACCAGGATTACACGCTCAGTGGAAGAGATGAGCTGCATTCTCAGTTGGGCAGTGTTGTTTGCCAGCTCTATTGCATCCCATTAGAAAATCTTGTTTGTGCTATGGGTCAATAGGTCAACTACTATTTAGACAGTCAAAATGTTGACACGTAAAAAGGTTGACATGCATTAGGTCTACATGGTCAAAAGGTTGACATGAGGTTTTTTTATGTCAACATGGACACCGTTGAGTGTACCACTTATTCTTGCATGGCGCTCCTCTCGCCATGCTTTAGACACTGTGCCTCATTACAATGGGCACACTATTATAATCTCTCTATGCCCACTTCGATAGTAAAGTATGAAAAAATAAAACACGTTTTTAAAATGCTTGCGTTGACCTTTTGACTGTTGACCTAATGCATGTTGATCTTTTAATGGTCACCCTAATTACTGTCGACCGCATCTGTATGTGTACAGTTTGTTATTGATATCCAGTTACCTGCAAAGAAACATTGGGTGCAATGAAAACACACAGGTACAACTCAGTGCCAGCTTATCAGGTCTAATTAGATCACTGGTTCTCAAACTATGTCCTCATTACCCCACACAGTGCATGTTTTTAAGGTCTACTCACAGAATACAAGGGAAATAATTAGCTCCACCTGTGGATCTTATAAAATGAGTAATGACTACACCTGTGCACCTGCTGGGTTTGCAGGAAAAATGTGAATTGTGGGGGTCCTCCTTAGGACAGAGTTTGAGAACCCCCCTGAATTGGATACCGTTGGGCGATAGTTAACTGCAGTGTGACTGTGGGTAAAAGCATACCAACTACTACAGGGGCAGAACATTTGAAAGTGGTCTCCCCTCTATCATATTTGGCTGGACCCACTTTTGCAGGTGTAATTATGGGCATGAAGGGTACACATTTCCTTACCACCCATATACAGAAAACCTTTTCTAAAGCAGAGGGTAATATTTGTAGGTGATCTAGCCAATAGCAACTAGTGGGCTACATAAATTGAAATAGTGGATTCCTGCCTTTAAAATAGAGTTGCCCACAGAGTGGCTGGTGTCATTATAGGAGTGAGGCTTATATGTGCCCCAATAAATTTAAAAACCTAGGCGGTAACATTTTCTGTTGATTTACCAGACAATAAGTAGTAAAGGACTTTGTAGGTGACTGGGTTGGGGAGATATAAGTTTATCTTTCCACCATACGTTTAGTCATTTATTTATTTTCTTGAACGAACTGATGTTGGCGTGAAGGTTTGTCTGAAGCCCAAGTACCTGACCATGCATGCCAATGTGACACACACCCCCCCTAGATATAAATGCCAAGGTAACTGGTCACATGTGATGTGTATATGCAGAGAACAATAAATGATGAATAGTTGCATGTGTTCCGTAGTATTTCATAATGGGTCTGCTTGGCTTGGGGATTGATTGTTAGTAATCTCGACAGAAGTACATATATTTTTTTTTTTTTTTTTTGGCTTATAAATATTATTATTAGTAACTTTTTTTGTTTTTTTTTGTTTTAGGTAAGACCATTGCAATTGGAAAGGTCTTGAAACTGGTTCCCGAAAAGGATTAAGCTTTTCTCTTGACCCTGCACAATACTGTGAGGAAAATTGACTCTACAGAAGCCTACTTCACATCGCCTTCTTACTTTCTGCCCATTGACAATACACTCTTCCCTATGACAAAATTTACACAGCAGAAAAGAACAAGTCCACATTGTCAGCTTTCTCATATTGAGAGCTCTGCTATGCCACTGTTGAATTCCCTTACTCAACATTTTATTTTCATCCCTTCCAAAGTCTGCATCGTCGGAGAGATTTGGCAATAGCTTCGTAAGTGATGTGGACAAAATTGCCTACAATATTGAAAACCTAAGATATTTTTTTTTCTATTTTTTTTTTTTTATATATATATATAGAAATACATGCAATACTACCCTGTTCTCGTGTCCATTACATAAACACCATAATTCTAAGCAGATCATTCAGAGTGTGCAAATGTGTAAGCACATGTTACAGAGCAAACTACCATGTTAATAAAATACCAATTTAAAACCCTTTTTCAGTATTTGAATTGCTTTTGAATGCTTTTTATAGTAACCTGAATGTAACAGTTCTGCGTTAACTTCTTAAAAACAAATTCCTAGCCTTTTAATAATATATTGACTTGGAAATCTCCCCCCCACCCCTACTTATGAACCCAATATCCACCTCAGTGACTTAAAAAGAACCCTTATCATGGATACCCCACGCAGTTTTTGAAATTCAGGCTTTGTATTACAAAAAAAAACAAATATTCCTGGTTCTGGGCTTATTGTAAACTAATTAGCCCACTCTGATTAAAACTAATTGAATGCAAACTTGACACAATTTAATTGTAGTTTTCATTATGACAAATTACCATATTGACTTTAAGTATTTTACTGTATTTCTTAAATGACACTTTATTTTCTATTTTCATCTCTAGCTTGTGTATCAAAAGAAAGTGGAATTTGTTTTTGGGCATCAGTCTGTATTCTGCAGATTATTTAAACAATTTTAAGAATTCAAATCTAATTCACGAAGACCTAGGTAGCTTTTTTTCCAAAGCTACATTTTTAAATACTACCTGAGAAGGATTTCTTTTCTCAGTTACAGTTAAGCCTTTGTGTTGTGAAATATAAAGGCTTGGCTTTTTGCTGCTTCAAAAGTGTCTTGAGATGAGCAGAGAAGTGAGAAGCCTCACTGCTGAGCTCATACAAGTTTGCACATATTATACCTGTGAGATAGGTGGGAGTTCTGCCATCCGTAAACATTGCATATCAAGAGTTCAGCTTACCTAGAACTGAAAGCATTAGAAATGTCTCTGGTAATTGGTGAATGACACACTAGCATTTTTTTCGTTCCAGTGATCCTCAGGATATGAAGAGCAATAGTGTAGCTATTTGTAGCTGTACAATTATAACAGTCTTAAGAGGGGCCAAATATAAAAACTTTTGTGACGGGGGATACAGTAAATGCTTGTTACATTGGGTATGTCCTTGCTTTCGAAAAGTTTTTGACTTTTGATTATGGTTAACTTAAGAGTGAAATGTATTCAGATGTGAGATGCTGAACTCCCAGAATCCTCTACAGTCTGTGGCTGTCAGTTTGCAGATCAAAACAGTGAAGATTGTTTAATTTTGTTTCTTTGTATCTGTGGATTTTCCATTCATTTCACAAATGAGGCTACATTGTACGGCCAGAGAAAGCTATTGTCCTTCAGTTTTAAATGATTACTCTTGTAGCTGCCGTAATGCATGAAATGGAAATAAATTTTATTATGTCAGAAAAGATGTGGGCTCAGTTTTTACTCAAGTGGTACTGGTTCTATAAAACGTAAGGGAATGATGATGTACATTTGTAGGAGAGCTCACACACACTTCCAGCTTCGTTACCACAAATTTTCCAAACATGCTTTCCTTGGAAATATGTATGACCGAATTTGACACTGGTGCTCCCCCCAAGGAATTGCATGAAGAAACCTGCACAAGTTGACAGCTATTTGCGTATACTTTACTATAAGCTCCTGATGTGTCCATGATACCAGATGCAGGACTAGTAGATTACTGTGACTGTTTAGGATGGCAAATGTAGTACAAAGTATTGGGGGCCAGTTTGAATATACATAATTGTCAAGGTATCAGCTTTTGTTTAGAAGGAGACCTTGTTTGAAAATCAATGCACTAATTGTATGAAGTGTTTTAACTCCTGATATGCAATCCAGTATTAAGCTGTAGCTATATAGTGCAGTAAATGGGCGGTTAATGCATATCTGCCCTTTTGTTAAAAAAATAAGCCCCCACGTTCATATGATAGATTAAAACACAGAATTTATAAGTATTTCATTTTGTCTAGAGTTCTGCAAACCACAGACCGAAGAAAAGACAAATAGCCATTGTCCCTATGGTAGAGAAATCTGTCACCTGTTGCTCCGGAGCTGTGTATGTGGGAAATGGCTAGATTTGCCTGCTGACAGTTAAACGCCCCATGCACTTGCGTTTTTTGTGGAACATTAGTGGTCTGTGCACCTACCCTATGCTTAATGCCCATTTCCATGTGTACTTTTGCAGCATTTTCATTTGTCTAACTGCAGAACCAACACTTGCATTGGCAAGCTGAGGGGGGTCTACTGATGTAGGCAGTTAACCCTCAAGTCCTAGTGTAACCCTTTGAGTGCTAACATCTGTGAGATGTACAAAATCTGCTAAAATTCCAGTCTCACATTTGTTTTATAAATTCAAATGAAAGATTTTGCATTAAAAAGATTCCTATATAAGGTAAACATTACAAGTCGTTATGGTGAATAAATAATTTTGCTTAACAATTTTCACACCCATTTTGGCAAATTCACTTAGCACTCAAAGGGTTAAATCCCTCTTAAATTGTTTTAGTCTGATTACAGAATTATGTTTACAAAGAATAATCCCTGAAAAGTAGAAGTTGAATACAATTGTAACCAAACACCAAAAGAAATAACAAAAAAATACATATATTTTAAAGGGACCCAAAAAAATTACTATTGACAATATCTGCAGCAGCAAGGAAAAGCTTATTGCACATGTGGATAGAATAATCTCCAGCCACAATGAAACTGTTAAAGAAAAATTATTTTATATTTTCCAGATGGAATTGGTGAAAATAATGCCCCAGAAAGAAGAGTCAAAATATTTAAAATATGGGAAAGTTTTATTGAAACCCAACCTATAACAAAGTGTTTTCAAACAATACAATGGTACCAAACTAGGATTATATTGCAACCCAATAGATCGAAATGAATAAAAGGGGGTAAACACACCCACATTTCGGATTAAGAAAAAAATGTGAAATAACAAAGATCAATTAAATAATTGTTGGGTATAATGTGTAAAATATTCTTGCTTAAATTTATTTAAATATTCTTGTTAAAATGTTCTTGTATGATTTAATAATGAAAAGTATTCATATTATATATAGATGCTTTCACAAGGAAAATAAAGAATAAAAATAAACACTCTTTAGGTATGAGATCAGTTTGTAAGGCAGACACCTGACACTAACAATTGAGTGGAGTACAATGTGCAACTGTCCAGCTTGTATAAAGAATTTTTTCATCATAAGGGTAAAAGTCTAGTTGAGTAGTTTATCAAGGCAATGTGCTGACTTGTCCTGATACTACTGTCCTCTAGTGTGTCCTAAGCAGTGAACAGGTAGATCAGCCCTTTATAAGAAGGAAGATTAGATAACTGCTGTCAGAAATTATTGCCTTCCGGTGGGAAAGCCAGTGGGTGTGGTATAAATCACCGACAGTCAAGGTTTCGACAGTCGTTACTCAGACGTCGGTATCCCGACTGTACAGCGGGGGGAGCACAATGAAGCACCTTGCAGGCTCGCCACCTATTTTATTCTCCCTCTATGGGGGTCGTTGACCCCCACGAGGGAGCAGTCAGGATTCCGAAGTTGGAGTAATGAAAGTCGGAATCCCGACTATCGGGGAGCCGTCCGGCACCCAAGCCAGTGGGGTGGAATTGTTTTAGTTGAGCTGCTTGGTTTCTCTTTTCATCTGCAGCCAATCCGGCTGCTAGCAACTGGAGACGTAGCCTAGATCAGGGCTGGGCAACATCGGCCCTCCAGATGTTGATGAACTACACATCCCAGGATGCTTTGCATTAGTTTTGCTATGTGGCCATGCTGAAACTGATGCAAGGCATGCTGGGATGTGTAGTTCATCAACATCTGGAGGGCCGGTGTTGCCCTGGCCTAGATAATACAGGGATAGCTGGCGGCAAGAGATGTGTCATCGAACACGCTCATGTGTCCTTCCCCAGACCTAGTTTCTGACTATTCAGCGCTCCCTGTGTGGCCGCTATCTTGTGTGTGCAGTCTGACATCCTCTGCACCTGACTACTCCATGCTGGATCCCGTTGTAGGTGAGGAATGTGGCCACGTGACCTGGTGGTATTACCTGCAGCGGGCCTTCACCACCTATTTTATTCTACCTCTATGGGGGTTGTGGACCCCCATGAGGGAGAACAGCCAGCCGCGCTGCCTGTGTGTCGGACTGTTAGCATTTGGGGTAATGGCTGTTGGAATCCCAACAGCCAATGCATTCCCTGGAATTCATAGACCCAGCCCTCAAGCTTTTTGACGAGGCAGGCATTTGCTTTTTGTTAGTTTTGGCAGTTGCTAGAAAAATCATTTTGCAAGTCTGGATACTGGAGTGACAATGAGCCTTTTTCTTTAAAAGTTGTACTTTGCATTTCAAAGAAGCCAGCGTAAGAGATTTTATTTCACCTTTGGGATAGTTTACTAAACGATCTGCCATCTAAGAATCTAACCTAAATATCGTTTTAGAACTACCGTACAGTGTGGTTTGAGATGCATTTGTTCTTCTTTTACGTATTCCATCTGCCTAGAGCAGAGCTGGCCAAACCAGCCCTCGAGATCTACTTACAGATCACTTTTCCAGACCACCTAACTGGTGCACAGGTGTAGTAATTTTTAAGTCACATTTTCAAACGTTACATTCCTTCCTAATTGATGCATTCTACAGACCCACAGGTGGTCTGGAAAACATGATCTGTTGGTAGATCTAGGACAGGTTTGGCCACCCTTGGCTAGAGTTTCTAATTTGCCCCCATACAATACCAGATTTTCAGTCCAACCAACTAGTTGGTTGGAGGAAAGTTGGTCTGATGTGTGGCCAGCATTCGGCTGGTTACACAAAGATTTATCTGTCCAATTTGTCTGGTGGAGCAAAAATCTGGACAATCGAACATTTTCTTCCAAATGCTGGAAAAGAGACCAAAATGAGTAGATAAATTTTGTTAGATGGATTTAACCAATTTTTTCAACTGACCATTGTCTTTTCCAATGTTTGAGAGCAAATTTTTGGTTGTCATTTGCTCCTACACATTTCTGAATGTTTCCTAGCACGGCGCCCAATTTTTTCATCTTATGCCATCGCATTGCATGCCATATAGCTGCGTGCGATGCAATTTTTTTATTGTATAAGCACCCTAATGGGTGCTTACAATGTTAAAAGCAGCCCCAAGCCACCCCCACTATCATTGCAAACCGGAAGCGTGGCGAGCGCAGCGACCTTTTCATACCACCACTATCCACGTCGGCGTGGAGTTGATTTTAATAGTGTGGCGAGCTACCGATCCCGAAGCGCATCGAGCGCACGCGTATTACTTTACATGTATTCCGCGTCCCCTCGCGGGGCTCGCCACGCTTCGGGCTCGGTGGCTCGCCACACTATTTAAAATCAACTCCACGCCGACGTGGATAATGAGGGTATGAAAAGGTTGGAGGATAGTGGGGGGGCATTTCACGTTGTAAGGACCCATCTGGGTGGTTCTACAATAAAAAATCGTATACCATCGCATTGTATGGCATACAGTTTTTTATTGTACAACATTGCGCAGCATCGCATACCAAATTTAGTCTTATGGTATACAGGTTAAGTATCCCTTATCCAAAATGTTGGGGACCAGGAGATTTTTGGATAACGGATTATTCCGTATTTCGGAATACTTTAATATTTCAATGCTATATTTTGAAGTATCTTGCATTTGTGGTGTATAAACACATCAAACACATGAAAAACACAAATCTATTTTATTTGTGCATAAAACAAGGTTTCAAAACATGAAGCAAAATTTGTGTATAATCTCAGATACTGAATTTGAATGTCAAGCAATCATTTTCTTGCATATGATGTCCTCCGTAGTGCTGTTACAAATGTACCCAGTAAGTTTTTAGCAAAAAAAATATTTTTTTTTTCACTTTCTGGAATGTATGGTTTTTGGAATAATTCGGATAAGGGATACGGGATACTCAACCTGTACAATGCGATGGGCGCCGTGCTAGGAAACAAGTACCTTTCGTTCCCTCCAGATATATTGGCCAGATAAATCTATAGGTTTGTACCCAGCCTTAGAGGAGAAAGCTTACTTTGCTTTTATAATTAAAAAAGCAACAAATACAATATATTATGTCAAATAACTTATTGTTTTGTACAGTGTAACCATTTTTTCTATTTGTATCTTCTGTACACTAAAACTTAATAAAAAGTAGAACTAAAAAGACTGCAGTAGAGTGTCCTGTTGGCTGTATGCCATTGCAGATTTTTAATTTTAGGTTCCTTATAAAAGACTACCAGGGGGAGATTCAGGTAATAGGTAAGTGGAAGCAAAAAATACCCTGCAACCATTCACACAGGAGGGATTTAAAAAATAAAAATAAAAACCCTGAGCACTGTCATAGGCAGTGACCGTCAACATTTTAAAATTTAATGAACCAGAAACCTCAACAGTAACATAATGCAGTAACAAAAAAACACCCACAATGATAATGTGCAAATTCCTATATAGGTGTCTGTTAACTATTTACTCCAATACACATATAATGAAAAATGAGAATGTTTTGAGAAATGGCTTTTGGTTTATGCTTTTTGAATCCTTATGTCAGCATATAAGATGGTTCTTGTATTCATCTAGTGATGCATTGCTATAAACTGTGAACTGACAATCATTTTCCAAGAATTCCGATTGGGGGAAAAAAATGGGCATAAAAGGTATGATTCAGCTTGGTTAGCAAAGCAAATGGGCAAAATCATGTTTTCCGTGCAGGTGGAGCAGATGTAAAGCTGGCCATACATCTACACATCGATTGTCAGATTCCCGAGTGGGGAAGCACCATGCAGAAGAGGTGCTCCCCCCACTCTGCATTGGGAGGTATGAGAATTAAAATAAAATAAAAACCCTACATTTAAAAGAATGGGCGGTCACTGATTGTCTGAGTGAGGCCAATCAGCGGTCGACCATTCTTTTGAATGTGTTTTTTTTTTTTTTTTTATTCTCCCGCCTTCAGCTCCCCAGGAGTATTGCATGCGATAAATTGAATTTAGGAGTTTGTTTATTTACAGTTTCTTATATAGCGCAGCATATTCTGCTTTACAATTGGAAACGAAAGTGATTAAACAAACTGGAGTTTGTTCAGAAACTAATAGCAGTTGCTACTAAACACAGTATCATGTGGATTTACATAGAAGTAGAAAAATTGCATTATCTGGAGAAGAAATTAAAATTTTAAAAATTACGATTTATGGATAGATGTAAATACTGTTGTCCTGCCAGACTCTCACGTTTATCTCTTCAAATAAAGGAAGCCTCCAGTGCCAGCCCTTAGTGATGGTATGTCACAGGGTGTAAACTGATGCTGGACTACCAAGGTGAAGAGCAGGCACCGGCAGATTCGTTATTGACATCACAGGGAAGTTTCCTGGTGGGTCGATGTATGTGCGAGGCCTGAATTCTTTGCTGACGTGCCCCCACAAGACAGGGAGCCCACAAGCGCATTACACTGCCATCTCTGCAGTACGATAACCGCCATTCAGTGATGCCGACATGGCTACTTGGCATGTCATACCTCAGGTGCTGCCCATTTCGTGCCACTTCCATAGAGCTGGTGCAATCTGCTATGGTGTTTTATATATAATATATATAACGTCCCCTTTTTTTTATGTTTTACATCTTAAATAAAACCGTTGTTCAATTATTTTTTTTATCACATATTAATATCTGGTTCATTCTGAGATCTATAATTGGTTCATAGAAACATAAGTATCTAAGAGCAGTGGTTGCTTAATCCCGTACCCTTGTGTATGAGATTTTATTAAGTGCCTTAACTAAGCAAAGGCACAGGCCTGGTTAATGATGTGGCGGGGATCTCACACCCTTAAACATTTTATACTTTTAATGGATATTCTTAAACCAGAGCCTACATTTATTTATTATTTATTAGCAGTTTCTTATATAGCGCACAAGAACAGATTCCGCAGCGCTTTACAGAGAATATTTGACCATTCACATCAGTCCCTGCCCCAGTGGAGCTTACAATCTATATTCCCTACCACATGTACACGCACACACAGACATTCTAGGGTTAATTTTGTTGGGAGCCAAATTAGCCTAGCAGTATATTTTTGGATTGTGGGAGGAAACAGGAGTACCCGGAGGAAACCCACGCAAGTACGGGGAGAATATACAAACTCCACACAGTTAGGGCCATGGTGGGTATTGAACCCATGACCTCAGTGCTGTGAGGCAGTAATGCTAACCATTACACCATCCGTACATGGATAATGGTGATCTAACGTGGGGTACACACCAGGACGATATGGCCCAAAACGAGCCAATTTAGATACAATCTCGACCGATTGTAAATTGGCCATGTTTTGGGCCATTTCGCTGCCCTTTCGATGCGATCCTGATCCGATGCGCTGGTCGTTGGGGCTTTTCTAAAATCCTACCTGCTGCATGTAGGATCTCAGAAACAACTATTGTAGTGGGTGCAGGTCACGATCGGATCGCAATCACATCAGGGGCTTTTTCTGTGCCAGTTGGCGGCGGGTCGTACGTTCCTGTGACGACCCGCTCACGAGCAGGATCGTGCTGGTGTGTTCCAGGCATAAGTGCTTCACTTCAACTTGCTATTATTTGGACAAGTTTTCCATTCCATTCTGTTTAGAATCCACAGCATGGTAAATCCTGGGTTTCTAGTCTTCTTACTAAAAAAAACTTTGATACACATAATGTTCTATTGTGTTCTAAAATCTACGTTTTTGATGAATCCCGGTCACATTTGGCTTCAATTTAAATTACAAATCCAAAAGAAATCTGCAGAAAAAAATGTGACGCATGGTAAATTTACCCTTTAATGTTTCCAGCACTCTAATTTGTTTAATGTATATGATTTTCTCACCTACTGTACGTGCTGTGATTGCTCTGTATTAATTCCAGTGATCTCACACAGGGGGCAATTCAGACCTGTTTGCACAGTTGCAAATTCGAATGGCCAGCCTTCAATTAAGGTGTCGTCCTGCTAGAGTGATATCCCACTTTGCAAATGAATGTGATGGCTGTACGAATGGATGTGTGCAGCTTCTGTATTGTTCTCCTCACCACAGTGAGTTCTTGGCAGGGATGGACTGGCCCACAGAGGCAGAGGGGAATCCCCCTCTTCTAGGTATCTGGATCCCAAATATGCACTTAAATTACACTCCAAGGACTTGTAACAAATAAACAGACAACTAGGTCTGGGGGCGACGTTTCGGTCCTTTATTGATATATATATATAATATAATGGGCTCAGACCATGCACTCTCTGACACGTTCCTGCATCTGATTACCACCATGGAACTGTGACACCAGACATCCAACCGAATCGCCCTGTGGGCCTTTGACACCTGCCCGTCGTCATCCTCTGATCTTAGGCCAATAGTTACCTTCCTGCCACCTTCCTCTCACCTTGGGCCTATGACACCTGCTTGCCACCCTCCTTTTAGTTTGGACTAACAACAACTGCCTGTTACCTATCTCTCACCTTTAGCCAAGGACACCTTCCTGCCACCAGCCTCTCATCTTGTGCCTGCGACTGCCTCTCTAACTTATTAGCTCTATTTAGACTTTTTAATGCCTAATTTAAATCTAAATAAAGTGTTATGACTAGTTTTGTGAGTGGAAGAATGATTCTGTTCATTACTAGGGGCCAGATGCACTAAGCTTCAAAAGTGATAAAATTGAGAGTAATAAACAGCCAGCCAATCAGCTCCTACCTGACATGTCACAGACTGTGTTTGAAAACTGTCAGGCAGCGGCTGTTTGGTTGGTTGTTTATCACTCTCCATTTTATCACTTTTTGAAGCTTAGTGCATCTGGCCCTAAATGAGAAGGAGTAGAACAGCCCCCACATATGCCCACGCATGTGAGGTTTCTGAGTCCCCCCACCCTGCCTGTCAATCCATTTGTGCAGCTAATCAATTTTTTTTTCTCCTTAGAAAGAGCCTCGGACTGTGCAGCTGCCAGCAACTGCCTGGGTGAGACTGGCAACAGGCTGACATTAGAATGGGCTGCAGGCCTGCAGCAAAGGCGCAGAGTGTGCAGCACCAGCTGCGCTAGCTCCTTCCTTCAGTTACCCAGTCCGACACAGTCAGGTCTTTGCTATTGATGGCCATCGACCATTGATGATTTAACATCATGGATGATCTATAACTAATGCTGATCTCCCATCATTGACAATGCAGAAGCAAGGAATATGCAATTTTTTTTTTACAAAGTGCTGGGCATGGAGCTTAGCCCTACCCCTAACACTCCTGCAAAGCTCTGCCCCCATGTTCTTATTGGTTATGTCTAGATTCCACTTCAATTTTGTGGGTAGGATGTGATGTTAGATGAGGGCGGAAGTAGTTAGATGCCCTCACAGCTTTTTTCTTTTATTTGTATTTTACGTAGGAGTAGGTTATTTAATTACAGCTGGATTGTAACACGGTTGCCTACCTGAGCCTCTCCTTCAGGGAGAAAATGCTCTGTTCCTGGACTTCCCTGGTAATGTATGATTGCCATCACCTGTGGTGAAACACCTTTCTTATCAATTACCTAGCTCCCCACAGGTGATGGCAATCATACATTACCAGGGGGAGGGAATCCCAGGAGCAGAACATTTTCTCCCTGAAGGAGAGGGTCAGTTAGGTAACCATGGATTGGTTCCCTTCGCTTGCCAGATTTATATCCCCCCTCCAGGTATACGTGGACCCAGTGCATGATGTGAAAACTCACAAAACAGAAGTGGTTCTAGCCGCAATTGGCTGTTTTGGGCCACAACCATCTGTATTGCAAAGCACCCCTTGTTTTTGCCCATCGAGGGGTAAACCAATTGATGGATAGCATGCATTGCAGATAAATTCACACGATCTAGGTTACCCATCTGGAAGCGGTACATCTGTCAGAATGAACTTAGGTCTACAGTCATTAGGTCGACCCCACTAGGTCGACTGGCAGGAAGGTCGACCTGACTTAAGGTCGTCATGGGCCAAGGTCGACTTGACTTAAGGTCGAATTTGCATAAAGGTCGACATGAGGAAGGTCAACTGGTCATAAGGTCAACATGGGTTTTTCACTGTTTTCGATCCGAATGTCGACACAGTCAACATGGACACAGTTGGCAATGAGAATCGGACCCTCGCATCGCTCGCTCGCAATGCTTCGGGCACGGTGCCTCGCTGCGCTCGGCACACTATTTTATTCTCCCACCACGCCCTAGTGGATGGTAGGGCATGAAATACCGCCTGTCGGCACGTCGGCTCAAAAAACAGTGAAAAACCCATGTCGACCTTATGACCAGTCGACCTTCCTCATGTCGACCTTTATGCAAATTCAACCTTAAGTCATGTCGACCTTGGCCCATGTCGACCTTAAGTCAGGTCGACCTTCCTGCCAGTCGACCTAGTGGGGTCGACCTAATGACTGTAGACCTAAGTTCATTCTAATAGATGACCGCTTCCCACCCATCTATGGTATTATCGATGGTAGCAGCAACTATAGATTGGTAACCCACCCACCGATGACAATCCCTATGAGAGAGGCGCACCGCACATGATGCTGCCAGGGAGTGGGACACGCCGCCGTCACTTCCTTGTCGACTTCTTAAATAATGTATCAGTCTGTGTGTTACTAGAGTCACTTAATAAAGTTTTTCTTGTTGAGACATGCGCAGTGCGTCCCTCCGCCCCCAGAAGCTGCAGCACTACACGTGTAAGGCGGAAGATGGCGGACAGCGTGGACACCGCGCAGGTGAGACCCACCACACCACGCAATATAAGCTCGGCAGCCCCGGTGATGGGTGAGCTGGTCACGCGTGTAGGGGAACGTGCGTGCCGTCCCATTGTCCTTGCTATTTCGGGACATTAGCTCCATATGAGCAGCCTGTTAATAATGCCGGGCTGCTTTCTGACCTGCTTCTCCCATAATACTCAGTTCTCCGGTGCATGTGACAACTAATTCTTCTTCTATAGCTGTTACATAGCGTCTGTTTTATTGCTCAAATCTGCAAATAATAGAGGGAAGAAAGTCAGCCAGGCAGGAAAGAAACATATTTTCAGTGATACAAATTTAGTCTTAAATGATCACATAACTGATTTCTAAAGACCAATGTCACTTTCATATAGAAACCTAAAACATTAATAAAAAATATTTTGATAGCAGAAATTTTAGTATAAAATGATTTACAGCCAATAAGCTAAACATGTAACAGCTGTAAGTTATTACATTATCAAGCTGTAGGTTGTTTGTGATATACAAACGTTCTAATAAATGCAACAATGTCTGTCAAATGTAGCTTTTAATAAGTATCCAGTGTCACTAGGGAGGGTTTGCAGTCCTGTTGCATAACTGCAGTCAATTTGATGGCTTTTTTTTGGTGTGTGTGCTGCCCTTTGCATAGGGGTAAGCTCTAGGTCAGTGATGGCTAACCTTGACACTCCAGCTGTTGTTGAACTACACATCCCAGCATGCCGCCTCATCAGTTTAAGCATGGCCAAATAGAAAAACTATCAGGGCATGCTGGGATGTGTAGTTCAACAATAGCCAGAGTGTCAAGGTTAGCCATCCCTGCTCTAGGTTGTAATTATAACACCTTTTCAGACCATAGTGCAATGTTTCAAAGTATATTTGTCAAGCCATAGTTAATACCCAAGCGTTCCTAGACAAGTTTTAGGTCAACCACTATTGGTCCACACATGGGAAAGGTTGACAGGGTCAAAAGATTGACCTATGGGGTCTTTTTTAGGCTTTTTTTTTGGGGGGGGGGGGGGGGGGTATCTATGTCGACTTAGTTGACATGGACGTTGTGTAAGTGTACTGCATGGCTTGCTGCACTCGACATGCTTCAGGCACACTTTTATCCCTTGTAAAAAACCCATGTCCACCTACTGCCTGTTGATCCATTATAAGACCAAACATCCTCATTCCATGTTAGTACTGGGCTTCCATCAGGTGATATTCCATTCTTTTGCAGATGGGAGATGTTCAGTTCCCTGAAATAATTCTGGAGTGGTGCATTCATGATGTTGTGAGGCAGTTTAGTCGCGCTAATCTATGTTCTTAACTTGAACCAATCAAGTGTGTGTGTGTGTGTGTGTGTGTGTGTGTGTATATATATATATATATATATATATATATATATATATATATATATATATATATATATATATATATTTTTTTTTTTTTAAATAAATGCTATTCTAATAAATAATACATTCTATTTAGTCATATACTGGCTTTTCCGGTGCAACTTTTAACAAAAAAATACACGTAAATCATAACAATCCATCGCACTGCGTGCAAGCTTCTCGAATGTGGTTAAAACAAAGCAGAAAAGCACATTGGACAGTTTATAATGTCAGACCTGCAGTGCATTGATTGTCTTTTTCTCTATGTTCATATCCTTAATTGTGTTCAGAGCATTTATGTTTGCTATAAGCATATTACTCAGACAAGCTGTTTTATCAAAGCAGCATTGCCAGGTACTGTTCTCAGCACAGCTGCATATACACACAACACAAGAACAAGGGAGGGAAGATTGCGCAGAATTGATGACAGAACAAAAAATTAGATAAAAAATAACAATTTTTGTTTAATAAAACATACATTTATATATGTAGTGCAATTGCATGGGGAAGGGGTTAAAAATGTAAAAATAGGGATAATGAAAAAGCTGAGTCCATTACTGGAATATATCACCTTACTCTCAGGCTAGTGAAGAGGGAGATTGAGGATATTTTGTAAGTCCTCCTTGACACTGGGACATAAGATCCTTTGTACAGAGTGTCCTCCAAATGGGAACTGTGTTGGTAATAGTCCTCTCAATGGATTCTCTGTATAGTTGGGTTCTGTTTTGAACCAAGGGTGAGTACCTTAGAAAGGTGGCGTCCCTTCAGATGTGGGTACTCCAATTGGAAATAGGTGGATAGGTGTCCCAGTCTTGTTCTCCTCTGAAGAAAAGTGCAATTTTTCTTTTTCCTTCTTACTTTAGCCAAGGTGGAATAGAAATAAACAGCAGGATGGAAGGGGTAGGTGGCTGGGTAGCCTGGCCAACGCGTTTCACTGCTTAGGAGCAGCTTTTTCAAGGTGGTTTAAACAGGCTGGGGGCAGGGGTATATATACCCATATTGATTAGTAAAACATGTGCACATGTGCAAACAATAATAAATAATTCACAAGTACAAAACGATTATACATAAACCTTTATATGAGCAGGAGACAGAATCCTTCCAGATGGAATATGTTGCATTAGAAAACGAGCGGTGCTTAGCCGCAGAATGACACATTTATTATTCTAGTTCATGTTTACTCAGCCGGCGTCTTCCGACTTCCGGCTGTCCACTTCCGGGTTTTGCAGTGGAACGCAGGTGAGACGCATAGCGCCGTCTCATACTGCGCTGTGTAACACAAAGATGTCTTGGTACACAAACTAATTGGTTAAAATTTCTGCCAGTCCGATTTTAACCAATTAGTTTGTGTACCAAGACATCTCTGTGTTACACAGCGCAGTATGAGACGGCGCTATGCGTCTCACCTGCGTTCCACTGCAAAACCCGGAAGTGGACAGCCGGAAGTCGGAAGACGCCGGCTGAGTAAACATGAACTAGAATAATAAATGTGTCATTCTGCGGCTAAGCACCGCTCGTTTTCTAATGCAACATATTCCATCTGGAAAGATTCTGTCTCCTGCTCATATAAAGGTTTATGTATAATCGTTTTGTACTTGTGAATTATTTATTATTGTTTGCACATGTGCACATGTTTTACTAATCAATATGGGTATATATACCCCTGCCCCCAGCCTGTTTAAACCACCTTGAAAAAGCTGCTCCTAAGCAGTGAAACGCGTTGGCCAGGCTACCCAGCCACCTACCCCTTCCATCCTGCTGTTTATTTCTATTCCACCTTGGCTAAAGTAAGAAGGAAAAAGAAAAATTGCACTTTTCTTCAGAGGAGAACAAGACCGGGACACCTATCCACCTATTTCCAATTGGAGTACCCACATCTGAAGGGACGCCACCTTTCTAAGGTACTCACCCTTAGTTCAAAACAGAACCCAACTATACAGAGAATCCATTGAGAGGACTATTACCAACACAGTTCCCATTTGGAGGACACTCTGTACAAAGGATCTTATGTCCCAGTGTCAAGGAGGACTTACAAAATATCCTCAATCTCCCTCTTCACTAGCCTGAGAGTAAGGTGATATATTCCAGTAATGGACTCAGCTTTTTCATTATCCCCATTTTTACATTTTTAACCCCTTCCCCATGCAATTGCACTACATATATAAATTATGTTTTATTAAACAAAAATTGTTATTTTTTATCTAATTTTTTGTTCTGTCATCAATTCTGCGCAATCTTCCCTCCCTTGTTCTTGTGTCATTTGTAGGGACTGACAATCCCTTTATTTGATTGCTGCAGGCCTAACCGCCCATACAGGCGCCCCACACAGACACTTAGGTGTCTGTCCATTTTCTTTTCTAGCATATACACACAATGCGCTAAAGTTAGCTAATGATCTTGTTAACAATTTCCCTTGATCTCCCAAAAGCTACTGAATGAATGATATAGTGCATACACACGGAATGATTTCAAACGATAAAGAAAGTTTGCTTTACCACTGACCATTTTGTTTTATGAAGAACATAGCTTATTGTTTGTACACACTGAACAATATGCACCTATTCGTAAATGACATAGGTAAAATTTGACTGCATGTAGAGATGAGAAAGGGAGTCAATAATGACCTATGGGAGCGCACGTTGTTATCTTTATCATTCATACACACTGGAGAATATGAACGTTAATATTGTTAAGGCAGGGCTCGACAAATTTCTTTAAAATCTAGGAGCCAGGATGAAAATGTAGGAGCCAGATAAACTAATAATAGGGACAGTGTGCGTCGAAGGTGTGCCCCAAAAATGTACACACACCATAATGCCCATTACATATACCACATGCCGTAATGTCCATTATACATTATACCAAACATCTTAATGCTCATTACATATAATGCCACAGGCCGTAATTACATATTATTCCACATAAGTTCCATTTACCTACATGCTCGTTGCTATGGGTTTCATGCTTAATGCCAGGGGTTAACATGCTCTGCCAGGAGTAAATGCTTGTTGCTATGGGGTTACCATGGTCTTCCAGGGATAAATGCTTTGTTGCTACAGGGTTACCATGGTCTGCCAGGGATAAATGCTTGTTGCTACGGGGTTTCCAAGGGGGTAAATGCTTGTTGCTATGGGGTTACCATGGTCTGCCAGGGGTTAACATGCTCTGCCACTATGGGGTTAACTTGCTGACCTGCACCTTGTCTATGTAGAGAGCAGGCGATCATTCAGTGAGCTGTTGCAGCGCCTCTTTCTCCTGCAGGTGAGAGATGCGGGTCGGGCTGAGCGTGGTGCTCATACTGCTGCACCGGCTGAACTGCCGGGTGGGGTGGCCACAATTGCCTGGAAGTGCCAGGTGACAACTGGCTCCTACACAGCAGCGGCTCCAGCAACCGCAGCACTCTGCATATACCGTGGCTTCTAGTGCGGCAAAACCCAGTGAAGGGAGCGGGAGAGCCGGCATAACGGGCATCCGAGTGTAAATTAGGAGAACATCCGAATGGCTGCTGGAGGCCAGAGCAGGCGAAAACCCCCATGTCAGAGCAGGAGCGGCACGGCTATTTTAAAACATGCGCCAGATTGGAGCCAATTAGGAGCCGATCTACCACTGCTGCTTCTGATTGGCTCCTGAACCGCTCACCACGACCGAACTGCTCTTGCCTCTCTCTGGCTCCTATACAGCCGGTGGGAGGGGGGTTGACGACTGCACCACTAGCCCACGTGGCCAAGACCAGGTCACCAGGGAGCAGAATCTGGTCACCCTGGCGACCGGGGTTTGTCGAGCCCTGTGTTAATGATATCGTTATTGTGCATATAGTCTGTCTTTATTGTACAGTGTGTACAGGCCTTTACTGTTTTACTTTTGCAGGAAAGTAGGTAGTTATTGCATTTCTGGAACATTCACTGAAGTCACTTTTTTTTTTGGTTAATTTATGTGTCAAAATACATTAATAGCTCTTCTAGTTGTGCCTTACAAGTGTCCTACTCGGTAGCGCTGAGCATCTTTTTGTGAATTTTGTTTCCATTAAAATTAATCTTATTCACAAAGTTATGCTAATAGGAGACACAATCAGTCTCTGCTGATTAAAAATGATACGCAGCATGCCTATATTCTGTGGCTGTATATGCATACAAAATTATACTTTTCAGTGTTTTCTTTAAAAATGTAGCATTTTGTATGCAGATACAGCCGCAGTCGCTCACAAAATGTTAGCATGCTGCTTATTTTAATTCTGCATAAACTGCGTCCTATTTGCATAACTTTGTGAATAAGATGCATTATAAAGGAAAAACTTGCATGAAAAGAGACAGCACTCACATGTTGTGTAACGTGACTTGCAGCACACAGAGGACAGATGTATGTGGACACATCTGTATTTCTATAAAATTATACTACTGTTGGCTTCATATAAGATATTTGGGGTGGGTAATCAATCTGTGCTGATATTTACTGACATGGGAAATATTGTCACTCACAAATCATTACTGCCGTTAACAACAGCATTGAAGGGAGTCAGATCCGACTTTTTAAAAAGTCATATCTGTTTGTTGAATTTACGTTTTTTTGACAATCCACTGCTGTTTTTGACGATCCACCGACTTTTTTTGAAAGTCGGAATATTGAATTCCAACTGTCAAGTTACTGTTGGATCAGGCAAAAATGGCACGGGATTGAATACCCTTTCCTTTTAAAGTATAGCACATTCTTCTAGTGGTTTAATAAGAGAAGTAGATCCTAATGTTGAAGTAAATGATCTTGATTTTGTATTCTCTTTTTTTTTTTTTCAGGTTAAGAAGGCGATACAGGCTCTTTTTGCCTTTCAGAAAACAAAGGAGAAGGCGAAGGCTAATTCATTGTTGCTGAATGAACATGACCAGATATCCTTAATGGTTACTGTATGGAAAATTCCAAGTCGCTCACAAACCATCAGAATGTAAGCTCCTTTGTCTGCTGTTTATTTACTTGGAAAGCATAGTAAAAGACTAATTCCATTTTTTTTTATTTTACAATGGTATTCTATTTGCCTACAATATAGCAGAAGTTGTCTCCCTGTAATGGGCAGATGGCATTTCACTACCAATACCTATGTCTGTTCTAGATTGTGGCAATGCATTTCATGCTACTGCATCTAAAATGCAAAATATTGGAAAATGACTTACTCTATCGGACACAATCTACATGTTACTTTAGCAGCAGTAGCCACCATGCAGTGTTAAATCTAAATGCTCCCAATATTTTATTTAATACATATTGCTGTGATTGTAAATCTTACTTCAATACTTCTGTAACCTAAAACTCAGATGTATGATGTATCCATACATGAGCTCTCGGTGTTAGGTAAATCCCCCCTAAGGGATGAAGTGGATGAATATTCTGAGCTGCTGTGTGAAGTGGGAGAGTCGTTCCCGCTAATAAAGCTAAATACACAAATACAAGAAAACCACAGGAGCTTAATTTGAGAGAGGATTCATTTAAAATATAATGGGATAATTAAATGATAATATTTATTCGGATAAACTATATTAAAACACTAATAAAAATTATACATTTTATTTAAATTTACTAACAAAATCAAGAGTAACCATGAATATTGGAGTATTAAATGTGCAGTCTCTCACATGGGTGGTTAATGTTGAGGTAAAGTCCCGTTCCTAGAATGACCACTTTACCTTGTATGAGTCCCTTCAATTTGCAACGTCTCAAACACTCACTATGAACAAATCTCACTTGTAATTAGCTCCGGTAGAGCAAGGAGTTCCTGGAGTGGCAATTTTTTTTTTTTAAATTATATCCAGAGGGAGTTCTTGGGCCCAAGGACGGGTAGCTGGTGGGTTTTAGCATGAACTTTGGGGTCCTGGGGGTCTGGTTCAGGGCAATCCTGTAATGAGCTCTCAGTGTATTTGTTTTTGTCTAAAACTTTTATAAATAAAGGTGTAATAATATATGAAGTGAAACTGCTTGTATAATGTTAAATGGTTACCTGAAACAAACACTTTGGAACTTTTTAACCTCGGTCATCGAACTTGGTAATGAAAATTGTTTTCTATCTTCTCTAGTTGTGTGTTTTTTTTTTTTTTTTTTTATCTACCAAATTCCAAAACTCAGTCACAAACCATGCTTAGATAACCTGTATTGTGGTAACCGGGTGAAGTGTGAGTGTGGACTCAATATGTATTGGTTTTCATCTTGTCCCGCAGTCCACTTCCTCATGGAATTAGACCTAGTACATGTGAAGTTTGCCTCTTCACCAAAGATGAGCCAAACATGAATGCTGACCAGACAGAGAAATTCTACAAAAAGTTGCTCAGTCAACATGGAGTTACACAGATAACTGAGGTAAATTCCTAGGTGCATAGTACAGTAGTTTAGTCAAAATGTTGAATGTAGTGATTAAATGTATTTGTGTTAGTTGAGCATCCCTTAGCCAACATGCATACAATTATTATTGTTTCAATGACGTATCTTGAGGCATTTTGCATTTATGTTGTACAAAATACACACAAATATATTTTATTTGTGCATGAAACAAGGTTTCAAAACACAAAACGGTTTGTGTACTGTCTCGGGTACTGAATTTGAATGCTAAACAATTATATTCTTGCACATATTTAGTGCCGGTTATATATCATGTTCCCGGTAGTGCCATTTACAGATGTCCTCAGATATGCCAGTTAGCTGTCCGCAGTAGTGCTTTTAGCAAAAAAAAGGTACATTTTGGAAACTATGGTTTTCAGGATAATTTGTATAACGGATATCTGGATAAGGGATACTCAACCCGAATATGGTTTCCACGCTATTAATTATGCCTTTATTGATATAGAGTACAGTAGCTGTAAGTTAAGTGCCTGTTCAAATTTAATGTTCCCTAATGTTCTAGTTTATAACAAGAAGCTGTGTTGTTTTTAGGGTAATTTCCCTATATCAATATAATATGGCACTTGGTCACTTTAAATGTTGGTTATTTCTAAATTAATATCTGGGGAAAGGCGATTCCTGGTATAGAAGTAATGTATTAGGATCAGATGACAATCAGTCCTTTTCTCTTAAATGCCAGAAAACCGCTTCCTTGCTGTCATATAGTGCGTCATCTTTTGAGCTAAGCTTTTACCCTTCTGCTTCATGGGAGGGCTCACCTTAGGACACCTGTGTTATGGTTTTACAGGTATCCAATTCAGGTACAACTTTTTATGCATTTTTCAGCATTTGGGAGCAAATGGTGGTACATGTGAATTATCCGGGCTGCCGATTTTGTCCTTAAGTTTAGTTAACTTAAGGACACCCGACCGACGCGATGCCCGCGATTTACCCCCAAATCGCGGGCATCGCGTCGGTCGCGGCCGTTATAAGGGGCCTCGACGCGACCGACGCGATGCCCGAGATTTCCCATAGACAGTAATGTTAAAATTACTGGACCCGATTTCCCATGTTAAATGTATGACAGTAATGTTAAATGATGTGCAAAATAAAATGACAATGTGAAATGGGCCAATATGGCCATTTCACATTGGATATGTTTTAAAAAAAAATGTTTCATGGCCCCCACCACCGTTAACGCCACCCCGCTATTGACGCCAACCCGAAGCGTGGCGAGCGCAGCGGTACGCGTCCTCCGACTTTTTCATACCCCTGCTATCCACGTCGGCGTGGAGTTGAGAATAGAAAGTGTGGCGAGCCCGAAGCGTGGCGAGCACAGCGAGGGGACGCGGATACCTTCACAGGTATACACGTCCCCTCGCGGGCTTCACAGGTGTCCGCGTCCCCTCGCGGGGCTCGCTGCGCTCGCCACGCTTCGGGCTCGCTGCGCTCGCCACACTTTCTATTCTCAACACCACGCCGACGTGGATAGTAGGGGTATGAAAAGGTCGGAGGACGCGTACCGCCGCCCCTCGCGGGCTCTCTGCGCTCGCCACGCTTCGGGTTGGCGTCAATAGTGGGGTGGCGTTAACGGGGCCATGAAACATTTTTTTAAAAAACATATCCAATGTGAAATGGCCATATTGGCCCATTTCACATTGTCATTTTATTTTGCACATCATTTAACATTACTGTAATAATTTTAACATTGCTGTGTATGGGAAATCGGGTCCATCGCGTCTTTTAACATTACTGTCTATGGAAAATCGCGTCGGTCGCATCGCGGCCCCTTATAATGGCCGCGACCGACGCGATGCCCGCGATTTTTCGGGCGCGATGAAAAAATCGGCAGCCCGGATAACTCACAAGTACCCAAATGGTTATTGTTATTAGCAGATTATCTTTCCAAACAGTAGTTTGTTTTTTGGTTTTACTATAGACACAACTTCAGCTTACTGTTTCCACTACCGACACACCAATGTCGATTTTACCGAACCTCAGGTATAAATGTGGAGTGGTGTCTTAGACGTTGTTGACGTGTCAACACCTGCCGTTTGCCTTAACTGGACTCCTGTATAATGAAAGTAGTTCAGTGTTACAATTATAACATTGATTTTTTTTGTTACCTTTATTTAAATGAAATTACTGTATTTTATATATTTATTTGCACTATTTAACATTATAACCTTACTTGCGACGATGCCCTGCATTAACATTGCATTAAATTTAATCCCTTCTTTGTTTATTTAGAGTGTGAGCTTAAGTTTAATATGATTATTTGATGCGGTGTTACAGGTCATTTCTCTTAAAAAATTGAAAAAAGAATACAAGCCTTTTGAAGCGAAGCGCCGTTTGCTGAGCAATCATGACCTGTTCCTCTCTGATAGTAGAATACGCCGATTACTGCCATCGCTTATTGGAAAACATTTCTACAAGGAAAAGAGGTAAATGACAGCTTGGAACGGGTACCTGGTAATTACGATCTTGCAGCTCATACTGGATAAAAGATAAAGATTGTAGTGGGAAAAAGATGATCTAACGTGTATTGCTGGGTACACACTAGGCGACATATCATCAGGTCAGGTCAACAAATTGGGCATATCGTCTATTCTGTACCCACTACCGCTTGCTCACATGGGGTGTTTGCCAAGTCATCGCTTTGGGCATGCTGCACGTCCGAGGGGAAGACAACATACTAATCTATGGAATACATGAATATGCGCCCTTGAGCCATATTGCGAGGTTGCTCAACATATCATTCAGTGTGTACGGGGCGGCCAATGTTAAGGCCCCCTACACTTTGTGATTTGATCCCGATGGATCGGGCCGTGAAATTGTCCCATATTGCATGTGTATGACATCCAATCCAATGGTCCTGTGCACATTGAGTCAGAGGTCGTACGGGTTGCACATAAGATAAATCTTATGGGCAGGCCAGAGTTGGGTGGTTAGACGAAGAGATGGAGGCGGGGGAAGCTGGGTGGCACGTGAATTTAAAGAAGAAGAAAAAAGCATGCAAATGAATGGGCAGCCACTGAATGGCTGAGAGCTCTCTCGGCCAAACAGTGTCTGCCCATTCATTTGTATGGTGTTTTTTTTTTGCAGTCCAGCTCTTCGTGAAGGGATCTGGGCAGGGCGGCTTCCTTTCACCTGCAGCTTTCTGGGAGTTTCATGTTTTATATATCGCCTGCAAAACTTCTCAAAACTGCTCATCAAGTGCATAATCGTGTGTTAGCCCTCCCGGGGAAATCAGGTCTGACTTGTCTGTATTGGGGGGGGGCTTAACAATCGGCGGGGTACACACATTCTTAAGCTTTTAATGTTATGGACATATATATATATATATAAACATTTGTGAGTATTGTAACCTATGTTTTGTCGAATATAAGCAGCATTTGTCTTGAGGCTTTTGTGAAAGTGCTGCTATTCCTACACAGTGTGCAATCTTAAGATAAAGAAAGTTTTAGGTGGTACCTTCAAGGAATCAATCTTTTTTTATAATCAGTGTGCCATTCTTGTTTCCAGAGAGCCCCAATCTGTGAACCTGAAGAGCAAACATCTGGCTGCGGAACTGAATCGCCATATCCAGGGGACACAGCTTCATATAACCAACAAAGGCTGCTGCTAGTGAGTTATTGGGAGTTGTGCTGCTTATGAGATTATATTGACAAGCAACACTTTTCTCACTGTTATTTCCTCCCCTCACAGCGCAATTCGTGTTGGTCACACTGGCATGGAAGTGGCCGATATTGTTGAAAACACACTCACTGTTGCTAAAGCCTTAGCTGAGAAGCTCCCAATGGTACGTGCTTCTTGTGTATAACATTGGTATGGCTATGAGACCATGCTAACCATCCCATCATGCTCGTTTTCAAGTTATTACTATCTGTATAGAATACTGGGCTGAATAAATGGGATAGCGCAAATTGTGTGAGCATCTATGGAAAAACGTGCACGTGTCATATTTATGGGTTCCTCCTCCCCGAATGCTGCTCGTTTCCCTCTGATAGTGAGGTCATTTATACCTTGGTGTTTCTGTTTATTAAGTTGATACCATAACAAAAGAATTACGGTCTGTGCTTCTTTATTAATAGAAGTGTTCAGTACTGTGGTACAGTGGCATTTCTGATTTCATTGGTTCATTTTCAACCAATCTGTGTGTAGAGTCTATGTTCAGCGGTTGCTTCTGTTTCCTCTTACACGCGGAAGATATTGGTTTATTTGCATCTACCAGAAGTATCCCTTGTGCATATTTGTGTAGGCAAGGGCTCGTGTGAAGATTCATTATTTTCCATTCATCTCGTTGGACTCTATAGGTTTTATCAGTAGCCGCTGCTGCCTATGGGCTGAAGCACCAATAGTGGGCTGCCGCAAAGGGGGCCGCTGCTGGGTACTATAAAAATGTTACACAAAA
This sequence comes from Crinia signifera, assembly GCF_055691185.1. Classification (NCBI taxonomy): domain Eukaryota; kingdom Metazoa; phylum Chordata; class Amphibia; order Anura; family Myobatrachidae; genus Crinia; species Crinia signifera. Next base: position 70,249,077 of record NC_139223.1, on the reverse strand, counting down.
CAAGTGTGGCTCTAATCTGCACAGGGTATGGTCGCTAGGTCAACATCATGAAGGCCAACGTAGATTAGGTTGACCACTAAAGGTGGACACAGCCATGTCGACCCTTTTCATAAGGTCGGAATGTCAACAATGGGAAGGTCCACAGTCAAAATTATAAGATATAGAAGCGGCACAATATTTAAATTCCCAATAATACAGACATAAAAGCAAATTTGCCCAGCAGCAATTCATAAGTCATATCCTAAATATTGTGTATATTTGAATAAAGCAAAAAGGACAATTTATTCAACCGTAAATAGAAAAATAAAAAAGCAACAAATCAGTATAAATAACCAGCCGGGGGGGATCATTTTATTACTGGTGTTTAATTTGTATAAAATGATGTCACATTATTGTATTTGTAACTAGGTGCTGGTTACGCCTGGTTAATATATAACTTTAGTTCGATCCAGAAAAGGAATGGGTCAAACAGTGAGCTATGGAGTGCCCGTAGATAATTTATAAACTGTCAAGTCCCATGTTTATATTGCTTATATACAATATTGGGGTACAGGAGGTAAAGGGTGTCAGAGGAGCCCCCAATTCAGACCGGTTTTAGCAGTAATGTGCAAGTCTTTGCACTGAGTGATGCTCACACGGCCAGTCAGGATGTTACAGCCAAAGTCATGTAGCGCTCCCTTGTTGTAGAGGAGTATCTGGCAGGGTAGCACAGATTGTGGAATATGCAGGTTCAGGGGTAAGGGTAGGGGGTCTGACACTGAGCATTGGCTGATCCCCTCTGAGCCAGCGCAGTGCATATTTAATAAGCAGGCCGCTCATTGCATATGCGCATATGTAATGAGAATCCGGCTCATTAAATATGCACTGCGCTGGGGACCAATAGTGCTCACTGCTGCCTGGGTACCATTTCAGACCCGTTCAGACAGCAAAAAAAACGGGTCTGAAATTGGTAGGACCCTGATTTTTTTTTTTTTTACCGTTTTAAAATACCAGTTATTTTAAAACTGTAAATTCACTCTGGACCTTTCAGACTGCACATATTACCATTTTGAAACAGTAAAAAAAATGGCAATATACCTAGTGTTCGCGAAAACCACCCAAAAAAGTGGGTCCCGGGGACCCTTCACTTCTAAAAATGGGGGTCCTACCTGACCTTTTCTGGGTCCCAACGGAATAAAGCCTCCTCTCGCCTTCTCCCCAGCATGGCACATGTGGGTCGGGGGGGGGGGGGGGGGGGGGAGAGTATGAATTGGCCGACTCGCATAAAGATACATACACTAGAAACTATATAAACCCAAAAACAGGGACAGTGCGCGCCGAAGGCGCGCGCTAAAGTATTTAGGGCATGTTTGTTTACATGCGCACACACCGTTATGCCCAGTACACATTACAGCACACACCGTTATGCCCAGTACACATTACAGCACACACCGTTATGCCCAGTACACATTACAGCACACACCGTTATGCCCAGCACACGCCGTTATGCCCAGTACACATTACAGCACACGCCGTTATGCCCAGTACACATTACAGCCCAGTACACATTACAGCACTACTGACCCCTCTATAGCCACCGCTACACTATGGATCCCTCTATACCCACCTCTACACTACTGACCCTACTATACCCACCGCTACACTATTGACCCTACTATACCCACCGCTACACTATTGACCCTACTATACCCACCACTCCACTACGGACCCCTCTATACCCGCCGCTACACTATGGATCCCTCTATACCCACCTCTACACTACTCACCCTACTATACCCACCACTACACTACGGATCCCTCTATACCCACCACTACACTACGGATCCCTCTATACCCACCACTACACTACTGACCCCCTCTAATAAATCTCCCTATATATAATTTTCACTATCCTCCCAGTTCCCTACAGACAATCCCCTCCCCCTCTTCACCATTTCTGTATGAGACACCTGCAGGCCAGTAACTCACCATAAGCAGCTGTGCCCTCGTCGGCTCCTCAGTATTCTGGTCGTCTCTGCTCCCTGCATGTCCTCCCAGTGTCCTAATTCTGTTATCCGGACAGCGCTGCAGCATCGCCGACATTTAGAGGTGCGGGATGCCAGGCAGCAACTGCAGGGCTCACCCAGGGGATCACTAACAAAGTGCTGACATTACTGACCCCTGAAATGGGGGGGGGGGGTGTGATGGAGTAGAAAATCAGCAGCTGCACAGTTGTATAGACGGGGGGGGGGGGGGGTGCGCTAGGGTGCCAGGATGAAGAACCAGGGGCTGCCACTGCTAGAGTCAGACGGAGCAGCGCAGAGGCAGCTGTTGAATAAAAAAGTTAAGAAGGGAAGGTGGAGCTGGGACACACCTGTGGGAGATTAGGAGAGCGGAATAGTGTATGGCCCCTTGCTGCACCCGCTCTAGTGCCAGCTCCTGCTGCGGGCCAAGGCCAGCTTCGTAAGCGCCTGTGAGGTATTCCAGAGGGCATCCCTCCTCCCCCCTGCGGCGCTGACACGCCGTCCACTTCAAGGAGGTGAGCGGCATGTCAGCGCTGCAGGGCGGAGGAGGGATCTCATCTGGAATAGCTGACAGCCGCTCACATACGAGGTGAGCGGCATGTCAGCGCTGCAGGGGGGAGGAGGGATCTCACCTGGAATAGCTGACAGCCGCTCACATACGAGGAGGTGAGCGGCTTGTCAGCGCTGCAGGTGGAGGAAGAATCTCATCTGGAATAGCTGACAGCCGCTCACACACGAGGAGGTGAGCGGCATGTCAGCGTGGCGTGGCAGGGGACGGACGGACGGACTTGCTTTGTGGAATAGCTGACAGCCGCTCAAACCATAGGAGGTGAGCGGCATGTCAGCAGGGGGGGGGGGGGGGGGAGACTTGCTCTGTGGAATAGCTGACAGCCGCTCAAACCCATAGGAGGTGAGCGGCATGTCAGACTTAAGGGGCGGGTGAGGGGGGAGTGACTGTCCACACGCTGCCGCGCTAGCAGTTTATACTGTCAGCAGGAGGAGACTTCTAGCGCGGCAGTGGCTAATAACTATGCAGGGCGGGCAGAAACGGGCAGGGCGGGAATCGGCAGCTATGAAAGGGGCAGGGCGCAGCGCCCTGTGAAAAAAGCCTAGCGTGAACACTAAGAATCTGAATCTGCACAGCGCGTCCTCGGGGACCCCTTTAGTTTTGACAGCTGAGTCCCCGGGGACTGTTTTGGGGTTAAATACGCGCTATATCGCGTTTTTGCGAACCCTGATACCAGTTAATATGTGCGGTCTGAAAGGGGCATCAGTCAGTGGGAACCAACGCCAGCTGGTTGTAGATTGCCAAATTGTATTTGACTGAAGGTCCCCCAAAGGAACAGTTGGCACAACACAATTCCTTTGAGAGAATTGTGCCCACTTTACTGTTTAATAAATTGTGATTTATTGTTACTGTGATGGTTTATTAAGGGCCACATAGTCCTTTTTGCTTTCTCACTGTATTCTGAAGGTTGGCATTCCTCCGTTGTGGTGGCTGCTGAGACCTTCATCACACAGCTGTAATCTGTGGCTTAGACACTCTCTTTCTTAAGTGCACCTTCTATATGTTTCATTTTATCTTGGTTTTTCTAGTGTATATTGTATACTGTTAAATATATTTTCACCTACATGCAGCAGGAGCCACTGCAGTCATTACATGTGGGGATAGAGTAGGTGTACTGGAGGAGTGGCACTTTAAGAAAACTTTACTGCTGCAGGCTCCTCCCTCCTCTATCCCCACCCAGACCCCAGTCTTAGAAAAAGTGCCCGGAGGAGTAGGTTCTCTGGGCCTCTTCTCCTCAGGGAGTTAGGTCTTTTTACTTTTATTTTTATTCTTTGGAAATTTTTATTTTTACTGCTGAACATCAGGCAGACCCCTCCGCAGGGTCTGCCTGCTCCGTGGGACCTGGAGGGGTGCTGGTCGCCACTGCCCGCAGTGCGCCTTCCACGCATCCGGCCACCGGTGCCACCGCATCGGGGACCCGCCGCAGCTGCACGCGGCTCGCGTTACGGGTCCAAGGCCTGGCCACTGCTCCAGGAATGAAGGCAGCATCGCTGCAGGTAAGCGGCGCTGTGCGCCGAAATGTGGCCTGAGACGGGCGGGCGCACCCGTTCTCTAATGTTACAGCAGCCGAAGTCCTGACGGCCGCCATTTTGGTGTGCGTCAGTGGGGACAGAATCAGAGCGGAGGCTGTACACAGCGCTCCGCTCTAGCAAAGCTACGCGCCGGAGGGAGAGGGAGGGCTTAGGTGACGTCACCGGGTGCCGCCCTTTCTCTTTCCTTCTCTCTCTCTGCCGGCGCCATTGCTGTCCCACCGCAAGGCTGATCTGAGGACATCGTGTACCGCGCTCCAGCGCACGCACTGCAGTCCAGCGCTCCCCCTTATCCACTACAGAGAAGGTCTGTCGGTTACTGGGGGATTATTTTTGTGCACAGTTTACAGAGATTGTGCATAATCTCTGATACAAGGGCGGAAGGCTCCCCCTCCCTATCCTAGCTCAGCTCCGCTGCTCTAGGCATAGAATATCTGTTGCTTACAGTGTGTGCACTTGGTATATTTGTGTCTGTGTGAGTGTGTGATTCTAGAACTAATCTCATACACTGACAATATGGCAGGAAAAGCTGCCTCCAAGGCTGCTCTTAAAGTTTTCACCTGTAAAACTTGTAAGGAGCAATTCACCCAGCATATAAAGGGTGTCTCTTTGTGTGAATCTTGTTATCAGGCAAAGCACACACAGGATGTGGAGCCTCAGACACAGACTTCTCAGTCAGATTCTTCTGAACCTTTGTTACAGGATGTGTTGGCTGGATTAGCTGCAGAATTAGCTGCTTCCAGGAAGGACAGGGAGCGTTTTCAGGCTCACCTCTCCATGATGGGTTCTACTGAACCAGCCTGGGTTAAGACCCTTATACAGTCTGTGGGCTCTTTGTCCAACCCAGTGGCTGGCCCTTCACGCCCTCCACAAAAGCGTCCTAGATCACCCATAGGTTCAATACAGGGAGCTGATATTGATACTGATGGGGATGAGGATGTGGATTTACTTCAGGTAGATGAACCTGAACACATTCAGGATGAGGCGCTACAGCGTGATGATCCTCAGGGGGTAGAGGGCCTGATTCAAGCAGTTCGCACCACACTTAATTTGGTTAAGGAGGATGCTCCTGTTCCTTTGTCCATATTTGGTCGGACACAAAAGCATCAGGTTACCTTCCCTGATTCGGATGAATTGGACAGACCACTTATTAATGTGTGGAAAACGCCAGACAGAAAATTCCAATTGTCTAGGCGCATGAAACTGCTCTACCCTTTTTCTCCTGAATCTAGGGAAAAATGGGAGACTCCGCCTCCAGCTGATGTCTCGCTGTCCAGGCTCTCCAAGCGAACCACGCTTCCAGTTCAGGCTGCTGTGGCTCTGAAGGAGGCTCCTGACCGTCGTCTTGAGACCACGGTAAAATCTATTTACACCACGGCAGGGGTTTTACTCAGACCAGCCTTAGCTTCAGCCTGGGTCAGTAAGGCCATGGAGAAATGGGCTGAGGAGCTTGCATTGGGTTTACAGAGCGGTAGGCCCCGTGAAGAGCTGCTACAGCTGGCTCTGTATGTCAAGGATGCAGCTGCCTATACAGGAGAAGCTGCTTCAGATGTAGCTGAGTTGGGGGCAAAAATCTCAGCTTCAGCTGTATTGGCCAGACGTACTATCTGGTTAAGGTCTTGGCAGGCGGAGGCCGACATTAAAAAGGCAGTAGAAGCTTTGCCTTATGCGGGAGATATGTTGTTTGGGCCTGAGCTTGACAAGCTCATTGCTCAAGCTACCGGAGGTAAATCTACCTTCCTCCCTTCGGCCACTCCCCCACCGAAAAGACAATTTACGGGTCCGTCCTTTCGGGCTTTTAGAGGGGGCGCCTCATTTAGAGGACGTGCCAGGGGAGGCTTTTCGTCCTTTCGAGGGCGTAGAGGCAGAGGTGGCAGAGGTGCCGCAGCCGCAGTTACCTCTACCCGCCGTGCAGAACCCAAGGTTGCAGACAAACCTGTGGCATGACGGGCTTCCCGCCCATTTGGGGGACCCCAAGGTGGGCGCAAGGTTATCCCTCTTCGAGAACGTCTGGAGGTCTCACTGTCGAGACAGTTGGGTGCTTCAGATTGTGGAACACGGGTACAAACTGGAGTTTGTTCAGGCTCCGCCGAACAGATTTTTTACAACAGGCCTACCTGCTTTAGCAACAACACAAGCAGCTTTGGTCAACTCCATTCAAAGTTTTTTACAAGCAGGGGTCGTTATACCTGTCCCCAAAGCTCAGGAAAAGCTGGGTTACTACTCAAGTCTTTTTCTAGTACCGAAGCCGGACGGTTCGGTAAGACCCATTCTCAATCTGAAGCACCTCAACGATTACATCGTGTACCACAGGTTCAAGATGGAATCCATAAGGTCAGTCATTGCAAGCCTGGAGCCAAGGGAGTTTCTCTTATCTCTGGACATAAAGGATGCCTATTTGCATATCCCGATCTGGGAACCACACCATCGGTTCCTCAGGTTTGCTATTCGCAATCAGCATTACCAGTTCAGAGCACTCCCTTTCGGTCTTTCATCAGCTCCAAGAACCTTCACAAAGGTTATGGCTTGCATGATATCAGCCCTTCGGATTCAGGGGATAACGATTGTGCCCTATCTGGACGATCTACTCCTAAAAGCATCCTCACCGCAGAAGCTACAACAGGATGCCCGGACTACCTGCGACTTCCTGGTTCAGAACGGATGGATCCTGAACTTCAAAAAGTCACAGCTGGAACCAACACAAGTGATTTTGTTTCTGGGTCTGTTGTTCGACACTGTCCAGGAAAGGGTTTTTCTGCCATTATCCAAAGTCACAGTTATCCAGCAGAGGGTTCGTCAGGTTCTGACGCCTCGCAGAGTATCGGTGCATTTGTGCACCAAGCTGTTAGGCCTGATGGTGGCAGCCTTCGAGGCCCTATCTTACGGAAGGTTTCATTCCAGGACCTTCCAAGGCAATCTTCTGGCTCAATGGTCGGGGTCCCATCTTCAAATCCACAAGACCATTGTTCTTTCCAAGGAAGCTCGACTCTCTCTTCAATGGTGGCTGGATACATCCAACCTTACCAAGGGTCGCTCCTTCCAGTCTCAAGTCTGGACCATGGTGACCACAGATGCCAGCCTTCGGGGTTGGGGTGCGGTCACGCTGGGTCGCACTTTCCAGGGTCTTTGGACCAGCCAGGAAGCCCGGTTACCCATAAACATCTTGGAGTTATGGGCTATCAGGTTGGCACTGGCTCAGGCCCACCCCCTACTTGTCGGCTTGCCGGTAAGGATACAGTCGGACAACATCACGGCAGTATCCTATATCAACCGACAAGGGGGCACCAGGAGCAGGACAGCCATGCGGGAAGTCCGCCCGATTCTGTCCTGGGCAGAGACATACACCACCGGTTTCTCCGCAGTCTTTATTCCAGGAGTGGAAAATTGGGAGGCGGATTACCTCAGCAGGCAGGATCTCCACCCGGGAGAGTGGGGCCTTCATCCGGAGGTTTTCCAACAGCTGGTTCAGAGATGGGGGATGCCACAGATAGATCTCATGGCATCCAGACTGAATCACAAACTTCCGCAGTATTGTGCAAGGGCTCAGGATCCAGCGGCTGCGGCAGTGGATGCCCTCTCCATCCCCTGGAACTTCGACCTGGTATATCTCTTCCCTCCTATTCCGTTACTTCAAAAGGTACTCAAACGGATAAAGAGGGGAGCAGTAGAAGTCATCTTGATCGCTCCAGATTGGCCCAGGCGTCCGTGGTACTCCGACCTCAGGGACCTGTTGGTGGAGGAACCTTGGCGCCTGCCGCTGCGAGAAGACCTGCTGCAGCAAGGTCCATTCGTCTACCAAAACTTGCCTCGTCTACGTTTGACGGCATGGCGGTTGAGGCCGAACTTTTGAAGAGAAGAGGTATACCAGGAACGGTCATTCCTACAATGCTTAAGGCAAGGAAGGATGTAACAGCGTCTCACTACCATAGAATATGGAAGTCATACATCCGCTGGTGCGAGGCCAGGAAGGTGCCAAAGGCAATCTTTTCTCTGGCTAGACTTCTTGAATTCCTGCAGGCGGGACTTGCATCAGGTTTGAAGCTTGCTTCTCTCAAGGTTCAGGTTTCAGCCCTCTCAGTATTCTTCCATCGCAGGATAGCGCTGATTCCTGAAGTACAAACCTTTTTGAAAGGAGTACTTCGACTTCAACCACCGTTCACTGCTCCTACGGAACCATGGAATCTAGTGGTGGTTCTAGAGTTTTTGAAGTCAGATGTTTTTGAACCATTGGACACCTCGGATCTCAAATTTCTGACTTGGAAGACGGTGATGCTGCTGGCTTTGGCCTCAGCACGTAGGGTTTCTGAATTAGGAGCCCTATCGTGTAAGTCTCCTTTCCTTACCTTTTACAGGGACCGGGCTGAACTACGTACTAGCAGGAATTTCCTTCCTAAGGTGGTTTCTGCATTTCATGTAAACCAGCCTATAGTGGTACCGGTTCTTCAGGGTGAAGATGCTTCTCTGGATGTAGTCAGAGCCTTACAGGTCTATGTTAGGCGAACCCAACATCTAAGGAAATCTGACAGCCTTTTTGTGCTCTACGATGCACTTAAGAGGGGTTGGCCTGCGACAAAAAGGACTTTGGCAAGATGGATTTGCTGTACAATTAGGGAAGCCTACTTGTATGCACAAAAGAAAGTACCATCGGGAGTGTCAGCGCACTCCACGAGGTCAGTAAGTACTTCTTGGGCCATGGCGAGAGGTGTATCCTTGACACAAGTGTGCAAAGCGGCTACCTGGTCGGGATCTAGCACGTTTGCAAAGTTTTATCGGTTTGATACCTTCGCCAGCTCGGCTACGGCTTTTAGTAGGGCAGTGTTACAGGAGCCCCAGAGCTCTCCCGCCCGGACTTAAAAGCTTGGGTATGTATCCCCACATGTAATGACTGCAGTGGCTCCTGCTGCATGTAGGTGAAATAAGGAATTTGGTACTTACCGATAATTCCCTTTCACCGAATCAGCAGGAGACACTGCACGCCCACCCAGCACTGGTTCTCCTGCCATGATGTTAGTGTGGTTTGTGTGTGTGTGAAAGATATACTCTTTCTATTGTTGCAATGTTTGTTGCATAGTTATTGTTACATAGGGAACTTTTCAAAAATCCTATGTGTTCTGTTTTGTTAGTATGTTCACGTTATGTGCATTGTCTACTAACTCTGTTTATGTTTTAGCTCCGTTCCCTACCGGGCTGGCCCTGGTCTCTCTTCTCCTCTCGGACACAGTTTTTCTAAGACTGGGGTCTGGGTGGGGATAGAGGAGGGAGGAGCCTGCAGCAGTAAAGTTTTCTTAAAGTGCCACTCCTCCAGTACACCTACTCTATCCCCACATGTAATGACTGCAGTGTCTCCTGCTGATTCGGTGAAAGGGAATTATCGGTAAGTACCAAATTCCTTATTTATGTGCCAGAGGTTATATACTACACTCACACACACCTTTCACTATATTAATGTTATTTAGTGGTGTAATCATTATCAGTGAGGGGAGGGATAATTGATGTTACCCATTTACTTACCCAGTTCTTTCCGTTTTTACAGAAATGGAAAAACATTAAAGTTCTTCATTTGAAAACCCAGAAGTCTGTGGCTCTTCCAGTCTTCAACTCTTCTCTGGATAGCCTGACAGAACTAGACATGGTGAAGGCAATGGTACAGAGAGTAAGTGAGCATGCTTTCATCGTTTTTCCTTTTTTGAAGTTTGACGTGTAATAAAAAAAATAAAATTCTTAGGGCGGGATGTATTATCATATTCCGCCGCGTTATTTAATGTTTTCTGTGGCGGCACAGTGTTCTCTTATGTACTAACAAAGTTTCCACCCAAAAAAAATCGCATCTCCCCGCATTGCGTAAAACCGCAAGTCTTCCTTTGTGGTATTTCCAGCCTATTGAGTTAAATGTACAGATCGCGGGCTCGTATGTACTAAGAGCCGCCGCTGTTATACAAATTTTGCCATTCAAACCTGTCGAATAGTCTGCTGCTCCATAAATTCAGCTGCACTGGCTGTGGACTGTATGCCAGGGCCATGTCACACCAGAACATAGAACCACACTGCGAATGCGCTGAAAAAAGAATACCTCTTCTTCGCGCTGGCTAACGCCAGCGGCCGCCATAGACTGAGCATGTGCTGGAACACAAAAACCTCTCTTTGTGCTGATGCAAGTGGCCCCCAATGGGAGAAACTATACATACATAAGCAATTTGGTGAAAACGGGTAAATGCACAGTGGTAAAACTATGAACAAAAAAAATAAAAATAAATGCATCCCGTCCTTATGTTATAACTTTTCCAGTTTACTGTGTGTGTTGTCCAGATATTTTGCACAGCACAGGACTATGACCAGTTATATATTTTTTAAACGAATTGCACGTAGTTCACAAATCAGCTATGTGTACAGGGAAGGTAACTCATTGTGTGTGTCTCTCCTTTACCAAAGTCTGATAAACCGAAGAAGAAATCTGCTAAGGACAACAAGCCGGTAACTGCCGTCCCTGGAGATACAAGTGAAATGGTAGCAAATGATGGAGAAGAGTCAGTGACTTCCCCCAAACAGCAAAATGAGGAAGATGATGATGAAGAGGAGATTCCTCAGCTAGTTCCTATAAAAGAGCCCACTAGCACAAAGATGGACAGAAAGAAGGCGAGTGCCATCAGTTCTTTCTTCTGTACCATCAACTCCATGAAGAGTTGGTCCTTTTTGAATTTTGTTTTGTTTTAGTACATATTTGCACTTTTATCCTGTGCTGTTCCATGTCTATTTTGTTATATAGTACATTCCCATCAGTTAGAGGAGTTTCAGGATGATTAAGTCTATGTGCGGAACTTGATGTATTTTCATTTATGTGTCCTTTGCACAGGAAGTAGTTTCGGGTTTTTATCACATTTTCTTCAGTTAGCCCCTTCTCTGCTAAGCGCAAGTAGACCTTGTGCTCAACGTTGTTCTTAAACCATGTGAGATCCATTTTGATGTGAAATGTGGCTACTTGGGGGTCTATTCAATGCTGTGGGCGAGCGGTGACAGCAAGCAGGGCTTTCTGCTCGTTGTCACCGCTCGCCCTGTCAGTATTCAACTCATACACCAATTCCCCCTCATTCCGTTTTTTGAGCGAGGGGAAATCTGCGTATGCAGAAGCAGCGAGACTCGCGGCTAAATACAGCGGGTTCGCTGCCTTAGTCGCGGTTTGGGGAATCCCCCCCGGAACGTTGAATAGGGCGAGCGGGTAAAACAGCGAGGTATTTTTTTTTCTGCGATCCTCGCTGTTTAACCCCCTCGCCGACTGCGACGAGTGGCATTAAATACTACCCTTAGTGGTGCCTGGTGACCACTAGATACGGTACTAGTGGAGACTGCAGGGGGCAGGGAATGTCCCTCTTTGTGGTGCCTACAAATTACAACTCAATGGTGAACTCGTATGAAAGAAGGAGCCTACTTTCATCAGTGTGTTCCATTCATAGTTTTATTGTGGTGACAACCAGACAAGAGTGTTCGATTGTACAGAAAGCATTGAGAAATGGTCAGATCGCTACTTACCAGTATAAATAGAGGTCTCTGTACACTAGAAATGGACATCTTATTTCCACACACTTGATGTCACATTCAAATATCCACCTTTTGCCTTATATTCACTCTTACAATTTCATTATGGCCTTTCATTAAGTGCTTATGGCCATTTTGCTATGATTAGGTCTCTGTCATTGGAAGAGAAATTGGCAAACTGTTTTCGGAAAATGCTCCTGTACAAACATTCTATGGAGTAGCATGAAGGAAATCATTACAACATTGTTTATCATTCAGTTTGCTATACAGGCACCAGTTCACTAGCTGCATTGCTAGGTTTGATCAGCAGCACCTGATGTTGCCTGCAGCTGTGGGAGTTGGTATATTGGTCATACACACTGTACAATTTTTTTGACCAATTTCATTCATTTTGGCCCTTCTGAACGATATTGGTCAAAATATCTTTCCGTGTGTACACTGAAAGACACTGATGATCAATTTCCATTGAACCCAATGTTCTGGACAAAAGATTAAAGACGCTCTATTTACAGTCTATAGGCTTTTTTTTTAAAGATCTCCAAATTGAGCTGCATGCACAGTTGACTAACAAACTTGATGAACAACTGGCGGGTATGCGCATCATCGTTCGTTGCATACACACTGAAAGATATTTTGACCAATATCGTTCATAAGGGCCAAAAGAAATTGGTAAAAAAATTGTACAGTGTGTATGCACCACAAGGCAAATTGGAGCAATGTCGCTCCAATGTATATCCAGCTTAAGTGACGTTCTCTTGTGCTGTCTCTCCCTGAGCTGATCTAAGTATGGGCATTCTGGTGTGTTTTAGCCTCACCTTTCTTTCTGTCAGGATGTATTTTGTTTTCATTGGCTGTGTATAGTGGTACACAAAGTACTTCAGCCTTGCACCCATCTAACTATCTTATTGAAACCTTGCTTCTGCTGGGAGCCAAAATTGGAACCATCAACCTGGCTTGATAGTCCCAATTTTGGCTCCCAGCAGACTACTCTAACATGGTCACATCCGTTGCAGCTGTGTACAGGAAAGCCTGGCCTGGTCTTTTTCTATGGGTTCACACAAGGCAAAAACTATTGTGCCACAGGACTTGCTGACAGATATCACTCCTTTTTTTTTTTTTTTTTTTTTTTTGCATTCTAAGGGTGTGGCTTAACCACCATTTGTTAGCATGTGCCCCACATTGGCTTCAGACCAGAAGGCTTTGTCAATAATTTAAATAAAATGTTGATTCTTTTACAGAAACTGGAAACCATCAAATCGTCAGTGTTAAAGTGGAAAGCCGGTGAAAAAAGGAAAGGGGTGATGTCTACTCCAAAGGGTTCAGCCCAGAAGCGCAAAATAAATGACAGTGACCAGAAAGGGAGGGAAACTGCAGGAAAGCATGACCAGCTCAGCGTGAAACCGCTGAGGAAGGAGACTGAGGAGAACTCTGCACCCAGACGCAGCATTCTTAAAAAGACTCCCAGGAAAGCACCTGTCAAATCTGTGCTGAAACTCAATAAATCTGCCCAAAAAGCCCCTCAGACTCCAAAACCAAAGCAAAAAAAGAAAATTAAAACCCCCCAGTCTGTATGATGTAATAGCAACGCATTTATTTTGTGGAGTTTCTTTTTATTTGTAATTAAAAGTTTATAAGTCATTTCTGATGAGCATTGTCCCAAAGTTGTACTTTTGTTTACATGTGTGGTTACAAGTCGACGCTTAGTAAATAAGCCCAGCACAATGAGGAACCATTGTTTAACCTACTCCTTGGCAAACAAAAACCTAGTATGATAAACCAAAGATTGCAAGTTTTGATCAGATGTTCCATAAGATCTAAGCGTTACTAGACCATTGGCGATGCATCGTACCGCAGACACCTCTGAATACCTATTCCTAGTTCCCTGTAAAAGCCTTTCTTGTAATTATGGAACTTTACAATATTTTTCATTTTTGGAAAACATTTTGGGGATGTTTCAGAACTTTTGAGCAGGTATATATTTCCTGTATGCTTTACATATATTTTGTGAGAAGAATAAAAAAAAAAAGTTTAAATATTCTTATCAAAAGGTGCGTACACACGGTTCGATTCAGTTTTCGATTAGATATGGACTATTCGACCTGCTCTGAAGTTTCTTCTACTCTGCTACTTTTCGATTTCCACTATTTTCTATTTGATTTACCATTCGATGCGCATTCGATTTGCTATTAGAACAACACTGGCTTCAGGAGATGAAATCGAATGCTGCAGTGAACACATTAGTTTTGCACTATCTAAATTAGATTTCCACTATATAGTCTTGGCTGCCAATTGCTATTCGATTTACACTACATGGGATCGAATATAGAAAAACCATTAGATGCCCATTTGATTTTCTATTCGATTTTGCTTCTACCAGCAAAATCGATCTCACAGTGTGTATGCTGTAAAATAATAAAACTATGTACATAGCAGTCTTTTCGCTTGGGTCCAAGGGCCCCATGATCCTAGGGGCCCAGGTTGTTTTGGGCCCCCTGCAGCTTTAAGCCACTGTCTCTGCACTTTCACCTCCAGCATGATTGTCTTTTTAATTTTACTTTTTAATTAATACATACATTTGAACATTGTCCGGCAAAGGACAGAGTAGCTTCCATTAATTTAAGTAGCACAAATAGTGGTGATTCGGGTCAATGCATCATACACTTGTAGAGAGCAGTTGCTAATGGTGCCCACACACATTGCGATGGTCAGATGCGGTTTGATCTTTTAGTTCAAAACGTGACGTGTGTAGTTCACATTGCAACGTGTTTCTTTTGGCTTGCTCCTGAGCAGTTCACATCGTAAGGCAAAAAAGTATGTGCAGGCCGTACTTTACGTACTTGATCGCATCTAGTTCAAGTCGCATGTTTTTGTATCGTTTACAATTTGATCTAGATGCGATCTAGTACAAGACACATCAAGCACACATCTCATCATGTGTGGGCCCCTTTAGAGTGGGCTTGTAAACCCAAATTTCATTGTCACATATATGTTGTTGCTGTTATTTATATATAGTAATACATACAATACCTGGCATACAGGGGTGGACATAATCCCCAGAAAAACCTTTGCATTTCATGTCTATTAATTGTGTTATTGTGCAAGACTGGATACAGATTTCAGAACAGCACAATATTGTTCTAGGCTTTACAACACAGATTTATTTAGTTTTTCCATTGCAGATATAGGTGTACATTGCACTGAGGTAGTATTGCGGAAGAGAAGCTGCATTCCGGATGGGACCACACATGTCCAAGGTGCAGCCGCCATCCAGCAGCTTGATGATGATTTATTTCACTGACCGCTGCAGCTCACTAAACTCTGTAGCCAATCACTGAACAATTCAGTGTCATTATATTATACTAGTCACCTGTCCATCAAAATAACAGCGCTACTGGGACCCGGTGCTTTGTTATACTGATGTGTGTGTGTGTGTGTGTACACACGCCTGAACGGAGCTCCATCCGGCACCATAGCGGCGAGGAGCAACATTAGGCTTTTTATTATATAGGATGTATGTACACTATGTTGAAGGAAGTACATCAGATTATTTTATAGCTATAGCTGACAATTAAATATGGCCGTGTGTTCCGAAATCAAATCTAACATTTTATCCTGAAAGTAAATCCCATGTACTGTACAAGGGGAAAAAAGTAAAGGCAGTTAGAGAGCTTAGTGACACCGACGATGATGGAGAACTTTACCAGGATACATATCAAGCCTTTGAAGACCCATCTGTAGTCATTCTTCTCAGTAGACCTTTACGTCTGATGGAATCAGTTACAATAGGTAACCACACAAGCCCAGTTACCATAAATATCAGTCCAATGGAAAGGAAGACTGGTCCCAAAGCGTAAGGCACATCCACGTACTTGGTAAAATAAAAGCTGGTGTAAAGGATTCCTACAAGAAAAACAATCCCCCCAAATACCAGCAGAGTGAGGGGTCTGTGGTAGTATGACCATTTACTCTTCTCCATAACAGCTGGCTCTGTAGGACTTCTCCGAGGTGTGTATCTCAGGTTCACGGAACTCTCTTCTGCATAGTGGCGCTCTGATATGATGGGACTTATAACCAGGGACATGCTGCAACAGGGAGAGAAAAATACAGACATGGTTAACAAATCCATGGATAGAATATAACTACGCACTGGATTATTGAAGCATGCTTTCACTTTTTTATAGCTGCTATAAAAGTGAACAAATCAGGTGTTTGACTACATTTGGGACTTACCGCTATACCTACCCTGGATACCGCTTTTCGCTTACCAAAAGGAGGAGGAGGATCATCTATTGTGGTATCAACATTCTTATACCCAGAGAACTGAATCATCCAACTTATCGCCTACTATCCATTAAAGTAGGAATTATTCAGACCCCACAGCCAAAGTGGAACCGGACAAACTCCATTGGTCTTTGTGGTAAATAAATCTCCAGGGACCCCCTCACCTTGTTATTGAACTATTCAAATAGGTACACAGGTCGCCCGTAATGATATTTCCAGGTAATTGGCATGTAAAAAACTGCTCTCTTATTCATATGTATTTTATTTTTATTATTGCCATCATGTATATCATTTAATAAATTGATTAATCAATTCTGACACTAGCGCTGCTTTATTGTATTTCCATACAAGATTTGTGCTTTCCCTTTTTTAGGATTATACAATATACTAATAATTAATATTTATTTTCACCGTATTACTTATTACTGGTAGTCTTTCACTACCAAAGAGTAGTGACCTGTGACCCCATTGATGGCTGTTTGTCAATTTTCTATGTATTCAATTTTTTTTAAAATAAACAATAAAAATTATATTAAACCTTTTCATTTTGATCCCCGGTGAATACAAAACAACATATAAATATAGTACAGTATTTGCTGAATCTCTGTGGTTACTTCATGATGTTGAGACAATAAATATAACCAACATTGTAGTATTTTATATAATCAATAATGTGTACTAGTGTAAATTACATAAAGATCAGTGTACACATTTCAGAATAATGGTAAATCTGGGTACACACCGAAAGATTTATCTGTCCAATCTATCGGTTGGGAAGAAAAATCTGGTAATGTATGGGAGCATGTGAGAATCGAACATTTGTTCCCAAACACTGGAAAATGGACACTGGCTACATCCATTTGATAAAAAAAAAAAAAAAAAATGTATCTAAACAATCATTTTTGTCCATTTTTTGTGTTTTTGGGTGACTGGTTGATTGTCGTATTCTCACATGTATTACCAGATTTTTGTTTCCACCAGACAAGTTGGACAGATAAAACTTAGGATTCAAAGAAGTAAATACCTTCTTTTTTTTATATATATATATATTTATTGAGTTTTGTAATCATTACAAATGTATTGAATAAAGAACATAAGAAAACTGTAATCCGCACAACCAAAGATAGCATTCAAGTAGGTTATTACAGGGTGGTGTTGGGACACATATGTAAATTACATATGACAACAGCGTGGACATTGGTCAGTTCCCCGAATCATAAACAGGCAGATAAGTTGCAAGTGTGTACTCAGTGGTAAATCCAGTAGAGGTTGTACAGATGCAGTAAAAGAGTGTTCTTTTACTGCATCTGTACAACCTCTACTGGATTAGTGATGATAGTAAAATGGGAAAGATAGTAAAATGGGATAGAATTATAGGTAAGCTGGGGGGGGGAAGTCAGTATGCAATTATTCCTAGTGGCACAAAGAGCATATTCAGCTTAGGGAACAAACAAAGCTGGCCAGAGGAATAAAGTGGCAAACAGAAAAAATCCCTCTGATTATATACTTACTCATATTATTTCCTGCAATGTAGGGTTTTACTATTTGATAGAATAGAAATTCAGCCTTAGTGCCGGATGTACTAAGCTTCAAAGGTGATAAAATGGAGAGTGATAAACAGCCAGCCACTCAGCTTCTACCTGCCATGTCACAGACTGTGTTTGAAAAATGGCAGACAGGAGCTGATTGGTTGGTTGTTTATCACTCTCTATTTTATCACTTTTGAAGCTTAGTACATCTCGCCCATAGTCATTACAAGAGGAATTAGTGCGTCTTTTTTCTTGCAGCCCCAGAGCTAGTCAGCGAAATCCATATTTTAAGTTTATATGGTCAGAACACCTTTGGCACCTCCTATATTGACTAATTAGGCAACTGGAGTTTTCAATTAGGTTAATTAATACAAAAATTACATGTTATTATTGTTGGGAACAAATTTGTCTTCAAACTACCCAAAACAAAGTTTTCATTAGTTTATACACTCCAAATGTAATTACAATATGTATTTTTTTAAATAAATGTTTGCTTTTTTTGCATTTGAAAAACAAAAAGTATACTCAAATTTCTTAAGACAATTACAGCTGCTTCTATGGTTTTTTATTCTTTTCAAAACAATTTATTTTGTATTTCAACAAAAAAGTTATTTTACAGTATGTAAGTTTGTATTTTATTGAAATCATCTCTCTTTAAACATCTAAAAGGCAAATTACTGGGTCGATGTGCTTGACCCGGGAATTTGCCTAGCAGTGAGAACAGGATATAAGAGTAAAAACATTGGATATTTCCTGCTTGGGATCTTTGAGAGATATAAAGTACCAATCAATCAGCTCCTGACATTTTTTAAACAGAGGGGGAGATTCTCTAAGCGAAAAATGCTGTAAAAACCCCGTTATCAGGGTTTTTACCGCATTTTGGGATGCTGTAAGCCGGGCTGCCGGGTTACCGCGGCGGGGGGCATCGCCAGAAAAATCTGGCGATGCCCCATGGAAGCCAATGGGCTTCTACCGCAATCCTCCGCCGCCCCAGCAGCGCCGGGTGTGGGAGGGAGGGGGGAGCCGCCGGGACCTGCTGGGACCCGGTGACTCTCACCGCAAAGGACAGCTCTTAACGCAAGAGCTGTCCTTGGCCTTAATTATCGCATATGTTACAACATATGCGATAATTAAATATGCGATGGGTGGCGAAGGGGGGCGGAGATTCTTAGAGAATCTCCCCCAGAGGCTGTAACATGAGACAGACGCAGGTTAGGTTATATTGTATCTCTATTCACTTCATATAATTTCAAATTCTGATAGATCTCCCCCTAAAAAAGGTTTTACAGTGTCAGCATTAGACTCCCAAGTAAAAGTGAAGGTGTGTACACACTATACATGACATCATTAACGATATGCATGATAACGATATCATTAACAATATATTGTGTTTGGAAAAATTTTAAAATGTTTTTTGATCCTCATTAATACTTTGTTTATCATTATCTTTACTGCTTGATGTATTGTTTTTTTCTTATTGTGGCTCAATAAAATATATATGGAAAAAAAAATTTGTGCATATCGTTTATGTATATACGCACTTGGGGGGTTATTCAGACCTGACTGCTGGGCTGCTAATTTGCAGAGCTCTGAGAACATGTGATCACCGCCAATCCAGAGGGAAATCCCGCCCTGTGCATTGCGTAAAGCTTGTGAAAATATATCAGCCATGCGATTAAGCAGCAAATCCATACTTAACCGCTCACATGGAATGGTTTATATAGTATGTGCCATTTGTGCATAGCCCAGGACTTACTCAGCGGGAGAACAGGCTGTTTGTGGCCAGAGCTGATGTCACACAACTTCCCTTCAACCTCCTGGGTACACCTGTGTTTTCCAGGACACTCACAGAAAACGTCCCACCACCCCCAAACGCCGGCTTTCTGTCAATCAACTTGCATACAGCCAGCGATAAAAACAGTAGCAGGATTTTATAGCGGGATGGCCTCGATCATGGGTACTACGAACCGTATGCGTGGGCAGGTGTTCCATTATTGCCCCGGCTTGCAAATTCCCAGCTGTGTGATCAGGTTTCAATGACCTCCTAGAAGTTAACAAAGCCTGGTTCTGCAGGTCATTAACAACTCCGCCTGCCCACCCATCGTCTGAAAATACAGTTCACTGTTGACTATATCGTTAATAACTGCACTGTATGTTCAGTACAAAAACTGTATTGAAGCTGATTTAATTGGATTAGTTCCAACTGGAGGGAAATAGATGCTGTTTAGGCTGGCCAATCCCAGGATCGGGATCGGCGGGATACTGTGATTTTGGCCTAAAATCACTGGGATTTCAATCAGAGGTCACATTGCGCAACCTAAAAGCCACGTCTGCCCACTGTCTACTGCCCACCCACCTGCCTCATCAGTGCGTCTGCTCTCCAGCTAGCCCGCCCATCCAGCCCACCTTGACCACCCACCCCCCTGATCATTGCGCGTTGAGTCTCCAACCAGGTCTTCATCGAGGCGCGTCCACCCGCCTGATTGCCATGCTGGTTCTCCAGGCAACTCAGGTGGGGTATCAGCTGGAGCCAGTGGGGTGCAGTCGAGTAATATGCACTGCTTTGCCACCATTAAATCAATCCAGGGATTCATGGGATTGATCATTTTTCAATCATGGGATTACAATCAGATTAATAGAATTTGATTGGATTGCACTTGATACAACTGTGTAGATAAAACATACTTGCCTACCCTCCCTGAATGGATGGGAGTTTACAGAAAATCGTGTCCCCCTCCTGGCCCCCCGCGAAGGTGGGCAAGGCTCCCACATTCCCCCCAGAGGCGAATCGTGTCATTTTAGCCCCGCCCCCTACTCACGGACCCGCAAATCACGGCGTTTACACAGATTGGGGGCGGGGCTTTGATATGGCAGCCTTGTCCTCACCCCCGACCTGCACATTTTGTTGTCCTCTCCGGGCTTCTCCCGGAGAGGGACATTGAAAAGTCGGCAAGTATGAGATAAAAACAATAATAATATGGGTAATCCTTAAACCCTGAAACCAGACTTGTGCTTTGGTCTTTAAACAGAGGGATCTGGACCATAGCATGCACAATAATATAATCTATGTCTAACAAACCATTTACAAACTGTGCACAGTCTAGGATTTGGATAGTTAAAGCAGATTTGGGAAGGTGTTTGCTATGATTTGCACATGCAAAGCATAAAAGCAAATCATTTAATGCAAACATGCCATTAATAATAATAAAAAATGTATTGAACACGTTTGTGCATTGTAGATATAGTTATATTACCGGTATGTTAACTTACCTTGTTTCTATCAGAAATCCACAGAGCTCTCACGAATACTGGATACCTACAGTATGTCTCATGGGGAGAGGATAAATTGTGGAATAGCATGGACAGGTTACAGAAAGACAAACCATATCATGTACATTTCAGACCTGTATCCAACCAGCCCTGTAGGTGTGTCCTGGAGGCAGATGGGCTCCACTCTCACCTGCCTGTATGAAACAGAAATTCGAAACCATTACCTAATGATATCTGTATGTATCTTGCTTTGTTCAGTGCTATACAAAACGCCAAAGCTTTATTAGCCAATATCTATAGTGGTTTTCACTACCTATATTTCATTAAAATATTAGTAAACTGGAAATTAACAAAAGGTTCGCACAGAGTATATGTAATGGAGGGTTGCCAGCTGTAAATTATAGTGCATGTCCACGCTCTCAACGTAGACATGCTGCACAAAGGATTTATTTGCACCATTCTCCGAGTGCATGTTCTTAACTATCTCCACGTTAAGGGGAGGAGAGTGCTATGGATACATGCTGAATTGGGTAAATAAAAAGAAACACAACTGCACATAGGTTAGAGTCATTAATTGATCATTTAGTGATGTTTAATATAAATTATTACAGCTGTCTTTGTGGCCTTTAGAGACAATCATAAAAAAAAATGAATATAAAAAGGATAAATCAACATCAATACATAAATAAACATACAGACATACTTAAAAACAATTAGAAGCAACAATCTGGTAATAATCTGATTATATGTCATAGCTTGCTGTTTATGGCAAAAGATGGCTTTTGTAGTATATCCTTGAGATGTAGAGATATATAGGTGGATGCTGCTAAAGGCAGAGGGCGGGAGATAGGGGGATGTGCTGAAGAGACACGGGGATGTGAGATATACAGAGGAGGATGGGGCTGAGAAACACGGGAGGATGAGGCGGGGAGACACAGTAAGTATTAAGGCTGAGAGACATGGGGCAAGATGTACTAAGCCTTGAAAAGTCATAAGGTGGAGAGTGATAAACCACCAAGCAATCAGCTCCTACCTGTCATTTTTCAAACCCAGCCGGTACTTGTTTCCTAGCACGGCCACAAATCTTGGCCATCGTGGGTAATTTTAGTGGCCTGCGACGCGACCGACGCGATGCCCCCGATTTTTCCATTGAAATGCATTGAAAAGAGTTAAAAATCGGGTCGGTCGCGTCGTGTGCGGCTAAAAATGCTTAAATGGTCCACCCGCGATGGCCGCGATTTCCCCATAGGGAACAATGTTAAATGACTCAATTTACCCGCGATGACCCAGATTTCCCATAGGAAACAATGTTAAATGGGTCAATTTAACCAAATCATCATAGGGAAGAATGGTAAATGGGCCAGAAAGCCCAAAAAAAACCCCTGACCAGTGAAATGTCCCCCCAAAAGTAGTTCACGCCACCCCGCGATGAACGTGAACCCGAAACGTGGCGAGCACAGCGAGTCCGCGAGGGGCGCCGGTACGCGTCCTCCGACCTTTTCATACCCCCACTATCCACTAGGGCGTGGAGTGAGAATAGAATAGTGTGGCGAGCACAGCGAGCCACCGAGCCCGAAGCGTGGCGAGCGGACGCGGATACCTTCACAGGTAAACGCGTCCCTTCGCGGGCTTCACAGATATCCGCTGCGCTCGCCACGCTTCGGGCTCGGTGGCTCGCTGCGCTCGCCACACTATTCTATTCTCACTCCACGCCCTAGTGGATAGTAGGGGTATGAAAAGGTCGGAGGACGCGTACCGCCGCCGCTCGCCACGCTTCGGGTTCACGTTGATCACGTGGTGGCGTCAACTACTTTTGGGGGGACATTTCAATGTTCAGGGGTGTTTTTGGCCCATTTACCATTGTTCCTATGATAATTTGGGTAAATTGAGCCATTTCACATTGTTTCCTATGGGAAATCGTGGTCATCGCGGGTAAATTGAGGCATTTAACATTGTTCTCTATGGGGAAATCGCGGGCATCGCGTCTGGCCCATCGCACCCGCGATGGCCCCGATTTTACCCCCGATGACCGCGATTATGATCGTTGTGGCCGTGCTAGGAAACAAGTACCACCCAGCCTGTAATATGGCAGTTACTGGCTGGTGATTAACCACTTTCCATTTTATCACTTTTCAAGCTTAGTACATCTGGCCCCATGGTGAGAGATGAGACAGTGAGAGCGGGGCTTTAATTGCATTTATAGATCTGTCTGCCTGCCTGTTTATAAGGAATACTGGAGATATATATATATATATATATATATATATATATATATATATATATGCATTAGAGAGCCAGCAACATCAGAAAAAGTGAAAAAAAAATTAGGCATATAAAGTGCATATCGGATCAAGTAGCAAAAAGACTTTAGTCATGTGCAGTTGAGCACCGAAACAGCCTGTCGGGTGTCATGACTGGTTGTGGGAGGACTTACGTGGTGAAGATGTCTTGTCACACTCATGCTAAGTAGACGTGTCCTCCTTTACTTTTAAAGTCTTTTTGCTACTTGATCCGATATGCACTTTATATGCCTAATAAACTTTTTTTCACTTTTTTATGTTGCTGGCTCTCTAATGCATTTTTGTATTACCACCATTTTGTGAGCTTCAGCACTCCTGGTATTGACCTGTGTGTGGAGCCTAGACTCATGGTCTGTCTATATATATATATATATATATATATATATATATATATATATATATATATATATATATATATAGCAAATGGGGGAACCCTTTCTGCGCTAGAGAGAGTTGCAGCAGCACCTCTGGGGGGTCCTCTGTTAGGCAAGACCCAGAATAGAAATGGAAAGAAAGGGGGTTTTCCAGAGGGCGCTATCCAATGTCAAACAAAGACAATCCGGTTTTAACCGTTTAATATAAAAGTGAACAAAATCCCTTAATGGGGTATCACAAATACATACAAATAAAAACTGCTTGATACAGAAAGTGGCACATATGTTTTACAGCTTCACATGAATAATGTTCTATTCAGTAGAGAGTAGCCCAACGCGTTTCGTCAGATCCTGACTTCATCAGGGGCAGATAACATAGCCAGCAGACACTGTAATTTTATAACAATGCACAAAAAAATCATTTAAAATCATGCAAAACTTGTAGTCTCATATAAAATAGAGATCAAGGACAAGAGAGGGAGATGGAGGAGAGGAGAACGACCAGAAGATGGGAGATGAAAAAGACGACCATGATGAGGGAAAAAAATTAATATCGAGAGGGTGTAACCCCCTGCAAGAAGAAAAAAGTTGTAGCCACTCCGGAAGCACCACGTGATAATTTGTCAGGTAGCACATACCTATAAGAGTTCTATACCGATAGAGTCTGAAGATATAAATTTCATATAACGATCCAGTGGGTTTTCAATACTCTATATAGAGACATTTTTGAAATATACATATACAACACCATCAGTAACCAATTTTATAATAATGAGAAGAGATTATACTTATATACAAGAGATATAACATACCGGGATCAAAGAGATGTGATTTTTAAGTATCACAGTAGGCAATTCAAATTAATTTTCACAGCAGACAATTCAAATGGCTTTCACAACCGATAAATCTGATGTGTGATCTGATCAGTGTCTAATAATAAAATAGGCTAGGAGTTACTACCATATTACAGTCCAGAAAGATATGCCAGTTCAATCAACAAGTCTGTAACAAATAGCAAAGTACTGGAAGAAGTTACTTACATAGGGATCCTAGAGAAGTAGCCAGCAGCAGGGTTTCACCAGAGTAAATGTCAGCCCTGTGTAGCCAGCGTGTATATATAGTACCCTGGTGATGACATCACTTCCGGGAGTTAATAGTGGTGAAAAGATCGTGTACCTTACTAAATACGACAGTACACCTTAATCTGTGGTATTAAAATAGAGTGGACTGAGATAAATATCTCATGGTGACCTCTAAGAACGGTGTATATTGCTTAAAAGCAGAGTTAGGGTGAGGATGGAACGCAAACGGAACGCTGTGCGTTCCATTTGGCGGCCATCTTGGATTTCTAAGACAAGCGCTACTTCCTATAAGTGGAATGCAGATTGCGTTCCAAAGGGCGGAAATGACGTCGCGCCCTTAATACAGCTAGGTCCAAAGCCGACCTAGTACAGATAGTACCAATGGAATGTGATCCATAGGTGGAACATTTAAACGTTCAAGTGCAATGTGCCGCTAGGAGAGTTTAGACTAAGATGGAACGCAAACGGAACGTTGTGCGTTCCATTTGGCGGCCATCTTGGATTTCAAAAACTGGGCTGAGTACTACAACCTGTAGGTGGAACCTAGATTGTGTTCCAAAGGGCGGATATGACAACGTGCCCTTAGTAATTCTAGATCTACAAAGAGCCTAGTGTGGGGTAGAGTGACGAGGTGGAATGCAAAATGCGTTCCAATAGGCAGGGACAATATGTCTATACAGGACAATATCGGAAAATATTAACATGGTCCTAATTCAGAATGGGCAATGGACATTTACTGAGATAAATAAGTGATCTACAGAAAGTGAAGGACGGAATAGGAATATCACTGTTTACTGTAATAAAGTGACCTTTATAAGACTGAGTGCTTATAACCATAATTAAGTTGATGTATACATACAATATTAATGGGAAAAAAGGGGGGGGGGAGAGGTTAGAGACTCAGCTCAGCCGATGGGGAATATCTATATAGGAACAATTACATGATATTACCATATTATTAATCTTAAGGGGAACCCATATACGTGGGAAAAAAAGGGGAGGGGGAGGGGCAACTGTCCCAAAGTGAGACCTAAGGAGAAAATTACACAATGCCCCTAATTTAGTGAGCCTTTAAAAGGTATGAGGTAATTAGAACCTGTGTATAGACGTGACTAGTAATGAATGTGCCAAAGTTATATACCTGTTTCTATTGAACTGGCATTTACATAAATAAATAACTTACAATTTTTACAATACATACATATTTCCCTATAGGGTGTCGGTAATCCAAGTGTGAAAAAAAGGGAAAAGAGTATTTACAATGAAAGAATACATATATTATTTAAAACATATTACATATTAGATCTGAAGTATGTTATAGGATGGTGTCTAACCTCTAAGGCAGGGGTGGGGAACCTTTTTTGGGCCAAGGGCCAATTGAATGGTGGAAAAATCCTTTGGGGGCCATATGTAAAAATTTCTCTTACAAATTGTCCTGCTGCAGCCGTCCCACGCTCCGGCGGCTGCACCGGAATAGGACTGACAGTCTCCAGTTGCTGTAGATTAAGTGGAATCTTGCAAAAACTACCGACTTCTCGCAAGAAGTCCCCTGTACTTGACTCCCTGCAAAGCCCCTGGGTGGGTAGGAGGGCCACTCAGACCGGCTACGGGGGCCGCATACGGCCCCCGGGCCTGAGGTTCCCCACCACTGCTCTAAGGTGACTACTATCGGGCTATACCAGAGAAAAAAGAGAGATTTTTTTTGAGGAGTAACAAGGGGAAAAAAAGGGGAGAAAGGGGTACAGAGGGACCTATATATATATATACACACACACTAAACATCGGCACTCACCTTTCCTAGTTTTGGGGTTTCCTCCCACAATCCAAAAATATACTGGTAGGTTATTTGGCTCCTAACATAGTAAACCCTAGAATGTCTGTGTGTGCATGTACATGTGGTAGGGAATATACATTGTAAGCTCCACTGGGGCAGGGACTGATGTGAATGTTCAAATATTCTCTGTAAAGCGCTGCGGAATATGTGTGCGCTATATAAGAAACTTAATAAATAAATATTCTAAATCAACACAATTGCTGGCATATGCAAAGTAGCAACACTTGCCAGACGTGTGTAGGTGTGCAACTAGCAGCGCTTGGGCCAGGGTTGTGTAACACACACACACACACACACACATCACACAAACACGCATGTTCTGTTATTATACAGGGTTTTATTGTACATTGGTTTTATATATATATATATATATATATATATATATATATATATAGTGGAGTAAAGAACAGGCGGCACTCGGAGGTCTTTTCAAATACGTATATTCAAGCAGAAAGGCTTAACGTTTCGGAGCAAAGCTCCTTTGTCAAAAGCGTGCAGTGAGGTCATTACTGCACGCTTTTGACAAAGGAGCTTTGCTCCGAAACGTTAAGCCTTTCTGCTTGAATATACGTATTTGAAAAGACCTCCGAGTGCCGCCTGTTCTTTACTCCACTACCTATACCTAGAGAGGGCACCGGGGCAGCTGCAAAGGGGACCGGAGAGTGCCAGGCCGCAATCCCACTAACTATATATATATATATATTTATATATAGATTGATAGTGATACTGATATCTATCTAGAATCTAGATAGATAGATAGATAGGATATGTACAATATTTACAAATATACACATATACATATATACAGAAATGTACAGAGCCGTCCTCCTCACACTACCGGCCTGCAGTAGTGAAGATGTACATGTGCAGCCAGATTACAATATAGGTTACA
This sequence comes from Crinia signifera, assembly GCF_055691185.1. Lineage (NCBI taxonomy): Eukaryota > Metazoa > Chordata > Amphibia > Anura > Myobatrachidae > Crinia > Crinia signifera. The sequence goes on along the minus strand of NC_139223.1, from coordinate 70,221,885 downwards.
ATACAGGACAGCATAGAAAAGTCATTGGGGTAAATGGCAGTGGACTCCGACTTCCAGTCTTCATGCCCAGTGCCATGCATTACTCCGCCACTCCTTGGGCCAATACAATCTCCTCCTCCTCAGCCACGACTTCCTCAGCAGACACCTCAGGCCCCTCCTCTTCATCAATGGGTGACAGAATAGGTGTAAACCCATAAGCCTTGAGCCTTCGGTATCGTCTGCGGCTAAACGCCGGTCGGGACAAAAGGACCTCCACAGTAAATGCTGCCTGATCGTTGTCAAACAGATTCCGGGCACTCGCAGGTTTAGCGCTCTGCACGTCTCGGTCACAACATTTGCCTAAGCAGCAGCCCATCTTCACAGAGAACTTCTTCCTTCATCCAGTTCTCAGGAAGCAATGAGCCTCAAGCCAAACAGCTCAGAGCATGTGACCAGTAATGCATTGTGCAGTGGCGTAGCTTTGTTTGGGGCGCCCCCCCGCCGTTAATGGGGGGGCGCCATCCCCGGCTGCCCGTGCCCCCCATGCCCCCTCCCCCCATTGCCGCAGGCTTACCTGTCCGCCGCGCGTCCCGGCTCCCCTCCTGGCTTCAATTAATTCTATGCAGACGGACCACAATAAAATGGCCGCCCCCATACCGCAGACAGTTTCAGAGAACAGTCTACTTTATGGGGCAGCCATTTTATCGTGGTCCGTCTCCATAGCATTGATTGAAGCCAGGAGGGGAGCCGGGACGCGCGGACACTGGACAGGTAAGCCTGCGGGGGATGGGGGGCGGGGGGATTACTATAGCACCGCAGCCCCCCCGGCGCCCCCATATGCACAGCGCCCCCCCGCGACCACAGGGGCTGCGGTGCTATAGCTATGCCACTGGCATTGTGACACTATAGATCTATGATATCATCATCAGCATTTATTATGTGCAGTGGACAGCTCCAGAGGTGATGGCTGCAGCACAGTCTAATGTCTAACTAGGCAAACCTCACCAACTGCCACCAACCTTCCTTCCTGCACTGACTCACTGGCAGTTGGTGTAGGCTCCCCTCCATGAATCTTGGACTGTGCTACATCCCCTCCTAAGGGGCCATCACTGGTTATATGTGATCTAGCTTGATACCCAGAGATTGCAATAAAGATAACTGTCCCCCAATAAGTATTGCCCAGCAATGACCAGTGACAGGATCAGCACCAATACTCAGTGTTGTCTATAATCACTTCTCAATCTGCCCCTCTTGGATAGAAGTAACTAACACAAACCAAATCCCACAGTGATGCTGAATGTATCTACGTGAGACAGGAAATATATTAAACATATATACATTTAATTTTATGCAATCTGTGTTATTGAAGAAAAAACAAGAATAGAAAACAACAGCAGCAACAAGTAGAATAAAAGATGGGCCACACATGCGGAAAGCGAGACCTGAGCAATTCAGGGGGAATTGGCTGATAATACGTAAGTTGGGAGTCCCCACTCTTGCCCGTGAATAGGTGCTGTCCGCATGCACACAGTGTCTGTTCATGGAAAGAAAAGGGGGTGTGAAACCGCGCTTTTACCAGTTAATGTGCAGCAGGTGAAAAATAAAAATACAAATACATTTATTATAAAAATACACTTATAAAATTCACTTATAAAAACTTATATAATTATATGCGTTAGGCTGGTACTGATTGCTAATAATATGGAGCCGTGATAGTCACCCAGATTTTCTCGTGTTTGAGAGTCCCAGTGTCCGTTCCTATGGATGTCTCCTGAATGTCCCAATGAATGTGCCGATAGGACTGTTGATAATAGGTTCTCCTCCGGCTTAGGGAGCCCCTGTTGGTATCGGGCTCGACCTAGTGGGTAATTTTCCGGCCCAGGGAGCCCCTGCTGGAATAGGGCTCGACCTGGTTGAGAGGTGCAGTGTCCTGATAGGTGCGGCTGCTGGGGTGTTAATTCAGGAGAGCTGGTCTGGTCACAAGTAGATGTCTGGGTCTGGGTTCCACTGTGGGTGTCAGGGCTCCACTACACAGACGCGTTTCGCTCCTTGGGGCTTTTTCAAGGTGATCAATTGCAATTTTATTCATTAAAGTTTTATATATAAATGACAGAAAATTCTGTAACATGATCAGACACATGGAGTGAAATTTAAGAGAATGAGAGATTCAGAAAGTGAGAGATTTGGTAAGAAATCAAACTGGTTTTGCAGTGTAAATGATTGCCGCTTTAAAAAAAGTTGAGATTTCTTACCAAATCTCTCACTTTCTGAATCTCACCTATTAAGTCACATGACATTATTTCTCAACAACCGCACATTTCCCAGTGTAACCGCACATTGGATTGCTTTCAGCTGTCAAATTACCATCTGTAACCAATCCTAACTGTTTAGCATCACTCCCAGTGCGTGATGTACCACTACATCCTGCCACTTATATGATACATACTGGTGTTAACCACTCGGTCCAAACGCCGGAGCTTGGTAGATAAATGTGGCCAGATATTTGGGTGCAGTTTTCTTTTGGTACATCGTGCCCACAGGCAGACTACTCACATAAAGGCAGCACATCGCTGCCATACTAACTGCAGCACATCCCCCGCTTCACTGACAGCGGCATATCCCTGCCTCACTGTTAGCGGCACATCCCTGCCTCACTGTCAGCGGCACATACTGTACCGCCTCACTGTCAGCGGCACATACCTGCCCGACTGCCAGCGGCACACACCACCTCACTAACTGCAACATATCCCTGCCCCACTGTCAGCGGCACATCCCGCCTCACCGCCAGTGAAACATACCTGCCTCACTGCCAGCGAAACATCCCCGCCTCACTGTCCTGTGTATGGACAGGATGGCCACCCGAAGGATGCAGCCTTAGGCAGGAAAAAAAAAAAAGTTCCTGCCTGCAACAAAAACTATTTTAATGGAAGGCCTGGAGCTGAAGCTCCATCAGGCCCACCGTTAATCCGGCCCTGGTTATATAACTGTGGTAGCTCCAGAGGAGGTTCTGCAGCACAGTTTAAATAGGGGAGCCGCACCAACTGCAATACCAAACAGACTCACTGACTGTATTTAAGTTGGGACTGTGCTACAGCCCCTCCTCCGGCACTGGTTATATGGATTTTTACCATTGGAAGGTAAATGAGGAAACTTACAAACATTTGCGTTGAGATGCCCACTGCTGCCAATTGGGGTTGTTTCTGAGTTTAACCCAAGCAATATGACCAACCTGGCCCTGGCCCCTTCACTGCAGCTAGGGCCCTCCTCTAGCAGACTGTAAGCCAATTGTGGCAGGGAAAGTGAAAGGCTTGTTTAATGTTTATTTTATTATATGTGGATCTGGCTTTATATGGATCCTAGTGGTGCAAAACCTGGGTGTAATGTAGTCTTTTTTTGCAATGCCATGCCCATCCAGTGAGGCTGTACGTAGTACGTATATATGTTTAAAATTTTTTACTGTTTGCACTTGGAGCCAAATTGTCTAGAATTGAAGGGCACTATAATGTGACATAATATGAACTGGGGACACTGTCATAATGTGTATTGGATTAGTGAGGTCACTAGGGGGTTGCAGGGGGTGAGGCCTACACCCGGGTGTCACCCTTCCGTAGGGTGAGACCAAACCCACACGTCCATGCTGTGGTCCGCACACATCCCCTCTGGCAAATCACAACATAGGAGGAGAGGCACTGGCGTAGTCAACCTAGTTAAATATTAATATATATATTTTCCCTCTATTTCTTATTGACTTCAATGGGACATGGTAACATTGCATGTAATAAATGGCAGTTACATTGAAGTGAGTGTTTCTATAAAAATTGGGGTCCCTACATTGAAACGCTTTTTGCTCTGACTCAAAAGAACTTCCTTCAGGTGAATTAAGTGGAAATTATTACATCACTTTAATTAATGTACGCTTTCTGGCTTTGACTGCTGCTGTAGGGATAATTGATTCACCCCACTCCTTAAGTTTTAGGGCTTTTAGGGTCTTCTCATGCGTATTGGGCATTAACTGTTGTCTTAAGCCCTGCACACAATATCGCTATCATTATCGGCAGTCCTGCCAAAACAAACAATTGGTGCTAAAAACAGTGAACAATATCATTAACGATATCGTTCAGGGACATATACTGATCATGCAAATGCTGCCGATATTATGCCTGCGAATGGATTAGCATAAACATCCTTTCACAGCCTGATGTCAGCTGCCCGCCCCCCGCACCCGAGTCATAGCCGAATTTTCATGGGAACACCCAGCGTTTTCATGGGAATGCCCATCAAACGCTGGGCATTCCAATGGGCGCGACCACGGCCCGCCGCCCCTCACTGCTGTGTGCAAGCGGCCAGCAAATAATCAATTCACACTGGCCACTCGCACATAAATGTTTATGCGCAGTCGTGAAACATCGCTCCCCTGTGCGAGCGTGTAGGGGAGCAGTTCGATTAGAATCACCCCACCCCATAGAGTATGTACCCAGCTTTAGACTTTTCAGGATTTGGACCTTAATTATAGTCTGTGTTTATTCCATGTCGTTAATTTCTCATTTACAAAAGCCAACAATTTTTATATTATAACCTGCATTTTAATTGTTTTATATCAAATAATAATAACCACCACAACAACATTGTGATTAATTACAATTATCTTAATCCCACTATAAACAATGTGTAAAAAAAAAAAGGATTTTAGAAGGCGGAGGACAACATACTGATGACCTGTAACTCTTTTGCTGTAAGGGTCAAAACCAATATACTGTATATAGCACTCAGCATTGGAGGGTAACATAAAGAGGCAGCAGTGTACCAGAAGTCATTATAAGCTCAGTAGTAGTCTATTGTACCTCCCTCACCGCTTAGTAAGAGTAAACACATCAGATAGCGGCATAAAGAACAGCTGTCCTTTTGTAGTTAAATGTTGGGTTAATGTGAATCATCTATAGGACAGCTGGATAAATAACGGTGTTACAGACTTGTCCTTCAGATGGATAATGAGTACAAAAGTAAGTCGATATCATACTTTCCATAGGGTTGCAGTATCTTTGAAAATAAAACAGTAAATTGAAAACGTTTATTAGAACTCCTTGGTCCCTTCAATTAAACTACCAGAAGCATTACATTTACATGTGAATTGATCTATTACATCTAGTTCTAGTTACAATCTTGTAGATTAGACTCCCAAGAGGAAATTAAAAGTCTACCAAAAGTCATGTCACAGTTGCTCATACTGTTTTCTGGGTACACACTTAAAAGATTTCTCCATCCACCCACTGGCAGAATGTCCGATTAATTAAGCTACGCACCAGTGATTTTTTCAACCTCTTTTAACTCGTGGCACACCAAACAAGATTTTAAAATTGCCAAGGTACACTATCAGACCCCACAGGTTAAACACATTGGCTCCCATATGAAAAAACAACCACACTGGTCCCCACAGGGACACCCAGATGAACTCCAATTCCTATGCAGTCTCCAGGCAACTTCTTAAGCAATGAGTCCTTAAACAAGAACATCAAGACTGACAATGACACCATCGATGTGAGAGAGTGAACAACAACAGCCGCCACCAAATAATTAGGATTAGCAGGTGACAAGAGGGGGAGGTTCTAGAAGCCAGATCTGGACCACTGACATCAGAATGGGGTGGTCTCATAAGCCCAGTTTACAGAGACATGACTTGAGCAGAAAGAGACCAGTGAATAACAGTTGAACTGGTGGTGATGGCTGTAAACTGGTGTGGCCATCTCTAGCTCAGGGCACACTAGTTTTCAATGGCACGTTGACTGAAAAACACTCGGGATTGGTTGGGTACAAAATCCGGTCAGTCGAGATCCAATCTGCATGGCAAGAATCCCTTCACAACCTGGATATTTTTATCCTAACCTACACCTCCTGTAGCCCTAAACGTTATCGCTGGTTACTAATCCTATTCGTAGCCCAAGAGGATGGTAAATGATTAAAAAGATGAGAAAGTGTGTCGACCACACTCCTTTTTTAAATAAGTTTATTTTACATTTTTTCAGCTTTAAGCAGGTTATCATACCCACACTTCACATTTCAGTATCGTTTTAAAATTCTTTCTTCTGTAATTCAACTCATTTAATAGATATTTTACCAGCCAACATGTATTGGTCTATAAAAGTTTTAAGTGGGGGGAGGACATTCTCCTCTTTTTTATTTGGAGTTTAACTGTTATTGGACATCGCCCTGTTTTTCCACTCATTATAGAGTAAGATATGTTTCGCTATCTGGAATGATTCTAATCCCATATACACTAAGAGTGGAGCGACAGGAGGAGGGGGGGAGGGGAAAAAAGAAAAGAAAGACTTTCAACATATTGGAAGTTTCACTGGTAAGAGATATATATTCTCCTGGTCCACTCTGGGTGCTTCGTTGGTATTAGTTCTTTGTACAGACTAGTTTTCATATCTCGACATTCTGGGACAGGGATTACATCACCCCCCTTTTATGATTTTTCATGTCCTTCCCTTCTCACTCCCCCTCTCCCGACATTGGTCAAGGCGGCATCTCGTTAACATGGGGCAATTACCCCGGGATACATCGAACATAACAAGTGAAATATACAATATCCGTGTGAAACTCTGCATATACTAAACTACAAATGAAAGTGGAAAAAATAAAATAAGTGAATAGGAGGTCGTGCATTCCTGACAGGTATGGGACCGAGATTGAAAATATGTGACCCGCCCCCCCCTTTTTATATATTTTTTATTTATTTATTATTATTATTTTTTTTTCATTTGTGTTAGATTTACTACTGGAGTTAATTAACTATGCTCCTGTGAATTTATACCATTTAGATTGATACCACTGGTGCCAAATATTGTGAAATTTAGTGGACTCCCCTTTAGAGGCATAGTGATACTTCTCGTGCTCATATATCACGTTTACTAAATTGACCCATTCTATAAATACCGGGCCTGTTGTAGCCATCCAGTGCCGTGCAATTATCAACTTGGCCGAAGCCGTAAGAATTATTATAAGAGAGCACTGCTCTCTGGATATATAACCGTCTCGCCAAATTCCTAGAACCAATTTTTTAGCTGTGAGAGTATCCCGTGGTATCCCCATATCTACCAAGACCTGTCGTATTTTGTCCCAGAAATGACCTACTGAAATACACGACCATATCAAATGCCAAAAGGCGGCCCCTGACTCACCTTGGGCATCTATCCGAAGCTGATCCTGCCATTTTCTGTAGACCCACCGGAGTTATATATGTCCTATGAAGAACATTAAACTGGACCTGTTGAATGCGGATCGATCCCGTCGCCCACCTTGGAGCAGCCAACGCTTCCTGCCACTGTCCATCCGTCAAGGACGGGAGGTCTCGGGCCCATTTCTGCCTTAGCTGTGGTATCCCCTCATCTGGTTCCATTGTGACTAAGAACTTAATAATTTTTTATATCTGTTTTTTCGGGGTCAGTTATTTCACTTCTTAGTGCTCCTCTCAGCACTTTGACACAAGTCTTTCAATTTATTTAGGTGAGTTTCTCATATTCCTTTTGGTGGTTATTTAAGTAGTAATTTCTGAACAGTGGTGTTACAGTAATAGGCTCCTGCTAATCACATTATATTTAGTAAATGTATTGCGATAATGAGCATGTCATATGCTGCACATACTGTATGTCTTGCTACTACAGTTTTACACAGCGGGACAACTAGACTAACACAATAAACAGGTAAATATTCCTGACTATCTACATTAACACGCAGGGGAATGCAAATGCACATTTCGCTACTATAGTGTTCTCAAGGCGGGTATGGGCAGTGCAGCATGACCTCTGGCCACCATGCTGCGCAGAACGCACCTCTGAGTCCCGGCCACTTGCCCGCTCCAGGCCACCCCTGTAAGTAGATGAGCGGGTCGGGCCACGGACAGTGTTCTAGATTACCATGAGTCAGAAAAGTCTGGGAACTACGGTATTATTGCATTAAATAAAATTGTTACTTCTTCCATATGTATTTAAAAAAACAACATGCATACTACACTTGGGGAAACAATTATGTGTAATGTGGCCACAATAGACAAAAGGACTTCATGGGGAGAATTCAATTGTCAGCAGATGGTATTTAAAGGAGCTATTCAATTGTTACAGTGTTCAGGCACAACCGGCTGCAAGCACCTGCATTTCCTGGGTGTGGCAAGCTTAAATAAGCTATATGTAGACTTTGGCTATTATTACGCCATAACTTTAAATAATCTAAGCTTCAGATATTCCATTCACTTGCCACTTGTACAAAATCCAGACTTTCATGCTATGTCACCTTATTAATTCTCAAACTTAAAAACCATTATCCTATTCGGAAGCTGTTGCCACATTCTATAACTGGTACTTTTAATTTAATTTTCTACAAGCCCAACATTATGTAAATAAAATATCTAGACATCTCCCTGCGGGGTATTGGGACAACTTATTATTAGTGGTACCTCCTGTATCTAGGGGAGCAATAGCATTATATTACATAGGTTTCTCAGAAGTTTTTTGGAACACTCTTCTTTGCGGTCAGGTTTGGCACAATGGCAAGAGCATTTTCCTCCTTCAACTACTAATGACCACCTTAAAATTTTAGATTTCATCACTAAATGTACCTCATCCTTATTTCACCATTCTTATACTTCTTCTAGGGGCTTTATCATGGGCATCCTAGAGTCTGGGGAGTGATCATTGAATACCCCCCCCAATGTAACAAAAAATGAAAACCAGTGGCAGGTGTCTTGTAATGTTTCAGTCAAGTATGTTGGATAAATTATTTGGAAAGCTGAGGTAGCAAGCGATTTTGGTAAGCGATAGTGTTCTGCTAATAATCATAACAGAAAACTAGAAAAAAGAAAAAGTAAAAATAATGTATTAGTAATATCATGGTCACTTCTAAAATGATCTAAGTTCTAGATTGGTCTGACCTGAAGCAGTTGCCCAGCCTCCCACTGAGTATGCATGGCGGAGACGGTACAGATTATTATGGTATATGCGTGCGACATTTGCAACTTAAAAAAGGAATCCTATAGTTGTATTACTTCAGTGTAAGGCAATCAAGGAATACAACAGTGCTGTGTGAAATGTAAGAACTATAGTCTAACCAGAAAAATAAACAAATAATAAATAAAACCCCCACACATGTTAAATAATATATAGTTTTATTACAGTAAATTTTCTGAAAATCATACACTGCAATTTACAAAAAAAAAAAATGTACACGATAAAACAATTATTGCATTTTAGGATGAAATGTGTTAACATAGAAAACAATTCATTTAATAACTTCAGCAACCCCACCGCCATTATAGAAAGTGCCAGTAAGGTGGTATGTCTTTATTACTGCGGTATTACAGACTAGCAGTCACTTCCATGCGACAAAATAAAAATCTCCCTATGCCCTGTGACTGCCTCATGTTTCAGGACATTAGGAAGCGGATCACTGAAATCTCCCTCTGCTTGGTGTATCTTGTGCTGGCGATGACCGGTCTGCTTCCAGTGTTGCATGTCTTCTAAAGAACAAGTACAGATGGAGCTAGAGGCAGTAGCTGCCCATACAGCACAACCACATTGGCGATTCAGAGGAGGGAATTCTTAGTGGTTGTACATGGTTTGAAATGTCCCTTGGCAAGGATTGATCTCTGAAACCTACAATCTTCCAAATGCCCGCATGGAGCCAGACTCACACAGAGGTTTAAAACAGGACATACTAAGTAGTTACAGTATGTGTGTTAGGCAACCACTGTAGGATATCTATCAAAATATATGTTGTGTGACATTTCCTAATATCGGTGGGAGAACACATTATATGTCCTACTCTACCTGGCTGTATTTCCCCCAAATGAGAGCTCATTACACAGATCAAATGAATGTCACAATAGAGAAAATGGACTTTATGAAACGTATCTCATTTTGTAGCATGGTTTTATTCCAGAAATAGGGAAACGTTGGCACTCCAGCATGGTCTGCAATGGTTTTAGCATGGCTAAATAGCAAAACTGCAGCAGGGCATGCTGGGATATTTAGCTCAACAACAGCTGGAGAGCCAAAGGTTTCCCATCCCTGAGTTGTTCTGACAAGTAAGGAAATGGTTCGTCTCCACACAGTGCTTCTACGTCAGATAGCCGGATGTTACAGGAATATAATCACTGCTGGGACTGCAGCAAATCACGGCTAGGAGTTAAAATGAATCTCTCTCAGTATTAGTTAATATACAAAGATCTTCCACCTCACAGTATTTCATCAGTGGAAACCAATAACCATGTTCTTCAATGGTTTCCAACCTGCACAGTGACAGCCGGGCAAAGGTACACCATGTTTCATACCATTACTCTGATCCGCTACACGTGCTCACAATTTAACAGTCAGTGATCACACGGAATTCATTCTTAACAGTCCCTTAATGATAGCGGGACGACTTACAGCTGCACAACACCCGATCTTAAAGAAATGGGACTTCCCACTGCTGCAGCTGGCCACAAATAACCAGTATCATTTTCTCCTCTGGCTGTCATCACACAGCTTGTGACAAATCCTGACACAAACAAACTAGTGATGGCCCTCATGAGGCATCTGCTTGCGTATTATGATTCTGATCATGTGCTTGACATACTCAGAAGGGTCGTTGAAGGAACTTGATAGGAGGGGACCCCACGCTGCTCGCTGGGCTTTTCAGGTACGACTCATAGGAACCTGGAGTCATTCCAACCACAGTGTCGCTCTGAGGCGTCTCTCCTTTAAGAAAATCATCCTCATCATCGGCAGCAGCAGCTGTCTCCTGTGGTATAGAAGATGGCTATAGGTCATTAGATGCCAGTTTACACCAAACCACAGGGGATAAACAGGTTGCATTACAAACAAAGGTATTTAATAGCTAAAATACTTGAATGAGTGACAGCGCTGATGACCTCCAAGCAATCAAGTAAATAATAAAACACCTCTAGCATCCAAATGCTGAAACTTTCACCTCAATAGACTGCTGATGTTTATTTAGGGTTTAATATAACAAGTTACGCGCGGTCACTGATAGGCTCCTACACAGGCACCTGGAACCGCTTATTCCAAAGAAGCTCTTACCACCGGCACCGGCTACTTCTGGGAATGCGTGGACACAATGCTGTATACATCTTCTGATATTAGCTATTTGTCGCTAGTCCCTCACTTAGGGCCCAGTCTGCGCTTGATACTGGAGACTATGGGCTCAATCCAGAAAACACCAAAGAACGGAGCAGCTATCAAGTTAATCACTAGATACAAGCACATGCAGGCATCTTAATAAAGAGGTTTATTGCTCAAATGTCTCTATTAAGACAAGTCCTTTAGGGAATTTACAGCATACAGTTATTCTGTTGAAAAGGTGCGCTCTGTAGCAGTCTCTTAGCAGTCCCAGCAGCAGCTTCAGCCGGGAGGATGAATGTCCCTTCCCCCCCATCTCCTAGTGTCGGTGGTCCTGGTCCCTGCACAAGATGTCCCCATTGTCAGCGCACCCTTAGTGTCCCGAGGAGAGTGTGTACCATGCTGTGCGCCCAGTAGACTGACTGAGCCCCTCGCTGTGAGGAGAAGCTGTCAGCGCTAGTGTGCGGAGGAGAATCCTGTGCAGTGCTGCTAGTAAGGAGAGAGATCACAAGGCTACTATCCCCTCAGCGTGTCTCTCTGAGCCCCGGCAGCTATCCCTGCCAGAGGCTGAGAAAGAGCCAGCTGTCGATCACCTCCTCTGATTTGCCTACAGAAAGAGCTGCAGCGCTACCCCACTGACAGCCCTCACAGACTACAGCTTCAAACCTGCACTGCATGAGGGACCTCCGTACTGCAATCCCTCTGCTGCAGAAAGCTTCCAAAATCGCGTGTCACCTAACACCACTATATTCTCTACCAACATATTCTACAGAAGTCCAGAGGATGGACTTATTCTTGACTTTGCAGGCCACGTTTTATCCAGACCTAACACACAATTGCACAGGGGGTAAGTCCATCCTGGGTCCCTTAACCAATCCAGCTATGTGAATTGACCCTGTTTCTATTGGACAGTGGAGAGTGCACACTTCCCGGTACCTGAAACAACCCTGGCAGGAAATCACACTCCAGTTGTAGGTAAATGTGGGACGGGCACCACCCCAGTACCTAAATTCTCCCCCCCAATACCAAGCGTTATGCACCAACCTACCATCACTTCCGTCCTGGCTGGTACCAGGAGCTATTCCGGCCCACCATGGATCAGCTGTGCCCAGCTCGAGCCAGGCACATAATGGCCAAATGAACAGAAGATTTAGCAATTAAACATAAAAAAGAAAAAGAAACAAATACTGGGATAAATGTTGACAATTAATAAAGTATACCTTAACTGGCTTCTGGGGACGTTTCAGTTCTTCAGCATTAGCCTCTTCCCAAGGCTGATAAGCAGGATCTATATGCTTCTTACACCTGTGCAAAAGTACAGACTCTGATAAATGTAAAAAAATAATAATAAAACACCAATGAGGCCAACACATCATTAAAAAATATATAATTGTCCATAAATCTGGGCACAAGTGTAAACTAAAGTATTTGTACAGTTGCTACGTAAAACATTCTTACTAGGGAAGCCAATTACGGGGCATATTTTTAATCTTGGGATTCATTTCCCTAATTAAAAAAATAAATCAAATGGGCTTGTGCGGCCGGGAGCAAGACGGTGCGGCCTACGCAGCGTTACCTCTGACCATGTCACACAGCCTGGGACGGGAGAAGCCAGGCAGGATCTGAGCGGGTTCTCAGACATTGCTCGGCATTAGACTTCAACCCTGGGATTGAAATTGAAAAATACATTTTGGGGACAAATCCCAGGATCCTGACTGTTTTGGGATTGACCACCCTAATGCTTACCCATGGCAACATTTACTCGATATGCAGATTTAATCACTAGATTACAAGTGTTTTTTTAAGAAACAGAACTGTCTTCATAACTAAATATACAAAATCACCTTTTCAAAACACAGGGATCAAAAGGAAAGAAACTGTCAAGTGGATTAGTGCAAGTGTGAATGGAGTCACCACCAGTGCTGCTTCTTATGACCGGGATCATCTGACGGCTGTTCCGCTCTATGATGGTGTAGCAAAACACCAGCTGATACTTCCTGGATGGCGACAGATAATCAGAAATTAGCAAAAATACACAAAAAAAACAACTTCCCTTTATTCTTGGACTCTATCTTGTAAAAAATACACACGCATATAATAAAATAGTACCTGGTTAAATACTTTGCTCCGACTCCATAGGGGGCACTGGAATGAACAATGGGTATAGTTGGAGAGGATGGGTACCAACTAAACTATTTTTCTCACCAGGCTTGGTCTCCCTCTCCTCTATATCTGTCCCCCTGCCCACCGGTTATGTTAGTAAGCCCACAACATGGAGAAGAGGGCAAAGAAAGACTGGCACACATGTAGAAATGCAATCATATAAAAGGTTGGGCACAGCACAGGTTACATAGATACTAAATACCACAGCCAGTTGCATCAGGGTGGGCATACTGTGTCCAATATGGAGTACTAGGAAAGTATTTAACCAGGTAAGAGTATAAGGTGGAGCATCTCAAAGCGGTCACCGCCATGAGTGGGGACGCTCCTGAGCTGCATGGAGAACTGTTCTTCCGAAGGCTACGTCATGAAATGCAAAGGTGTCAAACGCATAAAACTAAATTAATGTGTGGACAGGAGACCAGATGGCAGTCTTACATGTAGAAGAGTCAGCATGATAGAGTCTTACAGCAGGGGCAGGAAGATCCGCAAATGAAAATGCATGACTAATAGTCAAGTGGAGCCATCTGGCCAAAGTCTGTTTTAAAAGCTGCCCAACCCACCTGGCTTGTGAAAAGCAAAGAGGACAAACAGAGAATCCCACCAAACACTTCTGGTTCTATCCACATATATCTGGAGGGCCCGCACAAAATATAGAGTCTTCCACTGGTGTCCAGAACGTTAAAAGCAGGTACCACAACCCCTTGACTGATGTGGTACCGAAACACGACCTTCCAAAGATACCAAAATTAATCTGCAGAATGGACAGGACAGATACTCGCCAGGCCGATGCTATGGCAAGTAAGAAGATAGTCTTCCATGAGAGCCACCAAATGTCCACACCTTCAAGAGGGTCAAAGAGAGGACTGAAGCATTCAAAGAACCAAAGGAAAGGTTCCATAGAGCCACAAGGGAACATAAGGTGGCTAAATGTGGAGGATACCCTGAAGGATAGCCAAGTGCTGGGTAAGAGTGCAATTTGGTGCTGAAAGAGAATGGAGAGGGCGGACACATGTTCCTTCAAAGAAGACAGCCGGATGCCCAAATCCAGACCTGTCTGCAAAAAAATCAGAGGACCCACTGGTCTGGATGGAGGTACGGGTCCTGAGACAGAAGATCCAACTGCAGAGGAGAACCTATTAATATAATGGAGGCCGGAGGGAAAACTTATATGAGCCAAAACATCCACAGTACTGCCAGAGAGTTGACCAGGAGAGTCCCAAGAACCTTGATGCAAGAACAGTACCTCAACAGCTGTCAGTTGTGCCAAGATGCCATCATGTATACGTCCGTGATGCCGCAATAGCAAACCAGCAACTGGAAGACCTCCGGATGCAGAGCCCACTTGCAGGAATGCATGTCATTACATCTCAGAAGTCCGCTTCCAAATCCTGTACACTGGGAATGAATACTAATGACAGAGCAAGAAGGTGATGCTCGAGCAGCGCCCCCCAATTACATCATCACCTTAGTAGGTGCTAATGTAGATTTGCGCCAACTGATTTTCCACCAGTGTGACTGTAGAAGATTCACGGTCAGACGAATGTAAGCTTTCAGGACACCAAGAGCCAGGAGGAGGTAATCTAAATAAAGGCAAGATTCTGACACAGCCCACCACCACCACCACTTCACCAGCGGTGTTCCCATTTCAAATTGGCCTGAACACTGGGACTGCCACTAAAGTCCCACAGCAGAAGTCACCAACCACGTTGCCGGTGCTGCCAGTTCAGGAGTTCATTAACGCTCATGAAAACAAAAATAAAATAAAACATATATAAAGACCAGGGTACAGCTTAAAATCAGCCCCTCACAAAAAGGTGCACGCTCTTGCCGTGGCAGGTAATAGAGGATAGGGAGACCTGGTCTGATGGCAAAAAAATTGTTAACTAGTTAGTGACCAATCTCTCCTCTCTAACTATACCCAGATTTAATCCCCATGCCCCTAGTGGAGGATGAACACCTGTCTTCAGTGTTGCTTAAAATTTATAGATGGGGCTTGTTTAATACGAAAGGCTTATTACCCTTATTCTGAATGTGTTCTAAACTACCTCATGTAGTCTATTAATGCAAGCATGTTCCACCTTCCAATGAGACAATGTAGTCACAGGTGACTGGAGAATCTCAGCGAGTGGAGCATTTAAGGGCTTTTGTGGATTACAATAAACTATTGCTTAAAAAGAAAAAAGGGTACTTGTGTAATATCTGGGCGCCCGATTTTTTCCTTGCATCGCATGCAATATAGTGGCATACAATTCATGCGATGCGATTTTTCATTGTAAAGACCCAATTTTTAATTGTATAGTCACCCATGGGTGATTTCATACCCCCACTATCCAACTACGCATGGAATTGATTTTATATAGTGTGGCGAGTGCAGCGAGCCACCGAGCCCGAAGCGTGGCGAGAGTAGCGAGCCCCGCGAGGGGATGCAGAATACATGTAAAGTAATCCGCGTCCGCTCGCCACGCTTAGGGCTCGGTGGCTCGCCACACTATATAAAATCAACTCCATGCGTAGTTGGATAGTGGGGGTATGAAATCACCCATGGGTGACTATACAATGAAAAATCGGGTCTTTACAATGAAAAATCGCATCGCATGCCTTTAGTGGCATGCGATGAAAAAAAATCTGGCGCCCAGATAATACACAAGTACCGAAAAAAGGTATTGTAAAAGATGAAGGTTTAATTAGCAGGAAGGTTTTTTTTATGTATTTTTTTTTATATTTAGGGTAAAAAAAAGAAAACATTATATTTACCGAGTAATTGCAGCAAAATAGTTCACCACTGAAGGCAGACAAATCTTCAGAGGGTTGAGCTGACACATAACAATTCGTTCAAAATTCAGAGCCTGCAGGTAGGTTAAACCTTTACAAAAACATAGAAAAAGTGATTAGCGCTCAACGTTTAAGACCATTACTAATAGAGAAACATAGCCATTTGCAATGTGTGAAGTATTTTATCTTTGGTGAAGGTGTGCATCTCAAGGGCTTGAATGGCCCCTCGAGGTCCTGTCTTGAATTATGGGGTTATTCTGGTAAACAACATTGTTGCTGATGAGTAATTGATATATGCCAATCATAATATTCCATAATATGGGGTATGTTGATGGCTGGAAATGTCTAAGTCAACAATAAATAGGTCGACAACATATGGTCGACACAAGCAATATGTCAACATGACAATGATCCTGACATGTGCACACTATTTTTTGACTAGTCATATGTGTGCCTTGGAATACATAAGAATGTGGGGAGCTTGGCGTCGGTCTTCTGGCTGTCAGTAATCGGATTGTCGGCATCCCGCCAGCTAACCACCCCTGTGCATTAAAACAGTAATTTCTCATTTTCACCAGGATTTTTCTTATTTGCTTGCTTTATGTAACTTATGCTCAGAAACCGCAACTTAAATATTAATGTTTTAAATGGGCCTCATTACTGCAGATCTGATTGTTTGGCCAGACAGCAGAATCGTTGGATATGTGACCACTGCATACCAATAACTCAATAAATATATATTATATACATCTCAAACACACAGTGCTACGGAGATTTACCTTTCCGCAAGTTCCCTTCTAAAAGTTGCTTGTGTCGGAATATCATGGTGTAGAACACAGCCTGGCAGGTAGCATAGAAGGGCCCATGGAAGCTAATGTCACAGTATGCCCTACTGCCAGCATCCTGGTTATCAATGTAGCCATGAAGCCAGTTCATGAGGAGATCGAGGCAAGCTTTCACGGTCCTGTAACACAGGAGAAGGGACACTGCATTATAGGCCTATGCTGATTAGAATACAGAATCTGGCGAGCATTCTATGCTGTACAAATGAAACCGTAACATATCTGGGAACTTCCTACCCTAATAGTCTGCTACGTACATCATCCTAAGTATGAATGTGCAGGGCTGGAAGTCACAGCATCCATACACTTACTTTTATGAGTGCACATTGAATAACTAGTTACTATGGGCTACAGTGTAGGGTAATACAAATAATTAGCAAATACAAGGGCAATGTCAGTTGTCTGCTGCCAAGCAATACTTATAGTTGAATTTAACATGCACAGTAGAGTATCTAGTTTACCCAAGCGGTATTTCTGAGTGACAATTTCACCACGGTCTCAGAACTGAACAGAGAGATACTTACACGATAGGAATAAACTTGGCTCGAGCCAAAAAGCTCCCAATGTAAGTGCCAGCCGTCTGTCTGATGATTGGAGGGTTGTTTGGATTTTGGAGTTTCTTCCACAGATGTTCCAAAAATGCTTCTGCAAGCCCCTGAATTCATGGTTACCGCAAAAAATAAAGTGTGGACATCGTTATACAGACTATATTTTTTGAAACAACATCTTTTGGATACATGTCTTCTATTGCACTGTACAATGAAGATGGAAAAAAAAATCATTGTGGCAATTTGCAAAATTGGCAGTGTCGCCATGAGGGGAATTCAACAAGGTGCGAGGTTTAGTTAAGAAAAATATAAACCTTGTGTACCTCACCCAATATTGAATTACAGCAGGTATGCTGCCCTCGATTCCCACCGTATCCAACTAAAGAAAATAAGTTACAGGGTTTCCAGCTCTAAAAACCCCATGGCACTCCGCCAATAGAATTTTCCCATGTGAGCATTTTTTGCCTATTGTTTTCCTTGCACTAAGTTTTAATAATATAAATATATTTGCAGGACTAAAATAAATAATATTAAATAATTCCTAAGGATCGCTCATATATTTAAAAAAACAATAATGATGTTCTTGTTCTATCCATTTCTTCAAGATCATAAGAGGCACAGGGAACACTGGGTAAAAAAAAAAAAAATTGGGAAAACTCTCCCAAAAATCGGTCACGTTCTGATTACATTTGGACGAGGAGTGAAAAAGTATACTCCACCATATCTAAAGGTGGATATAAAGAGCGCTCAGGAACTGTATACAGATGTGGCCATGCTCATCACAGGTGCCACTTTCATGGCATAACGTGCACACGAGCTGCTGCTCACGTGTCAGTTGCTGTTGACTCATTGAAAATACATTAGCTGGAAGCTAGTGGCAGCCAGTGCGACTTGTTGTGCCAAACCTACACTAGCAGTGGCTACATCTGTATAAGAAGTAGGACACTGCAACAGATCTTTGTTCTGTGAGTGTTGTAACACTGGAATTCAGATAATTGACATTTTTCAAACTACATTGCAAGTACATTAACATTTTGCTGGTAAACTACCAAACATTTAACATAAACACTTAAATTCGTATTGTGAGCAGTGTTCTCATCAGCAACAGGATTCTGGCGCTGGTATCTCAACTGCTGGAACCCAAACAACTGGATGCCAACTACATACCACCTAGGGATGCCAATCCCGGAGCATTTTTTCAATCCCGGGATTCGGGATTGAAAAATGCTCAATCCCGGGATTGGCATCCCTACTTGGGAGCTAGGTGCAGACAAGCACTATATGCGCATCCACACGCCATTTTTGGGGAGGAAAATCACTGGGCATTAAATAAACCACCCCCCTCTCTCCCACATTGCCTTACTTTTGAGAGGGGCAGGCGGCAGCAGAATGGAAGCAGGCTGCTGGTGTGATGCGCCGGTATGTCACTGGACTGTGCAGCCGGGAGAAGTCGGGCGGCGAGCAGGTTCAGTACTGCAGCCTGCGCAGTGTGACCACCTCCGGTGTCACAACTCGCTTGCTGCCCGACCTCTCCCGGCCACACACAGCCACAGGCAGCGGCGAAGAGCATCCGGAAGAAGGGAGCGGCGGTGCGGGGGCCTTTACTGGCTGCACAGTATGACGGGCAGCGTGACCTCTGACCACATCACGCTGCGCGTCTGAGCTGTGCATGATCAGGGACAGAACGAAGCAGCCTGGCAGCGTCTGAGCGAGTGCTCAGACGCTGCCCAGCATTAGACTAATCTAATCCCGAAATCCCGGGATTGGAAGCTCCAATCCTGGGATTCAAATCCCGGCAATTTTGGGGCCAAATCCCGGGATCCCGCCGATCCCGGGATTGGCCACCCTAATACCACCGGTTTCCCACATAAAATAAAGCTCGTACACATCTGCAAATACATAAGCCAACTGGAGCGACAAGGCGTCTCTGCTCCATCTACTGACCGACCTCATACAAGTAAGATATAGCTTTAAAAAAGGTAAAAGTGGGAGAAAGGCAGAAATTTGGAGTTTTGTACTGCCGATGATAGAGGGGGGCATGTATAAAAACTGCTCCACTCAGAATCAACAATAATTCTGTCCAGTTTAAAATGTGAAAGGACTTCACACATTGCCATCAAAAAGTTTATTAAGAAACTCGAATGCAGACTGCTGGTACATAATATTTACAGAACTCCTTCTGTCTGTGTAAGTGGTCTCTCAATAGCAGCACGAGGTGATACCTACCAGTTTGAAGCTGCAGATATAAAATATGACAAATTGCACATGGCAAGATGCGTGGGTTGGTAAAATCAATTTGTCAAATACAACCAGCAGATCTTTGTATACATCTTTTGTTTTGTTCAAATCCAGGATGCCTGCAAGATACATCATGATCGTACATTAATCTGATCTCTGCCCACACAGATTGAATACATTCTAAAAACGGATAGTAGATTTTAAAAAATAAATAAAAAATACCTAGGTGGTGTTTTGTACCACCAAATGTCCATAGCCCCTCACTGTAAAATAATGTCCCACCCCCAGTCAAAATATCACCACTTGCACCCTGTGACAGAAGATCCCAGCTGTATTGCCTGCTCCCCCAATATAATATTAATACAGTATCTCCCAGTTGCAGAGCATCCTGCCCCATCGCCAACAGGCATCCTGCATGGGTCACTTGATACGCCTATTTATATTTTTCATATATATCATCCCTTCCTTCTAGCAAAGTTCCTTATTGGTGGGGGAGAAGCAGCCCTCAAGCATCATTCCAATGCCAAAATATACTCCCCATTACATCCCACACTATACTGCAGAGTGCAGCAGAGCATGGGATGGGGGGGCTGATCAATGTCTGCAAGGAAATACTATACACAGCGGGGGGAATTCAATTGTTTATCACGTCTAAAGTACCGGGAGATCGCAGGGATGTAGTCAATTGAGGTTTTTGGTCATGCTAATTTGGGTCGGCTAAGCAGACTGAACTAATGGGGCAACGCAAAAAGTCTCATTTGAGAGCTCAGACAGATCACTTTTTGCTCACCAACCCTAGGGGGTACAAACTGAAGCGCAGGCGCCAGCAGCCAATGGCGCTCCAACGGTGCAATAACTAGATAGCTCAGTTGAGGGTGCCATCTGCCGGCACTGTATCAATTGATCACCTGTAACCACTGACATGCTGCAGCAGGGGTGGGCAAAATAAACTGCATATAGATGTTTGATTGAGGCTGTCACCTCATTGAAGACTGTGATGAAAACTGGAGAGCTTAATAGATCCTTAGAGAGATATACCGAGAGAGAGATATATATATATATATATATATATATATATATATATATATATATATATATATTTTTTTTCCCCAAGTCCCATTCACATCAAAATTCTCAAGAACAAAACAGCTGTCGCTATACTGCTTGTATAGAACAGGTCCATAACTTACCATTCGGGTAGCAGAATTCTTTGATGTAGGCAAAAAGAACAGACAGGGATAAGTCCAAGCGCTCGGCAGAAGGGTGCGCCATTGTGTCCGTTGCTGCCCTCTCCTGCAGCTCTTCATCTTCATCCTATGAGAGTAACATGCCTTAAGATGCTAGATGACAGGAGTCTGAGGTAACTAGTCAGATAAACATGGAACGTGCTCTTTTATAATCCTTTAACTCTATGCAGTTAGAACATAAACCTGCATGCCTTGATGTATAGTTCTTGGAACACTATAATATAATAAAAGACCCAGTTTACTCACCATGTTAAACAGCGCTTCTTCTGTAGCAGAGTGCTCCCCATTAGCGCTGCTTTCTTCTGCATCCTCTATGTCATGGCGAGGTGCGCTCACCTGATAACCACCCAACAGGAAAACAAAGGATGAAAATCAGCAATACAATAAAACTCAATGTAGAACCAATTTGTACATTTGATTCCAGATGCCACCTCACTGTAACAAGTGTTCATTCTAGCACCCGCTATCTTTTAAAACCCATGCAGTTCCTCTTCCCTGCCTGGGGTGTCGCTGTCTGCTGTTGTGCTTCTAGCACAGTGTGGTCTGTATATCAGCACTGATATGCAAACCAGACCTGTGCTAGAAGCACTACAGCGACATCCCAGGCAGGGAAGAGGAACTGCATAGGTTTTCAAATTATGAGAGGTTCGCAAATACCTTTAATGTAGTTGGTTTGGACACTTTCCTGTTTCTCACAGCATCATGTGGTATAATCTTTGGATAAATTTGGCAGAACTCCCTGACTGGGAAGACTGCCAATGGTCTTTAATGATCATGGTTTAATTTCTATCCTGTAAATTGATGGACCTAAATTTCTTTGTAAATAGTCTTACGATAATTTAAAGACATTTGTGTTGGTACTCGCTATGCCGACAGATCTTTTGACATAGTGGCCAATTTGTGAAGCACACACACTTAACAATCGGTCAATGTGTCTGTCCTGTGGGTAATACTGGGTGGGCATTTAAATTTGACCACCCAGCTGTAAAGTCCCGTGTATGCGCCATTGGCCTGTTATCCGTAGACACAGCCAGATTTGTCAATATATCTTCAAGGTATATCCGCATTGGCTGTGCTTAACGGTTGATGCGACATGACTGAACGATATTGTGTTACACACCTTCAGAGGCACTACAGAAACACGGCCCGTTCAATAAAAAGGACAATATAGATATTAGTGTATAACCAACTTCTGATCACTGCAGAAATCTTTTCTCCATGACTTGGTGTTAACACAAACCAGAATGTTTCACCTACAATTACCAAGGTCTTTGCTTTGATACACATGTGTAAAGTTCAGTGGCGTTTTTTTATCTATGGGCTGCAGGGCTGCAGCCCCCCAGGTAAAATCCGCCAGTGTAGTGAAGCCAGATGCAGTCTGTGAGACTGCACTGGCTTCACTGTGACTGGGAGTGACTTCCTATTGGAAATCGAACCTGCCAGTCATCAAGGCAGTCCCATTGGGAGGTGTTCCCTCCCTCCGGGACGCCTTACTGAGGGCTGCAAAGCATATTTCTCGATTGCGCATGCGCAGTACCTACATCGGTACTGCGCACGTGCCGGTCTTGGTGTCTGTCATTTGTATTATACAGGCGCCAGGACCATGATTCCCTTCTATGGGCTGTTGCCCAAGCAGTCCATAGAAGCTGGTCACATGCGCCATATATGTAATCATAGTACAGGCACCGGACCAGGAGGAGAGGTAGTGACGACAGGGGGAGGGGGTGCCTGCATCGTGGTACCCAAGTGGCAGCTGCAGCAAGAGGCAGCCCCCCTCCCCCAAGAAGGTACGAGCCGCCACTGATAAAGTTGCTGAAGAAATATTATGCACTTAATTAGCACCACCTGAGTCAAATAAACTTGGTCACAGAGACCACCTTTGGGAGTAGGTGAGGACTGTG
Organism: Crinia signifera; assembly: GCF_055691185.1. NCBI lineage: Eukaryota > Metazoa > Chordata > Amphibia > Anura > Myobatrachidae > Crinia > Crinia signifera. Next base: position 70,199,084 of record NC_139223.1, on the reverse strand, counting down.
ATTCATTAATGTCCTGATCTGTAACATGCGCTAATACCTACATGACTATACAAGCAACAAATGAAAGTCTACTGAGAGTACAAAGCGCTCTAGAAGACAGCAACACACCATTTAGCCAACGACTGAAATGGCAATTGGGAGTTTTGGGAGGTATACTTGTGTAGCATTACTTGTAGGCATCACTAGGAAATGAGAAAAGCAATGCCAGTGATAAGCTATGGATACCTACATCAATTTTCAGCAACTTTTCTATTACAAGTTCCAAAATGTCAAGCCTGAGCACTGGGAAGTAGATGGTTATCCGGAGAAGGTTGTGTATGTAACACTCCTGGCAGGAAACAGAGATAGGTGAGCTGTTAGAGACACACACAACCCACAGATACCAAAATAACATAACATAACAGAGAACATTTAGCATACATTTAGGTTTTATGATAAAGTATTTTATGCCTAGATGACTGGACTTTTCATATCTTAATATATTTGAAAGGCAAGCACAGAGAGAACCTGCAAAATACTGTTTACAATACATACTGTAAGACAAAATAAAATTCATAAGTTCATGTATTAGTGTCATACATACAAAGTAATACTGAATCTGAAACACCACATAACAAATCCACTTATGTTACAGTCTCTTCTTGTACACTATTAGAAGACATAGGCCAGTATTCAATGCTCTAATTTTTTTCGGTGAACTGTACTGTTTTTTGGCGAAATCTGCAATATTTTTCTCTCAAAAAATGATATTCAACGTATTCAATGCTAGCTGTTCGCCGAAAGTGAACAGCGAATGTCGGCCAATTCATCGTTTCATAGTCGCTGCTATTCCCTGTTGTATTTCTATGGGTTTTTTTTGCCTATTTTGCCGAAAGTGTATTCAATGCCAAAATCTGTGTTCACTTTTTTTTAGGTGAATTGAAATTTTATCTTTTTTTTTTGGTGTCTACAAGTCATTTTTTTTATTATTTGAAGGAACTTGCTTATTTTATTTCTTTAAAAATATAAATCTATAGATTTAGATTTTTTTGTTTTATTTTTCCCCCCCATTATTTATGCAGGGGGCGGGGACCTGCTAATTAAATATGCACTGCACTGGGTCCTGCTCATTAGATATGCACGGAGCGGGACCAGCTCAGCGCACACTAGTGCCTGGGTCACCCAGCCCTCTCTTCTGTGGATACATGTGTGTTGCAAAATTCCATCCCACTCTGCAGCGGCCGCCCTGTCCCCATCCTGCCTGTGCAGCGCCGGGCGTCCGCCATCCCGCCTGCCACGATGTGTCGCCGTATTGTGCTTTTTTTGCCGTCAGGGGCAGCGAGCCCCTGAGACGTTCAATACAGTGACTGACGGGCTGGCGGCTAATCCAGGTGATGGGCACGCGAGCACAGGCAAAACCAGGACAGCGTACACTGCCCCTGCGCTCGCTGGGGCATTGAATACAAGCCCTAGAGTAAGAGTACCATGCTGTAGAGAGTCAGGTAAAAGCTGAAGCTCCTCTTGCGTCTATAAACTCATAGGGATGCCGGCGGTCAAAATACAGACGCCGGAATCCCGACCACCGCAATGCCGGCACTTTGTCACTCTATGGCTGTCCACGACACCCATAGAGGGAGAATAAAATAGTGTGCCAAGCGTAGCGAGTCACCGTGCCCACAAGGGGGGGGGGGGCAATCCACGGCTCCCCCGTCGGCATTGCGGCGTTTGGGATTCCGGCGTCGGTATTGCGACCGCTGGCATATCATACCGGATCCAACTCATGTGCGGTTATGAACGGTTTGTCTAATATTCGCACCAAGGTCAAAAACATCCTAGTGCCATAAAATGAATTCAATCTTAAATTTTGGCTGCCAACAACGCTGCTCAGCAGATGCTCTGCCCAGGTTTGGTGAGAAGTGCTCCAACAGTCTCCGCCACAGGAAGTCCTGCCCCCACAGTAATGGAGGGTATACTGTACACTACACCAACATTAGCAGGATATGTTGTTTCCTGCCAAATTGGAAGGACAGACCATGCAGTGTATTGAGTAATTCAGCTATTCCATGGCTTGCAGACGATTGCTTGTGCTGCAGTCTATCAAAATATATTGTTTCAAATTCCATGCATTGCACCGGAGTCTGCGAGTCGCAGCTACTGCACTAGCAATCTGCGGGATCGCAGCCTGGTTGGGGTAGCATGCAATAGATCATATGCAAAAGTACCGCATGTGATGCTGCCACCCTGGGAAGATCCAGTGCAGCTCTAGGGGGGGGGGGGGGAATTTTGTGCGACTTCTACAGAAGAAGTAGTCATAATGTATGAGGGCCTTAAGACAAAAGTTGAGGATTACTTGTTTGTCAATTGGTTACCTGTAAAGACTATTACAGTACTATTACAATTCGACCAAAACAAAACCCACACAGTACAGTATGGAAACAACTATGATAGCTGGTTTATTTAGCTGGTTGTTTTGATATACTGTACAGGGCACACTTGGTTTATCAATGGTGATTTAAGCCACAGCAGTATCAGTTTTGAAAAGTAGGTTGATGGCCCCTTATGGTGACAATTGTCCAGCCATGTAGGATTAGGTCGGTAATCAGTCCTGTTCAGTCCCAGATGTAGAATGAGCAACTCGGGTTTATAGAAGCAAAGATGGGCCCAGAGGAGGAGTCAAGTTGAATTAATTCAAATTTAGTATTAAGAAAGCCATGCGTGGCTAAAAAGGGGTGTGGCTTCATGTAAAGGGTTGTGGCCTTGTAGGAATCCTGCTGACATCACATAAGGTTAATGTTACACTGAACACATCGCTCCTGCCAGTGAGGAGTTGGCATTTTGGTGTCGACCCTGGGAAGTAGCTCTTATCACAGCATCATCCTTGTGACACCCCTACCCCGCCGTCCAGGATGCTTTCAGAACAAAAAACTACAGTAAGGCTGACTAGCACACCAGTGGAATATGTGATTTGACAGAAGGAGAAGCCCAGTCTAGTTTAACCATACAGTATTGTTTATTGAGTAATAGTTAACCTGGTTGAGGAGCATGAAGTGGAGCAGGGCTCAGACAGATCAACAGCCTCTTGGATTGAGTAGGGGTGTAGACGCTGAAACAGCAGCGTTACAGGTAATAGTATCTCAGGAGATAAGAAGGAGACATCTGTCTCTCACTACGTCACTCATACACAATGACAAGAGGGTGCCGGATATGCAATGCAATAGTAGTGGAAGCCATCTTGATCGTGATTGAAGCATCATCTTTAAAGGAGCCATACGGGACACGGTTTAATATTCTTACAATAGGAGCATAAAGCTTAGCCGGGAATTCTCATTTTGCCATATCCGCACAAAGGAGAGGCTAGAGGGACTGCAATCTACGGGATATCCGAGACCATTGATTAAGCTTAGCCCATGCTTCAGAAAGCAACAGGTGGAAGATGGGAAAGAAAGCATTTGTTTATTTTTATAGTTAAACAGGGAAGTCTCTGCAATATACGATTACTCAGTGTTTCTGATTTGTAATGTCTAGCTCACGATACATACTAAATCATTCACTCCAAGCTTCCATTTGTAATACCTAGACAAGATACATAATATTGGAGCTTTCTGACACCTCTCCATCCCCTGGAAGAAAAAGTTAGAATACGATTACTCCTGAGATCTGCAAACCCCAGGAAGATACGGATTCTGTGGTAGTTGTAGCTCTCTCTGGAAAAACAGTTGTCGCACTGACCACAGTAGACCCAAACTGGAGATCTCAGTGGGTGGTATTGCCTCTTCCTCTGAGTCCTGTAAATCCTATGGAAGGAGCAGAGCATGAAGGGTCCTTGCTTAGCTCCACTGGACATGTGGTAAGCTGTAGGAGCTCACCAACAGCCTGTGCTAGAATCTGGTCTTATATTGGCTCTACAATCTCAGTGGGTGTAGCTGAGCAAAGTCGCTGGTCCTATGCCTAATATGTTCTGCACCCTGGACTGGCCGCCAATCTGAACATTTGGAGCAGGCAACGTACCACCTCCAGGTTCAGCCCCCCTTTTCAGACAGAAAAAAATGATGAAAGAAATGTATAGGACAGCTACAGTCACACAACCCATGAAAATATCCAGCAGTAACAGAATACAGCATGTACAGTACATGAATCACTGGTTTCGATGAACAAATAGCAACTGCAGGTAAAATTCTAAAGGCCAGAAAAGCAAAAATATATGCAATAGACAAATGTGTGTCTAGCTAAACTCAAATTGACTGCAACACATGTAAGCCCTTAGAGGAGTCATCAACTAAAGGATTTCCTTTTTAGATAAACATTTAAAATCGAAATCTTACCAGAATTCTTGGAGATTTGTTGACATAAGGAAATCTTTCCACAAGAATTGGCATTAGAAATCGTGGTGCGCTGCAGAAAATAAAAAAAAATATGAGCTCAAGATCCCGCGAAACACTCACATGTACATTTTAACAATCTTTATTTACTTGACTGAACAGAAACATAGAAAGTGGCAACATAAGAATCTCTTGGTCCATCAAATTTGCCTCTTACCAATTGGTAAGCTCCAACCTATTTGATCCTTCGTGGTTTGTAAAATTCTTACACCTGTCCTAAACATATTTAAACTTTTGTACTGTCTAATGTAGGGTACACACGATTTGGGCTCAATTCCCCCAATTTCAATAAATTATGTAAATTGGGCATGTCTTGGCATGTTTTAGATCCTATGCGCTGGACGTTTTGCAGATTCTACCTGCTGCAGGTAGGATTTGAAAATTAACCTTTCAGCTGGGTACAGACCGGGATCGGAAGCAGATTGTGTGCGAATATTTTATTGTTGTCTCACGATCATGATCGTTCTTGTGTGTACCCAGCATTAGCCTCTACCACCTCTAATGGGAGGCTATTTGACATATCCACTACCCTAACTACTGGACTGTAAAGTTAAAGCCGGATTCATAAAAAGGTACATAAATGCAAAGTTTACGCACATCTTTTGACTCGTAGCGGTTGCTGGGACAGGCCGAGCTCTTGAAAACAGAGCCGTCAGCCCCATTTGAGATGTGCCAAGGTTAAGGTCTGCATTTTCCAATGCAGGTTTACTGGCAGCAGAGATTAAGCAACATTAAGCGGTGGTTGATGCTGTGGTCGCGATAGTTACCCAGCCCTGCATCTTCCAATGCAACACTCATATCTCAGATAACAGCATTGGACATTTTGCCGTAAGACTCCTCCTAATGCTTTTGCATAGAAATTGCTTTTAGCATCAACCTCTGAATCAGACCCTTGGTGATGAACATTTCTTGTCCTTTAATGATATAGGAGCGAGGCTGAGAGAATCCTGATACATTTCCTTCAAACAGTGCAGCCCTGTAGATAATATACAGTAGTACATCTCTCAGTGGGATGCAGAGAACATGCAGCCAAGGTTATGCTGAAACATAGGAAAAATAACAGTTCACAAAAGATAGCAATTTAAATCAGTAAAGAAATGTGTACTTACGATGGAACATATTGTGCTATCATCTGTAATGCTCTGTGACAGGTATTAAACCTTGCAAATATATCTAAAGAAAGCAAATAAACATTTTCATGGAAATTATCTGTACAAGACCATTAATATAGTATCTTGATCATGTGTATCTTGTAATAGTCTTAAACAGACTCTACAAAGGGTACCAGTATCTGAACAGTGAACAGTTTGTATATTCTCCCCGTTGCTTGCGTGGCATCACTCTTTATCAAGAATAAACTGCATTGGGCAAGATGGACTAAGCTTCAAAAAGTGATAAAGTGGAGAGTGATAAACAACCAGCCTGTAGCATGACAGTTAGACCCCTTTTCTATTGACCCAGGATTTTTACCCAGGACTGCAGCTGGGTTTTTATCTGATAAAACCCGGTAATGAGCTGTGGAAATGGCTCTTACTCTGGTTTTTTGAACCAGGCAGGGGAGGCTGGCCATTGCGCAGGCCCCTCCCGCTGCTCACCCACTACTGACAACCCTCCTCCCGGCAATGCCTGCACGTCTTTTATTGCCCCTCGCTATCCCTTAACATAAGTATTGAGACAATTCAATATAAAACTACGCTTACCTTCAGCTTCATCTTCCGAATCAGAGACATGCACATTACCATCGCTTATGAGAACACGAGCTGTTAGGAAAAACAATGCATTTAAACACATATGTAAAATGGGGGGTATTGTTGTTAGTTGCAAGGCACAATTAGCATGGCGCTGCACCCTCTTCCTTTAGCCATCGCCCACAGGCATATACAGAAGAAGAAACCGCTACAGTGTTAACAGCGGAGAAACGATTCAAGGATCTGGGTATTAATTTCCAATCCCCCTGCCAATACAGCCTGCTGGTTTTTATATTGGAGCCCTCCGTTCAAACCCTGATTGTGGCAATCTGTTTTTTCGCCTATACTGAGATCCGGAACGAGCTTGTGCCCGCTGCTGCTGTGTCCTGCAATCAAGTGATGGACGGTTCACTCCCTGCTGATTCCAACAGCGGCAGCAGGTCAACAGGAGACGGCTGCCATGTGGGTGTAGCTGGAGCCAACCGCGAGTTCCAGCTCCCACTGCTGCCGGTAGACTCCACATCAAAAGCATTAAGCAGAAATTGGAATTTCTTCACGCAGGTTTGGATTTCCCTTACACCCCAAAAATACAACTGAGGGTGAGAATCTCAATTTCAATCCCATTAAGCAATTGACACTATATTAAAATGGTGGAGCTCTAATATTTTCCCAGGACTTGGCTATATCTGAATTTAACATTAATTCAGCAGAAAGTGCAATCAATATATGTATATTTTTATTTATTTTACTTTATTATAAGTGTATATATGCATATATTTTTTATTTTTAATATATTGTCTAATTAACAATACATTTTATAAATATTCATACAAGTGTGTGGTGCTCTCTTATATGTATGTAGGTATATCTACATATACATATATTCACCATATACAGAGCATACACTGTCTATCCTACTAAGATCGCAGCATTTGCCTATCAACATAGGCTTAGATCTGTCAGCACACATCGCGGCTGCACAGCCAATATATCAAATCAACAGTTTACAGTTTATACATAGAATATTACTTGGTGAAAACACTTACCTGGTACAAAGTGTGAGACGATCATGTTCAGACAGGAACGTAAGTACACAGTCTGGGCTGATACAAGGTTGCCCAAAAAAGACAGATATTCTTCCACAACTTCTTTGCTTCTGTTCAGCCATGGTAGTTTCTATAGGATGACAGACAGGCTAGAACCACTGCAGTTGTACTGTAGCTGTTTTATTGTATCCAAGGATCACATTAAATTTACCAATCAAAATGTTCAGAGGACCCTTATAAACAGTAGCCTACCGCCACCTCTTCCCTCCCACCCCTTATCTCTGTTACCCATCTCTTGACTCTTTTTTTGTTATGCCTACATCCCTTTTTCTCTCTTCCCCACCCAGTCTCTGGCCTCTGCTGCCTCTCCTCTTTTTCTCCCCCCTGCTCACTCAGTTTACCTTGTCCCCTATCTCTTCTTTCTCTCTCCTCTGCTCTTCCCCCTTTCTCGTACTCCCCCTCCATCAGGTATACGGTTACTAGGTCAACATACATACATACATACATACATACAACACAAGGTCTGCATTAGGTCGACATAGTCAAAAGGTCTACATGGCTTTATGTTGACAGGGTAATTAGGTCGACACGAGCAATAGGTCGACAGTCAAAGGAGAACATGGGTTTTACCTTTTCTTTGAACTGACAGCTGGTATTTTATGCCCTACCATTCACTAGGGTGAGGATGGAGAATAGAAGAGTGTGCCCAAAGCATTGCGAGTGCAGCGAGAGGACAAGATGCACTGATACGGTGGTCCATGTCGACAACCGGGACTTAAAAAAATGTAAAGAACCCATGTCAAACTTTTGACTGTTGACATACTGACCCTGTCGACCTTCATGTGGTCAATCTAATGATCCACACCCCTCCATCTCACCTCTCTTTATCTCCCCCTACTCTTTGATTCTCTTCTTTCCACCTCTTTCCACAAGCTTCCCCAGTCTCTGCCTCACCGACACACTCTCTGCCTCTCCGACACACTCTCTTGACTACACCTTCTCTTTCAATCCTTCTCTAACCTCTTTCTCACCCTAACACATTCTCTCTCTTTCCCCGACCATTAATTTTTACGCCTGTCCCTTCCCCTTTGTGTGACACCTATTTCACATCTCTCTCATTCCCTCTTTTTCCATGAAGCCCCCTCTCTCCCTGACCACCCTTCTCTCCCTATTCACCACTCTTTTGGACACCCTCTGTCTCTCACAAAGGCATTGCAGTGATGATAGTGGGGGAATGGTAGCTCAATATAGGTGTGTGGGATCCAGAAATAGTGCAGTTGGACCCCAACTGTATAAAAGGAGGGGTCTCTGGGACCCACACATCACGATCACAGTGTCTAGGTAAATTGCTGGATGGTATTTTCAATAGTCCGTAAACCGGATTGGATGGAACATGTAGTTGCTCCTGACTCTATACCAATATAATCTAGCAACCCTCTACTCCTTGGCAAGTACATTTTAAAAATCTCCTGTGGCGTAAGATGTGACCCAAACAAAAGTCCCAAGTTAATATATAGATATCTTCAGAGAGAGTGAAAACAAACCCAGGATAAACGAATATATAGACCCCCAGAGCACAAGCTCACCAGGACAATGCTGACAAGCTGCTCGTAGTCCACAGTAAGGTAGGTTACCGATATCCGGAGTTCGTGCAGCCAGCTCACAATTTGCACATCCTGTAGAATGACCAAAGAAATCATTTACATACAGTGTTGTGAGCGACTGTATATGTGCCAGAATGTGCTTTCAAAAATCAGATTTGTGCCTCTCGTAGAAACATAAGCAATTGGTTTAATGGCCAGGAAATAGGCATTTTATACATAATCAGACCTCCATAGTGAAATGCAGCAGTGCGCTTGGAAGTCACCCCCAGTACTCCTACTGCCTCCATAGGTGCACAGAGTAGCAGCAACACTTCTAAGAAAGCTAGAAGCAGGTGTCAGATCACAGTCCATCCACATATCAATTCATAACCACCGCTTTCAGTATATAAAATGTTTACATTTTTCGCCTTGAACATTTCTGGACTTTTTATTATGTCTTAAGGGTCATTTTAGATTACATCAAATAAACCCAAACAGCAGATTGTATTAGTTTATAGCTGGGTTCACACTGGAGGTCAGAAAGGGAAATGAAACCCCATCAGGCCAGATTGCCAGTACACTGGAGGGATTTTACTGAAATATGGACAAACATTGTTCCATCCTTCATTAACATGCAAGGTGGCAATAGGTTTGATACGGCACATCAATCCTAGCGGCGTCACAATCGACTGGACAACATATTGCTCAATGTGCACCCGGTTTGAAGTGAAGGAGAAGGTTTTTAGTAAACAAAGCAAGAGTGCGAAGATTGTAGACATGTGAAAACAAAGCTGACACATTTTGCACACTTTCCCTTCACAACGGACAATGGAGTATAAATAACAATATCAGTATATATATTTGATTAGTGTCAATAAAGAGGGACATACTAGCAATTCAGCCAACATGCCATAGATAGTAGCCAGACTTTACATTACCTTTATATCGGGGTCTGATAACTGGTGCTTTAGAAGTTCAAAGTCTTGGGTATTTCCCTGGAGAACGAAAACAATTACACTTCTGAAAGTCAGGGATAATATTTATAACTAATCACTGTAGTTTAGTTACTGACAGAGATGCGGGTTGTTATGTTTTTTGGTCGCTTCAGCGTTTATACTACACATGGGTCATTTAACAAGTTTAATCACAGATCAGAGGTCCTCTACTCCCATTCACAAATATCAACATGTAATGTTTTGTAAATGTCTTTAATCATGCAAAGGGTGAGAAAATCAATGTTGCTGGGTCAGTAATCATTGCACCTGCTTCCACAGACAGAAAACATGACCTGCTGGGAAAACCTGAGGGTTGAGGTTCAGACACCCAGCTTTAGATCATTATTGTAACAAAGTTCTAGTTCTGGTCTATGTAGTAGAGGTCCCATTGGTACAAGGCCTAACAGTTACTTAAAGAGCTTTGTGCAGCACAGTGTTTGGCGGTGAAAGGATCATGGTCATTATATGGTCATTCAGTTACTAGGTGAAAGATGTACAAAGCAGTGAAGAGTGGAGGAGTGAGCCAGTGAACAAGCTGCCCAAGGCAACCAATTAGCATTAAAGAAACAATTACTGTAGTTGCATATTAATAATGATACAGCGGGAGGGGGCGTGGCCTGGAGTAGATAGAACCAGGACGTTTTTCTCAGGACGGGTTTTCCCACCTAAATCCTGTCTAAATATCCTTTTCAGAAAGCAATATTGCTCCCTGTTTTGGTGAAGAGGCCCCCCTACACTACCGCGATTGGGGATGATTTCACCCATTCCCGAAGGCCCAGAACGGGTGCACGGACCACGAAACCACCTCAGACTCTCCTCCCGGCGACAGGGAACAGGTGCCGCATGCGAACCATCACATGTGAAAAGACCTATGTGATGTATAGCATGTGACTGCCACCCGGGAAGGTCCCGGGTGGCTCGCGGGGGATTGGTCGGCCATACACTGCTGCTAGAGATTGCAGTAGTGTATGGCCAGCTTAACACCTGGTCTACAGCTGTGGCTGTATGTACCGGAGTGAACTTACGTGGAGTGGGCATGCTGACATGGTGTTCTTGGGTCCGCTGGCTGTATCCTCGGTGAATGTATCCTCCTGCTATTCATCTAGCATTCCTGTGGACATCTCAATTCTCATTGGCAATGATTCCTGTGGTTAGGATTTGTCTTTCTCCGGCTGTTATTGGACGCATGGCTGCCTTGCTCTGGTGGTGTGCGTGCGGTCGCGGCCATTTTGCAATCAGCAGGCTCTGCATTGTGACTCGGCAACAACAGTACCTCAATTTTTTTTTGTATAACCTGTCTGCTGCACACAGCTGTGTGCTGGTGGTGGTGCAAGGTGACTAACAGCTACCAGTCTAGCCTGTACAACTGGCAACGTGCTAGCTGCCACCATGTTCTCTTGAAAGTCCTCTGCAGTAGTGTGTTCCCTCCTGCACCTTTATCCCTTTGAGCAAGTAAATGTGTTACGCATATAAATATGGAAGCCTTACTACACCAGATAATGTAGGCTGTTAATGCCTCTGCAAACAGGCTTCTCAACAGGTTTACTGATATACAGATGGATATCATCTCTCCCTCCTGCACCCATGTGAAGTGTGCTGAAGTGTCTAAAGGTGCCCCTACACTGTACAATATCCCCATGTGTTTTGAACTAGATTGCATCGCATGCGATTTGTGTGTGATGCGATCCAAAGCTAGTTAAAAAAGCATGTGCTGCAAAGACTCTGTGCTGTGCGATGGGATGCCCGCATCGCACGGCACCCTCGCACCATGTATGGGCACCTTAAGTGCTGTGTTGCTGCAGCACCTATAGCTCCTGTGTCTCTGTATATCCTGGACATATGCTTTCAAAGAATTGTGTCTGCATTTGTCATTCCATGGTATATCCTGCCTAGATGCTTTGCAACAGCTGAAGTTAACGAATAGGATAGAATCCCTTTATTTGTCTCACAATGGAGAAATTTGCAATTGTTACAGCAAGGTTCAAGTACAGATAAGAGTAAAATAGAGTAATTGCTTGTTCCCGTGATAGTGGAGACGAGTTTGTTGCCATGTCTCCGTCTTTTCATGCCTTTAAATACTGGCCAGAATAATGAATTGCACCGCATTGAAATTTGTGATGCCCTTTCCACATGTCATCTACCCTTTTCCTATTATTTGTCTTACTGATGTAGACTTACCTATGTGTATCCTGTTTGTATGTTCACTATAAATGAACTTCTAATATGCAACCCTGCATCATATGCCATATAAGAAAAGTGTACTATACTTGCATACGCTGTGGGAGAGCGGAATCTCGTTCAGCCTAGCTTATGGCCATCGGTCTAATGCCCTTGACATTTCTTTGTTATAATATCCTGGAATTTGGTGGGTGGGTTGTTTAGATTAATATAGTATAGAGTGGGTATACTGGGGGGGAAAAGTTTTTGGGATCCAAGTATGCTTGAGTTATACAGGGTGGGGGAATTTAGGGAGGTTTGCTTTTTTTTTTTTTTGGTATATTTTATTCTAGTTGGTCTTAAATTTTGTCAGGCATTAGTTGGATATGGCAAGGATTTTTATACCAGATTCTTGTATTCATTTTTAGATTTATTGTTTCGTTGTTTCTGTATGGCGCCTACAGTAATTTGGGACGATATACTTGCGTTTGGAATAGTGCAACTTAAATATCTATGCAATATACCCTAATTCTATATACTTCGCTGTATTACTGAGATACTGGTTTTGACACATGACAATTCTGCCTGCCATAATATGATTACTTATTACATCTCTCCTCACTAGTAACTGAATGACAATGATACTTCCACCACCATAGACTGTGCTGTACCAAACTCATTATGTAACTGTTAGGCCGCTGGGCCTTCACTGCTTCGTACATCTTCCTCTACATAAGGAATAGGATTGATCCAAGAGATAGAATTTGTAATAGGACTTTCATCTTTAGATCACTGACTAACATATTCTACCTGATAATAATTACCTGTGAATACTTTGACAGAACTTCGGTCAATTTGCCACCAAACCTGACCGTTTTCTTCGGTGGGGAGCATAGAAACTCATTACTTTCGGTCATCATGATGTCTCTTGTAGTGTGGACTGATATACTGTGGGGGGAAAGAACATGGAAATTTAACTGAGAGCCAAACTGTATATAAAACATGTTAATAGATAAGACTAAGGGGTGGGCGATTCAGCTTTTCAATGTTCTTAGGTCGAATTTAGATTTGACCTATTCACTCAAAGTGGCCATCTTTCGACTAGTCCCAAAAAAAAAAAAAAAAACGTCACGGTCAAAAATACATGGATCGGCAAAATTGCAGACTTTTTTAAATTTTATTTAGCCATTTAATCGCAGAAACTAATTTCACCAAATACAAGACAATAAATAAATTCAACTACGGGTAAATTTACTAAAGCAGTTAAAAATGAAAAAAGGTGATATTTTCCATACCAACCAATCAGATCCTATCATTTACTAGGATGCAACAGAATAATGATAGACAGAATCTGACCGGTTGCTATGGGCAACTTCACATCTTTTCATTTTTAGAAGCTTTAGTAAATTTTCCCCTAAAGGCCACCATACACTAGTACAGTGGTGGCTAACCTTGACACTCCAGCATTTTTCAACTACACATCCCAGCATGTCCTGCATCAGTTTTAGCATGGCTAAATAGTAAAACTGTAGCAGGGCATGCTGGGATGTGTAGTTCAACAACAGCTGGAGTGTCAAGGTTAGCCATCACTGCACTAGTAGGAGGTTTCACACGCGGTAATTTTTCAAATGGCTCGGAGGCTGGATTACATGCTATACACATTGTATGTGGTTACTCTGCACACAATGTATTGCATGCAATCCCATTCTCCGCACGAGGATATGAATAATCCTTGTTGCAGCACTGACAATCTCCAGTTCCAAAGCACACAGGACTGCACATCAGATTAGAGTTAGTAATGTAAATGTCATACAATTTCACACTCGATTTATCGGCCTGGTGCCTTGAAAAAATGCCCAAATCACACTATTGTATCAGGGCCTTTAGAGTGATACTGTAATACCCATTTCACATAGCCATCAATAGCACGGGTTACTGGACATGAACAAGCAGCAACTCTGGATATTGTGCAGTGTGAAAGCATATGTTGGAAGAACGAGAGTAGTAGAGAAAAAGTGGGTGCACGCTGCAGATAATTGTGCCAGGCGTCCAACTGATAATTCTATTTTTAAAATTAACTTTTATTCTTATAATCATTAAAATAGAGGGTGTACTATTTATACCTTCTTGCGAAGACAATAGTATAGACGTGCAGAAAGTCAGAAATTGTAATTAAAATCGAGATGTGGATGCTTTGTGTATACACGTTTCAAGAACTTTATGTGTTAGTTCTTATGACCTTAAGAAGAGGGTATTCTTAGTACGTATTTATTGATATTCTATATTTTAGTATATACTCCGCATCTGACTTTTCCTGCTGTACTTTCTGTTTTCAGCAGATAGTCATATTCTGCTATACAGACAGCTTTATTCAGATACAGTGTTGCACTTTTGTTCTGTCATATACGGCTATACAGACAGCTTTATTCAGATACAGTGTTGCACTTTTGTTCTGTAATATACGGCTATACAGACAGCTTTATTCCGATACAGTGTTGCACTTTTGTTCTGTCATATACGGCTATACAGACAGCTTTATTATTCCGATACAGTGTTGCACTTTTGTTCTGTCATATACTGCTATACAGACAGCTTTTTTATTCAGATACAGTGTTGCACTTTTGTTCTGTCATATACTGCTATACAGACAGCTTTATTCAGATACAGTGTTGCACTTTTGTTCTGTCATATACGGCTATACAGACAGCTTTATTCAGATACAGTGTTGCACTTTTGTTCTGTCATATACTGCTATACAGACAGCTTTATTCAGATACAGTGTTGCACTTTTGTTCTGTCATATACGGCTATACAGACAGCTTTATTATTCCGATACAGTGTTGCACTTTTGTTCTGTCATATACGGCTATACAGACAGCTTTATTCAGATACAGTGTTGCACTTTTGTTCTGTCATATACTGCTATACAGACAGCTTTATTATTCAGATACAGTGTTGCACTTTTGTTCTGTCATATACGGCTATACAGACAGCTTTATTATTCCGATACAGTGTTGCACTTTTGTTCTGTCATATACGGCTATACAGACAGCTTTATTCAGATACAGTGTTGCACTTTTGTTCTGTCATATACTGCTATACAGACAGCTTTATTATTCAGAAACAGTGTTGCACTTTTGTTCTGTCATATACTGCTATACAGACAGCTTTATTCAGATACAGTGTTGCACTTTTGTTCTGTCATACTGCTATGCAGACAGCTTTATTCAGATACAGTGTTGCACTTTGTTCTGTCATATACTGCTATACAGACAGCTTTATTATTCAGATACAGTGTTGCACTTTGTTCTGTCATATACTGCTATACAGACAGCTTTTTTATTCAGATACAGTGTTGCACTTTTGTTCTGTCATATACTGCTATACAGACAGCTTTATTCAGATACAGTGTTGCACTTTTGTTCTGTCATATACGGCTATACAGACAGCTTTATTCAGATACAGTGTTGCACTTTTGTTCTGTCATATACTGCTATACAGACAGCTTTATTCAGATACAGTGTTGCACTTTTGTTCTGTCATATACTGCTATACAGACAGCTTTATTATTCCGATACAGTGTTGCACTTTTGTTCTGTCATATACGGCTATACAGACAGCTTTATTATTCCGATACAGTGTTGCACTTTTGTTCTGTCATATTCTGCTATACAGACAGCTTTATTCCGATACAGTGTTGCACTTTTGTTCTGTCATATACGGCTATACAGACAGCTTTATTCAGATACAGTGTTGCACTTTTGTTCTGTCATATACTGCTATGCAGACAGCTTTATTATTCCGATACAGTGTTGCATTTTTGTTCTGTCATATACGGCTATACAGACAGCTTTATTATTCAGATACAGTGTTGCACTTTTGTTGGTAATAATTGGATACAATTTTATCCTTTTTTCCTGATGGCTTTGCAATAAATTGCAGTAATTTGTACTCTCTTTAGTAGTTATACTTTAATGTGGTCAATCTTTCTATTAGATAGTGCAAATGTTCAGTCCCCTCTACTGGGTCTGATATATATATTATATTCTCTGCTTATGAATAATACTTTAATAACCCCTGTAGTCAGATGTGAAATATCTTTGCATTCATCCCATGTTCAACACACTCACACACAATGAATCAGATTTTGAACAGTATGCATTTTTATTGACATAGTCCTGTTGCTAGATATTATTTAGATATGGATATTCAAGTGTGTTTTGTGTCATTACTTTGAAAGCCTGAGCATGCACCGATTTTTTGGTAGGGTTATGCGGCGTCTTTATGTTGTTGCCCCACAAAGCTTATATTCTGCGTCTGGTGTCCTGCCTCGTGCTGTCTGGGCATACCTGTCTTTTTTCTAACATTGGTATGCGGCTTCCCAGTGTCATAACATGGGTACAGCCGCTTGTATGCTACTCAGTATGAAAGCACACAGTTAAAATAAGTTGGGTCATGTGACCCAACATTTAAACACAGGTAGCGAACAGGGTTGGACGCCACTCGCGGTGCTGTGTAAATGGGTAAGCCAGGTGGATGTGACCCAGGACCTTTTCACCGCATTGGTTGAGACACTGCTTGAAGATCTCAACTCCAAGCACCAGCTCGGGATCTGTCGGCGGTTAGATCACCAACAGGGCCGTGTTTAGCACCAGCGAAGGGCCCATGTACAAAAACCTGGCATAGCAATCTAAATGGAGTAAATAACAACAGAAAATTCTGTGCAAAAGTGAAAGTTGCATGGAACTTCAAAATAAAGTATTTACTAATAATGGTTACAGTATAGATGATAGACAATTTCTAGGATGACAGTCACTAGGTTGACACAAAAAAATAGGTCCGACATACGTTAGGTCGACACTACCAAAACGTCAACACAATCTTATGGTCACAGTCAAAGGTCGACATGCGTTTTTCATGATTTTTTGGTGTCTATGTAGTCATGTGGACATGAACGCCGTATGTATATGTATCGCGGCTCCTCACTTCGCTCAGAACACTATTATATTCCCACTTCAATAGTAAAGTATGAAAAAACACCTTTAAAAAAAAAAATCATGAAAAACTCAGGTGGACTTTTTGACCTCCCCTATGTAGACCATAAACCTTGCACCGACCTATTAGCAGTGTCAACCTAAGGCAGGGTTGCCTACCTGACCCTCTCCTTCAGGGAGAAAATGTTCTGCTCCTGGACATCCCCCTGGTAATGTAGGATTGTCATCACCTGTGGGGAGCGAGGTAATTGATAAGAAAGGTGTTTCACCACAGGTGTTGGCAATCCTACATTACCAGGGAAGTCCAGGAACAGAGAATTTGGTACTTGTTTCCTAGCACGGCCACAACGATTTAGATCGTTGTGGTCGTAAGATAAAAAATCGCATCGATCGCATCGCATGCGATTTGGTCGCATACGATGCGACCGATCCGATCGACCGATTTTTCACCCGATTTTTTTTTTTTTTTTACCCTATTTTTTTCAATTGCCCCCCCAAATGTTACTAAGTGGGCTAGACCCCACGATAGACGTCAACCCGAAGCGTGGCGAGCGCAGCGAGCCCGCGAGGGGCGGCGGTGCGCGTCCTCCGACCTTTTCATTCCCCTACTATCCACGTCGGCGTGGAGTTGAGAATATATAGTGTGGCGAGCGCAGGGAGCCACCGAGCCCGAAGCGTGGCGAGCGCAGCGAGCCCCCCGAGGGGACGCGTATAACTTCACAGGTATACGCGTGCGCTCGCCACGCTTCGGGCTCGGTGGCTCGCTGCGCTCGCCACACTATATATTCTCAACTCCACGCCGACGTGGATAGTAGGGGATTGAAAAGGTCGGAGGACGCGTACCGCTGCCGCTCGCCACGCTTCGGGTTGACGTCTATCGTGGGGTCATGGCGGGCACATAAAAAATGTGAAATGGGTCATATTGGCCCATTTCACCTTTTTTATCATTTTTCCCTATGTAAGATGGACTTAATCAAGTCCATCTAATCTTGTGCCATTATAATGGCACAAGACCAACGCGATCCTCCCGATTTCAATGTTAAAAGATTTTTTAACATTGAAGTCTATGTAAAAATCGGGTGAATCGGTCGGTCGCATCGCGGCCGATTTTAATTGGTCGCGACCGACCGATTGACCCGATTTTTGTCATTCAAAGTGAAAAAATTGTAAAAAATCGGCCACATCGTGAGGATCGTGTCCCTTAATTAAGAGCCACGATCACTCACGATTGTGGCCGTTCTAGGAAACAAGTACCGAGAATTTTCTCCCTGAAGGACAGGGTCAGGTAGGCAACCCTGACCTAAGGTATGTCAACCCTTTTTAGGTGTCGACCTAGAGATTGCCTATCCACTAACTGTATCCCACTAATATCAAACCAAAACAGGAGAGACAGATATATCATGTGGAATCTATTAGAAACATGGCCTATGAACTGTATATACTGCATTGAATGGACTCACAGAGTAAAGGACACTGGGATTTGATATTAATCTGGTTAAAAAATAAATAAAGCTTGCAGTGGCCAATAACTGAGGGACGTTTTGGGAATACATCACAGCAGACACAGAGATTACACAAACAGCTGCAAGTCCTAAACCTGCATTAGTTGTGCATATCAGCCAGTCACACATACAGCATGAGGCCATGCCAATGCTATATGGACATATACAGTATAAAGTTATATATTTACGAAGACTAAATGTCACACACACAGGTTATTGATATGACAGCGCTATAGCCCAATGACACTCATACCGGGTAGCGCAGGAAGCTGTATCTGCCGGGTCCAACACCACAACGTGCGTACTCTGCCTCAGTATGGAACCAACACGCAGGGAGCAGCATGATCCATGCAGGAAGTACGTCACCGTAGCACAGGAAGGGAGGCACCACGAACGACCGGACCGAGCGGCCATGTTGGGTGTACTACTGCTGTTCACGAACTTAACTTTACGCAGAATTGTATCTTACTATATAGAAATGAAATATAGTCAAACGTGCATTTATTTGCTGCATTTTAATAAATGACAAAGGTTTTTTTTTAGCTTTCTATTAATACTATGAGGTGCACTGTACAGTTATTATTAGTCCATACTCCCTAGCTAATAAATATGGTTTTACAACGAGATATGATAATTTTGACAGCAGAGAGGCAGGTGACGGAGGTTGCCGGGAATTGTAGTCTGCTTCGTTTACATACCGCCATCAAGAACTACAACTCCCATGGTGCAAAGTCGCTCTGTACTGTCCCCGCCCGGCGCAGCTCGTAGCTGCCTGACACTTATCTCCTCTGTCCAGGGAAGTTTGGCAGCGACGGTAGTCATTCAGAGTTTGTGTTGGCACTGGCACTGGCAGACATGCCCCTGCTAATGGACAGTAAGAGGCTGAATGTCAGACAGCCTGTGTCACGGATTATGCACATGCATCCTCACCTGAAGGTAAGGGTATTTATTCTCACTGGCGATACATGGAGGGACACACAGCAGGTGGAACCTACACTACCAGGCAGCATCCATTCCAGATCTGATGCTGCCTGAGCTAGATGTATGTAATGCTACATGTATATCATGCTAACTGTGCTAGATGTATGTCATGCTGCCGATGGATGTAATGCTGCCTGTATATGATGCTGCCTATGCTAGATGTATGTAATGCTGAATGTACATGCAGCATACTGTATGATGCTGCCTGCGCTAGATGAATGGGGTGCTGCATGTATACTGTATGATGATGCTGCCTGTGCTAGATGGGATGCTGCCTGTGCTGGATGGGATGCTGCCTGTGCTGGATGGGATGCTGCCTGTGCTGGATGGGATGCTGCCTGTGCTGGATGGGATGCTGCCTGTGCTGGATGGATGTGATGCTACCTGCGCTAGATGGATGTGATGCTACCTGCGCTAGATGGATGTGATGCTACCTGCGCTAGATGGATGTGATGCTACCTGTGCTAGATGGATTTGATGCTGCTGCCTGTATACTGTATGATGCTACCTGCGCTAGATGGATGTGATGCTACCTGCGCTAGATGGATGTGATGCTACCTGCGCTAGATGGATGTGATGCTGCATGTATACTGTATGATGTGCTGGATGGGATGCTACGTGCGCTAGATGGATGTGATGCTGCGTATATACTGTATGATGCTGGATGGGATGCTGCCTGTGCTAGATGGGATGCTGCATGTATACTGTATGATGCTGCCTGTGCTGGATGTTATGCTACCTGCGCTAGATGGATGTGATGCTGCGTGTATACTGTATGATGCTGGATGGGATGCTGCCTGTGCTAGATGCAATGGCGTAACTACAATAGGGGCAGGGGGTGCAGCTGCTATGGGGCCCAGAACTGAGAGGGGCCCACTTAGCCTGTCAAAGTATTATGTGCTGTATACATTTTTCAGCATTAGGTGATAAATAGGGGCCCTTACAAACTTTTGCTATGGGGCCCACATGTATCTAGTTACGCCACTGGCTAGATGTGATGCTACCTGCGATAGATGGATGTGGTGCTACCTGCGCTAGATGGGATGCTACCTGTGCTAGATGGATTTGATGCTACCTGTGCTAGATGGATGTGATGCTGCATGTATACTGTATGATGCTGCCTGTGCTGGATGGGATGCTACCTGCGCTAGATGGATGTGATGCTGCGTGTATACTGTATGATGCTGGATGGGATGCTGCATGTATACTGTATGATGCTGCCTGTGCTACTGATGACAGATGTATCCACAAGGATTGTGCCGCTTTAAAGGTTCCCTGTGCTTCCACATTTGCTACTTTCTTTCATGTGAATGTCTTTCTTACATTCTGTAAGATGCTCTTAAGTTGCCCATACAGTTGTGTGACTTCTGCCTCTGGAGAACCTTTACATGTCCAAGTCATAAATATATAGTTTTGTTGCTTCTTTTTCACAAAGATTTAAAACCCTGTTAGCTGGTGCAGTAGTGTCAAGACAGGTGTAGTGTCAGCACTCCTATTACACTCTGTACTCTACATTGTTTGGTAAAGTCAATTTAACTGCAGTTGGATCTTATCATAGAGAGGAATATACTGGGTAAAGACCCCCATACATTAGTCCAAGGACAAGTGTGACCCAATTTCCAAGGAGCTCACCCAGCAGCTCCCCAGTAGTGCTCCCTTATTATTTGGCACTAGATGTGTAACTTCTAGGGAGCTGCAGGTGGGGGGCAGGGAAATAAAAAAAAAGCCCATTAAAAAAAAATGGGTGGCTGCTGATTCTTTTGTATGTTTTTGGATGCAGGACAGGGGTAGCACTCTCCTACCCAGCACTCCCCGCACCGCTGGCACACACCTAGTATAGGATGCAATACTTTGCAGGTGCTAAAAAGCACCCGTGATGTGCCGCTTACAGACTGCATGTACAACTGATCTTGCGTGCAGCCCATCTCTGGTCCGATGCGCACAGAATCGCGGATCGGATGTCATACACATGCAAGTTGGGCCGGAATCGGGTGAAATCGGGCCCATATCGCATAGTGCAGGGGTGGCCAACTGGTCAGAGGTAAAGAGCCGAAAAATATCGGCAGTCAAGCCAAAGAGCCAACATCATGCGTGCCAAAGGCGTGCGCACCAAAAAGGGGCGTGGACGGGGGAGTGACCAGGAGCGTGGTCATATGACACAAGGGGGAGTGGCTACATGACAAAACTTTATGCCCCCAGTGCCAGATATGCCCCCCACATTGCTAGGTATGCCCCCAGTGCCACACATATACGCCCCACAGTGCCAGATATGCCCCCCCCAGTGCCACACATATACGCCCCACAGTGCCAGATATGCCCCACAGTGCCAGATATGCCCCACAGTGCCAGATATGCCCCACAGTGCCAGATATGCCCCACAGTGCCAGATATGCCCCCACAGTGCAAGATATCATATGCCCGCACAGTGCCAAATATCATATGCTGGAGGGCCCAGCTTCCTAACTAAAGGGCCCACCTATTCTCTGAGGGGCCAGGAGGGCCCAACAAACAAATGAGCCACGGGCCAAGAAAGCCAGACTAATGCGCCCACAGGCCGGAAGGGCCTGAATGTGCCCACGGGCCTAGTGTCCGACACCCGGTGGTCTAGGGTGGATGGGGGGTAGGTGGCCAAAGGCCCCTTCCTGGTGTTGGGAGAGGCAGCTCTATTGCATCCCACCCCCGCTGGCCTCTCCGGCCGCCATCTTCTTTCTTCTGGCCAGCGGCGGCGCCGCCGCTTGTTTTCTTCTTGCAGAAGGCGCCGGATATCTTCTTGATCCCGGCGTCTTCTGGCCCCTTCAGCGGCCGCTGGACCTTTTCTCCCCGCCGTCGTCTTCTGCGCCATCCTCTGGTGTCTTCTCGCGTCTTCAGGAGCGCTCCTGCGCTCCGCCGCCGTTGAGTCGTCTTGTTCTTCACCCTCCCGGTGGCGTCTGATGTCAGATGCCGGGGGCGGGGCGGAGTACGGCGCGGCTAGTGCTGATTGGCTCGCCGCGGCCGTTTCCTATTGGAAATCCCGGACGGTGGGAGGTTCAAACCACCGCGAGCGGCGTTTTGAATTGGCAGCCGAATTGGCGCCAAATTCAAAACCCCGCTCCATCCACCGCCGCTTCGCCGCTCCCCGCTTCATTAGCGGCGCAGGGATCAGACAGCTGATCTCTGCGCCAGGGGAAGCTGTGTCCCGTGGGGGACACAGCTCTGTCTCTCCCTGTCCCTGCTCCGGTGCTGGGAGCAGGGGAGCTGTCTCAGCACCGGGGCACGCCGCGGGTTGGCCACCGCTGGCATAGTGTATAGCCTTAACATACATATATTCCTCTTTTTGTGCTATTAAAACCACCATATTATATATTCATATAACAAACACCCATCACTCTTCCCCCACAAGGGGACGCGGAATGCATGTGAAGTAATCCGCGTCCGCTCGCCATGCTTAGGGCTCAGTGGCTCGCCACACTATCTAAAATCAACTCCGCGCCGATGTGGATAATGGGGGTATGAAAAGGTCGGAGGACGCGTACAGCTGCGCTCGCCACGCTTTGGGTTGGCATTGATAGTAGGGGTGGCGTTAACAATGGGGGTGCATTTAACATAGTAATCACCCATCATGATGCTTGTACAATTAAAAAAATTGCATCGCATTTTAATGGCATACGATATTTTATTGTACAGTGCGGGTCTTTGGACCCAAAAATCGGGTCCCATCGCATACCTTAATTAGTGGTATGCGATTGGTGCCGTGATAATACACAAGTACCCCCTTTTGTTTCAAAAACTGCAGGAAATGCGAAAACTAACTTAAGGCCTATACACACTGGGCGACTTTGAGCTGAAAGCCGCTCAAAACAGCCAGTTTGAGCGGCTTTCAGCTCAAAGCCACCTAGTGTGTATGCCCCAGCGATGAGCAGTGAGCGCTGCTGCGCGCTCCCGCATTATCGCCTGGGAAAGCCGCTCATCTGCTGGTTATGCCAGCAGATGAGCGGGGTTGAGGACGGCTTTGCATAGCTCTGCACTATGCAACGCCGTTCTCCCCCCTCCGTCGGCGCCGGGCAGGGGTAAAGACGCTCAGTGCGTATGCACATACATGCTGGGCATAGTCGCCCAGTGTTAATGGACTTTTAGATTCAAGATGGCCCCCCTAAAAGATAGCCCATGCCACCCATTCCTTACTGGAGTATTCAAGTTTCCCATTTCCTGCACAGTTTTTAAAACATAAAGGTGTACTGCGACTTTTGAATCACCCTGTATATGTATTCTTACTGTTAAATTTATTTTAATAGGTCAGGAACCTGTTTATAACTGGATTGCCGTAATTTAGAGATACAGTCAGTCTCAACTATATACAGATATACTGTAATAGATCATAACACTTTGTAGCAATCCCTATTCCAGACACAGGATTATACTAATATGTCACCAATGCTAAAGCTGATTACATATTAGACATCCTGTGTGCCCAGCTGACAGCAGATGCGACAAAGTGGTATATAGGGGCAGATGTATTTAGCCTAGTAAAGTGATAAAGTAGAAGGTGATAACGCACCAGCCAATCAACTCCTGTCATTTTTCAAACACAGCTGATTGGCTGGTGCGTTATCACCTTCCACTGTTTTATCACTGTACCAGGATAATACATCTGCCCCAGTTTGTGGTCCGTACTGCATTATATATTGTTCCCCTTCTGCATCGAAATGCATAGGGTTGTCAGCCACCTTTTCAGATTGTGCTGGAATTCAGATTGGGCTGGAATTCAGGATTGAAAAATGCTCAATCCCGGCTGGGGGGCAGGCGGTTGGGAGCCGTGCTGTTAATTTTGGGGCCAAATCCCGCGATCCCACTCATCCTGGGATTGAACTCCCTAATTCTGACCAAATTATAATTGTACTATTTGGGTACTCTCCCCGATTCTCCCTATTAAAATCCTGTATTTATCAACAGTAACTCTTATGCCCCTTTCACACTGAAAAGCAAATTACTGGGTTAAAAATGTCTGCCTGCTAATTTGCAATTCGACATGGGTCCTTTTCTTGTGTGAGAGGGGCAACCCAGGTTGAAATTCCGTGGTTTTTACTCTTTTACTTGGGTTGACACTCTGACACAGAATAAATACTCCTGTTTATCAGCAAATTACTGGGTAGAAATGCTTGACTAGGTAATTTTGCTTTTCTGTGTGAAAGGGGGGTCAATCTGGGACCAGCAAAATGACCCGGCACTCAAATGCCAAGTCAAAGCCAAGATTTACAGACAATTTTGTCTGAAAGGGTATTATGGGGGTTATTCTGGTTCACTCGTAGAGGCAAATTCCTTCTCAAATGGACAAAACCATGTGCACTGCATGTGGGGCAGATGTAACTTGTGCAAAGAGAATTAGATTTGGGTGGGGTTTTACTTCAAAGTGAGATCTATATTGCAGTGTTAAAATAAAGCAGTCAGTATTTTCCCTGCACTGAAACAAAATAACTCACTAATATGTAACTCTTTGCACATTTTACATCTGCCCCACCTGCAATGCACATAGTTTTGTCCATTTGAGAAGGATTTTGCCTTTTACTAGTGAACCAGAATAAGGGCCTATAAGTTGAAAAATTTTATATCTATATTATTAGAAGATTATAAATGTAATACATTTCCATTTCACAATATAGTAGAGAAAAGCTTTTCTGCTTTATAACAAATTTTGGATCAAGGATGGAGAGGCTATAATTTCTTTGCAATGAAGTTAAAAAGATACAGTTAGTGTGATAAATAAAGTTCAAATAAAGAGGATACAATTAATACAAAAAACATAAATAAGAGCACAAACATTTTTGTTACACGTTGGGGCATATTTATTTAGCCACTGTTTTTATTTCTCTGGTTTAATGATTACCTCACTGTAAAAATTATTTAACAGAATAACGATTGTGTTTTATATGTACCTTTCACACCAAAATCCCGGATCCGACCTGGTATTTGTAACATGGTCCCAATCTGAGTCAGATCCGTGATTTACTGCATTTACATTGTAGTTCCGACCCGGGATACTCCCAGGCCAGCACTGTGCACCCAGGGGCAGTGCTTTGAAAGCTGGCGCTTTGAGATTAGGTCATCTCCAAGTCCAAAAAATCTGCTGGCCGGGATTCCCTGCATCGCCTACGTCATGCTGGGGGCAAGCCCAGCACACTGGGAAGCTGCTGGGCTGCCCCATGCTCCGACTGCATAGTGCAGCAGTGGAGGCTGCATATCCCTTCTCCAAGCCTCTGGACTGAACGCAGGACGCTGTGGTCAGGAGGTATGTAAACGAGTACCGGGTTGCCCATTTACACTGCCCTTCAACACAGGTCTTACCCATGTTCAAACCAGGTTATTTTTAAGGGGGCCAATTACACTGAGGTCAGAGATGGCAACAATCCGTGAAACTGCTTATATGTATAATATAATATCTATATCGTATTTTTTTTTTTTTTTTTTTGTATAAAATATTAATTGTTTCTTATTTATTCACTAGGAGCGAGCCAAAGAATTAACAAGCCAATCCACACAAGTTTTTGGACCTAAAGGTTTCCTATATGTACAGCAAAGGGAACTGGCTGTAACAACACCAAATGACAGTATGTATGTATATTATTGTGTGACAAATGGCTGCCTATAAGATACTTGTTAATTATAATATGGGCCCATGTAATTCTCCAGCTCATGGTTAGCCAGTATTCCCAGACTTCTGTGAGACAACAGAGATTTAGAACTGGAAGCAGTGTGGTGCTAGAGGGTTATAGTTGCGCTTGTATGATTAATAATGATGACCTGTGGCGTCCCTATATTCATTGTGTGACTGCAGCTGTATCTGCTTTAAAAATGAAACCCTAGTGTTTTCCACTAGAACCGATCCACCGTGGTTGCATATAAAGTGCACGCGTGCCACATATCATTTCAATCAGCAGAAGCTGCTTGTTTGCTCCCTTTGCAAACAAGATGCATTTTAATGTAAAAATTCGCAAAAAAAAGGGCCCTGCGCTCCTGCTATGGCGTGACTAGAAGGGCTGTTTAACGCAAAAGAGGGCTAGATGTATGTGAACACATCTGTATTGCTTATTTCAATGTGAAATCTTAGTACTTGTTTCCTATCTGGGCGCCCAGGTTTTCTACGGACGGCACCGTAATGAAATCGCATCACATCGGATTCGGTACTCGATGATGTACGATGGCATACGATGCGATGCGATCCGATTCGATTTCCCATAGGAAACAATGTGAAATGGCTCAATTTAGCCAAATTATCATAGGAACAATAGTAAATGGGCCAAAAACACCCCTGAACATTGAAATGTCCCCCCAAAAGTAGTTGACGCCACCCCGCCATCAACGTGAACCCGAAGCGTGGCGAGCGCAGCGGTACGCGTCCTCCAACCTTTTCATGCCCTACTATCCACTAGGGCGTGGAGTGAGAATAGAATAGTGTGGCGAGCCACCGAGCCCGAAGCGTGGCGAGCGGACGCGGATACCTTCACAGTTATACGCGTCCCCTCGCGGGGTTCCCAGGTGTCCATGGCGACGCGGACATCTGGGAAGCCCGCGAAGAGACGCGTTTACCTGTGAAGGTATCCGCGTCCCCTCGCGGGGCTCGCTGCGCTCGCCACGCTTCGGGCTCGGTGGCTCGCTGCGCTCGCCACACTATTCTATTCTCACTCCACGCCCTAGTGGATAGTAGGGCATGAAAAGGTCGGAGGACGCGTACCGCCGCCGCTCGCCACGCTTCGGGTTCACGTTGATGGCGGGGTGGCGTCAACTACTTTTGGGGGGACATTCCACTGCTCTGTGGGTTTTTTTGGGGTTTCTGGCCCATTTACCATTCTTCCCTATGCTGATTTGGGTAAATTGATCCATTTAACATTGTTTCCTATGGAAAATCGAATCGGATCGCATCGCATCGTTCAATATCGTGTATGTGCATTTGTGGTATCCGATGCGATGCGATCCGATTTTTATACGGAGAATAGCATGGTGCGCAATTAACTTAGCAGGCGCCCAGATAGGAAACAAGTACCGAAATCTTTCTACTGAATGTACCAGCTGAATGTAATGGCTGTT